>NC_064846.1:137284918-137909918 GCF_024166365.1 Elephas maximus indicus
GAGTGCTATATGATAAGTGCTTCACATACACAAGGCATTGTGAGAGTCCTGAGGAGTGATAAATTTATTCAAAATGGCAGGAAGGGTCAGTGCACAGGATGTGTGGTTACTTAGGCTATCTTTCCTATTCATCTCTGCTAATTAAGGAAGACATGGTCAGTCATGAGTGCTTAAGTTAGATGACATCTAGAATTCCTTCCTACCCACAGTTCTGGATTCTAAAATACAGACTTTTTGTAGCCAGATAAAGGTTCAACAGTGGCAGCTTCTTACTCTGGCTTCTGCTGAGGGAGGAAATTAATGCTACTTGAAAATGACCATAAAGTTAATTGGCACATATTGGAATTCCCAACACCTCAGCCACAAAACCAGCCAGTAACTTGAGAAACTGAGATTGTAAAGGGCAGGAATGTGAAGCAGGCAGCTTGCCTTTTGGTCCTTATAGCTTGCATTTTGGGGGCCACTTTTCTCCCCTTGATAGACTCTTGTTGCTCCTGGTTTCCCAGTACCTCCCTTACATCTTGCTCCCCCATGTACCTCCCATCCCTACTCTCAGCGATTGGCACATATATTCACTATCAGAATCAAGTTATTGATGCAGCTAAGTGTATTTTTTCCTTAATGAAGTCTGCATTTTTAACAGGGGGTATAATGTTTCAAGCCCAACTAATACATCTTTGATTTGGATATTTCATATATCAGCATCCAGGCTGGAGGGTGGCAGGGCAGATATTGACATTTTACAACAAATGCATTTGTCAAATCTTTAGAGACAAGACTGGCTCTGACCGGAAGTCTTCTCCCTAGAAATAATGGGAAGCATTTGGTGCTAGAACAGATATGTCAAATGAAAAGAAAACTCTTACATATTCAGGTCAGAGGGGACCTTTATTTATCTAAGACTGAAAGTAATTAAAACTGCATTTCCTGAAGAGAACGATAGGAGGGAGTTACCTCGGCCAAGTCTCTGATCTCTTCTCAGTCCCTGAAGTGATATCAGACTTGGAAAACAGCGTAGTATTTATTTCAGAGGTATCTGGAATAAAAACTAAATGTTCCCTTGGAAAGGCTGGGTCTTACCCCTTTCTCCTGGGCCCATCATGGCTGGCCTTCTGCCCAACAGAAGGTGAAGTATCTGATTTTTCTGCATCCTGACAGGCTTGCTCTTGGCTCTGTATTTCTTCAGCTTCTCATTAAAAACAAACAGAAAACAGATTTACATATAAAATGGTCAGAAACGAGAGCAAATATCTATTCTGCATTCTCTTTCCTAGAATAAAAAAAAAATAGCACAGGCCAAAGAAGTATATAATAATCGATAATGATATTCCCCTGATAAGTTTCCCAGACACACTGTTATTTCTAAAGTATTGAATGTTCCAGAGTTCAGTGCAGACTAAGACCAGGACTCATCTGTGGGAGACTGGCTGAGATAAGCTTTCTAAGGACGACTGCAATGGAGGAAAAAATACGTCATTTCTCCACAGGCATTTCTAGTGCAAGGGGGCCTGGGTTCACGAGAACTCCGAATCCCTGGAGGCTGAATTCTAGCATGAGGTTCTAGAAATGGTGCCCTGATTTCTGAGCACATAAGCTAGGCTCCCTGGGAGGGAGGACACCTATGTACATATCTGGTGCCTTGACAGACAGTCAACACTCTGTAAGGTGGTGAAAGCAGCTATAGCTGACTGCTTAATTCTAATTCTACTCTATTCTGTCCCTCTGTGGCATCAGACCTGATGTTATCCATCTAGGAAAGCCCTTCCTTGCTAGTACCATACCGAGAATTGGTTCCAAGCCTCCCAGCCCTACCTTCCAGACTTAAAAACAAGAGCACTTATCTCCTGTGTACAAAAGTTGAGATAGCCTAAGAGCAGGCCAAAAGATGTCACTCCACCATCTACTATATCATACATGAGAAATATGCTCCTAAATACAAGTTTCACTCAACATTTAAACAATTAAATTGTAGTTTGAATGCACTGTACAGCACTCTGAAGTTGGGATGCTTTTTTCATTAGGTAACAAGACAATTCTTCATCAAATGAGACTGCCCTGTGCATTGTAGGCCATTTAGCATCTCTGGCCCCTACCCACTAAGTGTTGTTGATGCCCCCAGTCATTCTGACAGCCAGAAATGCCCCCGCTCCCTGCATTTTCAAATGCTCTTCTGGTGGTGGTGGTTGTTTTTTATCGGGGGTGGCAGGGAGAGCATGGCGAGAAATGTGTATTAAGAAAACCATCATTTAAAAGAAATTTGAAATAAATCCTTTTGAAAAACCAAGGATTGCTTTTTCATGACATGGATCATTTCATTCATCTATTTTATGTTAGTTTCTTAAATGTTTAGTAAAATATTGACAGTATATTCAGGAAAAGAACAGTCTGTGATGAAGATAAATGCCTCCTTTCAACATCTCAGCATGTCAGATATATGGCAAATCACTGCGGACTTTGTTTTCTACTGACTTCCTCTTCCCTTGTATGAATTACAGATTTAGAGAAAAGTTATCTTACTCCTTCCATGGTACCAAGTTTTAAAATGACCTAAGGGATTCAGGAAATTCAACTGTGTTTATTTGTCACATAATATAGGGAAGTAATTTAGCCCACCAAAATGAAGATTGAGACTGTTTTTGAAACCAAATAATTGCTTTAATTACCTGGATTTCTTCTTAGGATGGACTGCCGAACAACATCAGTGCCCAGAACATTGACTTGCTTGAAACGCTTTGCTTTTTCTTCAAAAAACCATTCTCCAGTTATAATCCTTAGCTGCCTACTCAAGGGAAAAGGGGAAAACATTGAAATTCAATTATTTAGCCAGATAATTAACTCTCAAAAATTTCTAAACAAGTAACAAATAGCCAGTTATTTATAAAGTACAGTGGAAGACCTTTCTCTGGAGTATTTTATAGTAATACTAATAGCCACTCTTAGTTGAACACATACTATGTTCCAAGTACTTTCTAACTGCTTTTCATACTTAATTTATTTTTATCCACATAATAGTCCTGTATAAACATTATTATCCCCATTTTATAGATGAGGAAACTGAGGCTTAAGCAATGAAATGACTACCTCCCATCACATAGCTGGTAAATAGTAGGGCCAGGATCCTAACTCAGGCAGCCTGACTTAGGTCTCAGGTTCTTAACCACTGCATTAGTAGGTACATGGATCTTCCTTGTAAGCAATAGAGAACAATCGAAGGGTCTGAATGACAAGGCAGTCATGATCAGGCTTGATGTAAAATGGAGACTGGGTTAGGATGGGACAATACTCTAGGAGAGAGATGACCAGACCCATGCTAGAACAATGGCAAGACGAACAGAAAGAAGGAAATAAATTCACAATATAGGTAATAGGAGGGCCTATGTTTTGCAATCAATTGAACGTTGAAGGTGGGAAAGAACAATCATAGCCATTTTGTAAGCCCCTTTGAATAATTATATCCATCTTGCAAGCCCCACCGGCAATGGCTACATGAAATCTTCCCATCTACCTCTTGAAATGCCTATAGCCTTCTTTATCTGTACCTCTCCCATGACCACTAGCATTTTCTAATTTATTTTAGAGGTATTTATGCCCACATCCTCTCATGTCTACTAGGCTGTAAGCTCACTGAGAGCTAACCTCTGTTTGATTCATCTTTTTCCTCTAGTACCTGAAAGAGAAGCTTTCACAGACTATGCTCTCAATTAATATTTTTGCTAAATGAATAATTGTCCACTCCCCCATGACTTTAACATGTTACCTTTGTTTTTATATCCTCACATCTATCATTACTCTCAATGATGTGAGAACTAGAGCCTTGGCTGTGTTGTTTATCACTTCTAGGAGTAGTACTTGGCCACTGCGCTCGGTAAATATTTGTGGATTGAATTAGGATACCTGGAGTTCAACCTATAGCAGACATGCTGCCACAAAGTCCATTTTCAGGTGTATAACAACAATTTTAACAATAGTAAACATGACTCAGTAGTCTAAATACTTTCTAATCAAGAATAAGGAACTGGGTTTAGCTAATTAGATGAACACTACAGTCTCAACATCTCTCTGGGGCATGTTCTGAGAATAATTAGGCTTGCATGTGACTGGGGTAAAGGGTTAATGGAGGGTTGTAACAGAGAATAAAGTTGAAAGGTAGGACTGGAGCCATGTAGTGGAAGTCTGAATTCCATGCTAAGGAGTTGGCATATCATCCTTAGAGGCAATGGGGGAACTGATAATTTTTCTAGAATTCAGGCTGTATCATTTAATGTCTGGAGGATTATATGGGAAAAGGAGAAACTGGAAGACAATGGACCAATGAGGAATTTATTGCAATAGACTGGGTAGAAAATAATGAAGATCTAAACCAGGGTATCATTCGGACTAGAAGGGAAAAGAAACAAATAGATGCTTGGGACATTGGGGATGAGAAGCAGCAAGATTGGTGGCAAGTTTGACAAAGTGGCTGAGGAAAAGCAGCTGATGCTCAAGTTGAGATTACTAGCCCCAGGGTATTATATCCATGTGATTCAGCAACTGATTGGACTTGGAAATTAACAGTTGGATTCTGAATATAAAAATCACACCAGAAACTTATGTCCATCTTGTTACCCACAGCAATTTCCCTGAAATCCTGCTTCTGAATGTAAGAGACAAAGGCAAATCATATATGAAACACAGTTCCAGCACTGGGAAAAAAGTGAAAATTTTATGCTTGGAGAAAATTATTCATTGAAAGGTAAGACCATAACATGTACATCTCAGATTCATTCTCAAGTGGCTAGATCACATATTTAGAAGCATTGACTATATAACTACAGAAAATAAGCTTATGGAATACATCTAATCTACTACTAAAATATAATCTACCAGAACCAAAACTTTAAATAGGTTTGATTACTTCTGGATATTATTTAAGTGATTTATAGACTTATATATCACTATTTATGTTGGAAATTCAGGTGACAATTATGGTATTCTAAATTCTAAGGATGTTCCCCCAAGATTCCTGTCTCTTGGTTATTTAATCAAACAGTACTTTAGGTACTATTGTAAAGGGACTTTAAAGATGGAAGTAAGGTTACTAATTAGTTATAACCTTAAAAGAGAGAGATTGTCCTGGATTATCCAGGTAGACCTAAAGTAACCACATGAGCTCTTAAAAACAGAGGAAGAAAAGGAAGTCAGAAAAGATGCTGAAGACTGGGAAATCAGCAAGATTCCGAGTGTGAGAAGGACTTGACACACTCAGAAGGCTTTGAGATATAGGGGCCTACATGCAAGAACCGGAGAAAGAGTCCTCTAGAAGCCAAGAATGACTCTCAGCTCACAGAAGGGAAACACGGAACTCAGTAACTGGATTCTCCCAGCAAGAATGAGCTTGGAAGTGAATTTGCCCCAGAGCCTCCTGATAAGAGCCCTGGCAGTCAACACCTTGATTTTGGCTTTTTGGGACTGGAGCAGAGACATAAGCCAAGCCAATCCAGACTTCTGAACTACAGAACTGTGAGATAATAAATTTATGTTGTTTTAAGTTGCTAAGCTGTGGTAATTTGTTATGGTGGCAGTAGAAAACAAAATAATTAAATACAGAAATATATTTAATATTCAACTCAGGAAGCGACTTGTACAGGTTGTAAGAAGATAAATACGGAAAATTCAGAAGAGTAATAGAACAGGGGTTGGCAAACTACAGCCCATGGGCCAAATTTGCCCTACTGTCAGTTTTTATATGACCTAGCTATGAGTCAGAATTGACTCGATGGCAACAGGTTTGGTATTTTGGTTCATGGCTGTAGTTTTCACATTTTTAAATGGTTGGGAAAAAAATCAAAAGAGGAATATTTCATAACATGTGAAATTATATGAAATTAAAATTTTAATGTCCATAAATAAAGTTTCATTGTAGTACAGCTATGCTTAATTTTTTATGTATTGTTTTTGGCTGCTTTCACTCTACAGTTGCAAAGTTGAATAGTTGTAGCAGAGAACAGTTGTAGTTGACCTGAAAACACTAAAATATTTACTATCCTTTTTACAAAAAAGCTTGCCAACCTCTGCAATAGGGCAACGGGTTCGCATACCCAAAAAACAGGACCAAGGGGAATAATATAGATCAGTGATTGAAAACAACCCAACAGTGGCACGCCAAGGTTTCAGCTCATTTTTTTTTAAAGTTTTTGGACTATGGTGTGGGGGATACGAGGCAGATGGAACACTGACAGCAGTTTCATATGTGAAACAGGCCTCCATATCATCTTTACCACACACTCTTAGAGCTGCCAACACCTAACATAAACAAGTAAGATCTTCCCAGAATTGTTAGTCATGGCCTCTTGCTATCTTTGCAGGAACAATAACTACAAATGTTGTATTTACTCAACTCAGATATGCACTTGAGTCACTTGTCATTTCCGAACTCTGCAATGTCAGAACATCTCTTAGACTTATGCCTTTGCCACGTTCCCAGCTCTTGGAGCTAGATGGAAGGAGTGGCAGGACAGGAAACTAACACTTCCTGAGTACCTACCACGCACCAGGAAACTCTAGTGGTGTAGTGGTTAAGGGTTTGGTTGAATCCACCAGGCACTCCGTGGAAACCCTATGGGGCAATTCTACTCAGTCCTAGAGGGTCGCTATGACTCAGAATCGACTTCACAGCAACTTTTTTTTTTTTTACCATGCACAAAGTAATTGAGTAGGCACTTTATATGTGATTTCTCCAATCCTCACTATACTCTCTGAAGTGTCTGCTGTTGCCTTAGAGTCGATTCTGACCCATGGTGACACCGTGTGCATAGAGTAGAGCCACTCCACGGGGTTTTCAAGGTTGTATCCTTTCAGAAGCAGATCACCAGGTCTGTCTTCTGAGGCGCGTCTGAACCTTTCAGCTAGCTGTCGAAAGCTTAATTGTTTGTGCTACCTAGGGGATTCGAAGTAGCTATTAATATTCTTATTCTCAATTTACAGATGAGAGAACCAAAGCTCACATGGGTTTAATAACTTGCCCAAATTTATAAAGGTATTATGGAAGAGATAAGATTTATATTGAAAATCCATGTTCTTTCTATTTTGCAAAATTGTCAGAATATAACTCAAAATTGTCAGCTATAACAAGGTCTGGAAAATGGCAGATTATGCGGCTTTGAGGAACGGTGAAAGCCTAAAGAAATCAAGGAATAACTTGTTGCATTTTATATGACGGGCTGTGATTGTGTGTGTGTGTTTGGAGGAGCTGTAGGAATAAAGGAGGGATCAAAGAACAAAGAAAATATACATGGTACTCAATTTAAAAGTCATATCTCTCTCTTTCACATCAATCTAATAGGTGAAAAATACAAGACTTGAAATTGACTCTGTGTTTCCTCTAGGTCATACCCTGAAGAATGGGTTTGATTGAAATTACAGTGGGTTATATGCATTATTGGTGAATAAAGATTACTAAGTATTCAGGATTTACTAGGTTCTGATTTTCTTTCACATTTATCTCCTGAAATTTCAAACTTTGACTAAGAAGCTTATAGAAGAAAGGTGAAGTCAAGTTAAATTCTCCTTAGATTTATAAAGGAAAAATAGGTAATCATATCCAAAAAAAAGAATAGTGGTCAAAAGACTCATTTTCCTCTTTTATCTTCTGTTAACTATTGGAAACACCTGAGGTAAGATACGTTTATTAGATATGCTGGGATAAGATATTAGTCTCCTTCTTATTCAGAAGGAAGTGTATTAGTTAGGATTATTTATAAATTTGTTCATTACACAGCAAATATTTATTGTATTCCTACTATTTTTTTTTTTTACTATGTAGTAGGTCTTGTTTTAGTAGGTCTTGTGCTAGGGCTTAGAATACAAAGATAAGGAAGACAAGGACCCTACCCATATGGATATTATTGCCCAGATTTATTCCTTCTTTCCTTCTCCATCAGGAAACATAAAAAGAAATGCCTAGATACATTGTGGTTAAACTGCAAAAACTGCAGACATAGAGAACATCTTAAAAGTAGCTACGGAGTTAAAACAAACAAAACCAGATTACCTACAAAGGAATGACCATTAGAATGAATGCTCACTTTCAGGAGAAATAATGAAATCCAGAAACCAGTGAAATGAGAACTTCAAGGTTCTTAGGGAAAATAACTCTCAATCTAGAATTGCATATCTAGAGAAACTACTCTTTAGGAGTGAGGATAAAATAGATTTTCAGCAAAACAAAAACTGAACTAATTTATTGCCAATAGAGTATCACTAAAGGAACTTAAAGGTTGTACTTCAAAAGCAGGTAAAATAGATCTGAGATGTAAAAAGGAACAGTGAGCAATGAAAGTGGTAAAATGTGAACAAATCTAAATAAACATTGACTATTTTTTATATAAACAATAATTATAATAGCTAAATTGTAGAATCGAAAATTATATATGTCTCAAGTATTGGGCCAAAATATATATACAAATCAGGAAGAAATATTCAGTATTAAAATTTGCCAAGTTCCTTTTATTGATCAAAGAAAGGTAAACTCCTAATTTGTAAAGTTAAACATGAATGTTGTAATTTCCATGGTAACCACTAAAAATAAAAAAGGAGTATATAATATATACACTAGTAGGATAAAATGAAATGGAAACATGTACTTCAATCAAATAGATAATATAAATAAATGTAAATATTTTAGTAATCGCAATGATAATAGAAATAAATATAAATATTTCAGTAACCACAATGAATATAAGTAGGCTAAACTATAGTTTGAGAACAAAGAACATCAGATTAGACTTTTAAGAAATTATATATAGCATATATTTATGACATGCATTTAAATATATGTAACATGTATATTTTTATATAGCACATAGGTTATGTATATAACATATATGTATATATCTAAATATAAACCCAGTGCCATCGAGTCGATTTTGACTCATAGCAACCCTATAGGACAGAGTAGAACTGCCCCATAGAGCTTCCAAGGAGTGCCTGGTAGATTCGAACTGCTGATGTTTTGGTTAGCAGCTGTAGCACTTAACCACTACGCTACCAGGGTTTCCGAATCTAAATATATATAACCTATTTTAAATAGCATATATGCTAACTCAAGAGACTCACCTTAAACATAAGGACAAAAAAAAATTCAAATGGTGGAAGCATATATATCATGTAAATATTAACAAAAAGAAATCTGAGGTAGTTGCATTCAGAGCAGACAAAATATACTTTAAGGCAAAAGCATTTGTAGAGATAAAGGGGTCATAAAGACAACCTCCAAATCAAAAAGAAAAGACAAGACAACCTAATAGACAATTGGACAAAACACATAAACAGTCATATGACAGAAAAGGAACCACAAGGGGCCAATAACATACGAAAAGATGCTCAGCCTCATTAGTAATCAGAAAAATGGAAATTAAAACCACAGCGAGATACTCTTTTATATATAACAGTGAACATTAATTTAACCCAATTCACATAAACATGGATAAATCTCACAAAAAAATGTTGAGTCAAGGAAGTTACAAGAAATACATACAGTATGATTCCATTTATAGAATGTTTAAAATGTAAAACTAGAAAATATTTAGGGATATATCCAAATGAAGTACAACCATAAGGCAAAGGAAAGGAATGAAAAATGTAAAACACATGCCAAAAGTTACCTCTGGAGGCAAAGGAAGGGGATGAAGGGGACATGTAGGAGTCTTGAAAGGTACCATTAATGTTCAAATTCTTAGACGCAGTAGTAAATACTCAGATATTCTTTTTATTATGATTTACATAAACCATATTTATTTAGTATGGTTTATTAATGTTTATTTTAATTAAGAATTTATTAATATTTAATGTGGTTTACTAACATTATGACTTATTTAAAACATACATATATTATGAATATATATATTCAAACCATATATACATATATAGGCAGAGTCTCTTTAATATGTATGATATTCTCATATTAAAAAAAAATTGCTTCTAGTCTATGTAGATATTAAGGTACCACATCAAAGCATTCTAAGCAAAGAGGGTTTCCTGTATATAATTAATAGTTCATATAAAATAGCGTGACAAGGCATTAAAACAGCCTTTTACCACTGCAAAAATTTCTGTATTTTTAGAATGTGAAATTACCCTGCTGTGACTCTCTCCCTTGTGATGGATTATGGAAATCTGCTAAACTACAGGTGATTTTGAAATGTCTGTGTGGCAACTTCCCCACGTGTCTGTTTGTCGCACCATGGAAGCTTGTGTGTTTCTGTGATGCTGGAAGCTATGCCACCAGTATTCAAATACCAGCAGGGTCAGCTGAGCTTCCAGACTAAGAAAGATGAGGAAGAAGGACCCAGCGGTTTACTTCTGAAAAGAATTAGCCAGTGAAAACCTTATGAATAGGAGTGGAGCATTGTCTGGTACAGTGCTGGAAGATGAGTCCCTCAGGTTGGAAGGCACTCAAAATAAAACTGGGGAAGAGCTGCCTCCTTCAAGTAGAGTCAATCTTAATGATGTAGATGGAGTCGAGATTTCGGGACCTTCATTTGCCAATGCGGCATGACTCAAAATAAGAAGAAAGAGCTGCAAACATTCATTAATACTTGGAACATAGAATGCACAAAGTAAGAATTCAGGAAAATTGGAAATCGTCAAAAATGAAATGGAACACATAAAGATGGATATCCTAGGCATTAGTGAGCTGAAATGGACTGGTATTGGTCATTCTGAATCAGACAATCATATGGTCTACTATGCCGGGAATGATAACCTGAAGAGGAATGGTGCTGCATTCATTATCAAAAGGAACATTTCAAGATCAATCCTGAAGTACAACACTGTCAGCAATAGGATAATATCCATACACCTACAAAGAAGACCAGTTAATATGACTATTACTCAGATTTACACACCAACCACTAAGGCCAAAGATGAAGAAATTGAAGATTTTTCCCAACTTCTACTGTCTGAAATTGATGGAACATGCGATCAGGATGTACTGATAATTACTAGTAATTGGAACATGAAAGTTGGAAGCAAAGAAGAAGGATCGGTAGTTGGAAAATATGGCCTTGGTGATAGAAATGATGTCGGAGATTGCATGATAGAATTTTGTAAGACCAACAGCTTCTTGATTGCAAATACCTTTTTTCACCAACCATAAATTGCAACTATACACATGGACCTCACCAGATGCAATACACAGGAATCAAATCGACTACATCTGTGGAAAGAGACAATGGAAAAGCTCAACATCATCAGTCAGAACAAGGCCGGGGCTGACTATGGAACAGATCATCAATTGCTCATAAGCAAGTTCAAGTTGAAACTGAGGAAAATTAGATCAAGTCCATGAGAGCCAAAATACGACCTTGAGTATATCCCACCTGAATTTGGAGACCATCTCAAAAACAGATTTGACGCTTTGAACACTAATGACTGGAGACCAGACAAGTTGTGGAATGACATCGAGGACGTCATACATGAAAAAAGCAAGAGGTCATTAAAAAGACAGGAGAGAAAGAAAGACCTAAATGGATGTCAGAAGAGACTCTGAAACTTGCTCTAGAACGTTGAGTATCTAAAGCGAAAGGTGAAAATGATGAAGTAAAAGAGCTGAACCGAAGATTTCCAAGGTGGCTCAAGAAGACAAAGTAAAGTATTATGATGACATGTGCAAAGACCTGGAGACAGAAAACCAAAATGGAAGCACATGCTCAGCATTTCTCAAACTGAAAGAACTGAAGGAAAAATTCAAGCCTTCAGTTGCAATACTGAAGGATTCTAGGGGGAAATTATTAAGTGACACAGGAAGCATCAAAAGAAAATGGAAGGAATACACAGAGTCACTATACCAAAAAGAATTGGTCGATGTTCAACCATTTCAGGAGGTAACATATGATCAGGAACCAATGGTACTGAAGGAAGAAGTCCAAGCTGTACTGCAGGCATTGGCAAAAAACAAGGCTCCAAGAATTAATGGAATATTAATTGAGATGTTTCAACAAATGGATGCAGTGCTGGAAGTGCTCATTCGTCTATGCCAAGAAATTTGGAAGACAGCTACCTGGCCAACCAACTGGAAAAGATTCATATTTATGCCTATTCCCAAGAAAGGTGATCCAACTGAATGTGGAAATTATAGAACAATATCATTAATGTCACATGCTGACAAAATTTTGCTGAAGATCATTCAAAAGTGGCTGCAGCAGTATATCGACAGAGAACTACCAGAAATTCAAGTCGGACTAGGACTGGGACTGGGACTGGGACTGGGACTGGGACTGGGACTGGGACTGGGACTAGGACTAGGGATATTGCTGATTTGAGATGGATCGGCTGAAAGCAGAGAATACCAGGAAGATGTTTAAAAAAAAAAATACCTGTGTTTTATTGGCCATGCTAAGGCATTCGACTGTGTGGGTCATAACAAATTATGGATAACATTGCAGGGAATGGAAATTTGGAACACTTAATCGTGCTCATGAGGAACCTGTACATGGATCAAGAGGCAGCTGTTCGAACAGAACAAGGGAGTACTGCATGGTTTAAAGTCAGGAAAGGTGTGTGTTAGGGTTGTGGCTTTTCACCATACCTATTCAATCTGTATGCTGAGCAAATAATCCAAGAAACTGGACTGCATGAAGAAGAATAGGGCATCAAGTTTGGAGGAAGACTTATTAACAACCTGTGTTATGCAGATGACACAACCTTGCTTGCAGAAAGTGAAGAGGACTTGAAGCACTTACTGATGAAGATCAAAGACTATACAGCCTTCAGTATGGATTACACCTCAACATAAAGCAAACAAAAATCTTCACAACTGGACCAGTAAGAAAAAAAAAAAATTTTTTTTTTTTTTAGCATCGTGATAAATGGAGAAAAGATTGAAGTTGTCAAGAATTTCATTTTACTTGGATCCACAATCAATGCCCATGGAAACAGTAGTTAAGAAATCAAAAGACATATTGCATTGGGCAAATTGACTGCAAAAGGCCTCTTTAAAGTGTTGAAAAGCAAAGATGTCACCTTGAGGACTAAGGTGCCCCTGACCCAAGTGATGGTGTTTTCAATCACCTCATATGCATGTGAAACCTGGACAACGAATAAGGAGGACCGAAGAATTGACACCTTTAAATTGTCGTGTTGGTGAAGAATATTAAATATAGCATGGACTGCCAAAAGAACGAACAAACCTGTCTTGGAAGAAGTACAACCAGAATGCTCCTTAGAAGCAAGGATAGAGAGGTTATGTCTCAGGTACTTTGGACATGTTGTCAGGAGGGATCAGTCCCTGGAGAAGGACATCATGCTTGGTAAAGTTGATGGTCAGTGAAAAAGAGGAAGACCCTCAGGGAAATGGACTGACACAGTGGCTACAACAATGGGCTCAGCATAGCAAGAGTTGTGAGGATGGTGCAAGACCGGGCAGTGTTTCATTCTGTTGTACATAGGGTTGCTATGAATTGGAACCCAACTGACAGCACCTTACAACAAGAACATTGAAGTATACTTTTTTATATAATAAATTCCACTGAATTGCCTTTGCACCTTTTTCCAAAATCAATTGGTCATTTTTCTGTAGCTCTGTTTCTGGGTTTTGTATTCTGAATCATTGATCTATGACTGCACCTAACAACAACATGTGGCAACTGTCAATATCCTCCAGCCAAAGACCACCAGGAACCCACCTGTGTTGAACAAGTTGAGATTACTGCTCATTACAATAAGGGAGAACACACACTGTGAGGACCCATGGGCCATCTCAGTAAGAGGCTGTTAGAAAGGACTAATTGGATTTGGGCTGATGTTAGGTGATTTTGGGGGAGGGTTCAAGGAAGGTCGAAGTAGCTCCAGAACAGGTGCCTTTAGGAGTGGGAAAAATTCTATAATCGGGTATCTTAATAAATCTTACCTAGAAGGAAAAAAAAAAATTTTTTTTAGAAGGAGAGAAGACTAGAGCAAGGCTAAAGCTTTAAATTTGTAAAGCAGCAGCCAACCCACTGCTGTTGAGTCGATTCTAACTCATAGCGACCCCATAGGACAGAGTAGAACTGCCACATAGAGTTTCCAAGGAGTGCCTGGTGGACTCGAACTGCCGACCTTTTAGTTAGCAGCCACAGCACTTAACCACTACACCATCAGGGTTTCCAAAGCAGCAGCAGTCACTCATATTAGCCAAGATAGGGGAACATTTGGTACTTTGTGGCTTGAAGTGTGCTTGTGTTTGTCTGTGCTTAGATAAGATTATGAGGTGGTCTTGTTTTGTCTCATTTCATCATGTCACAAGTGACATTGTGGGATGTTGGTGTTCTGTGAGATTGTTTACGCCCAAGAGGAGAACACCATGGCCTAACCACGAATGCCAGAAGCAGGCCAGATGAGCTCCTAACAACATCAAGCCCTAGGTATAAGTGTCAGGCCAGTTTCTAGATGTCAGGGGCTGCATTTCTTTCTCAGAACAAAGGACTATATGTTCGTTCTTGCACTCTCTCTGTGTCTGTTCCATCCATCAGTACTATCTCCTTTACTTTACTGACAGGTACTCTTATATTCCATCTACTTCAGTTACCTTTACCAAGTCATTGAAAACAAAAACATCAGGCTCCTTTTCCTTTTAAAAAGGCAAAGATATTCACCAAGACATAGGCAAAATGAGATCTCACAACATGGCATAAATACAACATCAGCTCACCAATACCATATTAGAAGTATTTCACTTTTTGGTTCCTTGTCATGTCATTTTTATCTTTTGGGTGTTTCTGAGTTAAATTAGGGTGCTAATTAGGAAAAAATGATCATTATGACTGTCTTTGTGTTGGATGGCAACTGCCTCAGTTCACGTAAACATGTGGAATTTCGTAGGTCTCATTAAGATAGCAAAATGAACTAACTGGCTGTGCCAGGGTCCCTTTCAGTGTCTTTCTATATAGTCTTAAATCTAAGCCTTCAGCAGTCAACTTGTTAGACTTGAAGGAGATGGGAGAAAATGCCAGTTGCAGCTCAGCCCTTTTTGGCAGGTAGCATCCCCACATCAGTTCTTGCTGCAGTAATTTCAGTGCCACAGCAATAACATCATTTTACTTTTACCGAATCCAAGGTAAGTGACAATAAAGGTTGTGTTTCCAACTGATTAGAGAATGATTCACTTTCTGACTCATCTCATCTCCTTAGAGGTCAGGGTGGAAATGTCAACTTTATAGTCTATTAAACATGGAGACAGCCCAGTGGTGCTTCAGCGTTCTCTCACAACAAACAAAGGGCATTCACTGCCAATAAAATATCACTCACTCTTCCTTTTCAAAAGCCACCTCATAAATAGCAAACAAGATACTTCCAACACTGTTAGATAATTGAAATCTCTGGGATTACACAGACTCAAAGCTGGAATACTGGAGAAGTGGTATACTCTGATTTTCAGCTTCAAAAGTGAGGAGGGATTTTGGTATGTCACATTAAACACTCATCGTGTACATTCTCAGCTATTGCAGAAAGATATAACTATAAGACAAGTTGTTGTCACAAAGGTACAAGAATAAATAATCACGCATTAAAAGCTGTTTCTTCCTTAGAACATTTTATGCACCAAGACATAATTTATTGGAGAAACAATAATTTAATAAACTCATCTTCCTCCTTGGGCTGTCAAGCCATTGAGGCTAAACCCGTTGACCCATTGCTGTGGAGTCGATTCCGACTGAGCAGAACTACCCCGTAGAGTTTCCAAGGAGCGCCTGATGGATTCAAACTGCCGATCTTTTGGTTAGTAGCTATAGCACTTAACCACTACGCCACCAGGGTTTCTACTTCCATTGAGGCTAGTCTATATGTTTTATTCATCATTTTATTCTTAGCCCTTAGTGTACTGACAGGTTATCAATAAATGTAGGAGGAATAGATAGATGTGTTGATGGGTGTAGTGATGCATGAATTGGATAGGTAGATGGTTGGGTCTATTAAATTATTATTTCATCAATAAAATGAGTACAAGTGATTCAGAAGTTCTGTATTGATGTATTAACATGTCCTAAGGAAGAAATAGAACTTTTAATTTGTGATTATTTATTCTTACCTTTCTGATAACAACACATTTTGTAGTTATAGCCTTCTGTAACAGCTGGAAATTTACTTTATTCAGAAGGCAAATGTATTCGGCATAGTTCATGCTTTTTTTTTTCATTTTTCATTTTTAACTTTATGCCCCTGACTGAAGAAATCAACATTTGTTCTGTAATTTGCTTAATTCAGAAATGCTTTAAGTGGGGTCCTGCCATTCATTCATTTGTTTATCTGTCCATCCATTCTCTATTAATTTAACAAATATTTATTGAGTACCTACTATAGGCACATTTCTAGGCATTGGAGGTACATCAGTGAACAATATAGATAAAAAGTCCCTGCCTCCATGGTCATGGAACTTACATTCTAGTGGAGGATGAGAGGTAGTAAACAAGATAAATAAAAAAATATAAAGCATATAAGTATTAAGGGGGAAAAACAAGAAAGGGGTTGTATTAGTTTGAATAGGCTAGTTCTATAACAAACTACCCTCAAATTCCATTAGCTTAACACATTAAAACTTTATCATTCATACAACCCAAAGCTGATCTGACAAGATTTAGGGGGAAAGTTTGAGTGAATTAGACCTGCAGTTACCATCTGTACTGACTAACAGATGAGCTGATGTCACAACTTTCAATTAGCAATGTGTAAATTCATAAACCTCTTGGGTCTTATTGAAAAGTATGCTTCAGTAATTACAAGTGGCATCTACAAGTAAAAGACAAAACTCCCCTCCCTATGCCAAAGCTTGAGGCAACTCTTACTTCACTGAAGGGTTCTTGAGTCAGTCTGTAGTTAGTCACTGTTGTCTGAAGGGTCCAGGTTATAGAGAAGAGGGTAAAAAGTTCTTGTTTTCACTGTCTATACAATATAAAACCAATTGCCCTGAAGGACTATTCCCTAAGAGCAAATGTGATCCAGAAACAGCTCATGCCTCACAAAGACTGAATTCCAACTGTTGAAATAAGGTGAATCCTTGACTTGACTAAAATAATCTAGATAATCTAGTAGCCCTAGTCTAGTTGCCTGCCAGAATAAAACACTATATTCTTAATAGATACATATCATCGTACGGTGTCTCACTGAGCTTTAAAATTTTTCACAAACTTTACCGCTCAATAAAAAATTAACAGGCTTATGAGAAAACAAAATGTGACCAAAACCAAGAGAAAAAACGAACAATGGAAAGAATTCCATAGCGGATTCAGACAACAGAGCTCTAATTCATAGGCCTTATGATAACTTTTATGATAACTACAAATAATTTATTCAAGAAATTAAAAGAAGAGAATAAGAATATTGGTAGAATGCTAGAAACCATAACAAAACCAAATGGAAATTCTAAAACTGATCAGCACAATAACTGAATTTAAGAATTAAATGAATGGGTTTAACAGCAATTAGACATGGCTGAATACAGAATTAGTGAACTGAAGACAGGTCTGAGTAAAAGATACAAAATGAATCCAGAGAAAGAAAATGATAGAAAATATAGAAAGGAGCATGAAATATATGAAAGATGTTGAATAAGACTAAGGTACATATATGGAGTCCCTGATGTAGAGGAGAGAGAGGATAGGGAAGAAGCAACATCTGAGGCGATACTGACTGAGAATTTTTCAAATATGACAAATGAGATTAAGGTGCCATTTCAAGCTCTAGAATCTCCAAGAATGATAGCTATAAAGAAAATCTGGCCTAGGCATATTATAGTAATATCTGAAAACCCCAAAAAAGAGAAAAAATATTAAAAAGTAAAAACAAAACAAACAAAAACCCCAATACTATTACCTTCAAAGAAACAAGAATATACTGACAGCTAACTTCCTAACAGAAACATAGAAAATCAGAAGACAATGGAAAAATATCTTCAGATTACTGAAAGAAACTGACAAATAACTTCCAACCTAGAATTTAATATTTAGCCAAAACATGTTTGAAAATTAAGAGTGAAATAAAGCCTCTTAGGAAAAACAAAAATTGAGAATATCCATCACTAGCAAAGCTTCACTAAAGTAAATACTAAAGAATATCCTTTAGGCAGAAGTAAAATGATCCAAGATGGACGCATGGTGATACAGGAAAAAATAAGGAGCAATGGAAAGTGTAACTATGTTAGTAAATCTATGTGAATATTAGCTTTAAAAGACTATAAGGTAACAATAATAATATTGTTTGAATATATATATTATATATACACAATATATATTATACAGACAATACATCATATTTTTACACAAATAATGTACACCTTCTGCATTTGTTTGCTGAATGCACACTCCCCTCTGTGAGGTATTTTTGTAAGCAGGCTATGCCAATTTTTTTTTTTAACAGCAACATGTTGAAGAGGATTGGCATGGCAGCGCTTGTGAGGGTGCCTTGTGGCAGGAGGGCGGGGCTGGCAAACAAACACAGAAGGTGTGCGTTATTTGCATAAAAACTGGTAACACCCAAATTTAGCTCATATACTGGGAGGGGAGTAAAGAGAGTTGAGTGGCTCTAAGGTCCTTGCATTATCATGGAAGTGTTAAAGTACTAATTTATATTAGACTTCAGTTGGTCAAGAATGAGTGTTGTTCTTTCTACTGTAACCGTTAAACTGGTGATAAAATAATGGAAAATAATAGAGAGGAGACATAAAAAAATACTTAGCAAACCTAAATGAAAGCACATAAGTAGACTAAAAGGAATGTAAAACCCAAAAAACAAACCCAGTGCCATGGAGTTGATTCCGACTCAGAGAGACCCTATAGGACAGAGTAGAACTACCCCATAGAGTTTCCAAGGAGCACCTGGTGGATTTGAACTGCCGACCCTTTGGTTAGCCACTATGCCACCGCAGTTTCCAAAAGGAATATAGATGGGACAAATAGAAAGCAAATAGGTGGTAGATTTTAACCACAACAGGTAATTTCAGCAATGCAAATGAAATAAATATTGCAATTAAAATAGTTATTTTCATACAGGATTTAAAATACATGTGTGGTGCAGATATACACACAATTATATGCCACTTACCAGAGACAGACCTTAAATATAAAGAAATAGAAAGATTAAATGTAAAAGAATGGAAATGAATTTGCCAAGCAAACAGTAACCAAAAGAAAAGAAAACTGGTAAGGCCATACTAATAACAAACAAATTAGCTGTTAAGGATCAAATTGTGCCCCTCAGAAAGATATACTGAAGTCCTAAACCCTGTTCCTGTGACTACGACCTTGTTTTGGGAAATAGGGTCTTTCTTTGAAGATGTTACCAGTGAAATCATACCAGGATAGGGTGGGTCATAGTCCTAATCCCTTCTGAGTAGTGTCTTATAAAAGGGGAGAATAGATAAGGAGAGTGGCGTATAGGGAGAAAATGCCATGTGAGGATCCATTTACAAGCCAAGGAATGCCAGAAGATGCTGGGAGGCTGAAAGACACTAAGAACCATTTTCCTTTAGAGTAGACAGAAACAAAGCATCATTTTGTCAAAACCCTAAATTCAGCCTCTTAGCTTCCAGAATTGTGAAAAAAATTTTCTGTTCTTTAAAGCTACCCACTTTACGGTATTTTTGTCATGGCAGCCCTAGGAAACTAAGACAGTAGATGTTAAGGCAAAAAAAAAAGAAAAAATTAGAAGTAAGGAAGGACTTTTCCTAATGATAAACGTGTCTACACAGCATTAAAATATCATGAGCCTAAATATGCACCCAAGATGATAAGTTCAAAACACATAAAGCAAATATTAACAAAACTAAAAGAAGAAACAGAAAACCCATAATCATAAATTGAGAGTTTAGCATACCCCTCTCAACAGCTGATAGAATATGCATATAAAAATCAGTAAGAATATGGAAGATTTGGACAACACAATTAACAAAATCATTTAATAGACATGTCTAAGATGTTCCACCACGCATCTGTCAATTTGTGGTGGCTTGCATGTTGCTGTGATGCTGGAAGCTATGCCACTGGTATTTTGAATACCAACAGGGTCACTCATGGTGCACAGGTTTCAGCAGAGCTTTCAGACTGAGACAGACTAGAAAGAAGGACCTAGCAACCTACTTCTAAAAAAAAAACCCAGTGAAAGATTAGATAGAAACCTTAGGGGCAGTAAGTTTATGTTAATGGGGGAGGAACAACTCAGAAAAGAGGGTGATAATGGTTGCATAACTTAAAGAATGTAATCAATGTCACTAAATTGTACGTGAAGAAACTGTTGAATTAGTGTATGGTTTGCTGTGTATATTCTCTACAACAACAAAATAAATAAAATTATTTAAAAAATTTTTTAAAACTACATAAAGTAAAAAAAAACTGACCAGTGAAAACCTTATGAATAGCAGTGGAACATTATGTGATATAGTGCTGAAAGATGAGCACCTCAGGTTGGAAGGCACTCACGTATCTGTCAGTTTGTCATACTGTGGGGGCTTGTGTGTTGCTGTGATGCTGGAAGCTATGCCACCGGTATTCAAATATCAGCAGGGTCACCCATGGAGGACAGGTTTCAGCTGAGCTTCCAGATTAAGACAGACTAGGAAGAAGCACCTGGCAGTCTACTTCTGAAAAGGATTTAGCCAGTGAAAACCTCATGAAAAGCAGTGGAACACTGTTTGATATAGTACCTGAAGATGAGCCCCTCAGGTTGGAAGGCACTCAAAAGACAACTGGGGAAAGAGCTGCCTTCTCAAAGTAGAGAAGACCTTAATGAGGTGGATGGAGTCAAGCTTTCGGGGCCTTCGTCTGCTGATGTGGCACAACTCAAAATGAGAAGAAACAGCTGCAAACATCCATTAATAATCAGAATGAAGTATGAATCTATGAAAATTGGAAGTTGTCAAAAATGAAATGGAACGCATAAACATTGATATCCTAGGCCTTAGTGAGCTGAGATGGACTGGTATTGGTCATTTTGAATCGGACAATCATATGGTCTACTATGCCGGGAATGACAACTTGAAGAGGAATGGCACTGCATCCATCGTCAAAAAGAACATTTCAAGATCTATTCTGAAGTACAACACTGTCAGTGATAGGATAATATCCATGTGTCTATAAAAAAAATTTTTTTATAAGGAAAACCAGTTAATACGACTATTATTCAGATTTATGCATCAAGCACTAAGGCCAAAGATGAAGAAACGGAAGATTTTTACCAACTTTTGCAGTCTGAAATTGATCGAATATGCAATCAGGATGCATTGATAATTACTGAAAATTGGAATGCACAAGTTGGAAACAAAGAAGGATCAGTAGTTGGAAAGTATGGCCTTGGTGATAGAAACGATGCCAGAGATCGCAGGATAGAATTTTGCAAGACCAATGATTCCTTTATTGTAAATACCTTCACTCACCAACATAAATGGTGACTGTACACTTGGACCTTGCCAGATAGAATACACAGGAATCAAATCGACTACATCTGTGGGAAGAGATGATGGAAAAGCTCAATATCATCAATCAGAACAAGGCCAGGGGCTGACTGTGGAACAGATCATCAATTGCTCATATGCAAATTCAAGTTGAATCTGAAGAAAATCAGAGCAAGTCCATGAGAGCCAAAGTACAACCTTGAGCATATCCCACCTGAATTTAGAGACCATCTCAAGAACAGATTTGATGCGTTAAACACTAATGACCAAAGACCAGATGAGTTGTGGAATGACATCAAGGACATATACATGAAAAAAGCAAGAGGTCATTAAAAAGACAGGAAAGAAAGACAGGACCAAAATGGATGTCAGAAGAGACTCTGAAACTTGCTCTAGAACATCGACTAGCTAAAGTGAAAGGAAGAAACGATGAAATAAAAGAGTTAAACAGAAGATTTTAAAGGGCTGCACGGGAAGATGAAGTAAAGTATTATAAAGACATGTGCAAAGACCTGGAGATGGAAAAACAAAAGGGAAGAACATGCTTAGCATTTCTCAAGCTGAAAGAACTGAAGAAAAAATTCAACCCTTGAGTTACAATATTGATGGATTCTACGGGGAAAATATTAAACTACTCAGGAAGCATCAAAAGAAGATGGAAGGAATACACAGAGTCACTATACCAAAAAGAATTAGTCAACATTCAACCATCTCAGGAGTACCATATGAGCAGGAACCAATGGCACTGAAGGAAGAAATCCAAGCTTCACTGAAGGCACTGGCAAAAAAATAAGGGTCCAAGAATTGACAGAATACGAATTGAGATGTTTCAACAAACAGATGCAGCGCTGGAAGTGCTCATTCATCTATGCCCCAAAATTTGGAAGACAGCTACCTGGCCAACTGACTGGAAGAGATCTATATTTATTCCTATTCCCAAGAAAGGTGATCCAACTGAGCACGGACATTATCAAACAATATACATATATTTTTATCATTAATATCACACCCAAGTAAAATTTTGCTGAAGATCATTCAAAAGCAGTTGCAGCAGTACATCCATGGGAAACTGTCAGAAATTCAAGTCGGTTTCAGAAGAGGAAGCAGAACCAGGGATGTCATTGCTGATGTCAGGTGGATCTCGGCTGAACGCAGAGAATAACAAAGATGTCTACCTATGTTTTATTGACTATGCAAAGGCATTTGACTATGTGGGTCATAACAAATTATGAATAACGTTGTGAAGAATGAGAATTCTAGAACACTTAACTGTGTTCATGAGGAACCTGTACATAGATCAAGAGGCGGTCGCTCAAACAGGACGAGAGGATACTGTGTGGTTTAAGGTCAGGAAAGGTGTGCATCAGGGTTGTATCTTTCACCATACCTATTCAATCTGTATGCTGAAAAAATAATTTGAGAAGCTGGATCATATGAAGAAGAACGAGGCATCAGGATTGGAGGAAGACTCATTAACAGCCTGCAATACGCAGACGACACAACTTTGCTTGCTGAAAGTGAAAAAGACTTGAAGCACTTATTGATGAAGATCAAAAACCACCTTCAGTATAGATTACACTTCAACATAAAGAAAACAAAAATCCTTACAACTGGACCAGTAAGTAACATCATGATAAATGGGAAAAAGATTGAAGTTGTCAAGGACCTCATTTTACTCGGAGCCACAATCAATTCCCATGGAAGCAGCAGTCAAGAAATCAAATGGCATATTGCATTGGGCAAATCTGCTGCAAAAGACCTCTTTAAAGTGTTGAAAAGTAAAGATGTCATCTTGAAGTTAAGGTGAGCCTGACCCAAGCCATGGTGTTTTCAATCACCTTCTATGCAGGTGAAAGCTGGATGATGAATAAAGAAGACTGAAGAAGAATCGATGCCTTTGAATGGTGGTGTCGGAGAAGAATATTTACTATACCATGGACTGCCAAAAGAACGAACAAATCTGTCTTGCAAGAAGTACAACCAGAATGCTCCTCAGAAGCAAAGATAGCAAGACTACACCTCACATACTTTGGACATGTTATCAGGAGGGATAAGTCCCTAGAGAAGGACATCATGCTTGGTAAAGTAGAGGGTCAGCGAAAAAGAGGAAGACCCTCAATGAGATGGGTTGACACAGAGTTTGCAACAGTGGGCTTAAGCATAACAACAATTGTGAGGATGCTGGAGAGCCGGGTAGTGTTTCATTCTAAGTAGGGTCGCTATGAGTTGGAATGCACTCGATGGCACCTAACAACAACGGCAACAAGGAAGACCGGTAAATTTGACTAGTATTCAAATTTACACACCAACCAATAAGGCCAAAGATGAAGAAATTGAAGATTTTTACCAACTTCTGCAGTCTGAAATTGATCAAATGTATAATCAAGACGCATTGATAATTACTGGGGATTGGAATGTGAAAGTTGGAAACAATGAAGACTCGGTAGTTGGAAAATACGGCCTTGGTGACAGAAATGACACCAGAGATCACATGATAAAAATTTTGCAAGTCCAACGATTTCTTCATTGTAAATACCTTTTTTCAACAACATAAATGGCAAGAATACACGTGGACCTCACTGGATGGCAAACATGGGAATCAAATCGACTACATTTGTGGAAAAAGATGATGGAGAAGCTCAATATCATTAGTCAGAACAAGGCTGGGGCTGACTGTGGAACACACCATCAATTGCTCATATGGAAGTTTAAGTTGAAGCTGAAGAAAATTAAAATGAGTCAACAAGAGCCAAAGAATAACCTTGAGTATACCCCACCTGAATTTACAGACCATCTCAAGAATAGATTTGACATACTGAACAATAATGACCGAAGAGCAGGCAAGTTGTGGGATGACATCAAGGACATCATACATGAAGAAAGCAAAAGGTCATTAAAAGGACAAAAAAGGAAAAAAAAAAGACCAAAATGGATGTCAGAAGAGACTCTGAAACTTGCTCTTAAATGTAGAGTAGCTAAAGAAATGGAAGAAATGATGAAGAGATGGACAGAAGATTTCAAAGGGTGGCTCAAGAAGACAACGTAAAGTATTATAATGAAATGTACAAAGACCTGGAGTTAGAAAACCAAAAGGGAAGAACACGCTGGCATTTCTCAAGCTGAAAGAACTAAAGAAAAAATTCGAGCCTTGATTTGAAATACTGAAGGATTCTACAGGCAAAATATTGAACAATGCAGGAAACATCAAAAGAAGATGGAAGAAATACACAGAGTCACTGTACCAAAAAGAATTGGTAGATGTTCAGCCATTTCAGGGGGTAGCAAATGATGAAGAACCAATGGTACTGAAGGAAGAAGTCCAAGCTGCACTGAAGGCATTGGCAAAACCCAAGGCTTCAGGAATTGATGAAATACCAACTGAAATGTTTCAATAAACAGATGTAGCCCTGGAGGTGCTCCCATATCTATTCCAAGAAATTTGGAAGACAGCGACCTGGCCAACTGACTGGAAGAGATCCATATTTGTGTCCATTCCAAAGAAAGGTGATCCAACAGACGGCAGAAATTATCAAACAATATCATTAATATCAAATGCAAGTAAAATTTTGCTGACAATAATTCAAAAACAGTTTCACCAGAAATTCAAGCCAGATTTAGAAGAGGGGGTGGAACGAGGGATATCACTGCTGATGTCAGTTGGATTTTGGCTGAAAGCAGAGAATTCCAAAAAAATTTTTTTCTGTGTTTTATTGACTATGCAAAGGCATTCGACTGTGGGGATCATAACAAATTATGGATAACACTGCAAAGAATGGGAATCCCAGAACACTTAATTGTGCTCATGAGAAACCTGTACATAGATCAAGAGGTGGTTGTTTGGACAGAACAAGGGGATACTGAGTGGTTCAAAGTCAGGAAAGGTGTGTGTCAGGGTTGTATCCTTTCACATACCTATTCAATCTGCATGCTGAGCAAATAATCCGAGAAGCTGGACTATATGAAGAAGAATACAGCATCAGGGTTGGAGGAAGACTCATTAACAACCTGCAATATGTAGATCACACAACCTTGCTTGCTGAAAGCAAAGAGGACTTGAAGGACTTACCAATGAAGATCAAAGACTATACAGCCTTCAGTATGGGTTACACCTCAACATAAAGAAAACCAAAATCCTCACAACTGGACCAATAAGCGACATCATGATAAATGAAGAAAATCTGGAGTCGTCAAGGATTTCATTTTACTTGGATCCACAATCAACACCCATGGAAGCAGCAGTCAGGAAATCAAACAATATATTGCATTGGGCAAATCTGCTGCAAAAGACCTCTTTAAAGTGTTAAAAAGCAAAGATGTCACTTTGAGGACTAAGGTGCGCCTGATCAAAGCCATGGTATTTTAAATTGTCTCAAACGCATGTGAAAGCTGGACAATGAATAAGGAAGGCCGAAGAAGGATTAATGCCTTTGAGTTACGGTGTTGGCAAAGAATATTGAATATACCATGGACTGCCAGAAAAGTGAACAAATCTGTCTTGGAAGAAATACAGCCAGAATTCTCCTTAGACGCAAGGATGGTGAGACTTCGTTTTACATACTTTGGACATGTTATCAGGAGGGACCAATCTCTGGAGAAGGACATCATGCTTGATAAAGTAGAGGGTCAACAAAAAAGAGCAAGACCCGCAATGTGATGGATTATGACAGTAGCTGCAAGAACGGGCTCAAATATAGCAATGATTGCTGGGATGGCATAGGGCCAGGCAGTGTTTCATTCTATTGTGCCTGTGCAACTCAAGGCACCTAATAACAACAACAAGACACTCAAATCAACAACTGCAGAATTCAGATTCTTTTCAAGGGTACAAGGTACAAGGGTACAATTTAACAAAACTGGTCATTTGCTGGGCCATATTTCAAAGGGTCAAAATCATACAGAGTATGTTCTCTGACCACAGTAGAATAAAACTAGAAATCAATAACATAAAGGCATACAGAAAATTCCCATGAAATGAGAAATAAGAAAGACAGTTCTAAATAACTTATGAGTCAATGAAAATTAGAAAACAGATTGAAATGAATGATCCTAAAATAAATGTTATCAATATGTATAGGATGCTGCTGAAGCAGTGATTACAGGCAAATTTATAGCCTTAAATGCCTACATTAGAAAAGAACAAAAGCTTAAAAATCAAGTATCTAAGCATTTGGCTTAAAATAGTAGTTAAAAAAAATTAAATCCCAAGAAACTAAAATGAAGGAAACTAACAAGGGAGAAATTAATAATATAAAAAACAGATATACAATACAGCAAAATAAATAAATAAAAGCTATACCACCAGCCTACTTTGCATATTAGCTAAAGAACAAAACTGAAGTAGCTCCTGAATTTCCTCCATGCCTACTTCTGAGAAAGGATGAAGGGAGAGAACCTTACCATTCACCTCTCCGTTTAGC
The DNA here is from genome assembly GCF_024166365.1 of Elephas maximus indicus. Classification (NCBI taxonomy): domain Eukaryota; kingdom Metazoa; phylum Chordata; class Mammalia; order Proboscidea; family Elephantidae; genus Elephas; species Elephas maximus. The sequence continues at coordinate 137,311,730 of NC_064846.1, forward strand.
TTGCAGGACTGCAGTGGGCGTGGATTGCACTTTGCAGCATTTGGGTGCAAATCAAGAGTCATTATTTTCTAAGTTAAACTGGAGTCTAAGCATGATGAAGTCTATGACCCCTGGGTAACAAAATTCTCAGCCCTTTGAGAAATCTCCCCATCATCAACTTGTATGTTTTCTCCTTCCGGAAGTCCCTTCATCTCCTCTACTATCCTCTACTATGGGAACCCAAAAAACCCAGTGCCGTCAAGTCGATTCTGACTCATAGCGACCCTATAGTACAGAGTAGAACTGCCCCATAGTGTTTCCGAGGAGCTTTTTACTATGGGAGGTACCTCCTAATTTCATCTCAAGGCCACTGAGTGTTGATATCTTTACTGAGGTTGGCGTGGGGGATGCTCACTACTCTGGTTTTTTTTTTTCCCCCTCACTAACTCATCCTTTTATAGGGGATAAGAGGCTATCTTAGGAGGATAAGTGAATAATGTGATAGTAGGAATGACCTTCCATTTCTAACTTTTCTCAGTGAGGACCGTATTTTGTCGAGTCCTATGGTGACTGTATTGTTTAACCAATGTTATTTTTCATATTCTCTTTCAAAAAGGTGATCCTAATACAGCAATTCATACTATGTTTCAACATTGGAATGAGATAAACAGTTCTAAAAATATATACACCATTTGAATTCTTTGATTACTTTTTTCGTTTACATTGCTTTGATTTACTTACGCAACCATCCTCAATTCCTTGTCCCATATAAATATAAATAGATTCCTTTTAATACTTCCTTCCTTTCATTAGCAAACATCTTTTGCCAGGGCTAGGGGGATGAATGCTGATGAAATCATTGGCATATGGCTTACAACATAGCCTTTGTATTCATTTTCTAAACTAAGTTTAGATATCTGCATGCAAATCAGAATGCAAAAATAATGCTGGACAGATTCTTGTCTTTTTCCCACATTATCAAATAATTTACTTTGATTGGTTCCTCACATACCCGCCCCCCAACCCAAAACCCTTGCTGTCGAATCAATTCCAACTCATAGCAACCCTATAGGAGAGAGTAGAACTGCCCCATAGGGTCTCCAAGGAGTGGCTGGTAGATTCAAACTGCTGACCTTTTGGTTAGCAGGCAAGTTCTTAACCACTGTGCCTCCTGTTTCCTCATATGCCTGTCTAGAAAAAAGAATCAATAATGTACTCTGCTTCCTTTTTGAAAGTAACACAATTCACATGTGACTCAAGTCTGTGATGCCAAATACCCTGTTTTAGATCTGGGAACTTCCTGGAAATTTTGTTTCAGGGAGGAGCCATAAGTTTCTTAAATCCTGCTTGTCATCCCAAATGTCTAAGAATGTCTCAGGAGAATTATCTGTGCCTTCTGAGAGAGGACACATGAAACCAAGAGGGGATATAAGAGGGTAGAAATCTTGTGGATGGTTTTCAAATGCAGAAAGAGGCCTGGTTCGATAAGACTTCCAATTCTACTGTTTTGTAATTTTTTTTTAATAAACATACTTTGCTCTCCCTGTCTCTCTGTCACACACACGTACACACACACATTAGAATCCTGCCAAGGCATTGTTGAGGCTGTTGTCCTTGGACTATACTTTTAGCCCCACTCTGTCCCTAAGTTTGGAAACCCTGGTGATATAGTGGTTAAGAGCTATGACTGCTAATCAAAAGGTCAGCAGTTCAAATCTACCAATCACTCCTTGCAGACTCTATGGAGCGGTTCTAGACTGTTTTTTTTTTTTACCCCTAAGTTTAAAATATTCTTTTCTTTCTAAATTTCCCCTACTCAAAACTCTTCAGTCATCAAATCTTCGTTTTTCACACAAAGGCAAGAAACTCACGCGACTTTGTCACAGACAGTGCACTTCCAGCTGCCATCGAGGCCTGTGACACGACACTCGCTGCACACCCTCAGTGAGCAGGCCTGGCATGGGTCTCCCCGGTCAAATATTAAGCCCAGGTTTCTCTGACAGTGAACACAGACTCTACTGGTTTCCTGTTGAATCTTCCCACCTCTACGTTTTGCTTCTAAGAGTTCGTTTTTCAACTTCCTGGAAGGAGAGAAAAAAATCACTTAAAAAATAAAACAAAACAGAAAAGCAGAGCTACTTTCTTTAAGAAATGTTTTCATTTGGAAGAATAGTTGAAATAACCAAGGAGTCGGAGCCAAATACTTTCAGGAATATGGTAGTTGAGGTTTGAAGCCACCCAGAGACACCTCAGAAGAAAGATCTAGTGATCTGCTTCTGCAAGGTCACAGCCTTGAAAATGCTATGGAGCAGTTCTACTCTGCAACACATGGGATTGCCATGAGTTGGAATCGACTTGATGGCAACTGGTTTGGTTTGGTTTTCCACTAGTCCCACCAGTAGAATTTCTTCACGTTCTACTCTAACTTCTTTGGGTATGTTTGATACCATAACATTGCAGCATGACCTTAGCCTAGAGGTATGCACAGTACCACATTCTTTACCTATCTAGATATATGAGATGAGGCAAATGTGTGAAACCAAACAGCATAATTGGTCCTTTCCTTCAGTGATTCAGTGATGATTGTGCCCGTAAGGTATTACCCACCATTTCAGACCAAATGCTTCTGCTTAGCATTCGAGCATTCCCAGCAATTTCCACACACCTATGTGCTGTACGGTCAGAAATACCTACATTTGAGTCCGGGCTCCCCCATGAATTAGCTGTACAACCCTAGGAAATGATTTACCCACTCAGCCTCAGGTTCTTCATTTCTACAATGGAAATAACAATATTCTTCCGTGTTTTTAAAAAGATCAAATGAGATAATATATGTAAAGTTCCTAGCGTGGTGCCTGGCACATAGGTATCAAATAAATGATAGATTGAGCTCCTTTCTTTCACTGCCTGATATGTAATCTGTACCCTTTAGAAATTTACTATTCAAAGTGTGGCCCCCATTTCAGCAAAATCAGCATCACCTGGGAGCCTGTTAGAAATGCAGAGTTTCAGGCTCTGCTTCAGACCTACTGGGTCAGAGTCTACAGTTTGACAAATATGTCCAAGTGATTTGAGTTTGAGAAGCACAGCTTTGGAACATTTGTTCTGAAACTTGGCTGTACATTGGAATCACCTGGGAAGATTTCTTATAGCAAAGACACTGATTCCTGGGTCTCATCTCATCTCATCCCCACAGATTCTGATGTAACTGGCTTGGGGTGTGGCCCGGGCAATGGTATTTTTTTAAGTTTCGCTATTTTATTCTAATTTACAGCCAAATTTGAAAAACACTGTTCTAGAAGACGGAGCCCTGGTGGTGTAGTAGTTAAGAACCTGGCTGCTAACCAAAAGGTCAGCAGTTCTAATCCACCAGCTGCTCCTTGGAAACCCTATGGGGCAGTTCTACTCTGTCCTATAGGGTTGCTATGAGTCGGAATCTACTCGACGGCAACAAGTTTGTTTTTATTCTTGGTTCTAGAAGACAGGTTCATTCCCACTTACATGCTTCACATTCCTTTATGCTATCCATCTTCAATATCTTATTCAACACAAAATTTGCTGGTTCCAGAAAAATAAAACACATCAGAATCATCCCACATATTTCATACTGTCTCCTTTTACATTTGTGGTACTGTATTTTGTTACACTCAACTACACTAGCATCTCCCCAAAGTTAGGTACGATGACTTTAGGTTCTTGTATATATTGCCAAGGACCCAATTCCATGGCAGGTTATAAAGCATTTAAATGTTTAAAGCTATTCATTATCTCTTTTGATTCTTCAAACCAGGGCTTTGAATTGGTTGTTTTTGGTTTGATCCGCTGCTGAGAATTTGCATTCTGACCCCCAGATATACTGAATCAAATCTAAATTTTAAGAAGATTCTGATTCGGTATATCTGGGTTGAACTGAAAATAACTGATTCAAAGACCTGCTTCAAACTAACTTGTGAGGTAATCATGCAGGTACTATGAGTCTCATGGTAGAGAGAGAATGTAGTATAGATGGAACTATAAACCAGGTCTCTTAATTCCCAGCCTAAGGGTACGTTTATAACTGGAGAATTTTTAAAGTGATGCGTAAGATTTCCAGTCTTTGATTCACTGACTCATTCATTCATTCACCCAAAAAGCATTTATTGAGTGCCTATTGTGTGTTAGTCATTCTGGTATTTAGAGAAAAATATCAGTCAAAACAGGACATCTATTAAGGCTCCCTTTATCCTTGATGTCAATCAATAAAGGAACAAATCACACAGGGTGACTCATATTGCAACAGGCAACCATACAAAGCATCCTTAAGCCCTCCACTCTCGTCCATCTAAGCCCAAATGACAAGAACCTACAACACGTGTTTTCCTAGTCTCTGATTCAGAGCTTACAAGTACCCTTATGTCCTCAAAGAGAGAAGATGGTTCATGAAGTTGAAAGTAAGAAAAATATCACACGACTTACTTTTGAAAACTTACAAAAGTTACAGACTTTTAGATAACAGAATGAGTTCTCATTTGAAGACCACAATTGTTGTATTATTTGTGTATCACAACAGATGTTCGAACACCTCTGTGCATAGGAGAAAACATTGCCTATTCAAAATCTATAGCAATTCATGCAATACTGATAAAGCGAACAAAAAGAGTACAACAGAGACAGCAATCCTAGATAATAGCCCTATTTCAGTAGGCTGGTGGTCCAAAGAGTATTAAACTGATAAAATGGGGTCCAGGCAAGCAGGATATTCCAGAGACAAATTGTCCCTGGAAAATATTCTATCGTCATATATACCTGAAGTTTAACCACTTATTGGCTCCTTAAACTAGAGTAGCTGAGACTACTGGGAGAATTTATGGCCACAAAACCAAGCTTTACATTGCATCTTTCTTTGTGGTCCACTGACAGGACTTAATTTAGCAATCAGATTACATTCAGTTTACAGTTACAATGTCTAAAAGGACTAATTCAGAAATTTCTAAGGCAATTGGTGCTAATGGTACCGCATATTCTGGCAGCTGTCTCAGGGTCAGGAGGGGAAAACTGGGAAGAAGTTCATAGCCTGGCACAAAATATTAAAGGGTTTACTGATTTTTCCAACCTCTCTTTGAAACTGATCTAATTCAATCATACTATGAGAATCCATGTTAAGTGGACACGGCCATCTCTCAGACACTCAAGAAGAGGAAGAAGGGCATTGCCAGAGTAATTGCAGCCAGGAAAAGAAAAAGGGAAATTGTACCAAAGAGAAAGGGACTATAGGGAGCTAGAAGAGAGGAATAAGATGAGAGGTGCCTCTGCCCTCTGCTTTACTACTAGGACTTCCAAAGCAAGATGGACCTCATTTGGCTCCTACATTGCTGGCCAAGTCTCAGGAAGGTATCTGAGGAAAGTGAGCTTCTGGTTGCAAGCACAGTAACTGCTCATCTCTGTTATAAACAGGGAAGCCCACATCAACTAGAAATGCTCCTGGTTCCAAGTAATAGGATTAAAAAACGAGTTTCATTTTTTTCACATAACAAGAAATCCAGAGTTAGGCAGTTGCTGGCATTTGTTCAGCTGCAAAATAATGTCATAAAGGGCTCAATATACTTTCATCCTTCTGCTCCCTATCCTCAAAGCGTAACTTATCAATCTTATGCGAGATGGCTAAGACTGCTCCAGCATAGCACCCATGTTTAAGAGGAAAGGAAGGGGGCAGGGTGGTGTTAGCTGCACCTGCCTCTTAACAGAAAAGCAAAACCTGGCCTAGAAGTCCTCCCATCAGACTTCACGACCAGACACAACCACTAGCTGTAAGGGAGGCTGGAAAAGTGAGCTTTCACTCTGTTTAGTGGAAAAAGGCCAAGGATAAGGGGTAAGGAATGATTCCCTTTCATGAAGGATTACCTTACATAGCATGTATTCTCCACGAGGCAACCGTCCCCTTAACCTGCAGGCAGCCGCTAACTCCAACATATCCTACTTCTCACTTCACAATATTTCTGTGCTCACTTTATAGGGAAGAATAAAGCAGAGAAGAATCAAGCCTGTATTGTACAAAAAAGCAGACCCTAGAAGATCTGCTTCTTTGGTTTGTTGCATGCATCACCCAAATTTCTTTTAATAGCTTTAGTACTGGGGGCAAGGATGGTCTTGGTTAGTTTTAAGCCACTCATTTAATCATCACAACAACCCTATGAAGTAAGTACTCTCCAACTACATCAGCTGCCCATTCCCTGTCCTTGTTACCATTTTCTACCATCTTCTCTATCACTTGCCCCCATCCTTTCAATATTTTCACACAGTCTTATTTCCCTCTGCAGCAGGCTGAATAATGGCCACTCAAAGATATCAGGTCCTAATGCCTGAAGCCTGTATGTTACCTTGTTTGGAAAAAGGATTTTTGAATACGTGATTAAGAATCTTGAGATGGGGAGATTTTTCCTGTATTATCCAGGTGGGCCCTAAATGCATATAAGAGACAGGCACAAGGAGATTTGACACACACACACACACACACACACACACACACACGAGAAGGTGATGTGACCACAGAAGCAGAAATTAGAGTGATGTGGCCACAAGGCAAGGAATGCCTGAAGCCAACACAAGTGGGAAGAGGCAAAGAAGGGATCCTTCCCTAGAGCCTCCAGAGGAACTGTGGCCCTGCTGACACCTTGGCTATAAAAGCCTATTGAAATGGATTTCAGGTAAATTTGTTGCTTGAGGCTGCCAATTTTGTGGTAATTTGTTACTGCAGCAACAGGAAACTAATACACCCTCCTTCTGGTATCATTTCGTGCAGCACAAAAAAAAAAAAAAAAAGCAGCACAACACACCCTTAATCCCGGGCTGTCAGTTCTTTGACCATCTCACCTTCTTCTTTGACATCTTTATTTTCTTCTTTGACCTCCTTATTTCTTCCTGTCTATGTGATTCATCCACTCCTATGGGTAAACCCTGGCACTTGTCAGCTCCAGTAACTGCATTACCTCCAAAATCACAAATTCAAACGTCTCACTTTCTGACAATAGGATCATTTTATTGCAGCTCATTTACTCAAGTCTCCACCGCAACCATTCTTCAATTCCAATCAGCTCTTCACTTCCTCATTATCCATCAGTCCTCCTCCCAACCTCACTTCCTCTTGGAGCCAGGGCAGAGGGAGCCCTGCCTGAAAGTGTGCCTTTCCTACCCTACAAACATGCTGGAGGTCTCAGATCACCTTTTTGGGCATTCATGTGACTTAACAGATCAAGAAGATATCAAGAGACATATGTTATCAGCTTCAGGTGGAGAAATGGTAATGTCTAACAGAAAAGGGACCTCCTTATCCCATCACCAAATATAGCAGGCAATGATGCAAGTGGAGCCTTTCCCTTCCCTTTCTTGCAACATAAGCACGCCCAGGTTTTTGGAAGAAGAAAAAGAGAGAAGGAGATGGAACTGAAAAAGAAGAGAAAGCCATCATCACTTTCCTTCTCTGTGGCTCACTGCAGTGGCTTCAAGTGCTGTGTGAGTTTGGGGGTACAGGGGAAGGAGATTAAACTGGACAGTAATAAATAATAATAAAAATAGTATCTAAAATACTTGGAAAATTTACCTCAAATAAGATGGTTTTAAACTGGAGACCACAATCCAGTCTCACCTGTTGTTGTTGTTAGGTGCCATTGAGTTGGTTCCGATTCATAGTGACCCTATGTACAGCAGAATGAAACACTGCCTGGCCCTGTGCCATCATCACAATCATTGTTATGTTTGAGCCCACTGTTGCAGCCGCTGTGTCAATCCATCTCGTTGAGGGTCTTCCTCTTTTTCGTTGACCCCCTACTTTACCAAGCATGATGTCCTTCTCCAGGGACTGGTCCCTCCTGACAACATGTCCAAAGTACGTGAAACGAAGTCTCACCATCCTCTCTTCCAAGGAGCACTCTGGCTGTATTTCTTCCAAGATAGACTTGTTCATTCTTCTAGCAGTCCATTCAATATTCTTCCTCAACACCATAATTCAAAGGCATCAATTCTTCTTCCGTCTTCCATACTCATTGTCCAGCTTTTGCATGCATATGAGGCGATTGAAAATATCATGGTTTGAGTCAGGTGCACCTTAGTCCTCTAAGTGACATCTTGGCTTTTTAACACTTTAAAGGGATCTTTTGCAGCAGATTCACCCAGTGCAATATGTTGTTTGATTTTCTGACTGCTGCTTCATGGGTGTTGATTGTGGACTCAAGTAAAATGAAATCCTTGACAATGTCAATCTTTTCTCCATTTATCATGATGTTGCTTATTGATCTAATCTCACCTAGACTATTGAAAAGGTGCCTATTTGGTCTCCCTGCTTTTTTTTTTAATTGTGGTATATATATATACATATATAACAAAACATTTGCCGTTTCAACATTCTTCACGTGTACAATTCAGTGACATTGTTCATCATGCTGTGTAACCATCACCGTTCTCCATTTCCAAATGTTTCCATCACTCTTAACAGAAGTACACTGTCGCCTAAGCAATGATTCCCCTTTCGCCCTTCCTACTATCCACCCTGGTATCTACTAATAAACTTAGGTCTGTATACACTTGCCTATTCTAGTTATTTCGTATAAAAGGAATCATACAATATTTGTCCCTTCCACTTTCTTCTTAACTCCCCTTGCGTCTATTCTCCATGGCATAGTTGGTGCCAATACTCTTAAAGTATTTCTCATATCGTGCTGTCCTTCTGCTTAAAATCCTTTATTTCCCTTTATACTCTGAATAAAATCCAAACCTCTTTCCCACAGCTGATGAAGACCTGCATGATCTAGACCCTGATGTCCCTTCCTCCCGCTGGTCCTCTTTTATCTACTCAGTGCTTCCCAGCACCATTGGTCTTTAAGTTTCTCAAATATGCCAACTTCTTCCTCACTTCGGGGCCTTTTCACATAATGTTTCTTCAGCTGGAACTGACTTCCCTCCGCACTCCTTCACCAAACACCGTGGTCATTAGCCCATTCACTAAATATTTTCAGTTCTCCTGACTTCTGGGAACATGGTGGGATTGCATATTCCTGTGTTCTTGACGTTAGATGTGGTCATGTGACTTTCACTGGCCCATGAAATGTGGTATGTGATTCTAGGTTAAAATTCTCCTTTCCAAAGAGACTGGCAATATCCCAAATGATGTCATCTCTGTAAGTCTGGGTGTTGGGAATTTTACCTCAAATAAGAGTGTTTTAAACTGGAGACCACAATCCAGTCTCACCTAGGCTATTGAAAAGGTGCCTATTGGGTCTCCCTGCTTTCTTTTTTTTTTTCCTATATTTTATTTATTTTGTTGTTCTTGAGAATATACAGAGCACAACATACACCAATTGAACAGTTTCTACATGTACCATTTAATTACACTGATTCTTTGAGTTGTACAACCTTTCTTACTCTCTGTTTATGAGTTGTCCCTTGCTCATTAACATAAACCCACTGGCCCCTAAGGTTCCTATCTAATCTTCAAAATTGCTGTGGTCACTTTTATCCCATATAGTTTGTAAAAGACCATAATGCTCAGGGCAGGCCTTTTTTTTTTGAACATTTTATTGTGTTTTAAGCGAACATTTACACAGCAAATGAGTTTCCCATTCAATGATTCATACAGAAATTGTTCCCTGACATTGGTTGCTAGTCCTGCAACGCGTCAGCAGTCTCCCCATTTCCATCCCTCCAGTTTCCCTGCCACTCCTTGCCTCCTCATCTTTGCTTTTGGGCAAATATTGCCCATTTGATCTCATATAGTTGATTGTTCTAAGGAGCATAGTCCTCACTGGTGCTATTGTTTATTTTTTAGGCCAATCTATTATTTGGCTGAAAGGTGACCTCTGGAAGTGGCTTCAGTTCCAGGTTAAAAGGGTGTCTTAGGGTGCTAGTCTCAGGGGTTCCTTCAGTCTGCATCAGTCAAGTAAATCTGGTCTTTTTATGAATTTGAGTTTTTTTCTAAATTTTTCTCCCATTCTAATTGGGGCTTTCTATCGTGTCCCTGGTCAGAGTGGACAGTAGTAGTAGTCAGGCACCATCTAGTTCTGCATGTCTCAGGCTAGAGGAGGCTGTGGTTCATGTGGACTAATCGCTTCCTTGAGTTTTTGGTTTCCTTCACTTTCCTTTGGTCGATGGAAAGAGACCAATAGTCATATCTTGGATGGCCACTCGCAAGCTTTTAAGACCCTAGATGCTACTCACCAAACTAGGATGTAGAACATTATCTTTATGAACTATGTTATGCCAATTGACCTGAATGTCCTCTGAGATTACAGTCCTTAGCCTTTAAGGCCAGTAACCCAGTCCCACGAGGTGTTTGGATATGTGTGAGAAGTTTTCATAACTGTGCCCCCATGTACTCTATTATATACATATGAATATATAAGCAGCACATACAAATATGTATATACAATTGCCCACAACTATACCTATTTGTGCGCACGCATGTATTCCCATATACCCTTCCTCACCTATATAGCATACATATCTATCTATGTAATCACTCACAAATTTTTTGGTTATTACTGTCATTACAGAATTGTATATGCATTTACCATAGTTGTCCTTTAATCTTGCATACCTCTCAGTATCTTCATTTACCTTGGTCATGTTGTGCAGACTTCCCCTATATTGTGTATTGACTTTCCCTTCACCAGAATTAACACGTGTCTGCTATCTAGTCAGTGATTCTTCCTCCCTCTCATCCCTGGTAACCATCAAAAAAACATAGCTTTCTGTGTGTAAACCTATTCTTGACTTTTTATAAAAGTGGTATCATATGATATTTGCCCTTTTGGAATTATCTTATTTCACTTATCATAAATGTCCTCCAGACTCATCCATGTTTCACGGACTCATCATTATTCTTTATTAGAAAAAAAAATAAAAAATCATTGCCATCGAGTTGATTCTGACTCATAGCGACCCTAAAGGACAGAGTAGAACTGCCCCATATTCTTTATAGTTGCATAATATTCTACTGCATGTATGTACCACATTTTGTTTATCCATTCGTCCGTTGATGGATATTTAATTTGTTCCCATTTTTTGCTACTGTGAATAGTGCTGCAATGAACGTGGGTGTGCATAAGTCCATTCGTGTCACTGCTCTTATTTCACCTAGGACTGGGATTACTAGATCACATAGTATTTCTATTTCTAGCTTTGTGAGGAATCACCATACTGTCTTCCATAGTGGTTGTACTGTTTTAAAATCCCATCAGCAGTGTATGAGCTCCAATCTCCTCACAACCTCACCAGCATTTGTTGTTTTCTATTTTTTTGACCAGTGCAATTTTTACGGGAGTGAGACAGTATCTCGTTGTAGTTTTGATTTGCATCTCTCTAGTAGCTAATGGAAACCCTGGTGGTGTAGTGGTTAAGTGCTACAGCTGCTAACCAAAAGGCCAGCAGTTTGAATCCACCAGGCGCTCCTTGGAAACTCTATGGGGCAGTTTTACTCTGTCCTATAGGGTCACTATGAGTCGGAATCGACTTGGCGGCAACAGCTTTGGTTTTTGGTTTAATAATAGCTCATGATCTCGAACATCTCTTCATGTCTTCATTGATGAAGTGTCTGTTCATGCCTTTTGCCCATATATTGACTGGATTGTCATTTTGTTGTTGAGGTCTTGAAGTTTTCTATATATTTTAGAGATTAGATCAAGGCAGACCTTTTTTACTAGTTAAGCTAAAGTGCTGTTTGTTTTTAAGAAGACTTCAGGGGATATTTTTGGTTTAAGGTTTAAAGATTATCTCAGGACATATAGTTTCAGGGGTTTGTCTACCCCTGAAACTCCAGAAAATCTAGAGTCCATGAAAATTTGAAATTCTGTTCTGCATTTTCTCCCTTTTGATCAGAATTCTTCTATGGAATAGTTCATCAACATGTTCAGAATGGTAAACAGGAATCACTCAGTTCTGGTCTCATGGCAAAGAAAGCTGTTGTTCATGTAGGCAACTAACCACACATTCTATATCCTCCTATTCCTGACTCTCCTTCTTCCTCTGTTGCTGCAGGTGAACAGAGACCAATTGTTTGACTTTGATGGGCACTTGCAAACTTTTAAGACCCCAGGCACTACATAACAAACTAGGAGATAGAAGTCCTAAACATGTTAATAGGCCAATTAACTTGGATGTCCCATGAAACCATGATCTTAAACTCCAAACCAAGGAACCAAATCCCAGGAGGTTTTTGGCTGTAAATTAGAAGCCTCAGCAGCTCCTCTTCTTTTTTTTTTTTTACCGTTTTTGTAAATACAGTTATCACACAACTTTTGTCAATTCAACTTTTTACAGGCGTACAACTTATTGACAGCAATTTCTACAACTGGATGTCCAACCCTATCCTTAATTATTCCATCAACATTTACCCCTTTTTCCCCTCCCTCCTGCCCCTGGTAATCCCTAATAAACTTTGGTCTCTGTACATTTGCCTTTTCTTGTGTTTTTTTTTTTTTTAATATAAGTGAGGTCATACAATATTTGTCCTTTTGTAACTGACTTATTTCACTCAGCATAATGTCTTCAAGCTCCATTCATATTGTAGTGTATATCAAGACTCCATTTCTCCTATTGACTGAGTAGTATTCCATTGTATGTATGTACCACATTTTGTTTATTCATTCATCTGTTGACTGGAATTTAGGTTGTCTCCGCCTTTTGGATATTGTGAATAGTGCTGCAATTAACACTGGGGTACAAGCTACTGACTGGGAGAATATCTTTGGAAACCATATATCTGATAAGAATCTAATAACCAAAATATATATAAAACTTTGACAATTTAACAACAAAAGGACATATGACGCAATCATAAAATGGGCAAAGAACTTGAATAGACAATTCACCAAAGAGGGCATTCAAATGGCCACCAAACACATGAAAACTTGCTCAGCATCATTAGCTATCCTGTTACCTGTTGCCATCGAGTCGATTCCGACTCATAGCGACCCTATAGGACAGGGTAGAGCTGCCCCATAGAGTTTCCAAGGAGTGCCTGGTGGATTCGAACTGCTGACCTTTCAGTTAGCAGCCATACCACTTAACCGCTACCACCAGACAGATGCAAATCAAAACCTCAATGAGGTAACATTTCACTCCCACTAGGATGGCTGAGATTTAAAAAACAAACACAAACAAAAAAAAGAAAATAACACATGTTGGCAAGGATGTGGGGAAACTGGAACCCGTATCTGTTGCTGGTGGGAATGCAAAATGGTACAGTAGTTATGGAAAACAGCATGGCAGTTCCTCAAAAGACTAAAACTAGAACTACCATTTGACTCAGTAGTTACACTCCTAGGTATATTTCTTGCTTCCTTTTTAACTGCCCCTCTAATATATGGAGGATGCCATGAGAGAGAGTCCCTAGCCATGCTGTTATGGACATATAACATGAGTGAAAAATAAATCCTCATCATTTTAAGCCATTAAGAGTTTCGGGTTATTACTCCAGCATGACTTAGCCTATCCTGACTGAAAAACACATAGCCTAATTCTTCATCAGGCTGGCTACCACATATTATTTTTATTTCAGCTTTACTACTGGTTCCCCAGAGAGGTTTTCTCTGAACCCCAAATCTATAGCAGATTCTCATCCTATTCTCATTCATAGTACCTGTTCTCTTTCTTCACAACATTTACCATAACTTTTGACAGTGAATTTATTTGGCCATTTAGTGGTTTAATGTTTGTCTCTCCTACTCCTCTGTAAGCTCCAAAGGAGCAAGACTGTATCTGTTCTGTTCAGCTTTGCATTTTGCAGCACCTAATCCAGTGTCTGGAACATAGTAGATATCATTTGATTGAATGAATAAAAGAAAGCAAGTGAATGAGCGAGAGAGAATGAGAGAAGGAAGGGAGGGAGGGAGGAAGATCCAGCTGTGCTACTAGGTGTCACTGGGCATTCCATTTAACCTCTCTGGGTCTCAGTTATTCCAACTTTAAAATGTATAATTCTGTTCCTATCTTCTTCCAAGGGTATTTTGAGAGTTGGAGGCAATAAAGTATGATTATGTGCTTTGTAATTACAGAGGCCTTTGTAATATGAAGTCATTATTATTAAAAAAAGAATGATAAGAGAAAAGGTACACAATGTTGGATCTGCTAAGAATAAAATGAAATTAAAAGTGGCTAAACTGCCATCAAAGACATTCTAAAAAAGTAATACAAGCCTTAGAAAACTACGGAATGTTCCTGATTCCTTAGTAAGGACTTCCAGAACTTTTTCTATTTCCTTGACCTCACTCTGACTACTCGCTTTTATTCAGAAAGCAAAACTATTTCGATACTTGAAAATACAAAAAAAAAAACTAACCATTTATCTCTACTTGTTTTTATCTGAAGAGAAACAGAGTATGGGAGATGGATAAAAAGAGTGCAGTAGACATAAATATGGCCCAAACTCAAATGTTAAAACCTGATAAAAAATAAAAAGAAAAAAGAAAAGAAAGATTTGGTTGAAGACATTTAATTCCAGCGAGCACCAGTTCTTTATTTGAGATAAATTCAGGACCCCCTTGCATTTTAAAATATCAGTTGATTCTTTATTCTTTAGGCTTCCTTATTGCTACACAGAGGCATTCATATTAACATGAGAATTGATGATCTATATGTAGTTGAGATCTTAAAGGTGGAAGAGATGAATTATCTCAACTATAGTTGAAAGATAGACTCTTTTCATTTCTATATTCTGGTGATATATTGGTTTCATTTCTTTCTAGTCCATCATGAAAAAATGTTCACTTTATTACAAAGGCTGCTTGCTTTATCACCTAGACATATCCCTTTCAAATCAAGAATTATTTTCATCAAAAATCCCATCACATTTTTGTGGCATAATTTTTCTTTTGGAAACCCTGGTGGCGTAGCAGTTAAGAGCTACAGCTGTTAACCAAAAGGTCGGCAGTTCGAATCCACCAGGTGCTTCTTGGAAACCCTGTGGGGCAGTTCTACTCTGTCCTTTAGGCTCATGGACACTAAGAATAAAGACTATACTTCCTAGCGTCCTAAGCAACTAAGTTTTTTTTTTGGTTTATTTTTCTTTTGGAAATACCGGTAGTGTAGTGGTTAAGAGCTACGGATGCTAACCAAAAGGTCGGCAGTTCAAATCCACCAGCCACTCCTTGGAAACCCTATGGGGCAGTTCTACTCTGTCCTATAGGTTAGCTATGAGTCAGAATTGACTCGATGGCAATGTTTTTTTTTTTTTAATTTTTCTTTTGTTACTCTGTCTAGGCTCAATTGTACTGAATACTCTTCTGCACCAAGCAAGATAGTAATTGTAGAATGGAAGCAATTCACTACCTGGAAGAGGAAGCCATGGATAAGCAATGTACAAAGCATTCTTGATTCCTTGATGCCTTTAAACAATTCTCATCTTATCTAGCAGAGAACATCAAGGCCCAAGAGAGATAATGAGCAAGCAGGAATTGTATAGTGGCCCAGAGCATAGGGTTCTGAAGTCAGGTGGCCTGGGTTCAAATCCTGGCTATGCCACTTATTTCCTCTGAGACTGTAAGCAAATTACTTATCTGTGTCTTACTTGCCCCTCTGTAAAATACAGATCATAATAGTTACAACCTCATAGGGTTGTTGTGAGCATTAAATTTAAAAAAATGTAAAGTGTTTAGCACAGCTGACACATAGAAATTGTGGAATAGACTGCTATTTGTCTCTCAGTATCTGTTCTTCCCTTCTTCTGTATCAGTAAAATGTGTAGCTAGGCTCATGGACACTCAGAATAAAGACTATATTTTCTAGCATCCCAAGCAACTAAGTTTGGTCATGAGTCTAACTGTTGGCCAGTGGGATTTAACATGATGTAGGCAACCTGTGTGGATCCTTGGTGGTGCAGTGGTTAAGAGCTTGGTCGCTAACCAAAAGTTCAGCAGTTCAAATCCACCAGCCACTCCTTGGAAACTGTATGGGGCAGTTCTACTCTGTTCTATAGGGTCACTATGAGTCGGAATCGACTCAACAGCAAAGTTTTTTTTTTTAAGCAACCTGTAGGCCATGTCCCTAATGGGAAATGGGTATCCTTTTCCCTTGCCCTTTTCCCCTTCCCAGAGACTAGAATAAAGACATAGTGGTAAGCCATTTTGGATCAAGAGCCAAACCTATATCCCAACTTATACAGTAAGAATTCAGCAAATATCTGGAGCCCTGGTGGCGCAGTGGTTAAGCATACACTGCCAACCAAAAGGTTGGAAGTCTGAGTCCACCAGCTGCTCCTTGGAAAGCCTATGGGGCAGTTCTACTCTGTACTATAGGGTCACTATGAGTCGATGGCAACGGGTTTGGTTTTGGTTATTATTTGGTGACATTAGCTTGTCCACCTGTAGATGTGTTACTATTTGGTTCTGCTTCAGCTTCTACTTCAACGTCTGTAAGTTAATCCTTTTCTAGAGCTGGAGAGTTTCATATTCTTTTAAGAGAGCAAAACCAGTGACTGAGAAAATGTATTGTCAAACCAGAAACAATGAAACAAAGATCACTGAAATTATATATGCTGGCAGAATAATGTCACAGCAGGCAGATGCCAGTGACTGCATAGCTCCTAACATTCCCATCTGCCATTCACATCCAGAGGCAATGCCATCAAAACTGCTGCTAGGTCATATTTGCCTGAGAGAAGGAAAGTCGATGGGTGACCAGATCTCCTTTCTGTCCTCTGAATATGAAAATATTACTTTTCATTTTGATTGTAGCTTCTGTGTACAGAACGTATTATTAAAACCTAAACAACACAACACTTATCAGTCACAAAAATGATAGGCACTCTGCTTTCTATGTCATTCCATTGATCTTTGATAGTAGCCTATGAGAAAGGCGTTATGATCCCCATTTTACAAATAAGGAAGTGGAACTCAGAGGGATAACTTGCCGTGAGTCACAGAACTATTCAGTGGTGGGGTCAGGATTCATACTCAGAATTTTTTATTTCAAAATCTCTACCCTTCTCCCACAACAATTCTTCTCACTGGCTTTCAATTGGTTAAAATCTTTGCTCAGAAAGGCACTGTACTTATTAATGACTGCTGTTTCTGTCCTAGTTGTGCAAAGCCATGCTGAGCATACTCAGAGTTAAGCCTCAGTAAACATGAAAGGTTTCTTTTGTTTTCCTCCATTTCTCCCATCATATCGCATCTGCCCAGGTGGCCTCTTATCACAAAGTCTCTCACGACAAATATTCTCCAATGGAGCCGTTCTTCAACAGGCACCACTCTGGTCCTAGCAAACCCTAAAACGTTTTGTTTAGTTTCTAAATCAAAGGATCTTAAAAAGAATGAAGAGCCATAATGATATCAAAAAAAGAAAAAAGAATGAAGATCCTCCGAGAACTGAAGAAAAGTTCTGCCTGGATAGAAAGCTGCTTCAGAGAAAGTAACAAGCAGCTGGATCCAAAGACTACTAGTCTAGATAAAGAAGTCCTGTAAATTGTGCCAGTTTCATTTATTTAGAAATCCTCTCAAGGTGGGAGGGCATTGTGAAATCTTCATGTTTTCAGGTGACACCAAGCATTTCCTGGTAGTAAAACTCTTGGGTCAGAGGAATATAACGGAAGATCTCACAAAGCTATGTGAACAAACAACTGACAAAATAAAAAGAGCTATGATACTGAAAAGTAAATATACTTAAGTGAAATAATTAAGAAAGAAAATTAAAAAAAAACAGTTGCCATTGAGTTGACTCTGACCCATGATGACTCCATGTATGTCAGAGTAGAACTGTGCTCCATAGGGTTTTCAATGGCTGATTTTTCAGAAGCAGATCACCAGGCCTTTCTTCCATGTCACCTCTGATGGACTCCAACCTCCGTCCTTTCAGTTAGCAGTACAGTGTCTTAACCATTTGCACCACCTAGGAACTCTGGGAGAAGTAGTCAGAAATACAGAAATACAAGAAAGATCCTAACTAATCTCAAGACCGCAATCAACAAATCCTTATGGACTTTGCAAAAACATTAAACATGTTTTTATATACTACAAAAGGGTAATGACATTCTGGAAACTTTTAGAAAGGATGATGGAGACAAAAAACAGCAAACATTATCTGCCTTTGAAGTCATGATGAAGCCATCCTCTTTGCCTGACATCTCATCCCTGCCTTCTTCCTCTTCTCTATTTCGCTTCCTTTACTGCTTAATAGTTTCTTCTTAATAAATCACTTGTCAACAAATCCTGAGCTCAAGTCTACTTATGGGGACCACAGCCTAAGACAGGGACATCACAAATCATACAACAAAGACAACTCATCACAACTCTAACTTTAACTATAGTCTTAAAATCATAGCAGAAATTGATCTGATATGTAATTAGGAGACCAAGTCTTCCACCTTGGAATAATTTGAAATAAGTATTGTCTCAATTTCTTAGCCTACCAAGGTACAGGATGTGTTTTACTAATCTGAAGCTCAAAGGGTACCTTCTTGAGTATCAAAAACAGCAGGAAATTCTGTTATCAACATGATAAATTACTCAGACGAAGGGGAGGAGGAGATAGAATCAGTACACTAAGAAGTAGGAAAGCTGCATTTCTCTAAGGCACGACAACAAGGATAAAATACTGGGCTTTTTAAAAATTATTGCTATGACACTGAAAGGAGAGAATTAACTTGATGGGAGGAAATTGGGCATTCATACTCGAAAAAAAGATACTTTAAAGAGAACACGTTGTCCTCAAAAAATACTTCCTTTAAAACCACTTCTGCTGCTGAATACGTGCACATACTAGAGGGTATTTTTAGCTTTATAAACATATAGCTCAAGTTTGTTTCTAAAATGTCTACAAATTGAATTTGTGTTAAGTAAATTATTTCAAATGCACAAAGAAAGGGGTTATATGCTCAGCAAAGACTGAAATTAGTACTTAATTTTTCCCACTCTGCCTTTTTAGGTGGTGCTGATGAGACTCATATTTTCAAAGATAAGAGTTATTACAAAAACCACTCTCAGCAGTTTTCCTATTTGTCAGTAACAGTATATAGTACAAGAAATGTCGAGTCACCATTTCTGTGAAATCCATTCAGAAAGACTATCCACATTGTTTTCTTTACGTGCTATGCTTTTTTTTTCTTATATGCTTCATTAGAAACCATTATGGCAATTAATTACTTTCAGATTCCATAGAAAAAAGCATAAGATTTGTGCTGAGCAACAATTAAACAAATCTGATCCATAAGATTAACAATCTAAATTGAACTCATTTTCGGAGACTGCTGGTTATCCCCCAATATCCCCCTATACTCTTTATACCAATATAATTCCCAAATGTTAGCTGGTCCCAAAATAAAGACTATACTTCCCAGCCTTTCTCGCAACTAAATATGGCCATGTGACTATATTCTGGTCAACATAATGCAAATAGGGCCATATGTGAAACCTCTCAGAAATGTCCTTAAGGGAAAGGAACATGCCCATTTTTTTTTTGCCCTTTTTTCTCCTCCCTGCCAACGGGGATGAGGACGTGATGATCAGAGTTAGAGCAGCCGTCTTGGACCATGGGGTGCTAGGCTGTGTTGAAAACGGCAGAACAATCAGTTAGAACTAGTCTAGGTCTCTGGTGAGTGTGGTGCCACCACTACCAGCCCTAGCTTGCTTTCCTTTTGATTTCACATAGGCAAACAAACAAACTTCTCTTTTACTTAAACTACTGTTATTTTGATTTTCTAACATTCCCAGCTGAACCTAACCTCAATTTCTATACCTGTAAGTGGTATGGATGATGTAGTAGAAGAAGAGAAGCATGCAAATTACGGCTTTAAAATGGTGTCTGTGGTCTGTCAAAGATGTAAATTGTTCATAGTTTAAACAAGAATACATCAATTTGATTTGAGTCAATGTTAAAGTGGAGATTGTGAGTGCCAATTCAATAAAATACACAATTTTACTTTTGATAAATTGGAAATTAATTCATCTGTGTTTTTTTTTGTGTCCCTTACACCTTGTGTATAATAAGTGCTTAGCAAACATCTGCTGAATCTTGGAAAAATATTTGCCAAATACATGACAAAGAAAGCTCATACAAATCAATATTGAAACAACAGCATGAACGCCCAATAGTAAATGGACAAAGGCCGGTAATCAAAAATTCACAGAAGAAGAAACACAAATGGTGAATAATCATGTAAAAATGCTTAAACTCACTAATAATCAAATAAATGAAAAATAATGTAAAATTTTACTTATCAAATCAGTAAAGATAGATAATAATAATTTTTATGCTGTCAGAGGTTCAATATCATAGTTTAGTGAAGAGGAAATTGGCACAACTTTTCTGGAAAACAATTTTTCAATAGAAGAGCTTCAACCGTTTGTTATTGTTGTGCGTCATTCAGCTGATTCTGACTCCAAGCGACTCTGCAGGACAGAATAGAACTGCCCCATAGGGTTTCCCAGGCTGTAATCTTTACAGGAGCAGATCGCCAGGTTTTTTTCTCCTGAGGAACGGCTGCTGGTAACAAGCCTTTTAATCCTGCAGCTTTACTTCCTGGATTCAATTTAAAGGAAATATAAATCAAAATACGAATGACGATATATTAAAAATTAAGGCAGAAGATTTAAGAATAAGGATGTTCACGGAAATTAGAATGAATGGCTAAACAAAACATGCATATCCATATTATGAAATCTTATCCATCCAATAAAAATGATGCTTTAAAAATTTTTTAATGACATGAAAAATATTCATGAAATAGTGGTCAGCAAAAATAGAAGATAAAAAGTAACATACACAGTATGGCTCCAATTACATAAAAATTATATAGATACACAGAAAAGTGAACCAAAACCAATCAAACCCATTGCCATCTAGTTGATCCCGACTCATAGCAACCATAAAGTGACAGGAAGGAAATCCAACAAAAGCAGAAATTACTTCTAAATGAGTTTTAAGTTCATATTATATATTTTTTCTTATTTTCTATAATAGATTCTAGTACATTATTTAGTTTAAAAACTTAAAAAAAAGATTCTTTGCTCTGTAAAAGTTGTATACATTTTAGTAATGTCTATGAAATGTTTACTAAAAAAACCCAGTCATGCTTAATTACTCTGCAATAAAGTAATGATTAGAAAAATCATTAAATGCATGTTAGCCTAGTCCTATTATAAATTTTATTTTATTAAACCCTAACTCCTATTAATATAAAAAAAATTTTTTTATATTAATATAGGAGCATTCATATAAAATTACTGTTGCTATAAAATGGTCATCTGAATGAAATCTGAAATGTTTGAGGTGGCATGTTTGTTAGTGAAGTTTTCACTTATATTTTATTTTCTTAGAAAGAAAATGCCTATTTCCCAAGAATATAGTTGACATTTGCTTAATTAGAACTTCCTTTATGAACTGACCTAGCTTTGGGGGATGGGGTCTCTTCACTCTCACTCTGAACCCCAATATCCTACTCCATGAACACTCAGCCATTGTCTTAGTTTCTTAGTGCTGCTCTAACAGAGATACCACAAGTGGGTAGATTTAATGAACAGAAATTAATTTTCTCACAGTTGATGAGGTGACAAGTCCAAATTCAGGGCACCAGTTCTAGAAGGCTCTCTCTCCGTGTTGGCTCTGGGGGAAGGTCCTTGTCTCTCTTCAGCTTCTGTTCCTTGCTTCCTTGGTGATCTTCATGTGGCCTGGCATCTATCTTCCCCCATCTGTGCTTCCTTGCTTCTGTGCCTAATCTGCTCTTTTTCTATCTCAAAAGTGATTGGTTTAAGACACACCCTACACTGATACGGCCTCACTAACATAACGAAGAAAACCCTGTTCCCAAATGGGATTACAAGTGTAAACCAAAAAAATCAAACCTGTTTCTGTCCAGTAAATCCTGATCCATAGTGACCCTATAGGACAGAGTAGAACTGCCCCCCTCAGGGTTTTCAAGGCTGTTATCTTTATTACAGAAGCAGACTGCCACATCTTTGTTCTGTGGAGCAGCTGGTAGGTTCAAACTGCCAACCTTTTGGTTAGCAGCTGAGCTCTTAACCAGTGTACCACCAGGGCTCCTATAAGGGTTAATATTTACAACACATACTTGTGGGGGACATAACAGCCATGTCCTAGATTATGTATAGTCTGTGGTTCTGGAATTTACAGTGAAAGGGAATAGCACCTTCTTAGACATGGCTGTCAATTATCCCCTGCTGACTAGGGACATGCCATCTACACCAATTCTGGTTAGAGACAGTACACAAGGATGGGAAAGGGTACTAAAAGGGACTATAGGGAAGAGTCAAAAATATCTCTATCTCTGCATCTAATCTATGTCTATCTATATATATGTGTTTGTGTGCATGTATGTATAGACTCCACATAGGTAACAATTTTACTTATGACTGTGGTGACTATTATTTCAAAACAACGACAAAATTGGTTTGGCAAATATAAGTTCATTTTTGGACCATCCGATGTTTGAAATGTCCCCAAATACCAGATATTTGTGGCCATATGTCTATGGTGAGACCTATGAGTGAGAATTGCTTAGAGGGAAATGCTGTGGAACCAAAATTTAAGTTAGCTTCCCTATATGTGTGTACGTATTTTAAAATTAATAAGATCTTAGAGAGAAAACCCCAAGATTTTAAATTTATTTAAGGCAGAGCTGGATTTTTTTCTTTTTTTTTTCATTTTTCTGTGACTCATTAAGAGTTTGGGTTTTATTTGGGAGCCAGTACACTTATGCTGGGAGTGTCTGTTAATCCATTAAGAAGCTTTGTAGCAATTCTTTTAGGATTTAAACAAAAGTTTACCAAACTAGAAGTCCACTTCAATAGTTCTCCTGGTGTTTTATGGGGACATTGAGTCTTCAGGCATTTGAGAAGGTCAAATTAATTTTCTTCTTAGCGGCAGTGATAAGATTTGGAAAAACAAACAGCCTGCAGGTCAAACATTTGTAGAGGATTAAGAGCATATTATTGCTTGGCACTTAGTTTCCCTGTCTTCCAAGCTGAATGTATTATTCCCGAAATCTCTTCAAATCCATTTGAACCAAAGATTTAGTTTATCTGCAGGATACAAAAATAGCCAATTCAAATATGCTTTCCCCTTCTGTTTCTCCTTCCTTCTCGTCCCCCAGTACTAAAATGATGGAATCAACCACATAAAGACAAAGCCATAAGGTGATGGCAGTTTCCAGGCTGGGGTCTGTAGTCTCTCGATGATAACTAAGCTCTGGCTTGCTTAGTGGCCTATTTCAGCTGAGCTAGCTGTGTGTAACAAAACAAAATACACTTGCACTTTGGTTTTCAGTTGGTATAAAGAATAGGACAACATAAGGAACTCAGTTTTTATTGTGCAAGAGCAATGGTTCAACAAATGTCATAGTAAACTTGGATAATGCTATACAGATTATAGGTCAGAACTGAAAATTAATGTCTTTCAGTAAGTACTAAATAATGTTCTCTGCTTTGTTCCATTCCTCTGATAGCAAGGCCATTGATGGGGTTTCAAGAGGGTCTGAATAGATGCATTTATTGCCTAAGTATCACAACATAGAGGAAAGGGAGGCAGTACGAAATAAGAGAACATCAGTTCTGATGTTTACAGTTGAGAAATTAATTTCTCTAAGTGTCTGTTGCCATATCTATAACCAGTAACCAGTTGCCATTGAGTTGACTCTGACTCATGGCAACTGCATGTGTGTCAGAGTAGAACTGTGCTCCACAGGATTTTCAGTGGCTGATTTTTTTGTAAGTAGATTGCCAGGCTTTTCTTCTGAGGCACCTCTAGGTAGATTGGAACCTTCAATCTTCTGGTTAGCAGTTGAGCATGTTAACCATTTGCATCACCCAGGGACTCCTTCACATCTATCCCACCCAGTGCTGTCAAGTCGATTCCGACTCATAGCGACCCTACAGGACAGAGTAGAACTGCCCCATAGAGTTTCCAAGGAGCACCTGGCGGATTTGAACTGCCGACCCTTTGGTTAGCAGCCATAGCACTTAACCACTACGCCACCAGGGTTTCTTCACATCTATAGAACATTATAATAGCAGACACCTCAGGGTTGCCATGGGGATTAAATGAGGATACATTTGTGAATTGAGCAATACATTCTCTGGTATGAGGTAGTTTACCTTCCATACTGGGATGGATAGTGTTCCCTCAAAACTCATACCCTTCCTGGAACCTCAGAATGTGACCTTATTTGGAAATAAAGCTTTTGCAAATATAATTAGTATGAAATCATACCGGAGTAGGGTGGGCTCCTAATCCAATATGAGTGATGCCCTTATAACAACAGGAGGAGAGACACACAGACACACAAGAAGAATGCCAGGTGTCTTAGTTATCTAGGGCTGCTATAACAGAAATACCAAAAGTGGATGGTTTTAAAAACAGAAATTAATTTTCTCACAGTCTAGTAGGCTAGAAGTCAAAATTCAGGGAGTCAGCTCCTAGGAAGGCTTTCTCTCTCTCTTGGCTCTGGAGGAAGGTCCTTGTCATCAATCTTCCCCTGGACAAGGAGTTTCTCCGCACAGGAACGCTGGGTCCTGACACTGTTTCCTTGGTGGTATGAGGTCTTCATTTCTGTTTGCTTCTCTCTTTTATATCTCAAAAGAGACTGGCTTAAGACACTACCTAATCTTATAGATCTCATCAATATAACTGCCACTAATCTATCTCATTACATCATAGTGATAGGATTCACAACACATAGGGAAATCCATCAGATGACAAAATAAGAGACAATCATACAATACTGGGAATCACGACCTAGCCAAGTTGACTGATGTTTTTGGGGGACACAATTCAATTCATGACACCAGGTGATGAAGGAGACAGAGATTGGAGTGGTGTGTCTACAAACCATGGATTGCCAGAAACACCAGAAAGCTAGGACAAAGCCATGGAACAGATTCTCTCATAAAGCCCTCAGAAAGAGAGAGAGCATGGCCAAGCCAGCACCTTGATTTCAGATTTGTGGCCTTCAGAACCGTGAAAGAATAAATTTCTGTTGTTTTAAGCCACTCAGTTCATAGTACTTTGTTACAGCAGTCATAGGAAACTAATACACCATTTTTTTTTTCCCCTCCTGGCCCTCCTGAAAGGTCAGATATATTGCTCAGAAGTCAAAAGTAGCCAAAGAGTGGAGTATGGGCTTTGAAGCCATACCATGTGGCTACAAATAACAGCTTTGCCACTTTCTAGCTGTGAAACTTTGGACGCGTTATTTAATTTAGCACCTCATCTGTAAATGAAGATATTAATAGTTCTTACCTCATTGGGAAAATAAATTCGTAACCTGTCCCTCACAATTTTGCAAAGCCTTCTTGTTTTCTATACCTCCACATTCATTTTACCATTCTTCTAGTAGAGGCAATGAAATACATTTAAGCTGTTACAGGACATGAATTACTACAGATGGGGTGAAGCATAAAAATGTTCTGAAGATGGCAGAACCCTGTAAAATTATCTAACTTCCCAGACAGGAGCTCCATCTCTGATATCTGACCGTCTCTAGTCCAACTCTACCTTTTCTCTTGGACTATTTAAGCATTCAGCTGCTAACCAAAAGGTAGGCAATGCGAATCCACCAGCTGCTCCTTGGAAACCCTATAGGGCAGTTTTACTCTGTCCTGTAGGGTCACTATGAGTCGGAATCGACTCAATGGGCGACAGGTTTTTTGGTATAGGTGTCTTGCTTCTCCCTGAGATGGCTATCAGGGTTTTCAAATATATTCCCAAGGCTAGAACCTAACAAGGTGTATGTCTTCAACACCAAGGGACAATAAAATGCAGCCCTTGGGCAAGTCTGTCCCACTGCCTGTTTTTATAATAAAGTTTTATTGGAACGCATCCTTGCCCATTCATTTACATGTTATCTAATAGCAGAGCTGAGTAGCTGCAACAGAGAACATATGCCCTGTAAAGCCTAAAATATTCACTATCTGGCCCTTTACAGAAAAAGTTTGCTGACCCGTGGTCTACACCACAGATAAAGCCTGATCCATGACTACAAACTTCTTTATGGATTCGACAAGCAGATCGTGTCTGACCTCTTCCATAATTCCAACAATAAATGCATAGCATTTGGCCCATAGAAGGTGTCAACGGATGCTGATTAATTCTGACTCTTGGGGACTGTAGAATGCTTTTGTCTGCATGCACCAGAAAATCTGATCCAAACTGCTATAAACAACAAGGAAATACGTTATCTTACTTAAGTAAGAACTCCAGAACTGTGATAGGCTCAAGTATATCAGGATGCTGACAGTAATTCTTGGCCATTTTCGTGGTTCAGCTTCATCAATGTGCTGGCTTTCATCCTCAACAGCAACTGAGATAATTGAACATATCCAGTGGGTGAGAGAACCTTCCATAAAATCGGGGCTATATATCTAATTGGGTCATGCTTGGTCTTATGTACACCCACGGACCAATAATATTTGTCAGGGGAGCCCCAATCATGGTATGGTTAGATATAATTAAAAAATCCACTGTTGGAGCTGGGCATGGAGTAGACACCTGAACAAAACTGAGGTTTGGTTGGGGAGGAAGAAAGGAGAAATGTACACTGCAAGCCCACCAATAATGTTCACCATTGGGAAAAGTCCAACATTAGGTGCCAAAGAGAAGGTAATCCCAGATATGTTTTTGTGTATGGTGACTGTTATGGACTGAATTGTGCCCCCCACTCCCCAGTTTATGTTGAAGGCCTAACTTCTGGTGCCTGTGAAAATGACCTCTTTGGAAGTAGAGTTTCTGAAAGTGTTATTGGTTATATAAATATTAAGTCATACCAGAGTTGAATGGGTTTTTAGGTAAGCAAGATCAAGTAGAGTATGAATGTTTTAATGAGATTTTTTAGAGTAGATACTATGAACCTACATACAATTTTATGTTAGTCTGAGTTCTTCCAGTATTTGAAAAATCTAAGGCACAAATTAATCAACAAAGGCATATATTTTGTGCTTCTGAACTGTCAGAATTTTTCTTCCATTTGCAATCACTGTTGATAGCTCGATTTTCTTTGTATTAATTCTTCCCTTTTTCTTCATTGCATTAAAGCCATCAATAAATCTAAGTGATTTGTTCTCTACAGGAAAAATTTTAAAATACTCTTACTCTCTTTATAGTCAAAACTTGTGCCTGATAATATCCTACCATTCCTTCCTGCTTGATCTGAAGGAGAAGAATAAATATATTTGAGTCTCATAGATGAACCCAGAATACTCTGATAGTAGGCAGATACTTTTTGTCCCAGGCTATGACTGATGTTGTTGTTGTGCGGCATGGAGTCGATTCTGACATATAGCGACCCAATATGACAGTGTAGGACTTCCCCATAGGGCTTTCTTGGCTATAATCTTTATGAAAGCGGATCGATAGGTCTTTCTCCCACTACGATTGATACCTGGAGGCAATTATCATGCCTTCCATTGACTTCTGGGTGCGGAATACTTTCACTTGCACCCAGAGGCCTGTCCCACCTTAACTAATGCCAAGCTTCAATGGCTACGTGGACTTTGGAGCACAGTTGGGCATCAGGCCTAAAATGTTGATTCAATACAATTTTTACACTCTACCTATTCTATTTTCTTCATCTCTAAGGACAGCCTGCTCAAACAAATAAATCCACTGCTTCCTCCAGAACTCCAATTTACAGACACTCCAGATCTGTTTCTTCTTTGTAGTCCTTATAATTCTTAAAAAATGTGATTAAACTTCCCTTTCCTTTAGAAATCCATTAGCAGAATCTGAAGGTGATTTTGTGGTTCATAGTAAACACAGCTGACTTATATTTTCCAACTGTCAAAATCCTTTTCACATTTCAAGGCCGTGATCCTCTGTGAAACTGTTCCTTCAACTTCTGTCTAATTCATAGTTAATTATGTCTTCCTCTAGGCTTCCATAAAACACCAACTTATACCTCTGTATAGTGAAAAACTATTATTGTAATAGCTAGCACCAATGTTTACTGTTACAGAAAAATCTGTTACACGTTGAAATTCCTTGTGCTGATGGTTTTGGAGGATATCAGGGAGAAAAGGGCTAAGTTCCCTATCTGGTCTGGCAAAGACAAAATAAAGAATAGCCACAAGTGGTGAGATGCAAGGGGAGAGGAAGAATTTAACAGAAGCAAGTAGTGGAGTTAGCATTAGCCGGGAAATTCACAAAAGTATGGGAAACGTGGCTACTGCAAATTTTACCTACATCCTGAGACAGTGTCATTTTCTGGTCTTTGGGTTATGCCTCTAGTTTGCACTTACTTCACTCCACCTTGCACTGTCTTTAGCTGATCATGTATCCGTCTTCCCCACCAGCCTGTGAACTTCTATATTGGGGGTCTTAAGCCTTCTGATGCCATGATTCCTCCCCTCCCCCTGGCAGTCTGGGGAAGCTTATGGATTCCCTCTCAGAATCATGTTTTTGTTCACATAAATTATACAAGTTTACAAAGAAAATCAATTATACTGAAATACAGTTATTAAAATATCTTAAAAACAGCATAGTAGTATAATAACACAGGTACATTATTAACACATTAAATAGTAAGATGCTGTGCCATGTATCTGGAGCCCCTGGGTGGAGCAAACAGTTAACACACTCGGCTGCTAACTGAAAGGCTGGTGGTTTGAGTCTACCCAGAGGTGCCCTGGAAGAGAGGCCTGGTGATCTATTTCCAAAGAATGAGCCACTGAAAACCCTATGGAGCACAGTTGTACTCTGATACACATGGGGTTTGCCATGAGTTAGAATCCATAGCAAACATTTTTTTTTCTTTCCTTTTTTTTTTTTTTTGGTGGCAGATCTAATAACTACCATAATTTTATTAGTGTCTCAGGTTGGGTTGTGTAGAAGCTGACTCTGAAATGTGAATTTGTGTGCAGGAGACACCTGCAAAGGAGTGGGGGAGACAAGACAGGGAAGTGGAGAGTGGCTAAGCCAAGGGGTGATTTCCAGGTGAAGTCGAGCATCAGCCTGATCTCACAGAGAACTCTGAAGCATTAATTACACTGCAAAGTGCGTCCTGCCTTGAGTCAAGGGGTTCCTGTACCTGTCAGTCATTGGCTTTGGCTTGCCCAGTAGGGACATAAACTCAAGTTTACTTGGCACGTGTGGTTCTATAATCTTATGGGCAACTCCAGTTACCCAAAGGCAATCCTCTGGGGAAGGTAGTAGGTGCAAATCTTTAGAAGTAAAAAACCAAAAACCAGTTGCCATCAAGTTGATTCTGACTCATGGTGATCCTATGTGTGTCAAAGTTGAACTGTGCTCCCCCATAGGATTTTCAATGGCTGATTTTTTTGGAAGTAGATTGCCAGGCCTTTCTTCCAAGGTGCCTCTAGGTGGACCTGAACGTCCAGCCTTTCAGTTAGCAGCCAAGTGTGTTAACCCTTTACACTACCCAGGGACTCTACTTAGAAACATTCAGAAACTGGGGGATGAGCACACAGGTCCTACCAAGGGTCACTGATTGGAGCACTGATAGCGTCTGCTAAACTCAGTTCCATCAGGTCGATTTCAACTCATAGTGACCCCATAGGGTTTCTGAGGCTGTAAATCTCTATGGAAGCTGACTGCCACATCTTTCTCCCCCACAGTATCCACTACAACTAGTAAATCAAGGGCAATGAAAATCAACCAATAGGGTAAATTATTATAGCCATCAATTATTGAGTGTTTCCTGTATTCCAGCACTATTCTAAGCTCTTTACAACTTTAACTGGAAACCCTGGTGATGTAGTGGTTAAGTGCTACGGCTGCTAACCAAAAGGTCAGCAGTATTTATTTAATCCTTACAACAACCTTATAAGGTAGCTCATGTTACCATTTCTGTTTTGTCAGATAAGGAAACTAGATTTACCTGAGGAAGCAATCTATCTAAAGTGACACAAGGATTTTATGGTACAACTAAGATTTGAACCCTGGATGTATGACTCAACATGCCCCCTAAACACTCTGTCACCCCACATGGCAGGACTTCTCAATATAGGAGGCTGTTAAGAGTGTCAGAGCCTGAGTCATCTGGTGTAAGTTCGTATCACGGTAACTCAGAATGAAATGAAGCAACACATTTAAAGCAGTTAGCACAGAACACTCAATAAATACTAACCACTGTTGTTATTTTTAAAAAGGGAACAAAACATAGCAGCTTAAAAAAAATCTATTTCCTAGAAAAGTATCTCTTGAATGGATAAAAGTGTTTCTTCTGTTATTTTCAAAAAAGTTTAAAGAGCCACTTCATTCTTAATAGCTCTGCTGTATATTTTGCAATTTGGCTCCATTCTTCACAGGGAATAAAGAAAGAAGACAAGAGAAGAAAAACTGAAAGGGGAAAAGGAAGGGGGAGTATAATAGATTATTACTAAATGTTATTGAGACTGACAGAAACAAATACTCTGAACCAAGTCTTATTGTACTTCTGTGTTTCCTGGGATCTGGTTATTAAATTGTTTCTTCCTGAACCCCCCAAAAAAAGGAAGTAATTTTTAATTGTCTTGAGACTTTCATCAATATCTGGTTAATACCTCCCATAGACAATATAACTTTTCGCAGCATATGAGAAAAATTACTCGCTTTTCAATGCCAAAAATATCATTTCTGATTTCTTTAAAAGTATTAACTGCATTTCATCACCACCTGAATTCCAGACTATTACAAATTTAATTGTATTCCCCCAAAAGATATGTTGAAGACCTAACCCCTGGTACCTGTGAATGTGACCTTGTTTGAAAATAAGATCTTTGAAAATGTTATTAATTACGTTAGCATGAGGTCATACTGGAGTAGAGAGAGTCCTAATCCAATACGACTGGTGTTCCTATAAAAAGAGGAAACGACACACAGAGCCAGAAACAGAGGGAAGAAGCCATGTGAAGGTGGAGACAGAGATTGGAGTGATGCATCTATAAGCCAAGGATTTACAGGGATTGCTGGGGACCACCAGAAAGAAGCTAGGAAGACGCAAGGAAGGATCTTCCCCAAGAAGCTTCAGAGGGAGTATGGCGCTGCTGACATCTTGATTTCTGACTTCTAGTGTCCAGAACTGTGTGACAATAAATTCCTTTTGTTTTAAGCCACCTAGTTTGTGGTACTTTGTTATGGCAGCCCTAGGAAACTAATAAATAGTCACAGAAAAAGTGCAATAATTTTAACCAAAGCTTTTGTTTCTTCAAGATTGGTTGAATATCTTGGAGGAATAGAAAGGAAGATTCTGGGCTCTTGACTGCGAACTAAGCATCAATCAAGAATATTTCAATGTTGTACTAATTCTAAGGAAGCTAACTCCTTTAGGCACATCGAAGATTTCTGCAACACGTGAAGATAATCTTATGACAAACTTTCTCCTAAAGTAAAATAAACATAAGCTTCTGATTACAGTTTTGGGAGCCACAGAAGACACAAAAGCTACATGCTGCACAATTGACAGTGACTGAGGGGGGAACTGTGTTTGTTTATGCTCCTTTCTTCAGGAGTGAGATGCAATAGTCAAATATATTTAACAATCAGCACAGTACAGATATAGCAGCCAATTGGAATGAATGTTAAAACCAATCAGAAAGATGCTGTGGCCATTCAGATGATGCAATAAATCAGAATAGATGTGGTGACCAATCAGAATGATGTTTTGACTATTCAGAACAGATGATGCAACCAATCAGAATGGATGTTGCAACCAATTAGAATGATGCTCTGATTATTTAGAACAGGTGATGCAATTAGTATGGATGCTGGCTGAAACTGAGGTAAAGTCATACAGTGGGAACCAGCCAAAGATCAGCCCTCTCTACAACTGATGTGAAATCCAATTGCACCTATATTACTCAGCTCTCATCACACAAAAATAGAAACTTATTTCAAGAAATTCAGGTGATTTCTGAGACACAATGGAAACTTGCCACTTTCCAAATCTCCCTCTTCTCCGAGCTATGTGGAGGTAAATTCCCAGTAAGACTGATCTAGAAAGGCATTATAAATAAGTAATAGCTAATATTTTTGAGCACTTATGTGCCAGGCACTATACATGCATTATCTTACTTAATCATTACAACAAACTTATGAGGTCAGTACTATTATTATCCTTGCTTTACCTATGAGGAAACTGAGGCATAGAGAAGTTGAGTAGCTTGCTCAAGGTCACACAACTAATACATGCCAGAGCCCATACTCAAACTTGGGCAGTCCTTACTCTTAATTACTAGTTATGAAATCATTAGCAAATGGGCAATGTCATCAACATCTTACTATTATCCCAATTCATTCCTCCCATCTGGATAAATGGTAAAGTGTCAAAAATGTTTTCTAATAATTGGGCTACTTCTGGGAACTCATGAAGTCA
Organism: Elephas maximus indicus; assembly: GCF_024166365.1. Taxonomy (NCBI): domain Eukaryota; kingdom Metazoa; phylum Chordata; class Mammalia; order Proboscidea; family Elephantidae; genus Elephas; species Elephas maximus. Next base: position 137,343,987 of record NC_064846.1, read on the forward strand.
ACAGCCACTGTCTGCAGTGCAGTCATAGTTGCCCCATTTCTGATCTAAATTGCTTCAAGCAAGCAAAAAGCAGTCAAGGAGAACAGAAAAGATAAAAGAACATTACCTTATTCTCTTATCCTCCACTTTTTTCAAATATTCATCTCTTTTTAGAACTCCTAGAATCATTTCCTTCTCATGATCCAATAAAAATGACAGATTGATGTACTCCGAGTTCTTAGACATGGTATTTTAGCAGCAACTCTGAATAGCAGTGGTCGAATGTTCCAGAAAGTGAATCAGTATTCACAATTGTTAAAGTCCTGTTGATCAGTTAAGGGTCACTCAATTGCTCAATGTCAAGTGGTTTTTATAAGGTCTCGGCTGAATAACCAATGATGGTTTGGTATTTTTTCAGGCTACACAAAAAACAGGCTCCACTGGGATTACATTCCAAAAAAGTCATTATTGTTTTAACTGAAAAAGATCTCCAAAGCCTTTGTTGCAGCATGCAGTCAGACGACAGCTGAGTTTCACTAATGATGCTCAACTTCAAAGCTTCAGAAATCTATAGAGCAGGGATCAGATTTGCTGGGACAGAAACCTGAAAACACTAAAAAGGTAGAGAAAACAAAGGAGAGAAAAATTAATTAGGCCATTTTCCCCATAGCACTGGTAAAAGTGTCTAATTTTTGAAACAGTGATATAGCTAACTCAATGAAACCCAAACTTTTTCGATCAGAAAACACGCTTTTTTTAAATACTGTGTGTTTATTGGGGCCCTGGTGGCACCATGGTTAAGCATTTGGCTGCTAACCAAAAGGTCGGCAGTTTGAATCTACCAAGTGCTCCTTGGAAACTCTGTGGGGCAGTTCTACTCTGACTTATAGGGTCGCTATGAGTCGGAATCAACTGGATGGCAGCGGGTTTGGGTTTTTTTTTTTTTTGATGTGCCTATTACCATGAAACATCACTTATTAGTTGATTCCAGGTTCTCTATGTAAATTTAATTTCTTCCATTATGATTAGCTTCCTCTGCCAGTCAGATCCCATTACCACCCTTGCAGCTGACTCACAGGTAAAATAGAGGTAGCACTTTGAAACGCAAAGTGCACAGTCTGGACTGTCCACGACAGTTCAGGGCCCTTAAGTGGCTCCCTATCATTGTTCCTCCCTCCCTCCCGATTCCTAGGACCACAGCACGAATTGGCGCTACCTGTATCAACCTGAATATATCCCACATAGTGTTGAATGAAAAATTAAGTTACAGAAAAATTCATGCAGAATGATTAACATATACATTAAGGATATAATTTAGAAATGTATATATATTTGTAGCATATATATATATAAGGAAATGCACAGGAAATTCAGGATTGTGATTACCTCTGGGTTTTTTTTTTTCTGGGGTCAGAGAGGGACGCAGAGGGGCTTCAAGTGTATTGAGTAATGTCTTATTCTCAATATGGGTGTATATATCTCAAAATGTGCATAGTTGTTTTTGAATTATTCTAGGTGTGTACCATATACTGCAAAACAGATGTTTTAAAGCTACACTTGCCAGGTCCTGCTTCTCGTCCTAACTGTTAAACACATTCTTTCATCAGCCTAACACCTAGATTCTCTCTGTCCAGCTCCTTTAGAATGATGACTCTTAGGGTGATCTACCTGGTTTTGTGATTTGCTATCATCCCAATACAGTGTCCCTCAACTTTCCCCCAGCTCCATGAACTACAGTCTACATGCAAGTTACACTTGGTTTGCTGGGCTGTAGCCAGGCTTCCAGGCACAATTAGATACATACTCAAAGGCTGCTTTGAAGCCTGGCATTAGCCCTAAGGTCAAGCTGACCTCAAAGTCTCAGGAGACCTGAAAGGATGGGATCTTATCCAGAGCCTCCCCAACTCTCCAAAGCCCCCATGTGTTTGTTCCATACATTGTGCACCAAACCAGAACTTTGCTGAAATGACTCAGAACTGAAATGCTCACATCAGTGCAGACTCTCTGGGTTTATGCCAGGCCTTTTTTTTCCATATCCAAAGCCCTAGACACAGCAAGGATCAAAGGGCCCCAAGGTTGACATGAACAGGAAGCAATAGGGTTAAGAGCAAAAGGGGATTTTCAGAAAGGCTAAAGCAGTGTTCCCACTTTGGTTTTCTCATCACTGTCAACTGTGGTTTCCTCAGGTAGAGAACGCAATTGGTTTTTCCACCCTTTGTGTGTCTTATCTGGTTTTATGCTGGAAAACTAATTTGGTGACTCAGTGAATGACATTATAGAAAAAAATTTTTTTTCTATAAAAAAAAAAAATAACCGGGTTTAATTAAGACAAATTTTGTGTTTGAAATGTCAGAGATTTAGAATGTCCTATGCTTATACTCTATAGGATTGTGTTTAGAAATTATTCAAGGGGTTAAAACCAAAAAACAAAATCTGGTGCCATCAAGTTGATTCTGACTCATAGCAACCCTATAAGTCAGAGTAGAACTGCCTCCATAGAGTTTCCAAGGAGTGCCTGGTAGATTCAAACTGCCGACCTTTTGATTAGCAGCCATAGCACTTAACCACACCACCACCAGGGTTTCCATTCAGGGAGTTGGGGGCTATAAAAATGCTTGACCTAAAGCTTATGGTTATCCATACCTTGAGCTGTAAATGCAAGTATGCCCTCTAAAAACTCAAGGGTTTGCCCTATGAGGTGAATAAAGTGAGAGTAATAATACCATATGGAGCCCTGGTGGCACAGTGGTTAAAGCACTCGGCTGCCAATCAAAAGGTCAGCAGTTTGAACCCAGCAGCCTCTCCACAGAAGAAAGATGTGACAGTCTGCTTCCATAAAGATTTATAGCCTTGGAAACCCTATGGGGGCAGTTCTGCTTTGTCCTGTAGGATCACTATGAGTCAGAACTGACTTGATAGCAATGGGTGAATAACACCATAGGCAGCACATAAAGGTAACAGAGAAGTCAGGAAATCAAGCAAAGATAGAAGAAAATAAAATTGCCCTGTGGGAGTTAATTCTGTTTTGTTTTGAACTTCTTTTTTTTTTTCACGTATTTTATTTTTACAGTTGTTGAGAATATACACAGCAAAACATACACCAATTCAACAGTTTCTACATGTACAATTCAGTGACATTGATTACATTCAAGTTGTGCAGCCATTCTCACCCACTTTTCTGAGCTGTTCCTCCCCCATTAACATAAACTAACTGCTCTCTAAGCTTCTGTCTAATCTTTTGAGTTGCTGTTGTCAATTTGATCCCATATAGATAGATCTTAAAAGAGCATAATGCTCGAGACAGAAATACTTTACTAATTAAGCAAAATTATTGTTTGATTTTAAGAAGATTTCAGCAGATTTTTTAAAATTGTACTTTAGATGAAGGTTTACAGAACAAACTGGCTTCTCATTAAACAGTTAATACACACATTGTTTTACGACATTGGTTACCAACCCCACAGCATGTCAACACTCTCCCTTCTTGACCTTAGGTTCCCAATCACCAGCTTTCCTCTCCCCTCCTGCCTTCTAGTCTTTGCCCCTGGGCTGGTGTGCCCCTTTGGTCTCGTTTTGTTTTATGGGCCTGTCTAATCTTTGGCTGGAAACCCTGGTGGCATAGTGGTTAAGTGCTACACTTGCTAACAAAAGGGTTGGCAGTTCGAATCCGCCAGTCGCTTCTTGGAAACTCTATGGGGCAGTTCTACTCTGTCCTATAGGGTCGCTATGAGTCGGAATCAACTCAACGGCACTGGGTTGGGTTTGAATCTTTGGCTGAAGGGTGAACCTCAAGAGTGACTTCATTACTGAGCTAAGAGGGTGTCCGGGGGCCATACTCTCAGGGTTTCTCCAGTCTGTCAGGCCAGTAAGTCTGGTCGTTTTTGTGAGTTAGAATTATGTTCCACATTTTTTTTCCAGCTCTGTCCAGGACCCTCTATTGTGATCTGTCAGAGCAGTCAGTGGTGGTAGCCAGGCACCCTCTAGTTGTACTGGACTCAGTCTGGTGGTGGCTGTGGTTGTTGTAGTCCATTAGTCCTTTGGACTAATCTTTCCCTTGTGTCTTTAGTTTTCTTCTTTCTTCCTTGCTCCTGAAGGGGTAAGACCAGTGGGGTATCCTAGATGGCCACTCACAGGCTTTTAAGGCCCCAGATGCTACTCACCAAAGTAGACTGTAGAACATTTTCTTTATAAACTATGTTATGCCAATTGAGCTAGCTGATCCCCGAGACCATAGTTCCCACAGCCCAGCAATTAGGTCCCTCAGGGACTTTGGATGTGTCTATGGAGCTTCCATGACCTTGCCTTGTGCAGGTTGTGCTGGCTTCCCCAGTATTGTGTACTGTCTTATCCTTCACCAAAGTTACCACTTACCTATTGTCTGTTTAGTGTTTTTCTATCCCCACCCCTTCCCTCCCTTGTAACCATCAAAGATTATTTCTTCTTGTGTGTAAACCTTCTCATGAAGGTTTTTACAGTAATGGTCTCATACAATATTTGTCCTTTTTTGATTGACTTATTTCACTCTGCATAATGTCCTCCAGATTCATTCATGTTATAAGATGCTTCACAGGTTCATCATTGTTCTTTATTGTTGCATAATACTCCATTGTGTGTATGTAAACCACAGTTTGATTATCCATTTATCTGTTGATAGGCATCTAGGTTGTTTCCATCTTTTTGCTATTATGAACAATGCTGCAATGAACATGGGTGTGCATATGTCTATATGTGTGATGACTCTTATTTCTCTAGGATATATTCCTAGGAGTGGGGTTGCTGGATTAAATGGTATTTCTATTTCTAGCTTTCTAAGGAAGCGCTATATTGTTTTCCAAAAAGGCAGTATCATTTTGCATTCCTACCAGCAGTGCATAAAAAAAAAAAGAGTTCCAATTTCCTGCAGCCTCTCCAACATTTGTTATTTCCTGTTTTTTTTTATTCACGCCAGTAATGCTGGGGTGAGATGGTATCTCATTGTGGTTTTGATTTACATTTTTTTAATGGCTAGTGATACTGGGCATTTCCTCATGTGTCTGTCAGCCCCTTCGATGTCTTCTTTGGTGAAGTGTCTGTTCTTTTTCTTTGCCCATTTTTGAATTGGATTATTTGTCTTTTTATTGTAGAGGCATTGGATTTTATAATATTAGGCCCTCTAGCATTGATCCTGACGGCACTGGGTTTTTTTGTGGCGTTGATCCTAATTTTTCTTCTGTGATCTTTATAGTTTTTGGTTTTATATTTAGGTTTTTGATCGATTTTGAATTAATTTTTGTGTATGGTGTGAGGTATGGGTCCTGTTTCATTTTTTTGCAGATGGACTTCCAGTTTGCCAGCACCATTTGTTAAAAAGACTGACTTTTCCCCATTCGATGGACTTTAGGCCCTTGTCCAAGATCAGGTCACCACAGGTGGATGGATTTACATCTGGATTCTCAATTCTGTTCCACTGATCAATGTATCTGTCATTGTACCAATGCCAGGCTGTTTTGACTACCGTAGCTGTATAGTAGGTTCTGAGGTCAGGTAGTATGAGTCCTCCTACTTTGCTCTTTCTCTTCTTTTTTTTTAATATATTTGTTTTTATTGTACTTTAGAAGAAAGTTTACAGAACTAGTTTCTCATTAAACAGTTAGTACACATATTGTTTTATGACATTAGTTAACAAGCCCACGACACGTTAATACTCTCCCTTCTAAACCTTAGGTTCCCTGTTACCAGCTTTTCTGTCCCCTCCTGCCTTCTAGTCTTTGCCCCAGGGCTAGTGTGCCCCTTTAGTCTCATTTTGTTTTATGGGCCTGTGCAATCTTTGGCCAAAGGGAGAACCTCAGGAGTGGCTTCATTACTGAGCTGAAGGTGTCTGGGGGCCATACTCTCGGGGTTTCTCCAGTCTCTGTTAGGCCAGCAAGTCTGGTCTTTCTTTTTATTTACTCTTCTTCTTCAGTAGTGCTTTACCTATCTGGGGCCTCTTCCCTTTCCATATAAAGTTAATGATTAGTTTTTCCATCTTTTTAAAGAATGTTGTTGGTATCTGGATTGGGATTGCATTGTATTTGTAGACTGTTTTGGGTAGAATTGTCATTTTCACAATGTTGAGTCTACCTATCCATGAGCATTGTATGTAGATCTCTTGGTTTCTTATAATAGTGTTTTGTAGTTTTCTTTCTACAGGTCTTTTACATCCCTGGTTAGATTTATTCCTAAGCATTTTATTTTTTTAGGGGTTATTTTATAAATGGCATTGTTTTCCTAGTTTCCTTTTATAGTTCTCTTTCTTGGTGTATAGGAATCCAACTAATTTTTGTAGATCTTGTATCCTGCTCCTCTGCTGAACCTTTCTATTAGTTTCAGTAGTTTTCTCATGGAGTCTCTTGGGTTTCCTATGTATAGTATCATATCATCTGCACATAGGGACAGTTTTACTTCTTCATTACCAATTTGGATACCCTTTATTTCTTTTTCTTGCCTTATTGCTCTAGCTAGGACTTCCAGCACAATGTGAAATAGGAGTGGTAATAAAGGGCATCCTTGTCTTGCTCCTGTTCTCAAGGGGAATATTTTCAGCCTCTCTCCATCAAGAATGATGTTGGCTGTTGGTTTTGTATAACCAAACCAAAAACCAAATCCAGTGCTGTCGAGTCGATTCCGACTCATAACGACCCTATAGGTGCCCTTTATTATGTTGAGGAATTCCCGTTCTATAACTATTTTATTGAGAGTTCTTATCAGGAATCGGTGTTGGTCTTTGTCGAATGCCTTTTCTGCATTGATTGAGATGATCATGTGATTCTTTTATCAATGTGGTGGATTACGTTGATTGATTTTCTAATGTTAACCTATCCTTGCATACTTGGTATGAATCTCACTTGGTCGTAGTGTATTATTTTCTTTGATATGATGCTGAATTCTATTGGCTAGAATTTTGTTGAGAATTTCTGCATCTATATTCATGAGAGATATTGGTCTCTAATTTTCTTTTTTTGTGGTGTCTGTCTGGTTTTGGTATCAGGGTTATGCTGACTTCAGAGAATGAATTTAGAAGTATCCTTTCCTTTTCTATGTTCTGAAATAATTTGAGTAGTACTGGTGTAAGTTCTTCTCTGAATGTTTGGTAGAATTATTCATTGAAGCCATCTGGTCCAGGACTTTTTTTTTGTTGAGAGTTTTTTTTTTTTTTTAATCTTTTCAATCTCTTCTCTTGCTATGGGTCTGTTCAGATTTTCAATATCATTTTGTGTTATTTTGGATAGGTAGTGTGTTTCTAGAAATTCAGCCATTTCCTCTAGGTTTTCAAATTTATTGGAGTATAGTTTCTCATAGTACTCTGTTATGATCCCTTTAATTTCAGTTGGGTCTGTTGTATGTCCCCTATTTCATTTCTTATTTGGGTTATTTGCGTTCTCTCTCTCTTGTTTTTCTTTTGTCAATTTGGCCAGTGGTTTGTCGATTTTGTTGATTCTTTCTATTGTTTTTCTATTCTCTATTTCATTTATTTCTCCTCTGGTCTTTATTATTTCCTTTCTTCTGGTGGCTATGGGCTCCTTTTGCTGTTCTCTTTCTCTGTTCGAGTTGTGTAACTAATGTTTTGATTTTGTCCATTTGTTCTTTTTTGATGTGTGCATCTACTGGTATAAATTGACCTCTGAGCACTACCTTTGTTGTGTCCCAAAGGTTTTAGTACGATGTGTTTTAATTCTTGTTTGATTCTAGGAATTTTTTTTATTTCATCTTTGATTTCTTCTACTACCCAGTGGTTTTAAAGCAGGGTGTTATTCAATTTCCATGTAATTGATTTTTTTCCTTGCTGTTCTTCTTGTTAATTTCTACTTTGATGGTGTTGTAATCAGAGAAGATACTTTGTTTTATCTAAATGTTTTGGATTTTGTTGAGGGTTGCTTTGTGGCCTAGGATGTGGTCTATTCTGGAAAACATTCCATGTGTGTTGGAAAGGAATGTGTACTTTGCAGCTGTTGGGTGGAGTGTTCTATATATGTCTATGAGTTCAAGTTAGATGACTGTGGCCTTTAGCTCTTCTGTATCTTTGTTGAGTTTCTTTCTAAACATTCTGTCCATTACCAAGAGTGGTTTGTTGAAATCTCCTACTATTATTATAGAACTGTCAATTTCTCCTTGCAGTGCTGTTAGAGTTTATGTATTTTGGAGCCCTGTCATTGGGTGCATAGTCATTTATTATGGTTATGTCTTAATGACGGATCATCCCTTTAATCATTATATAATGCCCTTCTTTGTCTTTTATGGTGGATTTTGTTTTAAATTCCATTTTATCTGAGATTAGTATTGCCACTCCTGCTCTTTTTTCATAGGTATTTGCTTGATATATTTTTTTCCATCCTTTAATTTTTAATAAATTTACTTCTTTGTGTCCAAGGTGTGTCTCTTGTAGACAGCATATTGATGGATCCTGTGTTTTTTAAAATCTATTCTGTCACTCTCTCTCTTTATGGGTACATTTAGGCCATTGACGTTCAGTGTAATTATTGATAGGTATGAGTTTATTGCTGTCATTTTGTACTGCCTTCTTTTTGTGGTGCTGCTGACATTTTCCTTGTTCCTCTTACTCTCCTGTACTGAATTCCTTTTGTTTGTGGATTTTTTTTTAATTTCTTTTGTTTTTGTAGATTTTGTTTTTACTGAGCCTTTGTTTTTCTTCTTTATTTTGATGAGTAGGTTTGTTAACATTCTTTGTGTTTACCTTGAAATTTACCTGCATCTTTCCAGGTTCAAACCAGTCTTTTATTATTTGGTAATCGTTTGCCTTCCTCTCCATTAGAAAGTTCTATACCTACACCGTTTGTTCCCTCTTTTATTGTTCTGACACTGTTGTTATTTACAGATTAACTTCGCTGGTTCCCTGTTGTAAATCTTTTTGTTTTGCATAATCCTTGAGAGTTCATTTCCTAGGTTGGTATCTGGCTGGTGTGATCTTGCGTCCTAGATTCAGGCTGTGGTCTGATGTTGTTTCTTCTCAAACCAAAGGACTCCCTTTAATAATTCTTGTAAGTTTTGTTTGGTTTTTATATATCCCCTTAATTTCTGTTTATCTGGAAATGTCTTAATTTCAGCATCATATTTGAATAAGAGTTTTGCAGTATATACCATTCTTGGTTGGTAATTTTTTTCTTTAAAGGATTTTTATATGTCATCCCATTGCCTTCTTGCCTGCATGGTTTCTGCTGAGTAATCAGAGCTTAGTCTTATTGTTTCCTCTCTGTAAGTGACTTTTTATTTTTCTTTAGCTGCTCTCAGAATTCTTTCTTTGTTTTTGGTTTTAACGAGTGCAATTATGATATGCCTTGGTGATTTCCTTTTGAGGTCTATCCTATAAGGGGTTCATTGAGCTTCCTGGATAGTCCACTTTTCATCTTTCATGATATTAGGGAAGTTTTCTGTCAGCAGTTCTTCAATAATCCTCTGTGTGTTTTCCATTTTCTCCCCCTGTCCTGGAACTCCAATCACTCGAAAATTTTTGCTTTTGATTTCTTCATTTTCTTCATTCTTTTTTCTGATTTTTCCTCAAACAATGTGGTATGTAAATATTTACCTTCAATTTCACTGATCCTGTCTTCCATCGTTTCAAACCTGTTCCTCAGACCTCTATGACACTGTGCATTTATGAAATCTTGTTGTTTATCTTTTGGATTTCTAATTTTTGTTTTTGTATGATTTTTAGTTGTGAATTTATTTTGACATTTTGTTCCTGTATTCTTTTCCTGAACTGCTCCATTGTTTTGTCTGTCTTTTCCATGAATTTGTTTATTTTTTCCTCATTTTGTCTGCTTTTTAACTTCAACTCTTGGATAGCTCTGAATATTAGAGATTTAAATTCTCTATCAGGTAGTTCCAGTGCCTTTTCTTCTACTGGAAAGTCACTTGGTGTTTTATTTTGGATGCCTACTGGAACCACTCTTTTTTGTTTGTTTGTTTGTTTTTATATTGTCTGCTGTCTTCGGGACATTTAGTAGTTATTTTCTGCATTTATTGACTGGAGATTTGTTTTGTCTTGCTTTTTTGTTTAATTTAGTTATATCTCAGCAGGCAGGCTGTGCATTCTTTGTTGTTTGCTCGTTTCTCAGCATGATACTTTTCACCTCCTTGTCCAATGGGGAAGGCCAGTCGCTCAGCTATGGTGTGGCAGGTCCAGCTGAAGGGGAGGAGCTGGATGGGTTGTTTGTGGCATGTACTGGGGCTGACAGGACAGGACAGGGGTCAGTGCAGGGCAGGTTCTGGTAGGCCATGCCTGTGCTGCTCAGGGGTGCGATGTTCAGCACATGCTGCAGATAGGCAGGAGGGATGGAAGAGGTTGTGATATGTGGAACTAAGCAGGTATAGGAAAGGAGAGAAAGAGGAGAGAGAAACAGGAGCCAAAAAACAAAAAAGTGCTGAGGGAGCCTGCCATTAGAGTGGAGAGACGAGAAGCCGAGAAATGGCGAAAAACAAAAAGGAAAAGAGAAATAAATAAAAATTAAAAAAAAGAAAGAAATGCCACAGGGATTCCACCTGCAACCAGGGAAGTGGCTCCCAGGCCTCGGGGCATGGCCTGTCTAGAAGTGGTGGTGATGGCACACAGCACCAGGTATTCAGGAGACAGGAAAAGAAGGAAAGTAGAGAGAGATGAGAAACTGAGAAATGAAGAAAAACAAAAAGGAAAAAGAAAAAATAAGTAAAAAAAAAATAAAAGAAAAGAAACGCCCCCAGTGACCACTGGCATGGCTGCACAGACTGGGGAAGCCATTCTCCAGCCAAGCAGCGCTTCACAGCCTGATAAGAACAAGCAGAGATGGTACACGGACCCAGGAGTTCCAGAGAAAGGAAGAGGAGGAGGTGAGAGAGAGGGAAGAAACCAAAAGAATCTGAAAAAAGCAACACCAGCAACAAAGAAATGGCACTGAAGGAGCCGGGTGGCATGGGTGGGGCGAATCCACTTGGCACAGAGCCGGCACCTCCCGGCCGAGTGATCACGGCCTGCTGGGAAGTGGTGGAGGTGGAGAAGGGGGACGAAGGGTAGGGGGTGGGAAAGCGTGTATCAGTGGTTACTGGGTGTTCCTGTCTCTAGCTGGGAGCTCTGTGAAGCTGCTTTCTCATACTCCCTGTCTGCAGATCTCAGAGAGGAGTCCAAGATGATAAATCTGTGCTGTATTAGCTGGTAAGAGAACTCCGCTCCGTATCTCTCCTCGGTCTCTGTCAATTTCTTATTCCATTTGGTGTTTGATTGAGTTATTTATCTCTTCATTTGATGCTTAGGATCCCAGGATTGACATTTGTCTCTGTTGTACTTAGTTTTTCCAGTCTTTGCTGTGGAAGGACAGCAGGGTTCTTCTGTCCATAGCACCACGTTGGCTTCGACTCAGCAAGTATTTTTGGTTTAAGGTTTAAGGATTATCTCAGAGCAATAGTTTCGGATGTTCATCCAGCCTCCATAGCTACAGGAAGTCTGGATGCCATGAAAGTTACATTTTAAAAATTAGCCCTGAATGGATTTTTAGTCATCTGTACCAGGACTAATAGAGCTGGTATGTAAATGTGTGGCCAAAGATGAGAAGTAGGCAAATCTCTATTAAGAAAATCCTGATGTTTCTCCAGAAGGCAGGACTGGACTGTGATTGTAACTGAGTAAGATGGAATCTAGTTGATGATAATGCAGGTCTTGGGGAGAAATACATGGTGGAGAAAAGAAGACAGTGAGCTTGGGGCATGAATAGGGGAAATATCAGGAGCTAGACATTAATGGTGCTCATCCAGACTCTGACCAGGAGAGAAGAACCCAGGCTCCAAAGTGAAAACAACCAACCAGTTCATTCCTTTTTGGCCATGTTGATGTGATGGAATCTCAGTCTAGCAAATTATCATGCCACTAATAATTCAAATCATACAACTAATTCCTCTTGGTCAAATTTCACTTCTTCCCAGACACTTTGGATTGTAAATTGGCTTACCATAGAACTCTGCCTTCAGGGATTAAATGTTCTGGTCCTGCCAATGGAACCCTGCTTGTATGGTTTACTTTGACTCTATGCCTGATTGGTTCTGTATGCTGACCAAATCAAATTGCTGAGCCTTTCCACTGAGCACCAGCATCTGGGCTGTGATGAATTCACCTAGTTGTGCACCATCTTTTGATGCCTCTTTTCAGCCAGTTCATTTCCCTCCTGGAGAATCCCTTACCCAGACCACAATTTAAATCAAGTAAAAAATAATGAGCAAAAATAATCATGCATTTTATCTAGAGTTGATGCTTATTCTATTAGCTAGATGTGTCCAGTAAATACTAAAATTAAGGCAGAGAGATTCATTTTTGTTTTACTCTTCAAATCCTTAACATAAACAGATCTCTCCTTAAACACTGCAGATGTGGATTTTTACGTCTCTTGCCAGCCTTGCCTACAGAGTACGAGCAAAAATTTTTTGAAAGATGACAGGATGTTTTGTAGGTCATTATGTGGTTTTTCAGCATAGATAGCTTTGGACAGGTCATTAACTCTGCTGAACCTAAAAAAAAAATTCTCACAATATCACACACAGAGAGACATAAGTTTAAAAAGAATCTCTTTTCCATAACACACACTTAAAAATAATAGGTGGCTGATATTTGAGTCGAAGGAAAGGGAATATGTGAACATATCTCATTACAGGGTACTTGAAATGAAGCTTTAAAAATAGAATGTGTCTAGGAGTGTTCTTAGGATGAAATTAACAAAAATAAAATTAATTTCTTGTTTGCCTGTTACCATGTGACAACACAACAGTTAGATAGATTTTCTGCACACTTCGTGGAGTGTTTACGATGCTTAGAATGCAAGCTAAATAGCATATACAAAATTCACTTGGGGCTGCTTTTCAAATAGATAAGCAGTCATACGGCAAGGTAGCTGTAATTGGAGTACACCAAGAATCCACATGACTTCAGAAGGTAGAGAACTGGCATAGATATAAAGATGCTGTGGAGAGAGAAAAATAAATAGTGCTTTCAGTATGAACCCCAAGCGAAAGCCTCAAGGGCAGATGCTATGGAATCATAGGCATTTACTATCAATAGAATACTTCTAAAATAACTGGCCAGTGAAAATCTTATGATCAACAGTGGAACATTGTCTGATATAGTGCTGGAAGATGAGCCCCTCAGGTTGGAAGGCACTCAAAATATGACTGGGGAAGAGATGCCTCCTTAAAGTAGTGTTGCCTTTAATGATGTGGATGGAGTAAAGCTTTTGGGACTTCATTTATTGATGTGGGATGACTCAAAATGAGAAGAAACAGTTGCAAACATCCATTAAAAATTGGAACATGGAAGTGTACGAAGAATAAACCTAGGAAAATTGAAAATCCTCAAAAATGATTTTTCATCTACGCCAAGAAATTTGGAAGACAGCTACTTGGCCAACCAACTGAAAGAGATCCATATTTGTGTCCATTCCAAAGAAAGGTGATCCAATAGAAAATGGAAATTATCGAACAATATCATTAATATCACACACAAGTAAAATTTTGCTGAAGATCATTCAAAAAGGATTGTAGCAGTACAATGAGAGGGGAAAGCCAGAAATTCAAGCCAGGTTCAAAAAAGGACGTGGAACCAGGGATGTCATTGTTGATGTCAGATGGATCTTGGCTGAAAACAGACATCAAAAAGATGTTTACCTGTGTCTTATTGACTATGCAAAGTCATTCCATTATGTGGATCATAACAAATTATGGATAACATTGCAAAGGATGAGAATTCCAGAACATTTAATTGTGCTCATGAGGAACTGGATACATAGACCAAGAGGCAGTCATTTGAATAGAACAAGGGGATACTGCCTGGTTTAAAATCAGGAAGGGTGTGCATCAGGGTTGTATCCTTTCACCATATTTATTCAATCTGTATGCTGAGCAAATAATCTGAGAAGCTGGAAACCCTGGTGGCATAGTAGTTAAGAACTATGGCTGCTAACCAATAGGTCGGCAGTTCAAATCCACCAGGCGCTCCTTGGAAACCCTATGGAGCAGTTCTACTCTGTCCTATAGGGTTGCTATGAGTCAGAATCAACTCGATGGCAATGGGTTTTTTTTTTTTTTTTGGTGGACTATATGAAGAAGAACATAGCATCAGGGTTGGAGAGACTCATTAACAACTTGCAATATGCAGATGACACAACCTTGCTTGCTGAAAGTGAAGAGAACTTGAAGCACTTACTGGTAAAGATCAATGACTACAGCCTTCAGTACGGATTTCACCTCAACATAAAGAAAACAAAAATCCTCACAACTGGACCAATAAGCAACATCATGACAAACAGAGAAAATATTGAAGTTATTAGGGATTGCATTTTACTTGAATCCACAATCAACACCCATGGAAGCGGTAGTCAAGAAATTAAATGACATATTGCATTGGGCAAATCTACCACAAAATAACCCTTTCAAGAGTTAAAAGACAAAGATGTCACTTTGAGGACTAAGGTGATCCTGATCCAAGTCATGATATTTCAGTTGCCTCATATGCATGCAATAGCTGGACAAAGAATAAGGTAGACTGAAGAAGAATTAATGCCTTTGAATTATGGTGTTGGTGAAGATCACTGAATATAACATGAACTTCCAGAAAAATGGACAAATATGTCTTGGAAGAATTACAGCCAGAATGCTCCTTAAGAAGCGAGGATGGTGAGACTTCATCTCACCTACTTTGGACATGGTATCAGGAGGGATCAGTCCCTGGAGAAGGACATCATGCTTGGTAAAGTAGAGAGTCACCAAAAAAGAGGAAGACCCTCAATGAGATGGATTGACACACTGGCTGCAGCAATGAGCTCAAACATAGTAAAGATTGTGAGAATGGTGCAGGACCGGGCAGTGTTTCATTCTGTTATACATAGGGTCGCTATGAGTCAGAACCGATTCGAAGGCATGTAACAACAATGGTCAATAGAGCAATTTCTTCTCACATGGCCAGCTCTGGGTGACACAATCTAGAAGGTCACTGATTAACTGAGCTTTTTTCTTTTTAAATTTTATAATGGTATTGATTCTTCAAATAATGATAGAGGTCAGCTATCCAAGAGCAGCATTCTCAGAATGTTCCACAATAATCCTCAATGACCTCACCCCCATGAAATATATTCTGTGATCATTGCCATTTCATAGATGAGAAAACCTAGCTATAGAAAAGTTAAGTAACTTTTCCAATATCATACAATTAATAAGTGGTGAAGGTGGGATTTGAACTCAGAGCTGTCTGGTTTCAGGGACCCTGCTTGTAACCACTACATTTGGCTGCCTTTCTGTGCCTGCATAGAATAAAAGTACCCCACAAGATGTTATTAGAGATTATATGGAATTTTTAAAAATTTCTGATGTCCAAGGAAAGATCTGGATATGTTGAGTTAAACAATGTTTTTTGTTTTTTTTTAATAGAACTTCTGGAAGTCTTTAAAAAAAATATGTTCACTATGAATTTTCACAGACCTTTCAATTTGGGAAAAGATGTTTAGTGTTATTGGTTATTATCTTGGCATTGCGTATTTTGATATTTTTAAATAGAATACTTATGTCTTAAAAATTGGTTAGGAGAAAACCTAAATAAAAAAATCAAGTGAGAAAGATTTGTAAGAAAAATTTAGAAGATACAATTCATAGCATAATATTTTGGTAGGTGTCCTAAATGCTAACTATCAAGGCCAACAAAATTCCATATTGCCAGTAAAAAATAAGTTTCACATAAGAGACCACATATAAATATATCTGTACAGTGGAAGCCTCTGCAAACAAAGCTAAAAGAAATAAGAGACAGAGAGAATAAGATTGTTCTATATAAAATAGAAAAAGAATTCATATCTAGAAAATATAAAGAGCTCTTACAAATAACAAGAAGATGAACCAATAAAATTAGTGGCAAAACGTAAGTACAGGTAATCAACAGTATTGGCAATTCACAAGCAACTCATATAAGCAAGAACATATGTTCACCTAACTCATTGGTTAATACAATTGGCAAATTATGACAAGAACTAATCTTGTATTTTCACATTAGATTATGAAAATGTTAAAAAAACAAAAATTCAATCATCCAGTGTTTAGTGAGGGCATATGGAAACAGATATGTTCATGAGCCTTTGGTGGAAGAGGAAATAGGCTCAACTCCTTCCTTGCTGGGAGACAATTCTCCATGGCTTTCATGTATCTGCATGTCTTATGAGTAGAGACACTAACTGTATTTTTGTTCTGGGCTACAGTTCCAAGGATGTTTGTATAGGGAACAGCATTGAAAGATACAGTGTTTCCCTCTGGAGCCAAGGAAACCCTGGTGGGGTAGTGGTTAAGGGCTATGGCTGCTAACTAAAAGGTTGACAGTTTGAATCCACCAGGCTCTTCCTGGAAACTCTATGGGGCAGTTCTACTCGGTCCTATAGGGTTGCTATGAATCCGAATCGACTTGACAGCAATGGGTTTGGGGCAAAAGGCAGATTTGCTTACTATCCAGTATAATAAAGCTAAAGTCTCCTTGCAGGGAAGAGGGTAGGTCTGTCTGCTAGCAGCCCATTATAAAAGATTTGGGTTCACTAAGCCTGGCATTCCTCGGCTGTTATGCAAACCTATTGCATGTGCAATATCCACCTGGGCACTTGGGGGAAAGGGGAATCAATGCAAACATGAAGGTCATGGTGCTTGCTGTGCCACCAGTAATAAAGTCCTTTATCTCTGGAGCCTGACATCCTCTGCCACCATTCATGAAACTTGTTAGCCGACAAGTGGGGTAAAATCTCAGACCTGTCACAGTTTTTGTAACCTTTTATGTAGGATGAGTTGAATCTTTAAAAACTAAGATATGCATTTTGGACGGGGGGCAGTGAGTCTACTTTCAGGGATCTCTCCCAAAGAAAAATTAATACCCATGTGTATGTAATATATAAAGCAAACAAACCAACCCATTGCCATCGAGTCGATTCTGACTCATAGTGACCATTTAGGAAACAGTAGAACTGGCTCATATGGGTTCCCAGAAGCCGCTGATGGATTCAAACTGCCGACATTTTGGTTAGCAGCTATAGCTTGCCGTAGCTCTTAGCCACCGTCTTAGTCATCTAGTGCTGCTCTAACAGAAATACCACAAATGGATGGCTTTAACAAAGAGAAGTTTATTTCCTCACAGTAAAGTAGGCTAAAAGTCCAAATTCAGGGTGTCAGCTCCAGGGGAAGGCTTTCTCTCTCTGTCAGCCTTCTCATCAATCTTCCCCTGAACTAGGAGCTTCTCTGAGCATGGACATGAACCCGGTCCAAACGACTCGCTTTGCTTCAGGTACTGCTTTGTTGGTGGTATGAGTTCCCCCCTCTCTGCTCATTTCCCTTTCCTTTTATCTCTCGAGAGATAAAAGTTGGTGCAGGCCACACCCCAGGGATGTGACCTCAGTAAGGGTATTACAATCCTACCCTAATCCTCTTTAACATAAAATTACAATCACAAAATGGAGGACAACCATATAACACTGGGAATCATGGCCTAACCAAGTTGACACATATTTTGGGTAGTTATAATTCAATCCATGACCGTCACTGTGCCACCAGGGCTCCAATAGATATTTATTTCAGCATAATTTTCAATAGTGAGTGATTAATTTTAATTACTATTAAAATTACAGCAATACCATGGCACCATTTTATAAATGAGGTATTTAAAAATATGTGTTGACATGGAAAAAAATTTAAGCTATATTATTAACTGAAAATAGGAAGGTATTTATGCATATGTATATAAAATACAATACGTGCGTATATGTGTGTAAATGAATAGGAAAAGGCACAAAGTGATATGTACTGGTTTGTCAATCACACTACATATGGGGACAGGAGCTGGATTGTCAGGGGTTAGAGAAGGGATGATGAGGGGCTTATTTCCGTATTGTTTATTATTTTAGACATGCTCATATAATCACATACAGTTTATGCCTTAGAACTCTTTAAGAAGCAATAAAGTGTGGTGACTGAGTGGAATTAGAAGAGAGAGAGAGAGAGAGAGAAACCAAGAATAATTTTAAAGATTTTTTCCTAGAAAAATACAAGTGATATTGTCAGCAATAGGGAAGTTGGAAGGGATTGCTGGCTTTGGTGGGAAATAGTGGGTTTTCATTTCAGGCATGTTTTAAATTAGGTGCCACCACTCTGGTTCATCAGTATCACATTTTCCCTGCCTCTATTAGTACTCTCCGACATTGGATTCCTCCAAAATACAAATTTGATAATCATCACTCCCATACTTAAAATCCTTTTATCCCTTCCCTTTGCCCTTAAAAATCCAAGTTGTATAATGTGGTTTAAGAGACCCTTCATGATCTGGCCCCTGCCTACCCTTCTCTCATGTATTTACCCTCTAAGGACATTCAACATTTCATTCCACCAAAGAAGCCATGATCTTCCTCACTGCCGGATCTTCCTACTTGCAAGATCCTCTGTTTGGGATACTATACTTTCCTCTCCTCTCTTCATCTCCTAACTCCTAAGTATCCACAGATGTCTGCTTAAATACTGGACTCCGAATATAGCTTAGGTACCTGTGATAGGCTAAATAATGTACCCCCCCCCCAAAAAAAAAGTTCATGTCCTAATCCCAGGAGCCTGTGAACATGTTACCTTACATGGCAAAGAAGACTTTAAAGATGCAATTAAGGGGAGATTATCAGGGATATCCAAATGGTATCAATGAAATCACAAGGGTCCTTTTAAGAAGGAGGTAGTAAAGTCAGAAAAGGAGACGTGATGACAGAACAGGGGTTGAAGTGATGTGCTTTGAAGATGGAAGAAGGGACCACAAGCCAAGGAATTCAGGTGGCCTCTAGAAGCAAGAAAAGGCAAAGAAATGGATTCTTCTTTGGAGTATCCAGAAGGAACACAGTCTTGTCGTGATTTTAGCGTATAAGACTCATTTGTGACTTCTCATCTTCAGAAAAATAAAACATTTGTGTTGTTCTAAGACACTAAATCTGTGGTAATTTGTTACAGCAGCAATAGGAAATTAATACAGTACCTATACATTTCCATATTTCCCTCTACTTTTCCCATGGTAATATTTTATCAGTTGAAATAGGCTAACATAGTGCTATTCAAAGTGTGGCCTGTAGACTAACGCAGGTCTGTAAACTGTTACTGGTCTGCAATTTGTACTTGATTAAGTACAGAAATTGAGAATAAGCATTTTGGAAATTTTTATAGCAATTTGACAGTGTAGTTTTATATCTGTTGAATCTAATGTTAAATTCGACTCACATTTTGTATATCTTTTGTATTTCATTTATCTAGTAACTTATTTTAATTATATTTTACAAAATTATCGATCTGCAATGGATGGAAAATTAAAAGAAAAAAAAACAACCTGATCTTTCCCCACAGATATTTTGAGTAGCACTGGGCTAGAATATGGTGTGAAACAAACACTCCCAAATCTTAATAGCATAAAACAGTAAAAGTTTTTTCTTGCTTCTTCAAGATATCCCTCAAGGACCCAGACTGACAGACCAGCCACCATCTTCAACATTGCCAGTTGCCATACCAAAAGGGCAAAGAGAGCTTTGGAAGGTCTCACACTAGGAATTAAATGCCCTGGCCTGAAAGTGGAAACCCTGGTGGCGTAGTGGTTAAGTGCTAAGGCTGCTAGCCAAAGGGTCGGCAGTTTGAATCCACCAGGAGCTCCTTGGAAACTCTATGGGGCAGTTCTACTCTATCCTATAGGGTCGCTATGAGTCGCAATCAACTCGATGGCACCGGGTTTTGGTTTGGCCTGAAAGTGACAAGCATTACTTCTACTCAAAACTCATTAGCCAAAGCTGGTTACATGGCTCCATTCAACCACAAGGGGGCCAGAATGTGCTATCCTACTCCTGCCCACAAGAGAAAAGAACCAGAAATATCTGCTGAACACTAAACACTCACCATATTTAATTTTGGCTTTCCCTGCTAGAATCTACGCTCTGTGGAGGACCTTGCTTTGTCCTGATCACCACTGTATTCCTAGCACTTTTCACAGTTCCTGGCCTCATAGGTGTTCTAAAAATATTTGCATAATGAATAATTCATGAATGGGATGAGAAACAAAACATTCAAGAAGTAATGCCTAGAATAAAAATTGGAAATATAGCACCTCATCTCAAGATAGGACTTTGAATCAATTTGATGCCCTCTGTCAAAATGGAGTGGGGAAAAAGAAACTACACTCTGGGTAGACGGTCTGGATGAAGAAGTTGGGCAATATTCCAGCTCTGTGGGAGCTACTGCAGGGCTAGTAGATTAACCATGGAGCAAACCAGTGAAACTCTGCATGATATGATAGTGGCCTCCTTACCATAGATGTCTGTTTCTTAACCTGTGGTAGTTTCCATTTAACCAGATGAGTAGTTACCTCTCTTCCAGTTATTCTGTATTACAGCAATGCATAAAATATTGACATCTTTAGAATGGATGTAGACAAAATGAACAAAAAATATTTCACTTAATTAAAAAAAATTGCTAGGGAGAATATGAGAACAAGAGAAGGATACATCACACAAAACCTAGGAAGAACAGCAGTGACTGGAATTTCCTTGGATACCTTCTATGTAAGTGGATGTTAATAGCTCCAAATACAACATGAACACTCCTTCCTTCAGGTTCCAGTTATTGCTTGCTGAGTAACAAACCATCCCAAAACCTAGTGACTTAAAACAAAAATTAATCATTATCTCTCACAGTTTTGTAAGTTGCCTGGGTTCAACAGGAAACCACTCATTTGGGGACTCTTGTGAGGCAGTAGTTCGATGGCAGATTGGACTACAGTCATATGAAGGCTAGACTGGATGGGATGTTAAAGATCCCTGGCATTTACTCACTTTAATATTCATAACAAAGCAAGGAAGTCAATATTAATATTGCTATTTTACAGGCCAAGAAACTGAGATGTAAAATTATACATATTTTAAATACTTCATTTAAAAAATGGCACCATGGTATTAGAATAGCTTGTCCATGTTATTCTCTCAGGGAGTAGAATTTTAACTCTATTAGTTTCCAAAGTCCATACTCTTTCCATTATACCATACTTTCTCTAACACAAATTCTAATAGAGTACACAAAGACAGCCTTTGATTCTAAGGGCTTTGTATTAGCAGTGTTTACCCTGTGGACTATAAACTCTTGGGTAACCACAGTCTATAAACCCCTGAAATTGCCTCCATTTGTCTATTAAAACATAAGTGTATTTTTCTCAAGGGAGACAGTCTGCAATTCTCATCAATCATCATAGGGATCAACTATCTCCAAAAGTGGTTGATGAACCTCTGTTGCAAATAATGGGGCCTCCACAAGTCTTACAGAAACCCTTTGAGGAGCCTTTATTTTACTTGTCAAGAACATTATCTTCTCTTGCTTTATTACCCTGTCACCGGCCTCTGGAACACATGGTACTATTTTTTTTCCAACATGTGTACCCACAATACTGTTTGTTTATAAAAGAATTGCAGAGAATTTTGATTTCCGCAAACTATGCTCTCATTTTCTTGATATGTACATCTATGTGTGTGTAAAATAATCACTCTTATAATCTCACCTCCAAACCGTTGTGCATTTCAACCCTGCTTACTTCTCTTTATACCATTAAAAGTGCCTACACTTCTACCAATCCAGTAACAATAAATAGGAAATCATGGTGTACATGTCGATTTTCAAATTGGCTCAACTTCTGCATTCCTATCAAGAACTGGAGGAATGGGTTACCTGTTATCTGTAAGCTTCCTGGTGATTACCATCTTACACGTCCTATATATTAGGAAGTGAGATATGGTAGGTTAAACTCCTCCCCCCGCCAAAAAAAAACCAAACCCATTGCTATCGAGTCAATTCTGATTCATAGCGACCCCACAGGACAGAGTAGAACCGCCCCATAGAGTTTCCAAGGAGTGCCTGGTGGATCTGAGCTGCCAACCTTTTGGTTAGCAGCCGAACTCTTAACCACTATGCCGCCAGGATTTCCATGGTAGATTAAAGAGGACCACAAATTCTTCGTTACTCCTTCTGTTGAGAGATGGAATCTGATTCACCTACTCTTGAATCTGGGATGACTTTAGTGATTCGCTTAACCAATAAAATCTGGCAAAAGTAATGTTCTAGGGCTTGTAAAGTTAGGTCATAAGATGTCTTGCAGCTTCTGCTTGGGCCTCTTGGAATGCTTGCTCTGGGAGAAGATCAAAAAACTAAACCAAACCTGTTGCTGTCAAGTTGATTCTGACTCATAGTGACCCTATAGCGACCTTATAGGACACAGGAGAACTGCCCATAGAGTTTCCAAGGAGTGGCTGGTGGTCTTCGAAATGCCAAACTTTTGGTTAGCAGCTGTAGCTTGCTGTAGACAGCTGCCATGTAAAAAGTCTGACTACCCTGGTACTGCTGTGAAGGAGAGGCCACATATACGTATTCTGGTCAATACTCCCAGCTGTGCTCCCAGCCAAACGATCAGCATTAAATGCCAGCCATGTGAGTTTAATACTGAGATTCTTCTATATATAACAGCATGCTATAAGGCTTGTAATATAAAGTTAAGTGAAAAAAAAAATCAGGATATAGGAACCTAAATATTATAAAGGAAAGAATGGAAGGGAATAAGCCAACATATGAAGTCTATCTCTGGGTAGTTATATTATGGATGCATTTTAATTTCTTCTCTATATTTATTTTCATTTTTTTAATAGTGGATACATATTATTTGTAAAATCAGCAAAAAATCAAAGTGGCAAATGTCATTTTTGTCAAGAGTATATTCTATAACATCTACCTATAGAGTCATAATTTAGGCTCAGATATGATAATTCATGTAAAAGGCTTATCCCAGAACTTAATACTTTGAAGTGTTCAATAAATATGGGCTCAATAAATATTAGCCAAGTTAACTCAGCTTCGTATGCCATGATACACAATGCATAGATCTGCTGATTCTCATGGTTGGCCACTGAACAGGGAAAGAACAATATAGTCATACAGCCTTGAAGTTAATAAATCCATTCTTAAAAGTAATGTTTAATTCACTAAGGCATGCTCAGTCTTTAAAAAAATGGAACCAAAGAACAGACAAAATGGGCTATAAAACATATAAACCTTCATACAACAAAGAAAAAAATTTTCAAACAACAAACATGTATAAAATCATGTATCAGAAACTGTGCTGGATCTAGGGGATGAATAGATAAACATGGACTCCATTCTCAAGGAGCCTATTTCCTAAAATTTCCTAGGGGAGGCAAATATTTAAACAAAAAAACACAGTCTTATAATTGCCCACTTTGGCTTGGAATAGATTCAACGGCAAAGGATTTTGGCTTGGAGAACACAAAGAACATTTAAGAAGAGCAGGGTGGGCATTTTAGGTTGGGAGGACAGCAAATGTGAAGTCACAGGAACACATGACTAGTCCAGAGATTAGTTGGTATGCAAATAAAGGATCCGGGCTTTAGCAAGGGATTTTTAAACCATGTTTCTGGGAACAGTTCCTTAGTAAACCCAACAAGGGAGGCTCAATGACCAAGCCTGTGGCACCAACCCCTGGTTCAAACAGAGCAGCTCTGCTTTTTTTTATATAAGTTAGATTTCCTGGCGGGATTTTATTTGAACAAAGAGTTTCATGACCTTAAAAAGTCTGAAAACTGCTCCCATACCATCACTATTTTTAAGCCATGGAATAGTATGGTCAGATTTCTAGTTTTGATTTGTGTTTTGAATCCAACACCACCACTTAGTGATTAGATGAAAGAGAGAGTGCAGGTCAGGTAGACAATGAGGAGGCTCTTGCAGGAGTGCCAGAGAGAGATGAGGAATTAAAGTTGTGATGGTGGGAAAGGAAATAATGCTCATTTTTGAGATACTTAGGAATGATTTCAATAAGATCCAGTAACCAACTTAGATGGGGATGATAGGGGAGAAGAAAGAGGCTGACTTTGAGGTTTCTAGTATGGGGAACTAAGAAGGTTCTTAAGTTTTAGTGTACACAAGAATCAACTAGGTTCAATTAAGTATATGACCAAATGGGCAACACCTTACCAAAAGCAAAGACAAGAAGGCAGGAACAGACAGGAAAATTGGACAAATGGACAGGAAGAACCCAGGGTGGAAGGGAAAGGGGGAGAATGCTGACATACTGTGGGGATTGCAACCAATGTCACAAAACAATTTGGGTATAAATTTTTGAATGAGAAACTAATTTGCACTGTAAACTTTCACCTAAAACAATACAACAACAAAAAAAGAAGGGGACACACACACAGGGAAGAAAGCCATGTGAAGATGGAGGCAGAGACTGGAGTGATGCTAAAGCCAAGAACTGCCTAGGGCCACCAGAGACTGGGAAAGGCAAGGAAGGATTCTTCCCTAGAACCTTCAGAGAGGGCACGACCTTGCCGACACCTTGATTTAGGACTTCTGGCCTCCAGGCCTGTGAGAGAATAAATTGTTGTTTTAAGCTCAAAAAAAAAAAAAAAGTCAACTAGGGGGCTTGCTAACAAAATAGATTCCTGGGGGTCCATCTGTAAAGATTCTTATTCGATAGGACTGAGATAAAGCCTAGGAATGTTGATGGTAATGCTATTAACAGAGATAGGGAATATAAGACAAAACGGCTAAGAGAGAGAAAAAAGTAATTAACTACATTTTAGATATGTTGAGGTCCAGGTGCTTATGAGGTAAACATCAGCAAGGGTCTGTCCAGAAGGGCATTTGGAATACAGAACTAGAGTTTATCAGAATTTGGAATACAGAGCTAGAGTTTATCAGAGAAATTTACACTAGAGACATTTAATTGGCAATCTCTGGTGCCTAGATGCTGACTGAAGCCATGAAAATAAGTGAGATCATCCTCCAGGGAGAAAAAAAGAAAAGGGCCAAGATGGTACCATGAGGAGCACCAATATTTAAAGAATGAATAGAGGAATAAATAAGTTGATGAAAGAGACTGAAGACGGATGATCAACAGAGTGGGAGAACCAGTTGAGTCTAATGAACCGGGAGTTAAGTATATCACTCAGGGTCAATAATGTTGAAACTGTTGAGTTCAGGTTTCAAATAACTGATCTAGTAAACTGTTGGAAACACCTCCAGCTGTACCAAGCACCATACTAAATCTAGTATCTCTGACAAATGTACCATATCAATATATTTTGCCCAGTCCAGTGTTATGTTTCATCCTCCTTGGCCTAATACCCCAGGTTTCTAGTGATACAAAGTTGCAAAATCTTGCAATGATTTTGGCATATAATCTAATTCCTTCCAGGTCAGACTTTGTGCTTGTCTCTCTGGAAAAACCAAAAAAATCAAACCTATTGCCGTTGAGTTGATTCCAACTCATAGCAACCCTATAGGTCAGAGTAGAACTGCCCCATAGAGTTTCCAAGAAGCACCTGGTGGATTTGAACTGCTGACCTTTTGGTTAGCAGCCACAGGACTTAACCACTACACCACCAGGGTTTCCTGACTCTCTGGAGCATGCTAAAATTTGACCAGTTATGGGCCTACCACTGGGAACAAGCGTTACTTGGGGCAAGGGTTGAGGAGAATGAGTAATTCCTAGCATCCAAAAATGAAAAAAGATATGACCTGAAAATCACTCATTAATTAGGAGATCTTGCCTAGGAAACCCTATGGGACAGTTCTATTCTGTCTTATAGGGTCATTATGAGTCAGAATCAACTTGACGGCACACAATGACAACAACAAAGTTGTCGTTGAACAAGAGCAAAGGAAAGAATAGTTCAAGATGGACACCAGAGAGGAAGCTCTGCAATAGAGGTTTATGGCGATGGAGGCCATTTGAAGCCTGGAAGAATTTTGAAGAGCCATGCATGTTCCAACATGAGTGTTGTATAGGTCCTTTTCATAGGAGTCAAAGGGAGTTAGTTTTGGAAAAGGATCATAAGTGTCTTCACAGAGATGAAATGCATGGTCAGATAGCCCTTGCAAGTTGAGGCCCTGAACAAACACCTTAAGCGTAAGTAGCTTAAAGACTAGTGTAAGAAGATACAATATTCTATCCATAAGGGAGGCTAAACATGCCCAGACCCAATTATCCAAGCTTTCTATGTGGATTGCAGAGTACTCTCAGGAAATCTTGCTTCTGAGGTTGTACAGGACATGGGCTAGCTGAGAAGGCACTAAGGTCCATCGTGTACAGCCACCCATGCTACCACCCAGGTGAGTAACCTGGAACACCAGGAAGTTCTATTTTAAACTAAACATGAAGCTGACTCTCACATACACAAACCTTTCTTCTAGAGGAATTATCCACAAATACAGCCAGCTTGCTGTCTCTCATGTTTAGTTAAGATTCCTGTCAGTGGGACTGTTAATGCCACCTGACTGCCCACGTAGCAATGCGCTGTGGGGAGCAAGATGAACAACATTTCTGCTCCTCAAAGGTGACCTCACAGCATGGTCTACATCAGGGGTTGGCAAACTTTTTACGCTAGGGGCCAGCTAGTAAATATTTTAGACCTTTAGAGCTTAGAGGCAAAATCATGGATATTATGTAGATATTTTATGACAAGAGAGAAACACAAATGTCCACAAGTTTTTATTGACAAAATAAAAAATATAATAATTGAGGACTTTTTTTTTGAAAGACAGATCTACTAATGAGAAGAATGGAATTTTAGGGTAGGTAACATTTCACTTAATTGGGGTCCAAAGTTACTGCTTCTAGCATCAAAATTGATTGCAGATGTTCACCTATAAATGCTCATTTGTAATGCAATTTTATGTCTTTCATCTTTGGAAATGCCTTTTCACACATTTAGAAATGATACGCATGGCACTCTAACTGCTGTCCAATTATAACTGCATCACTGGGGCTGCAGTGGGCCAAGTGGCAGTGTGAAGCAATGAGAGTGCCACACACAGTTTCTGTCTCAACTACTCAACTCTGCTTACTGTAGCGTGAAAGCAGTCACAGACCATATGTAAATGAAGTGGTGTGGCTATGTTCCGATAAAACTTTATGTACAGGCATTAAAATGTGAATTTCATATGATTTTCATGTACCACAAAATATTATCCTTCTTTTGATTTTTTTTCTCAACAATTTAAAACTGTGAAAACCATTCTTATCTTGCAGCTATACAAAAAGAATGGCATGTTGGCATTCCTGGTCTACACCAACGTTCCCAAAGTGTGGCCTGTGGACCAACAGCATCAGGATCACCAGGGAGCTTGTTAGAAATGCCGATTCCTAGGTACCATCCAGACTTACCGAACCTGAATCAGAAGTTTAACAGAAACCTCTGATGATTTGGATGCACCTTAAAGTTTGAGACCACACTGGTCTACAGTTTAACACTTTCTAGGCTGCAGCTCTATCCCTTTAGAGAAGATAATGAAAACTTTGGGTACTACAACGGGTTCACAAACCATTAGAAGTCCATCCAGGAACTCCTACAGTGTCTGTGGCCCTGAGGTTATAACCCCAGGGACTCTGTTGCCAGGCCCACCCCAAGATGAAAATATTATAAAATTACATTGTGGTGAGGGTTAAACACCCTGTGACTATACTAAAAAATATTGAATTGTACACTTTAAAACGGTGAATTTTATGCTATGTGAATTATATCTCAGTAAATCTTTTTTTTTTAATCAAAACCTCTGAGGTTAGGGGCCAGGCATTGTATTTTTAAAACATCCCAAAGAGATTCCCAGGTACAGCCCAAGAGGAGAATTGCAAGGACTCCAAGTTTTGGAGTCAGACAGCTTCGTGTTCAAATCCCAGCTCTATCTCTGCGTTACAGAAGCCAAGTTACTTAACCTCTCTGAACCTCAGTTTCTTCTTATGTAAAGTGGGCATGATAATAATACTCACCTCACGGACTTTCTGGGAGGACAAAAAGGAATTTCTAATGAAAAATGCCTAGTATAATCCCTGTCATATACCTTTTTTCATGTGAAGTGATAGAATTCCTCACATCAAATATAAAGCCACAAAGAAATAATTACTATACACTTCATATTATGGGGAAACCCTGGTGGCGTAGTGGTTAAGTGCTACAGCTGCTAACCAAGAGGTCAGCAGTTCAAATCCACCAGGCGCTCCTCGGAAACTCTATGGGGCAGTTCTACCCTGTCCTATAGGGTCGCTGTGAGTTGGAATCGACTCGACGGCAGTGGGTTTGGTTTGGGTTTTCTCATATTATGTAAGTCATATAATTAGTTATACATGTCTTATCATCTGTGTCGTATTATATTTTATGTTGGATTATATATTTCCTGCTCCATTATCATACTTGCCTTAAGGCCTTTTCCTTAAGGCTCATGGTAATAATGATAGTAAACATGTTGTTGTTGGGTGCTGTAGAGTCAATTCTGACTCATAAGGACCACATATGACAGAATAGAACTGCCCCATAGGGTTTTCTTAGCCGTAATCTTTACAGAACCAGATCACCAGATCTTTCTCCAGCAGAGCCTCTGGGTTAGCAGTCCTTTCGGTTAGCAGTCAAGTGCTTAACCCTTGTGCCAGCAGGGCTCCTGTGATAGTAAACATAGCACTTATTATATTTAAGCACTAGGCACTGTTCTAAGGTCTTGATTTACATATATTAACTCGTTCAAACTGCACATCAACGCTTTGAGCTATTTACTTTTATTAGTCCCATGTTACAGAGCGAAACCAAGGCTGAGAAAGGTTAAATAACTTGCTCAATGTCACACAGCTAGTAAGTGGTGGAGCTAGGATTCCAGCAAAGGCAGTCTACCTTTAGTGGCTACATTCTTGATCACTGTGCTATAGTGACTATATTTCTGATCACTATGCTATACTACACTACACTATACTATACCAATGCTCTCCTATACTACACTACACTATAGTATACTATACCAATGCTATACATACTATACTAATGTTTTTGGGGTGGTATTTATCCTATACTACACTACACTATACTACACTACACTATATAGTTGCTATGAGTCGGAATCAACTGAATAGCAAATGGATTTTGTTTTGTTTCATACTACACTATACTGTAGAAATGAATATATGTGTGTGTGTACATATACACACACATATATACTCACACACATAATGATATAACACACACATGTGATTTTGTCTTGGCCAATCTTATACCAATGTCCACTACTCCTACTTTTTAGGGTGCAAATTTTTACATATCAAAAAACTCTACAAAAGTGTACAACTGGACATATAGGCACACTTGAAAAATGAAAGCCAGAGTGTGGTAAATGCAGACCCTTTTGCTCCTGAGAATAGTGCTCTCTTAGGCAATGCTACTGTGTATGTAGTTCATGGACTAGTGTTGGCCCACAAACCAGTTAGCCACTGGTGTGGACAAGATATGTACAGGAATTTGAGAGTGTTTAGGAAAATTTATAGCAATGTGATGTTGATATGACATCAAAGTGTGTAATCAGTGGACTCATCTAGTTGAACAGTGTATTTTAGAAAAGTATTACCGTAGTTTGAAGTGGCCTAGAAAATTAAAAAAAAAAAACAAAACTGGTTCCTTACCACAGAGAGTTTGGGGACCACCACTGTAAGATGATCCTCAAAGTGTTTTCTTTTAATGTACCTCAAACTAGGCATTCTCTCTACCAAGAACAAAGCTTGGACATCTCAACACAGAGTTTTATTGTAAGACAGAGTATAGAGAGGATGTAGCTATGACATTGAAGCAGCTTCCTCAGACCGAGAAAAAGATATAAAAGTTCCAGCAGTGGTCAGCGTGTGAGGGTCAGAGGGAAACGAGGTTAGGAAGGGTAGGATGCAGCTTGGATCCAGTTAGCATGGACAGGGGAGCCAAGCTGAGGGAGTGGTAGTTGGCAGTGGTTGAGGGACTGGGAAGTGCTGAGGGAACCAGTAGGCCTAAGAAGGCTGGGTAATGACGAGGGGCTCACAGAATGCAGGGTCCCCATCACCAAAGGTCATCAATAGAGGATACTAACCAGTGAGACATTGGGGACAGGGCCAGATTAGTGACAGTTTAGCAGACACCAGCACAAACTGGGTGAAAACAAATGCCCACAAGTTTTTATTGACAAAATTAAAAATGTAATAATAATTGAAGACTTTTTTTGTAACACAGATTTAATGAGAATAGAACTTCAGGGTAGATAACATCGCACTTAATTGAGGTCCAAAGTTAGTATTTCTATCATCAAACTCAATCACAAACATTCAACTATAAATGTTAATGTCTTTCATCTTTGAAAATGTCTTTTCACACAGATAAAAATGATACACATGACACTCTAACTGCTTTTGAATTATAACTGCATCACTGAGAACAGAGAGAAAGGAAGAAATTGGAGTGGCAGGAAAAAAACATCCCCAGAAGATGCCTTTAGAAGCTACATAACTTGACCAAGGTGATTCTGGCATAAGGTAGTAATTAAGAGCAGGGATTCTGGTTCAAATCCAGGCTCTGAAACTTGGTAGTTGTGGGATCTTGGGGACATGACTGGACTTCCGTGTGTCTTGGTTACATGCAAAGTACCTAAATAGTACTTAAAAAATTAGGTCATGGTAATTCCTCAGAAAAGTGTTAGTTGTTACTATTATTATTAGTGACAAAACTGGGCCTACATTTCATGCCTGGTGACCCAGGGTTTGGAGTCCTGGTGGTATAGTGGTTAAGAGCTCATTTGCTAATCAAAAGGTCAGCAGTTCAAATGCACCAGGCACTCCTTGGAAACCCTATGGGGCAGTTCTACTCTGTTCTGTAGGGTTGCTATGAGCCAGAATCAACTTGACAGCAATGGGTTGACCCAGGTTTAATAGTTTTCCCAATATAATCAAAGATTGCCACTGGATTTTATCTTAGTTGCTCAGGAACCTACCTTACAGGTCTGAGTGGAGCTAGTACTTCATTTTATTGTATTGTGCTTAAATATAAAGCCAAACATATAAAAAAACATATAACTATTACTTAAAAGAACAATGAGCAATTCAGACAGGAGCTCATTTGAAAGAAAATCAATAGTTGTTTGGTTTGTTGTGCTTAACTGACTTAGAAATAACCTTCCTGTGTTTAGAGCGCAAACTCAGTAATAGCCAACAAAGCAATTAACTAGATGACAGCTGTGAATGGTTTGAAGCAGGTTAAATTCTTCCTTCTTGAACATGGCTAAGGCAAGCAGAACATCTGAGTTTGGTTTTTTTTTTTCCCTACTTTACTGACTGGACTTCTTTGCAGTTAAGATCAATAGTATTTTCCTCGCGCTGTTCTCTCAACTAGAGGCAGTGATTCTTCCGTCACAAAATGGGTTTTTATACACATCTGGTTCTAGTCAAAGTACGCAGCTTAAAAATTATACATTTGTTTGTGGACACAGACATCTTCAGTCAGATCATTATTTCTTGAAAGTTGGAAAGGTGCCTATTTTGTATTAGGGCCTCACTGCATTGTTTGCAAATTCATCCTCATTATCATATCCCTTGATTTAAACAAAGTTAATTACAAAAATTTTAATCACATATTAATTTTAATGTGACTCACACCAGGAGACTAAAAACTACAGCTCTTGGGAGGATATAGTAAAGGATCTGTCTATACTCTGGTACTTGAATTAAATATGTTTGATACTACCTTTCCTGGTCTGTGTTTACCAAGTGGGCTGTTGCTGAACTTTCATTTTTATAATCCAGATAAAAGTATGTTTAGATTTAAAGTCTATTTTTGAACACTGTGGCATCATTTCATGGCTACATTCCAGGTCTGGTTTCTCCACCCACACCCCCACCTCCTACTCCATCTCAACTCTATTTTCTGGTCAAATCTACTAGCTCCATTCTTAGACAACACTGTCAGTGTTAAATGATTTTTTTTTAAAGCATAATGTTAAGTCTTGAGGATTTTACCAGTTTTATAATAAAATATATCTTAGCATTGGTTCTTTATTCATTTTCTTAATTTGCCTCTGAGTTTTGATATACTCTCCTGAAAATATTCTCTGACTGTACAACACCAAAATGAAAATGCCACTGAAGTCTATTTACAAGAACCACAAGCCCTTAAATGAATTGGACGTGTTTTTAATGTAGGAACAGAGTGTTATCCTGGCATTCAGTTCGAAAGATTAAATCAAACGAGCCTGGATAAGTCAATTGCTACAAGGACTGGAAACTGCTAAATTAAAGTTTTACAAGAGTTACAAATGGTATGTGCCTACTTGGAAATGAACGCTATTAAGGGTCCAGTGAAAGTAAGTCTGATGTTAATATTTTTATTCAGTGAAGAAGAGAACGAAGTATAAGCCTATTCTTTCAGTCACAGATAATGCTTAGACAAAAGTCAAGACACTAAGGTGAGCAAGCATTTAAATGAACAAGAAGTAGTTAAAATAAAATGACAACTATCTAACTATCTAAACTGAGCCTGAACTTTTGAAGTGGTAGCAAAAACAAATAAAGCTGAAAACTCACAAACCCAAAGAAAATATCCCCATGGCCAGCAGCATCAATTAAGCACAGTGCAAAGCAACTACCAATTTACAGTATAATGTACTGTGCAGGAAATAACATCAGCATTTGAGACCTTTGATGCTCAAATACAGGATCATGGATGAGAAAATCATACTCTTCTTGCACAGTATTACCAGATATTAGAATACTTAGTGTAAATGCCATTTAAGTAATTTGTAGATGTTATGAAAAACTATCGAGCATTTACTACCACTTGTCAAGGAAAACTAGAGTTGTAACATGCAGCAGTAGCCTTGGGATGTCAGAGCCTATCGTCTTACCTGTATGCTAAAGCACAAAGATGCTGAGATGATAGCACTCAAGGGTTGAGAATATGAGCTCTGCTGCTGGGCTACCTGGATTTGAAACCTGGCTCAATTGCCCATCAATTATGTATAAAATGGGATGACAGTGATGATGCTGATGAGAATAATAATTATATCTAACTCATAGGATTCTTGTGAAGCTTAAATATGTTAAACAAATTTAAAGCACTTAGAACAATTTCTGGAACATTTGAAGTATTATTTCTCCTTTCTTAATATGAAAAACAAACAAACATCATCCAAAGTGAACTATTAAAAAAAAAAGTAAAAATACAAACTCTGGGCAATAACCCTGTAAATTGAGAGAGGTGGATTTTTTAAGGTCCCTTGTACTCTGCAATGCCATAAGCCTATGCTTATTAACGATTAAAGAAAAGGATTTCTAGAATACAGAGGACAGTTGAGGCTGGTTTCTTAACACTTGGACATTCAGATGATGATATTTTGATTCCATAACATACCTACCTATTTCATGACATTAAAGGACAAACTATTTTTTTTTTTAACCAAGAAATGTGTCTGACAAACCCTTATCCTCATCCGTGAGCCGCAAGTGGTTGCTTAGAATGTTCATCCCTCCTCAGGTTGCGTTTCCATGATCAGCTCTGTCCCCAGATGCCAGGATTATTTTTGGTCTAAATCATAAAGGATTCATTCAGCAGGGTACAGGTATACACTTTCTTGTTCTGTATTACCATCCTGGCTGCACCTGCTTCTCACCTGGTGACTCAGTTCTAATAACTTGTTCTTACCACCCAGAGGCACCTCAGAAGAAAGGCCTGGTGATCTGCTTCTGAAAACATCAGCCATTGAAAACCCTATGGAGCACAGTTCTACTCCCACACACACAGGGTCACCATGAATTGAAACAGACTCAACAGCAACTGAAACTAGATCTTGTACCCACAACTTGCCCCACTGGTCCCTACCACCACTCTCACACTTACAGGATACTTAATATGTGCCAGACACTGTTTTAAGTACTTTACATCTATTAAGCCCTTTAATTCTACAATACCTCTATGAATGCAAACTACTATTATGCCCACTTTACAGATGAAGAAATTCAGGAACATAGAAGATAACTAATTTCCCACAACTGGTAAGTAGCAGAGCCAGGATTCAAACTTGGGCAGTCTGGCTTCAGAGTCCATGCGCTCCACTCCAACAGGATATTGCCTCAGGATCTTAACTATAAGATCCAGGGCCTTCATCTCTTCTCCTGAGTTATTCTTATAATAACAAATCTTATTTGAATATGTAATTATAACTAATATTTTTACACTGCATCACAGTTTGAAATGATTTTACCTTCAGGATCTGCTTTGTTCCTTGCGACAAATGTGTGAGATAAGATGAGTATAAGGAGAGTGAGGCTCACAGTGAGATACAGTGCACAGAAACTACAGAATGGTCCAGTTAGAACTTAAACTTGGATCTTTGGCTACCAAAGCCTATGTTATTTCCACCAACCCCATGATACTGTTCCCTGGGTTTAGAAAAAGAAGATATCTATGGTGTGGACTTCCTGATTGAGGTAGGGCCTGGCCACGTCCTTAAATTCTAAGTAGCTCTTGGACTAAGTAAGAGGAAGATGAGAAAACAGTGAAGAAAAAAAAAAAAAAAGAAACAGAAAAGGGAGATAGGAAAGGGTTGCTGCTAGACACATTCTGCTGAAAGAAATAGACTTGGTGATGGTTTGGCTATTAAGAGCAAAGGAAAAGTTAGAAGCAAAGCTGACTCCAAGGTTTCAAATGTGGGAAGCCAGGAGATCGTCAATACCATTAGCAGAAACATGGATGAAAGGGGCAGTGGTTTGATGAGAAAAACAGTGAGTTTGGTCAAATCATGACGAATATCAAGTGACAGTTGTACATCCAAGTGGAAAAATACATAACAGATGGAAAGATATAAGATCTGGAAATGGATATTTGGCAGGCATCAACTTAGAGGTAAAATTTTAAACTATGGGCTGATGGAGGAACCTTGGTGGCATAATGGTTAAGCACTCAGCTGCTAATTGGAAGGTTGGCACTGTGAATCCACCAGCGGCTCCATGCAAGAAAAGACCAGGCGATCTGCTCCTGTAAAGATTACAGCCTAGAAAACCCTATGCGCAGTTCTCCTCTGTCATATAGGGTCACTCTGAGTCAGAATCAACTTGATGGCACACAACAACAATGGGTTGATGAGAAGTCACAGACAAAGGAAAGAAGTAACAAAGTATGGGCCAAATACTAAACCTTTGGGGGAAAACCCATACTTAGGGAGAAGAAGAGGAAAAAGAGACATGGGGAAAGTGGTTAAAGATAGTACAGAATTATAGACACCAAAGAAGAAGATGATTTCAAGAAGTGGGAAATGATTATGAGTGTCACGTAAAGCAAATGAGTCAAATGAAATGAGAATTTCGACAGTATTCTTCATAGCATTTGTCACATTTAAAATGAATTACCTGGGTAAATTATCTTCTTTCCCAACTAGCTACCCATTGCCATCCAGTCGATTCCAACTCATAGTGACCCTATAGACTGGAGGTGCATGAGAGCAGATGTAAATATTTCCTGCTGTAACTCCACTTCCTATAAGGGCCTGATACATAGCTGGCAGTAAATAAATATTTATTGAATGGATGAATGAAAGAATAAATAAATGAACGTAACTGGATTTACTGATAGCATTACTGGTAACCCTTGAAAGTACAGTCTCAGTAAAGAGATGGAAGTAGACACCATATTCCAGGACAATTTATAAGAAAGATTTTAAGAGAGAGAGTGGGTGGTGAGGAAATAGGGGCAGGCTTTACAACCACCACTGAGAGAAGTGTTTTTGCTGAAAGGACAGAGAAACCAGATCAAACGAAATTTCTGTCCTAGTACACTATATACTTAATCACATTTTGTTCCTCTAAGAGCCCTTTTTTTTAAAAAAGCCCTGCCTTACTTCCAGATAATCTTCCAGAACTCAAATTGCCAACTCTACAAGTGGTAGGAGCAATGGAAACCACCTGCTTTATTGCTGGCTTCAGTAGAATCAGATGTCCATGGTTTAGGCATGATAGAAGATGTGGAGAAAGCACAGCAAGGAAATGAGGTCAAAGGAAATATTACTACAGTAAGAGACGATCAGGAACGAAACCAGGTTAGAGGGAAGTTAATGAATTCTGTAAAATTCAAAATGTGTGAATGTGTGTGTGTGTGTGTGTGTGTGTGTGTGTGTGGGCGGCGGGGGGAGTGGTAAGAAAGAGTGACAGCATGCATGCACATAACATATGGGATATGTAAAAATACAGTAACAAGGAAATTCGAAATAGAAAGTATTAAAGATGATTAGCTAAGTGTTTACAACTGCTGGCAAAATAGTCAGAACATATGTCATGGTATAAAAGAGCTTAGGGAAAACAAACTGCTCAGTTCACATATTCAAGCTGCATTTCTTTTTCCTTCCTGTAATATACTAAATCACTAGGAAAGTAGTTTCAACAAAAATACTAAATGTGTCTCCAGGACACAAAGAGGTAGAAACCTCAATAATTATATTCCCCAAACCAATTAGAAGACTTTATCAAACCTGAATAAATTGACAACACAGCTAATTTTTAAACATGGGCTAGCAGAGAATTTCAGGAAATCCGAAGAACACAGAATAAACATGATTCAACAACCAGAAGACAATAAAAAAAAAAAAAAACCATTTTCTCACCTTTTCCATTTCCCTTTTCCTCATATTGATTGCCTGTCTGTAAACATATATGTGTATATATATTGAGGGATGTAGGGATCTAATTAAGGATTTAACTAGAGTACCACTGACTCGATGGCAGTGGGTTTACCACTAAATGGCTTCATGCACTTGAGTCATGGGGTATGAACTGTAACAATCTTGTGTTTAAGCTGTTGTCTAAACAACATGTAAGTAACTTGTTATAAACTGAAAAAAATTACTCATTTCCTGTTCTTAAAAGACATTTTAAGGAGGCTAGGATTTAAGTAATATTTTTAAATGCATTCTCATATATAAGTAATATTTTCTACCCAGTCTTTTGAATGCTTTAGATAGATAACTCCTTTTTTCCTCCAAGAATACATTTTGATATGTTAGAAAATATATTATTTCTTATATATGAGGAAGCACAGCATTGCTAATTAAAACAATCTAGGTTACTTTAAATAAAAATTAAAAAACCTAATGTATCTTTACAGTATATATTCACATTCACAGTCAATATCTCATCTCCTTGTGGTATTAAAAATGCCATATTCACGTTGAAATTATTCCAGGCTGTTCAAACTTGAGCAGCCCTACAAAATATGTACACATATTGGGTATTTAACCATTTCACAAATGAGACTGAATGCAAAAACAATTCAACAGTGCTAAATGAAACGTCTGAGCTTTCTCATAAATGAAAGAAATGCAGAGCAAGAGGACTGTCTATCTTACACATAGAGCTGTGAAAGGTTTTTGGCAAAATGACATGGTACTTCTGTTCTGAACTTGAATTATGTCACTAGGATACATATTTGTTCCTGGAAACATGCATTGTTCAGTGGGATCTAGTACAATGGTTCACCTTGTAGATTAAATTAAGCGCTAATAACAAGAGGGCACCTTAGATTTCACTCCTCAATCCATCAAATTTACAGCAGACCAAGGCTAAAATATCCTCTTTTTTAATTATAAAATCCCAAATGAAATAGTGGAAGGAGATTCTTTTTCTTCCTGACCAGCAAACGAACCCCCCCCGCCCCCGGTCCACACAATATACAAAAATCAAGAAAGCAGATATCACAGAGGAGACCTCCAAACACATTATTCTTACCTCAGTCTGAAGGCTAGAATATTTTTACAGGCTCACTTTTCTTTCAGACCCAAATGTAGAATGCTGAACTATTTGACCTCATGGAGCACTGGAAGCAGGAACTTGAAAAACTAGCCTCTCCTGTTCCCACAATCTGTTTACACATTAAACACACCCAGTAGCAGAGAATAATGTTTATCTGTGGTGGACAGCTATCCAAGAAGCTGGCAGTATCTCCCTAGCTGTGCTTTCAAAAAGGAATGTCTCTGTATATCCCAGTTGTTTCATCCTCTAAGGCGCATTCAGGAAGGGTCTTTAAGTGAGATACTTTTAACACCACTCTTTTAAAGGGGATCCACTCTTTTGATATTCTTCTCTACCCAGGAAGGAGTCCCTGTGTGGTGCAAATACGGCTCAGCTGATAACTGAAAGGTTGGAGGTTTGAGAGCACCCAGAGGCTCCTTGGAAGATAGGCCTAAGGATCTACTTCCAAAAAATCAGCCAGTGAAAACCCTATGGATCACAATAGTCTGATCCCATTGTACATGGGTTGCCATGAGTCCAGGGCTTATTCAAAGGTAGATAAAAACAACAACGCAGGAAAAACCCTATTCGTAAAGGATCTGGGGAGGGGAACATATGTGTCAGGCATGTTCTAAGTGCTTCATACATATCATCTCCTATAATTCCTAATCTTTATTAAGTATATACTATTAAAAAAATTATTACCCCCATATTACAGATGAGCAAACTAAGTATTTTTGCCCAGTCACCCAATTAGTAAATAGTAGCACCAGAAACTAAAACCAGACACTCCAGCACCACAGTCCATGTATCTAACTATGAAAATGCACTGTGTATGTAGGGCTTTTAGAAGACCATTTTATAACAGGACGTGATTGTTCAGCTGAACATTAAATGAGTGAGGTTTTCTTAGTGCTTGTACAGTATTATATCTTGGGTTGCAGTAAGTGAATTTTTTGAAGTTTATTCCCCCAAGATGGCTGCTCACTTAGGTTATTTTTAGCTGCTGTGGCCTTTTGGGGCCTTAGGGAATTAAAAAGAAAATGAGTCTAGCTTAAAGTACCAAGAGAGATTTATTACTTACTTACTCATTTATTTATTACTTGCTTATGTTCAAAGAGCCATACAGGAGAAAGCAATACAACACATTTAATAAGCCTCAAAGGAGTGTTTTGTTCTGTATTTCAGATTGGGTAATCCTTATTAATCTCTCTTCAAGTTCACTGACTTTCTTTGGCCACTTCCAAACTGATGGTAAACCCAGATAGTGAGGGTTTTTTTTTTTTTAATTTCAGTTATTGTAATTTTAAGTTCCAAAATTTCCATTTGATTGTTTTTTATAGTTTCCATTTCTCCAATGTTCACTCATCAAGACTACATTTTCCTTTAATTCTTTTAATATATTTTTCTCTAATTATTTGCACGTATTTATAATAGTTGCTTTAATATCTTTGTCTACTAAATCCAATAACAGGGCACCTTGGGGTCCGTTTCTATTGACCTCTTATTTTTTCTTAATTATAAGTCACATTTTTCTGCTGCTTTGCATGTTGAATAATTTTTTATTGTATATTGGATAATGTGGATGATACATTGCAGAGACCCTGGATTCTATTATCTCCTTTGAAGAATGTTGATTTTTGTTGGGCAAATCTGCTGCAAAAAGACCTCTTTAAAGTGTTAAAAAGCAAAGATGTCTTTGAGGACTAAGGTGCACCCGACCCAAGCCACGGTATTTTCAATCACCCAACATCCATGTGACAGCTGGACAATGAATAAGGAAGATGGAAGAAAAATGGGTGCCTTTGAATTGTGGTGTTGGTGAAGACTATTGAATATACCACGGACTGCCAGAAGACCAAACAAATCTGTCTTAGAAGAAGTACAACCAAAACGATCCTTAGAAGCAAGGATAACAAGACTACATCTTACCCACTTTGGACATGTCATCAGGAGGGACCAGTCCCTGGAGAAGGACGTTATGCTTGGTAAAATAGAGGGTCAGCAAAAAAGAGGAAGACCTTCAATGAGATGGGATTGGCACAGTGGTTGCAACAATGGGCTCAAACACAGCAACGACTGTGAGGATGGCACAGGATAGGGCAGTGTTCCATTTTGTTGTCACTTGAGTTGGAACCAACTCGATGACACCTAACAACAATAACAACAGGTTCAATAGGTTTGGTTTTATGCATTGTCAAAGTAGATATGCAGAAAGCCTAAACTCTTTCCTATGCCTGACTAATTTTTGGGACTCAACCTCTAAACTGTCTCCCTTGCAGTCTTGTCCGGGCTGAGTTTTAGGCTTATTTTTCAGTAAGCCTAGTAAGAAAGGCCTGGCGATCTACTTCCAAAAATTAGCTAATGAAAACTCTATGGATCACAATGGTCTGATCTACAACTGATCATGGGGATGGTGCAGAACCACGCAGTGTTTTGTTCCCTTGTGCATGGGGTTGTCATGAGTTGGAGGCCAACTAGACAGCAGCTAAAAATTGTAGGTCTTACTTTAGAGCGTGGTTTTTTACTCCTAAGACTTCTGGTGTATTGGCTGTATGCCCAGGGGTTAACAAGGTGTTATCAAAGTGTCTTCACTCTGGTGGGGCTGGAACTCCAGCATCCCACAGCACTGGTCAACTACTAATATCTCTGTTCCTCTCTCAACCTTGTAGAGGATACTGCTCTATGAATATGCACCTGAGCCCTCAGTCAAGGACTCTTGGCAACCCTCCAAACGGACTTTTGAAAATCCTTCTTTACATAGCTCCTTTCTTTTTGATGCCGTTTCACAAATTCCAGCTGCTTAAAGTCTCCTGAACTCTGATTCTGCCTCTCTAGCTCAGAAGGATGACTGTATTCTGCCTAAAATCCAGCTCACTGGGCCACTGGAATGTTTTTCCTGAGCAGAGAGCTGGAGTGATGGTTGAACTCCCGTTGTGAGTTTCCCTTCTCACAGGCATCTGTATTGCACTGCCTGTTATAAAATGCCTGAAAACAGTCATCTCATATATTTTGTCCAGTTTTATGATCATTTGTGGGACAAGGGATAGTCCAATACCAATTATTCTATCATAGGCAAAAGTGAAAATCTCCCAAAGGGATTTATTTCTGACCAAATGTAAATGTCATAATAAACCTATTTGCCCTGTGCAGTCTTTTTTGCAATCTTGACTCCTCTCAAAATATAACAATACACATCATGAGACAGGAAGGTGGTGGGGAAAATATCAGAAGACAGGGGATAAATCAGTGTGCTGCTGCATCCTGCACCGTTACCTAGTATCATAGTTTGAAACAGATGCTAAGACAAGGATTCAAGTGCAAGTAGTTTCTTTGGAGGTGTATTAGTTTCCTATAGCTTCTGTAACAAATTATCACAAACTTGGTGGCTTCAAACAAACATACATGCATTCTTTTACAGCTTTAAAGATTAGAAGTCCAAGATCAGTTTCAATGGACTAAAGTCTGACTTTATTATGCTCTGGATTATTCTCTTTAAAATGAAAGGAACTATAAAGTTCTGAAATCTAAAATGTTTTTAATTATTACACTTTAGATGAAGGTTTACAGAACAAACTAGCTTTTCATTAAACAATTAGTACACATATTGTTTTATGACATTGGTTACCAACCCCACACAAACACATCAACACTCTCCCCTTCTCGACCTTGGGTTCCCTAAAATTCTGATTTTTTTAAAGTTTATTTCATATTTATTTTATTGTCACTTTGATTAACAGGTAGCCAAACTACAACCATTCATGTTTCAGGATCTCACTATCCCATCTTAAGTGCTTAAATGTCCTAGACACATTTGACTTTTGCCTTCCCAAAATCAAATCCTACATGAAAATTGAAATAAAATAAAATAATATTTCACAATATTTTTTGTACTGAAAACTGTCTTTGAGATTTCCCACCAGGCCCTTTGAAAGTCACAAAGACATATTCTTCCGTTTTATAAAAAAGAGAGGTGCTAGACATATTGAGATTTATTTGCTAGGTAAATATTGATGAGTTACGTGGAAAAGTCATACAAAAAGGGTGCTCAGCCTTCCCTAGGTTAAATTTGATTAGGGAAATATTATTATTATAAATATTTCAGAAATTATATCCTATATGAGAAATACTTAGAGGTTTGTCAGTGTCCTTGCTGTCCATGATCTCTTTATATATATCAGCATCCTGGTGGTTCTTTCCCTGGTTATTCAGGCAACAACACTACAGTATTATTGGTCATAATTTCAGTTCTTATTTCTAAATGCAATCTTTTTAAATTTGAATCTAGCATCTTCTAGACCAGAACTTTTCAACTGAGGATGCACATCAAACTTTTTTTTAATGAAATTTTATTAAAATACAGATGCTTAGGATCTATGCCAGATTTCTTTGAAAATAGGCTCAACTATTATGTTTATAGACAATTGGGTCAAAACACTTTTGTAGGGTTGGCTTTATTATCTTGTTTTGCATGCCATGAACAACCAAATTTCCTTTTCACTTGTTCTCATTATGCATTCCCACCAGACTTTTCATTCGTAAAGATTATTAGTCATAAGTAAGCAACAGCATTTTAAGCCTCTGTCATCTCCAGATAGGTTTTGGTTTTACTCTGATAGCTCCCCAGAAAGCTTGGCAACCAGCCACAGGCCAGAGTTCTTGTCTTCACCAAACAAGGGCAGTCTCAG
Organism: Elephas maximus indicus; assembly: GCF_024166365.1. Taxonomy (NCBI): domain Eukaryota; kingdom Metazoa; phylum Chordata; class Mammalia; order Proboscidea; family Elephantidae; genus Elephas; species Elephas maximus. The sequence continues at coordinate 137,386,272 of NC_064846.1, forward strand.
AGCCCTGTGGAAAGGACAAGACCTCAGGAACTTCAAACAACAGGCTCTTGCATCCAGGCCTCTGAAGTCATTGCATAACCACCTTTAAGACCATGCCAGTGGAGAGCCAGCATTACCAGAAGGCCTTAGTTGAGAAGCAGATGAGTTTGTGACACAGTATCACAACATGCAGCGAAACACGACCAAGGTCAACAAAGTCCAAAGACCTGTATTGGGAAATCAGTCCAGTGAATCCCCATCTATCTGGCTTTCCCCAAATACAGCAGAAGTGAGCATTATTGAGAGGGACTTGTTAAGAGTGCTTTCCTAGGTGTCCAGGAGATGGTAACACCTCCATATTGAAGAGTTCAGCTTCTTTTTCCCAGAGGAGAACACTGAACACTTCCCACCTCGAGGCCCTTGCTCAGTGTTCAGGGGAGGGAAGAGCCTTAACAGCAGCAGGGAGAGCTGGGCTCTCTTCCCCCTTACTGGCTGTGGGACCTGGGAGAGGAGTGACCATCTCTGGGCCACAGTGATCTCGGCTGTAAAGTGGGGACAAAAAAGACCCCAATCACCTCAGTAGAGATCATTTCTTAAGAAAAGGTCATAATCTAGGAATTCTATATCTGAGCAGACCTTGGAAGTAACTTCAAGGCCTTCATTTTACAGCCATGGGAACTGATGTGCCCCCAGGTTATACTGGTTCTCTTCCCTCTTTTTTTACTATTTTGCCCCACTGTGTTATAAAGTCTCTTTTCATGCCTACACCAAGCCAATTTTACCCTCCAAGTGCCCCAGAGGCTCCGCTCCTGTTCTTGTGTCTTCTCACTTGATGATTTGTGCTGTGCTGACCCGGGTCTGACCCGACCTGCCCTGACTCCTGTTGCTCACAGACCTGGCCTGGCAGCCACACCCTCCCCAGCCTCTGTCCACGCTCACTCGGGATTCAGCGTCCCTCTCCCCACAGGGCCCTGGCCACCAACAGCGTCCTTTCCACGGGGCCCACGCTACAGCAAATCCTTCCTCGCCATCTCCCCTTCCACCTTTCAGAAATGCACAAAAGAGTCTAAACTGGAGCCGCTGAGGTGTCCCATGGGCAGTCATTCTCTCTGTCTCCCTTCCTCCCCTGAGTACCGGATTCCTGTGCACGTGAAGGAGGGGATTTGGGAGGGTGCGGAATGTAGACTGATGCCATGCTTGTCATGGGTACGATGTTTCCTGTGAAACCCCCAAGCACAGCTGAAGCACAGTTCCTAAAAGGGGTGGCAGTATGGCTCTGCCCAATTCTTCCATGCCTGTGTGAGCCTGCAGAGGGCTTGTCAACATGGGCTCCTGAACGCTCACCCTCCAAACTTCACCTCAGAGAAGAAATAGGGTCTGCCAGAGGCTAAGATGCCTGTTCCTTATAAGAGTCATAGGGACCATTCCCTGCCAGCCATTGCATGGACTGGGAGGGCTGAAAACCTGACCATACAGCATTGCTGCCTCCAACACGGTCCACTACCTGCTGTGGCTTCTCAGGCCTTTAATGAATTCCTCCTTGGCTGCACAGTGAAGTATCCAGGAGACTATGTTCAGTGCTACAACCATCCACAGCCATAAGCTAACAAACAGTTCCACAAACATCGGACAGGGATTTAGCCAACATGTCATCTTCTTACTTAATGATTAATTTTCTAGAATGACCCACCCTAGAGGCATTCACTGTAGGGTGAAGGACATTGGAATATGAGAAAATCATGTCCTGAACACAAAGATAGTGACCCACCCTAGAGGCATTCACTGTAGGGTGAAGGACACTGGAATATGAGAAAATCATGTCCTGAACACAAAGATAGTTCATTTCTAGGATAGGGGTGGTAATATTGGTGCTATTGTGTTATCAGCTGAGGGTGAATCTCCACCTGCAGTTGTTCGGGGGAGGGCTGCCTGCCAACCTAATTGAACAGAAGAGTAACCTTTTCATGACTGGTGGGATATACAGTTGCCCACGAACATTCTCTGTATCTCAGGCTCATTGGGATGCTGCTTTTCCAGTGGCAGCGCATGCTACTGCAACACAGGGGCCTTTATGACTGTCTGAAACAGAAAAAATGTGCATGTGCCACAAATGACTGTTTCTATAGCGTATTGTATGAGGTGTGTGCATTTTTGGTAGGAAAAGTAGAAATTTTGAAAAACAATTTTTGGGATATGTATGTCCCAGTGGACTTGAGGGGATTCTGGGGGGGGCGGTGGGTAAAATTAGTGGGGCAACATATGTCCTTCTGGACTATAAGGTCAGCTTGTGGGAGGGGGCAAAAAAAATCTACACTACCTACGAAAAATTCAACAACACTCAATGACTCAGCCATATTTCCATTAATGAAAACACATGGTATCAACAAAAATTCAAAGCAAAAAATAATTGGGTTTTGAAAGGGTAAGAGCGAGCTTGGCTAATGCTCAGAGTACTTCATGTCTCTATAACAAATCACAAAATTGTGGGGTGAACATTAGAAAACAAGGGTTCTATAAATACGAAGTTTAATAATGGGCATTATGCAGCAAGAATGTTTTCTTGGATTTACAGAAGCACATACTCCAAGGAGCTCCAAGCACAAGCCCAACACTGTTTCCTCCCTTCTCAGGACGCTCTCATGAAGTAGGCAAAGGCCCAGCTGGGTCCTTCTGCTCTGACAGAAGGTGGAAGGAGGCAGAACCAGGGAGAGTCACCAGGCTGTGGGGAGCAGAGGAACCCAGGGTGGGGCTGTCTGTCCCATGATCTAACTCTGTCTCCTCCCTCGGCACGGCTCTCTCCTGCCTCTCCACGAGGTTCCACAGGGGTGGTTTTCCCAGACATGGGCCCAGGCATCCAGCAATCACATGAGAACCAGGCCCAGCTCACCTTGGGCAGCACGCCTAAGCATGCAGTGTAGACAGAAGAAATGTAGCTGCTTATTGAGGGCGTACTGTGTGCCAGGCCCGGTGCTAAGCCCCAGTTTACAGGCACCAGGCAATTTAATATTTACAAAAACCCAAAGACAGGGGAACTCTGATTATCCCCATTTTACACTTGAGGCAACTGCTGCTTAGAGGGAATAAATGAATGCCCAAGATCACATGTCCAGTGTGGGGGGATGGTGGGGGTGCTGAGATCTCTAACCCAGGCCATGTGATCCCATTGTTAAGTCAGCAGGGCAACCTCTGACCAGCCCTCCATGAAAAGACAGGGGGCAGGAGAGGGTGGGCCTCAAGCATGTGATGAACGGGTGAAAACCTCAATGCTGACACTCACAGGGAAGGGTTGAGATTGCTACAACACTTAATGGGACACCTATTTTTTAAATTAAGACACCACATAAGATAGTTTGTACGAATTGTCCCTGTTTTTGAGTCTATCACTTGGGACAGAATTTATATAGAATACACTTATACCTCTTAAAACATACATTCAGCTGTGTTTTAAGAGGTATGTTTTAATAACTGTAGCTCTATCAAATACATGATTAGACAGATTTGGTGTTTCATCTGAGAACAGTATTGACCATTGTGTTTTCAATGAAATATATTTATAAGTTAAGTTCAGTGATATTTAAGAACCGTTGTTAACTGCCTGAATTGCGTGTCATCTTAGTTCAGATAGTAGCTTATATATAACATTACTCTTTAATTTCCCAGTGTCCACAGAGAGAACAGAACGATATGCTCCACAGGAAGGGTCTAAGCACTGACTAATAATCCCTGCCCCAAGTCTTTTTGTGGAGTGAGGCAGGGAATAAATAATAAAAAAAAAATTTTTTTTTCAGCATGACCACAGTTCCTTTTATGTTTCTTTATCGTTTCCATCACTTCTCAGTCTTCATGTAAAAGCCCCAGTAAGTTCATGCCAACCAATATGCCACCTTCTCCACCCCACCCCCGTTGCCATAACCTTTTGACGTTTCAACATTCCCTGTCATGAATAAAGCCTTCTGCACCTCGGCCGTGGTCTTCAGCTCTATCTTCAGTCTTACCAACATTCTGGGCACTTCATCATACCAACAAGGAGGCCCCCAGCTAACATCCTGACCTTGTATGGCTTTGACCTTCTCAGAACCCATGAGGAAGTCTCCTCTATCCCCACACCCCCACCTCAGCCACCTCAGCCCACCCAGGGCCACTTCCTGCACTGTTGCCATTAGAAAATGCCCCTCTCTGAAATCACTGATTCAAACAGCCCACACTGACCACCACCTTCTATTCCCCCAACTATCAATGGGTATCTCCCCTTGGATGTTTCACAGACACCTCCAATTCAAAATGACAGAACATGAGAGGAGTCAGAAATTCATGAATGTACCCTTTAATAGCATTTGCTGATGATACGAACATGGGACACCTTCACTGTTGAGTGGTTTGGGGGCTGGATGAGGCCGTGAGGGCTCCCACCAGGCTCTGGGACACGGGCATCATCACTTCTTCGTTGATCGGGGCTTATCATCCATCTGTGATCTGGTCACATCATTCAAGAGGCGGCTGAGCTGCGGGTTGCTGTCCAGTGCTGTCTCCACATGTTCTGGGGTGATGCGCATCTTGTGGTGGTTGTGGGCTTCGTTGCCCGCCAGTTCCAGGATGTTGGCCGTCAGGTACTCGAGAACACCAGCGAGAAAAACAGGTGTGGATGAACTCAGGCGCTGGGCATAGTTCCCCTCCCGCAGGAGACGGTCCACCCGGCTCACGGGAAACTGCAGCTCTGCTCTTGTGGAACGGGAGAGAGATGGTCTCCTACGCTTAGAGTGGCTGCGACGGCGTCTTTGCCCAGTCATGACGTTTACTGGATTTGGCTCTGATCTGCTCAGCTTGATTGTTCGGCTGGCCTGGGCCTCTGAAGATATCTGTGTTCATCCCCAGAGAATTTATCCCTGTGCGTTGGCCCTCATTGGTCAGGCAGCTGCCTTTGTGACACCTGGACTTTGTGATGTCATCGGTGTCCACTGGCCCTGATCAGGCCTGGGCCTAGAAATGTCTGTGGTAGGATCCTGGTCACACTAATGACTGGACCTTCTTTTTGAGTGAACTCTTTCTACTTGTCTTTAACATTGTATAAAGAAATGTGGGTTTCAATGGAAACTTTGCCTTGTCTAGAGGACACCACTCTAGGTTACCTGATTCTAGCTTTGCATTGTCTCTGAGCTCTTTCACAGCCCTTTGTAAGTTGTAGGTCACTGACAGATGTGCACAATAGCTTATCCAGTAGAGGTTCAATCATCTCTCCTCTCATGCTATAATCAAATCAATTTTTCCTCCACTGACATATTCATTTCAATATATCTACATCTGATCAATATGTCTGCATCTAATCTTTGGATTCTTTTTTGGACCAGCTATAACATCTGCCCATTCCCTCATGAGTTAAATGAAATATTTTAATACATGTTTATTTCACATTTGTATGAGTGTTATGATTTTACCCTGTTTAAAAAATATCTTTTTTTTTTAATCTTTTAATCATTTAGGAAGTCACACCAAGACGCCCTTTTTATAAATTACCTGCCAGACAAGTGTGTCAGACAATTGCCTGACAGACAAGTGTGCCTCATGCTTGGTTCAAGTCCAGGAGTGTCTTTTCTTGGCTCTCCTAGGTGAATCCAAAGCATAAACAAAACTTTCTTGACTCTCTGTTTTTCTCACTGTAATTTCTAATTTAAACATTTTAACTCTCCTCTCTACTTATTTTGTGTTTGTTTTGTTTTAGTTCATTTACAGCTGGTAAGTTATTCCCCACTGTTGACAGCAATGACTGGGAACTCCGTTTTATGGTCTGACCATTTGGAAATCTCTCTAAATGGATTCCTGGTTTACAGAGATCTAGCCCCTGTTGGGTGTGAAACAATAGAGAATCTGGTTTGTCAATCTTTTTTGTTTGTCTGTTCCTCCATATTTGAGCTAAAAGCAATGAAGAATTTCATGCCTTCCAGGACAGGAAAAATCATTTGATATGTGAGCTGGTGAGTTTTTTTTGTTTGTGTTTACTCTCGATCGATGGTTGAAATTGTAGAATTGAAACTATAAGCTCTAGTGCTCTGTGTGTGACTCTAAGTCTATGTGTCTGTAATTCAGAAATACATTCACCTCTGACTGTATGTGTGTGTGTGTAATATTTTCCTACATCTGGTGGGTAGTAATATACTAGATTTTAAAGTCTCTTATATTAAAAGAGTTCTGTTCTCATTAGCACATCTAGATAAATAATTGCTTGTATAAACTAAATATTCTTAAAATTCCCTGAAAAAAAGAATTTCGAACTATGATGATTTAAATCAGCTACAATTGAACAATATAAATTCTCTCAAAAATCAAATCAGAACCATTTTAAGAATTCAAATTCACACAATTTCTTTAAACTTTGACAAACCACTTTAATATTCTGGGTTTAATAAAAACAACTATGTCTTCTCTGATTTGTTGTTGTTGTTAGGTGCCATCGAGTTGGTTCCGCCTCATAGCGACCCTATGCACAACAGAATGAAACACTGCCAGGTCCTGCGCCATCCTCACAATCGTCGTTATGCTTCAGCTCACTGTTGCAGCTGCTGTGTCAATCCACCTCACTGAGGGTCTTCCTCTTTTCCGCTGACCCTGTACTCTGCCAAGCATGACATCCCTCTCCAGGGACTGATCCCTCCTGAAAGCATGTCCAAAGTGTGTACGACACAGCTTCGCCATCCTTGCTTCTAAGGAGCATTCTGGCTATACTTCTTTCAAGACAGATTCGTTCATTCTTTTCGCAGCCCATGGTATAGTCAATATTCTCTGCCAACGCCACAATTCAAAGGTGTCAATTCTTCTGTCTTCCTTATTCATTGTCACATGCATATGATGCGATTTAATATACCATGGCTTGGATCAGGCGCACCTTAGTCTTCAAGGTGGCATCTTTACTTTTCAATACTTTAAAGAGGTCCTTTGCAGATTTGCTCAAAGTGATGCGTCATCTGATTTCTTGACTGTTGTTTCCACAGGTGTTGATTGTGGATCCAAGTAAAATGAAATTGTTGACAACTTCAATCTTTTCTCTGTTTATCATGATGTTGCTTACTGGTCCAGTTGTGAGGATTTTTTGTTTTCTTTATGTTGAGGTGCAATCTATACTGAAGGCTGTGGTCTTTGATCTTCATTAGTAAGTGCTTCAAGTCCTCTTCACTTTCAGCAAGCAAGGTTGTGTCATCTGCATAACGCAGGTTGTTAATGAGTCTTCCTCCAATCCTGATGCCCCGTTCTTCTTCACATAGTCCAGCTTCTCAGATTATTTGCTCAGCATATAGATTGAATAGGTATGGTGAGAGAATACAACCTTTCCTGACTTAAACTAATCAGTATCCCCTTGTTCTGTCCAAACAACTGCCTCTTGATCTATGTAAAGGTTCCTCATGAGCACAATTAAGTGTTCTGGAATTCCCATTCTTTGCAATGTTATCCATAATTTGTTATGATCCACACAGTCTAATGCGTTTGCATAGTCAATAAAACACAGGTAAACATCCTTCTGGTATTCTCTGCTTTCAGCCAGGATTTGATTTACTCGTGTTAAATTTAATACAAGTGCACATTTTTATGCTACTTGTTTAAGTTTTTCCTAAACTTATAAAAGTTTCCTGGTCACATAAACTAGCATTACATCTATTTAATGTTTAAGTTTATGAAAAACATAAATTTATGTTTAACCAAGTTGAATTATCATTGTTCTGCCAAAGTTGTATTTATACAATAATAAGGTTTTGTAGTATGTCACCTTGAAGATAATTTCCAATATTTTTAGTAACTTAAAACCTTGGACTGATATTGTATTAATTAATAGGCATTCACTGGATGCCTAGATCATTTCTACAATAGAATACTGAAACTTTGATTACTAAGCATAATTTTATTTACTTTGGCTTCTTATTTGAACATACTACAAAGAGGCTATATCTTTGGTCTGTTAATGAACATGTTCATTTCTGCCACGTTTAGAAGTTGTATAAGGGATGTGTACAGCTGAATAAAGCTGGGTTAGGTATATTTGTGAGCTTTGCTAGTCTGCTAAAATGACAGAAATTCACGATTATACACCCACTAGTTTTCTCTGTGAATACAAAGGATTTTGCATAAAAGTTATAGTTAATATATGCAAATGAGACTCTACTAGGAGTCTCCAGATGATAACACAAACTTTATTTTGTTTTGATTAAGAGCAACAAAGAGAATGTTTCTGTCCTGAAGTGAGATGACTTGTTTTTCTAGAATGGGAAAGAAGATGGTGAAGGAAACAACCTAAATAAATACAGAAACCTGTAAAGGTTTGCAGAAAGAGAATCTAAAAAAGGAAGACAAGCTTTGTGTGAAAATTTTGCCAAATCTCAGTTTGGATGGGTTTAATCATAATTTTTCATAAAGAACTTTCTGGGTCTTTAGAATCAATATTATACTGAGGGAAATCTAGTTTGTTCTCTGTGAAAATGACTAAGTTTTCTTGGAGTATTGGTATACTCTTAATAAAAAAAAAAACCCAAACCCATTGCTGTTGAGTCGACTCTGACTCATAGTGACCCTATAGGACAGAGCAGAACTGCCCTATAGAGTTTCCAAGGAGTGCCTGGTGGATTTGAACTGCTGATCTTTTTGGTTAGCAGCTGTAGCACTACTCTTAATAAGATATTATAAAGGGTTATTCTTCACCTCTATTAGTTTCTTATGGCTGCTGTTTGACAAATTATCACAAAATTGGTGGCTTAAAATAATACCACTTTATTTCCTTAAAGCCCTGAAGTTCAGACGTGTGATATTGGGTTCACTGGGCTAAACTCAGGAGCCCTGGTGGCGTAGTGGTTAAGAGTTATGGTGAACTTCAGCTGCTAACCAAAAGGTCAGCAGTTCAAATCCTCCTTAGAAACCCTATAGGGCAATTCTACTCTGTTCTATAGGGTCGCTATGAGTCGAATCAACTTGATGGCAATGGGCTTTTAATGGGGCTAATTAAAAAAAAATTTTTTTTTTAACTCAAGGTGTCGGGGGACTGTCCTCCCCCTGGAGGCTTTAGGGAAGAATCCTTCCCTGGCCTTTAAAAGTTCTAGAGCTGCATTCCTTACATTCCTTGGATCTGGCCCCTTCATCTTTAAAGCCAGGAATATACCAACTTACTTAAGTTGTCACATTGCCTTTTTCTTCTGTAGTCCTATCTCCCTCTTATAAGAACACTTGTGACTACATTTAGAGCCAAACTGGATAATTCAGGATAATCTCCCCATCTCAATATTCTTAACTTAACCCTGGTGGCATAGTGCTTAAGTGCTACGGCTGCTAACCAAAGGGTAGGCAGTTAGAATCTGCCAGGCGCTCCTTGGCAACTCTAGGGGGCAGTTCTACTCTGTCCTATTGGTTCGCTGTGAGTCAGAATTGACTCGACGGCACTGGGTTTCGTTTTGGTTTTAATCACAACTACAAAGTCCCTTTGGCCATAAAAAGTAACATTCACAAGTAATAAGGATTTAGATCCTGCATATCTTTGGGGGCCATAATTCAACCTACCACATCATCTTATTTACAATCTGCCCAAATAAAATAGATTCTTTATTTCACTAGAATATCCCTTTGTTCTGACTTTATCATGCCCTTGATTATTCTCTTTAATATAAAAGAAAGTTCCATGTTTCTGAATGTCTTAAAGATTTTTGTATGTTTAGTTAATACACCTAGATTTTGAGGTATCATTGGTGTACACTCAGCCCTGATCAGGCCTGACCCTAGCCATGATCTGGATAGGAACCTGGTCACACTAGTGACTGAGTCCTCTTTTTGAGGGAATTCTTAAATTTCTACTTGACTTTAACACTGTAGGGGGAAAAAATGTGTCTCAATGGAAACTTTGCCTTGCCTAGAGGACACCACAGGAGGTTTTCTGACTTTAGCCTTCCATTGTCTGTGGGATCATTTACAAGCCATTTTAAGTTTCAGGTCACTGATAGACATGCACAATGTCTTGACAAGTAGAGGTTCAATAGTCTCCTCTCTCATACTGTAATAACACCAGTTTTGCCTCCATTTATATATTTCAACATTCCTGAACAATTTGCCTGAACGTGTTCTTTGAATTTTCTTTTGAACTGATTATAACATCTTCTCATTCCCTTATGAGTTAAATGGAATCTTCTAACACATGTTAACTTCATATCTGTATGAGCATTATGAATTTACCCTGATTGAAAAAACATCTTTTAACTGTTCTGGAAGTCACACCAACATGCTTAATGTGTTTGTTTACCTACCAAAGCCAGGTAAACTTCAATGACTGAGATGTACATCACATGAGTAATTAAAGCCCTGAGTATCTTTTCTTGGCTCTCCTAGGTAAATCAAAAGTGCAAATAAAACTGTTGAGTCTCTCTTTTTTTCCCTCTCTCTCTCATTTTAATTCTCCTCTGCACTAATTTTGTGTTTCTGCTTTATTTTTAGTTCACTTATAGCTGAGAGCAGTTTTGAACATTCTGATTCCAAAAAACGAGGAAGGGGAAGAAACACTTGTCCGAGCAATTGTGAAATCCAACTGGGGAAACTCCATCAGGTGTCATGGCCTGGGATTAATTCTCTGTGGCTCAAGGCTCTACTCTCGGATACCATGACTCTACCTTGTGGGCTCATAACTCTTCCCTCTGGGCCTGAGGCTCTGCCCTTAAGTCATCTTTTCCTTTGTCCTGAATGGTAACACGTGTGTGAAGATGAGCAGTTTTATCAGCCTGTTTCCTGTTTGTAGAATTTTGGGAGCCCCACAGCTTTTTTTCATTTTATCCTCTATCTGTCCCTTTCAGTCCAAGATGACAGTGCTTCTGATATTAGTCCTTTTCAGCTTCCTTTCAAGGATTCTCTTCCCCAAAACCTCCATTTTCATTACATAATCTTTCTTCTTGAACAAACGCTGCCATTCATATGTTTCAGGAAACACCTTTTTGCTGATGACTCCAAAATCTGTATCTGGAGCCCAGACCTCTTTCTTGGAGCTAAAATTGTCTCATAGCTTGGTCAAAACTGACCTTATTATAACTCTGCTATCTAATAAAGTCATTTTGGTGAGCTTACTTAACCATTCTAATTTTCTGTTTTTGTATCTATAAAATGGGAGTCGACCAATTTGGTTGTGACAATGGCACAGGACTGGGCAGTATTTTGTACTGTTGTACATAGGGTTGCTATGAGTTAGAATCACTTTGACGACACCTAACAACAACAACAAAATGGGAGTAATATCCAACTCAGAGGACTGTCGAGAGGATTAACTGATGCAGTGCTGGTAGGAGTACCTAGTAGTGCCTGACAGTAGTAAGTCCTCAATACACATCAGGTATTATTATCTTCATCCTCCTGGATTTTCACATATTAATCCTTTATCATATTGAATGTGGCTGATATGTTATCAGATTGTTTCCCTCTATCCTTTTCTTTCCATCCCTTGAAAAATATTCACTGAGTATCTCCTATATGTAGTGTACTAAGGATAAAACACTGATCAAGACAGGCAGGCCCCACCCTTACTGTTTATATGCTGGTGGTAACATGGATATTAAACAGTTCACTACAATACAGAGACATGGGTGCCACCTTTAACTCCCTTCATTCATTATCTGATCCCCAATATCCATCTTGATGAAATTCTTTCAGTTTTTCTCCTTATTGACTGTGAGGTCCATTCCTCCCTCTAGCTCTGCACTGTCCAATGCAGTAGCCACTAGCTACACGTAGCTACTTAAAGTTAAATTAATTAAAATTAAATATAATAAAAATTTAGTCCCTTAATCATATTGCAGCCCTGGTGGCTCAGTGGTTAAGAGCTTGGCTGCTAACTAAAAGGCTGGCAGTTCAAATCCACCAGCCGCTCCTTGGAAACCCTATGGGGCAGTTCTACTCTGTCCTATAGGGTTGCTATGAGTCAGAATTGATTTGATGGCAATGGGTTTTTTTTAATGGGTTTAGTCATACTACCCACATTTCAAGAGCTCAAAAGAAACATGTGGCCTGTAGCCACTGTATTGGACAGTGCAGACAGAACATTTCCATCATCACAGAAAGTTATATTGGACAGCACTGTTGTAGCTTCGATGTCCTAAATAACATCTTTATCACTTCTTTCTTGCACAGTAAAACAGTCTAGGTATTAGTCATTCAGCTTTTAGTCCTACTCTCTCAATCTATTGTTCACTGGCTTCCCAGAATGACTTCCAGAATGCAAATATAACCATGTTTATAATTCTTCAATACTCCCTCATTGCTTTCAGGACAAAAGCTTTACAGGCTGACACATAATACCCTGAATTATCTGGTCCTTGCCTACCTTTCAGTCCTAATCTTTTGCAATTCTCTTTACAACATCATCTGCTCAAGTCATAGTGACTCAATAACTTAGAATAGTCAAAAGAATTTGAAAGATAAGAACAAGTTGGTGGACTTACATTACCCAATTTTAAGATTTATTGTAAAGCTTATACAGCAATCAGGATAATGTATTATTTGCAAAAGGATAGACACATAGATCAGTGGAACAGAATTGGAGATCCAGAAGTAGATCCGTGTGTGTGTGTATCATCAATTTATTTTTAATCAAGCTGCCAAGGTGATTCAATGGGGGAAAGGATAATTTTTTCAACAAATGGTGCTTGTACAATTTAATATTCATATGGGGAAAAATGAACTTCATTCCTTACCTACATGATATATATGATGTCTATAATAATTTATTGTGATGTATACATGTAGTATGCAATATATAATACCTGATATACAGGGAGTCCTATGTTATGAACGAGATTTGTTCCTAAGTGTGTCTTTAAGTCGAATTTGTAGGTAAGTTGGAACAGGTGCACACGGGTCTTATTTAGCCTTACTTTAGTGCAAGAGGAAACCCTGGTGGTGTAATGGTTAGAAGTTCGGCTGCTAACAAAAAGATGGCAGTTTAAATCCATCAGACACTCCTTGGAAACCCTATGGGACAGTTCTACTCTGTCCTATAGGGTCGTGATGAGTTGGAATTGACTCGACAGCAATGGGTTTGGTTTTTTGGTTTTGGTTAGTGCAAGAAAAGGCTTGAAGACTTTTCAATGATTTAAAAGTTGCATGTGCAGCAAGTGAAGGTGATTACGATGAATTTTTTTTTTGAATAGGAAGGTTGATTCAATAATTTTAAAGTGAGGGAAAATTTATATAACATTAAAGGGCAAGTATGACTTGTCCGTAAGTCAGATGTTCATAACCCAGGCACTTACTGTACATATATATGATCTATATAACAAATTAGAAATGGATCACAGACTTAAATGTGAAAGCTAAAACTATAAAAGTTCTAGAAGAAAACACAGGAGAGAGTTTTTGTGATCTTGGGTTAGGCAAAGATTGCTTACATAAGATACTGACAGCACAAACCATAAAAGAAAAAAAAATTAATAGATTGGACTTCATGAAAATTAAAAAACTTTTGCCCTTCAAAAGATATCAGGAAGAAAACAAAAAGGGAAGCTAAAGAATGGGAGAAAATATTCACAATACATATATCTGACAAAGGACTCACTCCAGAATATATTTTTTAAAAATATTGTGTCTCAAGAATCAGAAGATAAATCAATTAAAGTAGGGCAAAACATCTGAACAGGTGCTTCATAAAAAAAGACATACGCATGGCCAATAAGCACATGCAAAAATCTTCAACATCTTCAGTCATTAGAGAAATGCAAATTAAAACAACATGAGATACCTGTACACACTCAACAGGATGGCTGCAGCCAAAAAGACCAACAATACCACATGTCGGAGAGGATGCAGAAAAACTGGAACTCTCAAACATTGTTGGTGGGAACACAAAATGGTACAAACACTTTGGAGAACTTTTTGCAGTTTCTAAAAAATTTAGACACTTACTATACTACCCATGATTCTACCCCTAGGTATTTTTTCAGTAGAAATAAAAACATATGTCCCCAAGAAGACTTGTACGTGAATGTTCATTTCAGCTTTATTCATAATCACCAAAAACTGGAAACATCTCGAATGTCCATTAACAGATGAATGGATAAAGAAAATGTAGAATATCCATATAATGAAATACTACTCAGCAATAAAAGGGAAATGAAATTCTGGAAAAGGCAAACTAATCCACAGAAACAGAAAGCAGGTCATTGTTGTCCTGGCGTCAGGGGTGGAGGGATGGATGGACTGCAAGAGGCCCTTGAAGACAGAAATGTTCTGTATCTTGATTGTGGTGGTGGTTTCATGTATATATATATGAAGCAAAACTTATTGAAGTACATACTTAAATGGGTGCAGTTATTGTACATAAATTACACTTCAATTATAAAGTTGAAAAAAAATGTAAAGAAGTCACACCGAATCCTTTGCAGTTGCTCAAACATGTCATGTTCTCTCACGCCTCCATGCTATCAAGCATAGTATTCCTCCTTAGGACTTGCCCTGCCCCTATCCCCATAGTCCAACTTTCCTGGCTACCTTCTTTTAAAATCAGATCTGATGTCTGCTGACTCTGGGAAGACTTTTCTCACCAAATCTGGGTTAGGTGCCCTCCACACCACTCCCATAGCATTCTGTGCTTAATTACATCAGCATATGGAGAAAAAATGTAAAGATGCTCAGGTTTCGTGTATCAAGGTCAGAGTGGTGAATTCCCAGAGTTCCAAGAGCTTGGCCACTGAGAGACCACCCAGAGTATCAGTCATGAGCATTTGAAAAAATACCTCAAAAATTTCATCTTCAGCCTAGGCTCAGAAACCCAATCCCGTCAGCACAATAAAAGCATATCAGTGGTCTACTGACATTAAACAATTTCACAAGATACAATAGAACTACCCCAGGAACTGGAATACTTCAAGTTCATACAAACAGATTCCCCCCATTCCCCCCACCGCCCCTACAGGCCAAGGATTCTCTGTAATTCATACCTAGAGCGTGGCCAGAAAGCATTAGCTCAGTTAGTGAATTCCATGTTACTTCAGTGATAGAAGCAGGATCCACAAGTAGTAGTCACAGGTGTTAAATGTTTGCTCCTTATAAGAAAGATGCTTCTAATCATGACAGCAGTTTAAAAATGTGATGGAACTGTTTGGAATAGTTGGCTGGCCAGCTGTTGTCTAATATCAGGTGATACAAACCATCCTAATGTAAAAGGGTCTGATGACCAATAAAGTTCCAACTTTCAGACACTATGAGCTTTGGTCTCTCACATCCTAGCACACAGTAGCTCTATGGTACAAGATAGCATTTCTTCCATCAGTCTAACTTTCCATGCTATCTTAGCCCCTTAGCCCCAGCTGATGCTCCAATCTACTTTGTTGGCATTTTATTTGTTTGCTTGATTTTTTTAAATAAGGATTTCCTATTTCAGTGTGAAAGCCAAGCTAGAATGATGGAGATCCATGAGGCAGCATATGTAGTGGTGTCATACAAAAAGCACAGAAAATGGGATCAGACACGTCTGTGTTCTACCCCAGTTGTGACAACTGTGTGACTTAAAGAAAATTCTTTAACTTTTCTGATTTTCAATTTCCTTATCTGTCAAATTTACAAGTTTATACCTTTCTTGACAAATTGGTGAAGAATTAATTAAGATAATACATGTAAAGCAACTGGTTTATATTAAATGTTTAATAAATATCAATTATGTCACTCCTCACTTTATACAAGAAAGACAACTGATGAGTAGAACACACCCAGGTATCAATTTTAAGTAGTTTGCATGCTGGCTGCACATATTTCAAAAGACCAAGAGGTCTTTGAGGTGGGGGCATATGTTATTCATCTGTGAATATTCAGTGCCTCCTAGCCCAATGCTAAGAATTCGGTGGGTCCTCAATAATGTTGCTAAATAATAAAAAAACAAAGAACAAGGATTGGTAGTTAGAAAATATGACCTTGGTACTAGAAACAATGTGGGAGATAAAATGACAGAATTTTGCAAGACCAACAACTTCTTCATTGCAAATACCTTCTTTCACCAACATAAACAGCAACTATATAAAGTTTTTTTTTTTTATACACCTGGACCTTGCCAAATGGAACACACAGGAATCAAATTGACTACATCTGTGGAGAGAGATGATGGAAAAGCTCAATATCATCAGTCAGAACAAGACCAGGGGCCGACTGTGGAATAGATCATCAATTGCTCATATGCAAGTTCAAGTTGAAAGTGAAGAAAATCAGAGCAAGTCCACGAAAGACAAAATATGACCTTGAGTATATTCCACCTGAATTTAGAGACCATCTCATGAATAGATTTGACGCAATGAACACTAGTGACCGAAGACCAGATGAGTTGTGGAATGACATCAAGGACATCACACATGAAGAAACCAAGAGGTCACTGAAAAGACAGGAAAGAAAGAAAAGACCAAGGTGGATGTCACAGGAGACTCTGAAACTTGCTCACGAACATCGAGCACCGAAAGCAAAAGGAAGAAATGATGAAGTAAAAGAATTGAACAGAAGATTTCAAAGGGTGGCTCAAGAAGACAAAGTATTATAATGACATGTGCAAAGAGCTGGAGATGGAAAACCAAAAGGGAAGAACATGCTTGGCATTTCTCAAGCTGAAAGAACTGAAGAAAAAATTCAAGACTCGAGTTGCAATAGTGAAGGATTCTATGGGGAAAATGTTAAAACGATGCAGGAAGTATCAAAAGAAGATGGAAGGAATACACAGAGTCATTATAACAAAAGAATTAGTCGATGTTCAACCATTTCAAGAGGCAGCATATGATTAGGAACCGATGGTACTGAAGGAAGAAGTCCGTGCTGCTCTGAAGGCATTGGTGAAAAACAAGGCTCCAGGAATTGATGGAATATCAATTGAAATGTTTCAACAAATGGATGCAGCGCTGGAGGTGCTCACTTGTCTATGCCGAAAAATATGGAAGATAGCTTCCTGGCCAACTGACTGGAAGAGATCCGTATTTACGCCTATTCCCAAGAAAGGTGATCCAACTGAACACAGAAATTATAGAACAGTATCATTAACATCAAGCATTCGACTGTGTGAATCATAACAAACTATGGATAACATTGCGAAGAATGGGAATTCCAGAACACTTAATTGTGCTCATGAGGAACCTTTACATAGATCAAGAGGCAGTTGTTTGGACAGAACAAGGGGATACTGATTGGTTTAAAGTCAGGAAAGGTGTGCGTCAGGGTTGTATCCTTTCACCTTACCTATTCAATCTGTATGCTGAGCAAATAATCTGAGAAGCTGAACTATATGAAGAACAACGAGGCATCAGGATTGGAGAAAGACTCATTGACAACCTGCGTTATGCAGATGACACAACCTTGCTTGCTGAAAGTGAAGAGGACTTGAAGCACTTACTAATGAAGATCAAAGACCACAGCCTTCAGTATGGATTACACCTCACAACTGGACCAACGAGTAACATCATGATAAACGGAGAAAAGACTGAAGTTTCCAAGGATTTCATTTTACTTGGATCCACAATCAACAGCCATGGAAGCAGCAGTCAAGAAATCAAACGATGCATTGCATTGGGTCATTCTACTGCAAAGGACCTCTTTAAAGTATTGAAGAGCAAAGCTGTCACCTTGAAGACTAGGGTGTGCCTGACCCAAGCCATGGTATTTTCAATCACATCATATGCATGTGAAAGCTGGACAATGAATAAGGAAGACCGAAGAATTGACGCCTTTGAACTGTGGCGCTGGCGAAGAATATTGAATACATCTGTCTTGGAAGAAGTACAACCAGAACGCTCCTTAGAAGCAAGGATGGCGAGACTGTGTGTTACAGACTTTGGATATGTCAGGAGGGATCAGTGCCCGGAGAAGGACATAATGCTTGGCAAAGTACAGGGTCAGCAGAAAAGAGGAAGACCCTCAACGAGGCGGATTGACACAGTGGCTGCAACAGTGAGCTCAAGCATAACAACGATTGTAAGGATGGCACAGGACTGGGCAGTGTTTCATTCTGTTATGCACAGGGTCACTATAAGTCAGAAGTGACTCAACGGCACCTAACAACAACGAATAATTATATGACCCAGGAGCTCATGGCTGGGTGGGTTTGTTTTTTCCCATGAGATCTGGATAACCTTTGAACTCAAGAAGCTCATATTTTCTAGTAGATAGCTCAAAAACGATACAAAAAAACCCACTGCCATAGAGGCAATTCTGACTGAGAGCAAGGCCATAGGGTTTCTGAGGCTGTCAAACTCTATGGAAGGAAGCAGACTGCCACATCTTTCTCCCTCGGAACTGCTGGTGGTTTCGAACTGCCTACCTAACTTTTGGTTAGCAGTTGATTGCTTTAACCACTGCGCCACCAGGGCTGCTTTCAACAACAGTAACTGTAAGAAGAACAAAAGCCAGCCAGGAGGCCATTTTAGGAATTTAGGTATGGAAAACAGTTATACTGCCAAGGTGGTTCTTATCAAGGTTAAATGGTGGAGGAAGAAGGAAGGAATAAATTAAAGCCAGGAAACAGGGCAAAGGCATTTTTTGTCATTGTAATCACCAAACAATCACACATCTGTGAAGCATTAGTCATCTGTAAAAAAAAAAGAATGGGTACCGTGAGTCATGCTATCTTTTATGAGTCTTAGTCAGGGCTGCATTTTACCGAGCTGAAGCTCAACCTGTGTTTACTCTACAACCCCGCGTCATGTCCTCTCTGGTTATTGTGGCAATGCCTGAAGTTTTAGTTTGAGATAGAAAAGACAATATCGATGAAGCAAAAACATACAGAAATTCAGAAAAGATCAAAAGAAATGTTTTGAAAATGTTCTGAAAACTAGAAATGTTATTTAAAGCTAAAGTGGTAGTTTTATTATCTGAGCCTATCAAGACACAGAATTGCAAGGTGCAGATTTGCACTTGTTTCAAGTGTTTGTTCAAAAAATAGTAATGATGAAGAGCTAATTTGATGGATGACACTGATGATAAGTGTTTTTTGCCTAATTACAAGACATTACAGCAATGGGCTCAAACACAATAACAATTGTGAGGATGGCAGAGGACCAGGCAGTGTTTCGTCTGTTGTATATGGGGTGACTATGAGTCAGAACCAACTCGACGACACCTAACAGCTCTATCCAAAGGTTCAATACAAAATTTTCAAAAGATGATCGTCATGGATTGAACTGTGTCCCCCAAAAGTGTCTGTCAACTTGGCTAAGTCATGATTCCCAGTATTGTATGACTGTCTACCATTTTGTCATTTGATGTTATCTCCCTGTGTTGTAATTCCTGTCAGTATAATGTTAATGAGATGCATTAGGGGCAGTTATATTGATGAGATCTTCAAGATTAGATAGTGTCTTAAGCCAATCTCTTTTGAGATATAAAAGAGAGAAGTGAGAGAGAGAGACATGGGGCCCTCCTAACACCAAGAAAGCAGTGCCAGGAGCAGAGTGTGTCCTTTGGACCTGACGCTCCTGCGTGGAGAGGCTCCTAAACCAAGGGAAGACTGGTGACAAGGACTTCCCTCCAGAGCTGACAGAGAAAGCCTTTCCCTGGAGCTGATGCACTGAATTTGGACTTGTAGCCTACTAGACTGTGAGAGAATAAATTTATCTTTTTTAAAGCCATCTACTTGTGGTATTTCTGTTATAGCAGCACTATATGACTAAGACGATGATTTTCATATTTTAGCCTATACACTTGATATGGAGTCCTTGGGTAGTGCGAAGGTCTAACGTGCTTGGCTGCTAACTTAAAGGCTGGAAGTTTGAGTCTACCCAGAGATGCCTCGAAAGAAAGGCTTCGTGATCTACTTCCCAAAAATCAGCCACTGAAAAGAGCCCTACAGAGCACAGTTCTACCCTGACTCACATGGGGTCACCATGAGTCAGAATTAACTCAATGGCAACTTTTTTTTTTTAATGCTTCATATGAAAAAAAGTTTTTAGTAGAAGTGGTATTGCAATCCATATTTAGAAATACTTGATGATGAAACATAAGGTTTGTTTGTTGTTGTTCATGTGTTAAGACTTAAAATTAGATAAGGCCTTCAGCATATCAGTTCTAATAAAGAAATCAAAGACATCAGTCAATGAAGAAGCAACTTATTAAGCACCTATGATGGGTCCTCCATTGTCATGTCCATGGGAGGTTTATAAAATTAAAAAAAAAAATTGCCATCAAGTTGATTCTGACTCATAGCAACCCTATAGGACAGAGTAGAACTGCCCCATAGGATTTCCAAGGAGCAGCTGGTAGATTCGAAAGGCTGACCTTTTGGTTAGCAGCCAAACACCTAACCACTGTGCCACCAGGGCTCCTTTATAAAACTATAGACTACAAAAGTAACCTTCAAGTAGCTCATGTGAAAAATTCAGATTATATTAGTGTACATAAGTGCTAAATTGTACTATCAGAAAAGATTAGAAGAGTAAAAAAAAAATTTAGTCTAGAGAGGTGAAAAACACATTTCTATTATTCAACAAACTAGAATTATTTGGGACTAAGCTGAACTGTTCTAGGCAAGGAAGTGGGTGTAGCAGGTTAAAAGTATGGCCTCTAAACCAGACTGCCTAGGTTTGAATCCCAATTAGCTAATTAGCAGTGTGACCTTGGCTTTATTATTTAGCTGCTCTGTACCCTGGTGGAGTAGTGGTTAAGTGCTATGGCTGCTAACCAAGAGGTCGGCAGTTCAAATCCACCAGGCACTCCTTGGAAACTCTATCCAGCAGTTCTACTCTGCTGCTATAAGTCGAGCTCGACTCGACGGCAGTGGGTTTTTGAGTACTGCAGTTTTCTCACCTGTGAAATGGAGATGACATTACATCTGTCTTAGTCATCTAGTGCTACTATAAGAGAAATACCACAAGTGGATGGTTTTAACAAAGAGAAATTTATTCTCTCGCAGTCCAGGAAGCTAAAAGTCCCAATTCAGGGAGTCACCTCCAGGGGAAGGCTTTCTCTCTCTGTCGGCCTTCTCATCAACCTTCCCCTGGACTAGAAGCTTCTCCACACAGGGACCCTGGGTCCAAAGGAAACGCTCTGCTCCTGGCACTGCTTTCTTGGTGGTATGAGGTCCCCACTCTCTGCTGACTTCCCTTTCCTTTTATCTCTTGTAAGATAAAAGGTGGTGCAGGCCACCCCCAGGGAAACTCCCTTTACATTGAATCAGGGATGTGACCTGAGCAATAGTGTTACATCCCACCCTAATCCTCTTTAACCACAGGCAGAGATTACAATTTATAGCACATAGGAAAATCACAAAATGGAGGACAACCACACATGGCCTAACCAAGCTGACACATATTTTGGGGGGACATAATTCTATCCATTACAACATCTTAGGGTTATTGCGAGTTAATATTTGCGAAGCATTTAGAACAGTGCCTGGTGCGTAAGCACCACATATGTGCTTGTTAAGTAAACAAGAGAAGAAAAAGTGAGTGAGTCCTTTTGGGCTCTAATTATTTTATAAGAAGTTCAATTATTACAATCAGGTAACAAAGTTATTTAAAAAATACAAACTGACAAATCATATAGCTGAAGAGAATTTTCTTCAATAAGGGAATCACTTCTTGACCTTGTTACAATTAATTATCTAGATGATATCCTACAAAAAGAGATTATGGCACAGTGGATAATACTCAGATATTCGACTGAGATGGCCTGAGTTTGAATCCTAGGTCTATCACTTATTAGCCGTGTAACTTTGGGAAAATTACTTAACTTCTCTGTGTCTTAGCTTCTCATTAAAACAAGGATGAGTCTAGATTCTACATCATAGGGTCTTTATACAGATTAAACGAGTTAATATTTGTAAAGTACTTGGAACAGTGGCTGGCATTTTTACTGTTACTATGTTTTTTTTTTTATGTTTTAGGGAACAGAATCTATGGCCAGACACCTATTAGGGTGGTATAAAGGTTAGAAATTATATTAACACATATAAATAAAATAAAAATATCTTTTTTTTATTTCATCTCTGATTTCTCCTATTACCCAGTGGTTTTTAAGCAGGGACCTATTCAGTTTCAATGTATTTTATTTTTTTTTTTCCTTGTTCTTCAAGTTGTTAATTTCTACTTTGATGGCACTATGGTCAAAGAAGATACTTTGTATTATCTCAGTGTTTTGGATTTTGTTGAGAGCTGCTCTGTGGCCTAAGATATGATCTATTCTGGAGAACGTTCCATGTACATTACTTTGCAGCTGTTGGGTGGAGTGTTCTATATATGTCTATGAGGTCGTTGGGTGATAGTGTCCTTTAGATCTTCTGTATCTTTTTTGAGTTTCTTTCTAGATGTTCTGTCCTTCACCGAAAGTGGTGAGCTGAAGTCTCCCACTATTATTGTGGAACTGTCAATTTCTCTTTTCAGTGCTGTTAGAGTTTGTTTTATGTATTTTGGAGCCCTATCATTGGGTATGTAGATATTTATTATGGTTATGTCCTTATGATGGATCGTCCCTTTAATCATTATATAGTGCCCTGCTTCATCTTTTATGGTGGATTTTGTTTTAAAGTCCATTTTATCTGAGATTAGTATTGCCACTCTTGCTCTTTTTTGGTAACTGTTTGCTTGATATATTTTTTCCACCCTTTGATTTTTAATAAATTTACAACTTTGTTTCCAAAGTGTGTCTCTTGTAGACAGTATATTTATGGATCCTGTTTTTTAATCCGTTCTGTCACTCTGTGTCTCTTTTTTAAAAAAATAATTTTTATTGTGCTTTAAGTGAAAGTTTACAAGTCAGTCTCTCACATATAAACTTATATACACCTTACTACATACTCCCACTTACTCTCCCCCTAATGAGTCAGCCCGCTCCCTCGTTCCAGTCACTCCTTTCGTGACCGTTTTGCTACTTTCTAACCCCCTCTACCCTCCCATCTCCCCTCCAGACAGGAGATGCCAACATAATCTCAACTGTCCACCTGATACAAGTAACTCACTCCTCATCAGCATCTCTCTCCAACCCACTGTCCAGTCCAATCCATGTCTGATGAGTTGTCTTCTGGAATGGTTCCTGTCCTGGGCCAACAGAAGGTTTGGGGACCATGACCGCTGGGATTCTTCTCGTCTCAGTCAGACCATTAAGTCTGGTCTTTTTATGAGAATTTGGGGTCTGGATCCCACTGTTCTCCTGCTCCCTCAGGGGTTCTCTGTTGTGTTCCCAGTTAGGGCAGTCATTGATTGTGGCCGGGCACCATCTAGTTCTTCTGGTCTCAGGATGATGTAAGTCTCTAGTTCATGTGGCCCTTTCTGTCTCTTGGGCACATAATTACCTTTTGACCTTGGTGTTCTTCATTCTCCTTTGATCCAGGTGGGTTGAGACCAATTGATGCATCTTAGATGGTCTCATGTTAGCATTTAAGACCCCAGACACCACACTTCAAAGTGGGATGCAGAATGTTTTCTTAATAGAATTTATTTTGCCAATTTACTTAGATGTTCCCTGAAGCCACAGTCCCCAAACCTCCACCCTTGGTCCGCTGACCTTCGAAGTATTCAGTTTATTCAGGAAACTTCTTTGCTTTTGGTCCAGTCCAGTTGAACTGACCTTCCCTGTATTGAGTGTTGTCCTTCCCTTCACCTATGTAGTTCTTATCTACTATCTAATCAGTAAATAACCCTTTCCTACCCTCCTTCCCTCCCCCCTCTCGTAACCACAAAAGAATGTGTTCTTCTCAGTTTAAACTATTTCTCAAGATCTTATAATAGTGGTCTTATACATTATTTGTCCTTTTGCATCTGACTAATTTCACTCCGCATAATGCCTTCCAGGTTCCTCCATGTTATGAAATGTTTCACAGATTCCTCACTGTTCTTTATCGATGTGTAGTATTCCACTGTGTGAATATACCATAATTTATTTATCCACTCATCCGTTGATGGACACCTTGGTTGCTTTCAGCTTTTTGCTATTATAAACAGTGCTGCAATAAACATGGGTGTGCATATATCTGTTTGTGTAAAGGCTCTTATTTCTCTAGGGTATATTCCGAGGAGTGGGATTTCTGGGTTCTATGGTAGTTCTATTTCTAACTTTTTAAGGAAACGCCAGATAGATTTCCAAAGTGGTTGTACCATTTTACATTCCCACCAGCAGTGTATGACTTCCAATCTCTCCATAGCCTCTCCAACATTTATTAATTTGTGTTTTTTTGGATTAATGCCAGCCTTGTTGGAGTGAGATGGAATCTCATTGTAGTTTTAATTTGCATTTCTCTAATGGCTAATGATCGAGAGCATTTTCTCATGAATCTGTTAGCTGCCTGAATATCTTCTTTGGTGAAGTGCGTGTTCATATCCTTTGCCCAATTTTTAAGTGGGTTGTTTGTCTTTTTGTGGTTGAGTTTTAACAGAATCAAATAGATTTTAGAGATCAGGCGGTGGTTGGAGATGTCACAGCTGAAATTTTTTTCCCAATTTGTAGGTAGTCTTTTTACTCTTTTGGTGAAGTCGTTAGATGAGCACAGGTGTTTGATTTTTAGGACCTCCCAGTTATCTGGTTTCTCTTCGTCATTTTTAGTCATGTTTTGTATTCTTTTTATGCCTTGTATTAGCGCTCCGAACGTTGTCCCTATTTTTTATTCCATGATCTTTATCGTTTTAGTCTTTATGTTTAGGTCTTTGATCCATTTGGAGTTAGTTTTTGTGCATGGTGTGAGGTATGGGTCCTGTTTCATTTTTTTTTGCAAATGGATATCCAGTTATGCCAGCACCATTTGTTAAAAAGACTATCTTTTCCCCAATTAACTGACACTGGGCCTTTGTCAAATATCAGCTGCTCATATGTGGATGGATTTATATCTGGGTTCTCAATTCTGTTCCATTGGTCTATGTGCCTGTTGTTGTATCAGTACCAGGCTGTTTTGACTACTGGGGCTGTATAATATGTTCTAAAATGAGCTAGAGTGAGGCCTCCCACTTTCTTCTTCTTTTTCAGTAATGCTTTACTTATCCGGGGCTTCTTTCCCTTCCATATGAAGTTGGTGATTTGTTTCTCCATCACATTAAAAAGTGTCATTGGAATCTGGGTCGGAAGTGCATTGTATATATAGATGGCTTTTGGTAGAATAGACATTTTTACTAGGTTAAGTCTTCCTATCCATGAGCAAGGTATGTTTTTCCACTTATGTAGGTCCCTTTTAGTTTCTTGCACTAGTACTTTGTAGTTTTCTTTGTGTAGGTCTTCTACATCTTCGGTAAGATTTATTCCTAAGTTTTTTATCTTCTCGGGGGCTACTGTGAATGGTGTTGATTTGGTGATTTCCTCTTCGATGATCTTTTTGTTGATATGGAGGAATCCAAGTGATTTTTGTATGTTTATCTTGTAACCTGAAACTCTGCCGCACTCTTCTATTAGTTTCAGTAGTTTTCTAGAGGATTCCTTAGGGTTTTCTGTGTATAAGATCATGTCATCTGCAAATAGAGATAATTTTACTTCTTCCTTGCCAATCCAGATGCCCTTTATTTCTTTGTCTAGCCTAATTGCTCTGGGTAGGACCTATAGCACAATGTTGAATAAGAGCAGTGATAAAGGGCATCCTTGTCTGGTTTCTGTGTCTCTTTATAGGTGCATTTAGGCTATTTACATTCAGCGTAATTATTGATAGGTATAAGTTAATTTTTACAGACAAAAAAGATTTACAACAGGGAACCAGAGAGGTTAATCTGTAAATGACAACAACGTCAGAACGATAAAAGAGGGAATAAATGGTGTGGGCATAGAACATTCTAATGGAGAGGAAAGCAAGGCGATACCAAGTAATAATGGACTAGTTCAAACTCAGAATGGTAAGAGTAAGTTTCAAGGTAAGCACAAAGAATGTTAACAAACCTACTTATCAAAATAGAGAAGAAAAACATAAAGTCTCAGTAAAACGAAAATCTACAAAAACAAAGGAAATGAAAAAAATCAACAAAAGGAATTCAGCACAGGAGAGTAAGAGGAACAAAGAAAATGTCTGCTAACAAAATAAAGCACTACAAATGACAGTAATTAACTCATAAAAACCCACAAACAAACCCACTGCCGTCGAGTCAATTCCAACTTATAGGGTCACTATAACGTTCTGACATTGTAGGCATTTACAGATTAATCTCTCTGGTTCCCTGTTGTAAATCTTTTGGTTTTGCATAGTCCTTGAGAGTTCAATTCCTAGGTTGGTATCTGGCTGGTGCAATCTTACATCATAGATTCAGGGTGTGGCCTGATGTTTGTTCTCAATCTGAAGGACTTCCTTTAATAATTCTTGTAAGTTTGGTTTGATTTTTACATATTCTCTTAATTTCTGTTTATCTGGAAATGTCCTAATTTCACCATCATATCTGAATGAGAGTTTTGCAGGATATATTATTCTTGGTTGGCAATTTTTTTTCTTTCAAAGTTTTATATATGTCATCCCATCACCTTCTTGCTTGTACGGTTTCTGCCAAGTAATCAGACCTTAGTCTTATTGTTTCCCCTCTGTATGTGACTTTTCATTTTTCTCAAGCTGCTCTCAGAATTCTTTCTTTGTCTTTGGTTTTAGAGATTGTGATTATGATATGCCTTGGTGATTTTCTTTTAGGGTCTATCCTATATGAGGTTCTTAGAGCTTCTTGGATGGTCAGCTTTTCATCTTTCATGGTACTTGGGAAATTCTCTGTTAGCAATTCTTCAATGATTCTCTCTGTGTTTTCCGTTTCCTCTTCCTGTTCTGGAACTACGATCATTAGCAAATTTTTGCTTTTGATTGTATCCTACATCATTCTCAGGGTTTCTTCATTTTTCTTCATTCTTTTTTCTGATTTTTCCTCAAAAAAATATTTGTATTCAATGTTGCTGATCCTGTCTTCCGTTGGTTCATACCTGCTCCTCAGACCTTCTATAACACTATTTCTGAAATTTTGTTGGATTTCCAATTGTTGTTTTTGTATGATTTCTAGTTGTGAATTTATTTTGACATTTTGTTCTTGTATTATTTTCTTGAATTCTTTTTTTTTTTTTTTTGGTCTGTCTTTTCCATGAATTTGTCTATTTTTTCCTCATTTTTTTCTGCTTTTTGCTTCAGCTCTTGGATAGCTCTGGATATTAGATTTGAATTCCCTGCCAGGTAGTTCTAGTGCCTCTTCTTCTACTGGAAAGCCACCTGGTGTTTTATTTTGGACACCTACTGGAACCATCCTGTCCTTTTTTATATATATACATTTTGATATTGTCTGCTGTCTTTGGGACATTCAATAGTTATTTTCTTTGTTTATTGACTGTAGATTTGTTTGTTTCATCCTGTTTTTTTTTTGGTTATGTCTCAGCAGGAGGGCTATGCATTCTTTGTTGTTTGCTCGTCTGTGGGCACGATACTTTTCACCTCCTTGTCCAATGGGCAGGGCCAGTCGCTCAGCTATGGTGCAACATGGAGAGTCTAGCTTAATGGGAGGGGCTGGAATGGGTTGTTTGTGGCATGTACTGGGGTCGGCAGGGTGGGCCAGCGGTCAGTGCAGGGCAGGTTCCAGTAGGCCATGCCTGTGCTGCTTAGGAATGGGATGTTCAGCACACGATGCAGTTAGGCAGAAGGGAGGGTGAAGGTTGTGATGTGTGCAGCTAAGATGGGTATGGGAAAGAAGAGACAGAGGAGAGAGAAACAGGAGCCAAACAAACAAAAAAAGTGCTGATGGAACTTGCCTTTGGAGTGGAGAGATGAAAAACCAAGAAATGAAGAAAATCAAAATGGAAAAAAGAAAAATAGATAAATAAATAGAAACGCCACCAGAGATCCCACTAATGACTGGGGAAGTGGCTCCCAGGCCTCAGGGCACAGCTCATCTAGAACAGGCAGAGTTGTCACACAGCACCAGGTATTCAGGAGACAGGAAAAGAAGGAAAGCAGAGAGAGATGAGAATTGAGAAATGAGGAAAAACAAAAAGGAAAAAAGAAAAATAAATAAATAAATAAGAAAAGCCCCCAGAGATCTCACTGGCACAGCTGCACAGACCGAGAAAGAGGCTATGAACCCGTGCATTACAGCCCTGCTAGAAGAGGCTCCCGAGCCATGAAAAGAAAAAGAAAACAGATAAACAAAAGAAAACAAAAAAAGGTCCTGGGAATCCCACCAGTGTGGTGGTGCAGACTGGGGAAGGAGTTCTGCAGCCAAGTGGTGCTTCACAGCCTGTCAAAAAGAAGCAAAGAAGGCACACAGAGCCATGTGTTCAAGAGAACAGAGAGAGAGAATGTGACAGGCAGGGAAGAAACCAAAAGAAGCTGAAAAAAGCAACACTAGCAACAACAAAATGGCACTGAAGGAGCTTGCTGGTGTGAGTGGGGTGACTCCAAGCAGTAAGGAGCTGGCACCTTCTGGCCAAGTGATAATGGCCCAGTGGGAAGCTGCAGAGGCCGAACCGGGGGAAGAAAGCGTGTGGGATGCAAAGCCATGTATCGCTGGTTACCAGATGCTCTGTCTCCTGCTGAGAGCTCCATTAAGCTGCTTTCCTGTACTCCCTGTCCACCGATCTCCAACAGGAGTCCAAGATGGTGAATCCGTGCTGTGTTATCTGATAGGGGATCTCCACTCATACCTCTCGCTCTCTGTTCTTTATCAGATTCTTATTCCATTCAGTGCTTGGTTGAGCTCTT
Organism: Elephas maximus indicus; assembly: GCF_024166365.1. Classification (NCBI taxonomy): domain Eukaryota; kingdom Metazoa; phylum Chordata; class Mammalia; order Proboscidea; family Elephantidae; genus Elephas; species Elephas maximus. Next base: position 137,414,827 of record NC_064846.1, read on the forward strand.
TATCTCTTCATTGAACACTTAGGGTTCCAGGATTGACATTTGTCTCCGTTTTACTTAGTTTTTCGGGTCTTTGCCGTGGAGGGACAACATGGTGCTTCTGTCTATAGTGCCATGTTGGCTCTGCCTATCTTGGTTTTGGTTTTTAATGATACCAGAGCAGTCCTTGGGTGGTGAAAATGGTTAAATGCTCAATTACTAGCCAAATGATTGGTGGTTTGAACTCGCTCAGTGGCACTTCAGAAGACAGGCCTGGCGATCTGCCTCTGAAAGGTCATAGCCTTGAAAACCCTATGGAGCAGTTCTACTCTGCACACATAAGGTCACCACGAGTTGGAGTCAACTGGATGGCAACTAACAACAGCAACAACAAATTATATGAGGGTAACTCTCCTGATTTAGCCCCAGCTCAGTTCCTTTTCTATTCCATAATCATAGTGCTCTTTTTTTTTTTAAACATAAAGCATGACAGCTCTCTGGTTAAAACTGTTAAATGGTTCCTCATCTCTCACTCCCCAAAACCACCCTACCCCAAATAGCAAATTAAATATTCCTTAAAATCATACGGAGCCCTGATGGTGCAGTGGTTAAGACCTTGGCTGCTAACCAAAAGGTCAGCGGTTCAAATCCACCAGCTGCTCCTTGGAAACACTCTGTGGTAGTTCTACTCTGTCATATAGGGTTGCCATGAGTCAGAATCACCTTCGCAGCAATGGGTTTGGTTTGGTATTACAATCACATACAGTAATCTCTCTCTCTGAGAGTTGTTTTAATTTTCTGTATTTTGTTCCCCTTCCAGCACTGTTTTCCTGTCCTTAATCTAGCTCTGTATACCAGCCTTTTTGACCCGCAGATCCATGCTCTGCCTGAAGTCCTTCTTCTCTGAAAACTAGGTTAAAAAAAAAAAAAACTAGGTTAGGTCTCTGTTAATACATACTACCCTGTACTTCCTCTTTCATAATACTGATTATACTCATAGTTAATTGTTTAGCAGCTTTTATTCTCACTAGTATGTAAAATATTTGATGACAGGAACTCTTTACTTCAAAGTTGAATCCCCAGTACCTAACATAATTTGAGGCAGATAGGAAGCAATCAAGGAATAGTTATTGAAGGAAAGGAGAGAGAATAAAACAACTTAATAAGGTGCTAGCCACCTTTTACTGGCTTAACCCTATTCTGTAATTAATCTTGCACCCCAACACACATCCCACCCTTAGTACTGCACCTGGAGTACCTAATTCTTTTTGTTGCTCCTTATAACCCCAAGTCTACTCCTTGCCGTCTGTACCAATGGACAAAAATCATTAAGATGTGATTTCTGGTCTCCCTAACTAGCTCTTTCATACTAAACTAAATCCCTTCATTTCCCTGGACCTCAGTGTTCTCATTGGTAACATGACGGAATATGATTAGATGATATTTATGCTCCAGCATTCTATAGTACTGTCAGTAAAACACTTGACTCTGTAATACCACATTATGTGACAGTTTACCTCTGTAAGCAGTGGTGTGCTGGAGCCAGCTTATATGGGTTCATGAGAGTAAACTGCACATCTCTTCTCAACCTCACATTCAGTGATGTTGTGCTGGTAGCCTGAAATCAGCCTTGGAGCAAGTATGTACACAACGGTAAGCAGCCCAAGCTATAAATGAGGACGACTTTTTGTTTTCTGGAGAGCTGGTTATTAAACATTTACCAGGACATCTGTAGCTGTAAACTCTGGCTGCTACCATGAGAATACTGGCTAGACTGGGAATTAAAACTTAGCACTAGTGCTATATAGAATGAGAAATACTAAGGTAGACAATCCGTAAGTGGACATCCCACTGCTGTCAAGTCGATTCTGACTCACAGTGACCCTGTAGGACAGAGTAGAACTGTCCCCATAGGGTTTCCAAGGCTGTAATCTTTGCAGAAGCAGATTGCCACATCTTTCTCCTGCAGACCAGCTGGTGGGTTCGAACCACCGACTTTGTGGTTAGCAGCCAAGTGTTTCAGCACTGCACCACCGGGGCTCCTTAGAGTAGCAAATTATAGTACAGAGAACTTTGGGGTTCAAATTTGAACTCTAAGAAATTGCAGTTATAAGAGAATGAGAATCCTCTAAAACGGATAGAAAATCCTTTATATTCAGATGTGGGAGCAGTCCAGAGGGGGTTGGGAGGGGACAGTTCACAGCAGAGGATTAATGGATGGCTTAGAACCCAGATGACATAAAGAGAAGAGAATCCTAACACGAACTAACAGAGGCATCTTCCTTGCACACACTTTGTTGAAGGTTTCACCCATTCTTAAAAAGATATGACTGGAAGTTAATACTAGAATCATGTTCTATATTATTTTATAACTTATGTCTACATTTTTCTCAAAATATTTACTACACACTATTTGGTTTATTACACAATGTTTGTTTGCTCGTTTTCAAATCAATCTTTTGGTAATTATTATAAATCCCTTAAAGGAATTTATTTGATTATTATAAACCAAAACCCACTTCCATGGAGTTGATTCCAACTCATAGTGACCCTGTAGGACAGAGTAGAACTACCTTATAGGATCTCCAGGATGTAATCTTTACAGAAGCCGACTGCCACATCTTTCTCCCGAGGAGCAGCTGGTGGGTTTGAACTGCTGACCTTTTGGTTAGCAGCTAAACGCTTACCCACTGTGCCACCAGGACTCTTTGAGTAGTAACAAAGAGGTACCTCAATCACTTGTATTCACTAACAATGGGGGTCTAGATTCTGGTGTCCAGTAGAGGAGAACAGGTGAGTAGCACTGTTATACAGTAGGGCTTGAACAAGGCCTGCCCTTTCTACATATTAACCCACAATCGAGGAGAAACCAGGAAAGACAGAGGCAGATAATCTGGTGAACTTGAGTACTTAAATGTTAATCTGCTTTCATTCATAAAGAAATTAAACATACAAGTTCTATGGCAGTGGTTCTCAAGATGGAGTCCAAGAACCCCTGGGTATCTCCAAGACCATTTCAGGGGGTTCATGAGGTCAAAACTATTTGCATAAGAGTGTAAAGATTTTATTTGCCCTTTTTTTTTGCCCTCATTTTCTTACAAGTGCACAGTGGAGCTTTCCAGAGGCTATGTAACGTGTAATGATGTCATCATTCTGGCAGCTAAAGGAACATGTGATTGTATATTCTTGTACTTTAACATTATCTCAGTTCTAATTTCTAATATGGTAAATACGGATGGATAGAACCCACATAAACAAAAGCTCTTTGGAGTACTCAGTAATTTTTAAGGGGCCTGAGGCCAAAATATTTGAGAACTGCTGTCTTATTCTTCAGCAGTACTATTAAGGTAAGGTATCTATTATGAATAAATTAAAAAAAAAACCAAACAGTTGCTGTCAAGTCAATTCTGACTCATGGCAACCCCATGTGTGCAGAGTAGAACTACACGCCATAGGGTTTTCAAGGCTAAGACCTTTCAGAAGCGGATCACCAGGCCTTTCTTCTGAAGAGCCTCTGGGTGGACTTGAACCACCAACTTTTCAGTTAACGGACAAGCACTTAAATGTTTGTGCCACCCAGGGAATCCTATTACAAATAAAAATTAGAAAAAATTTAGAAAATGATTAGGAATAGAGTCACGCTCAAAGAATTTTAGATTTAGAAAGGTTTTTAGTCATTATCTGATCATCTTTTTAATAGATGAAGAAAGTGAGGCTCAGAGATATTCTTTTTCCAAGTTACATGGGTAGGCAATGGAAGGTCAGGATTTCAGAATTTTAGAAAGGCCTCTCAGAAACCATCCAATTCATCCTCTAGCCTTTAGGTGGAACCATACAAATATTCAGGGAACATGAGAATCTGTCCTAGACAAAACTTTCTAAATGAACTGACATTTCAAATCAAAAAGGTTAAAAACAAGTCTCATTTAATTATCTCCTCTCCAGCTCCCTGTTCTATCATTTAGTCAAGAAGTTGAGTAGATTCATTTCAAAGCAATGCAGGGAGGGAATCCATTAAAGTAACTGCAGAGGAACTGATCTTGTCACTCATTCCAAAGTCAACTTATCAGATTCTTCTTCCTACTCCTATAGAAAACCGTTCCTAAATTCTCCAATATCATCCAATCATTCCTGCTAAGCCACAAATAAAACTTCAAGTGGGGGAGGGGAAAGGGGGGAGGGGACAACAACAGCAGCAGCAACCATGACCTCTTCTACAAGTCAATCCAGCTCATGCTGGGTAAACAAGAATACATGACAGGAAAATTATCACTATTATTAACACCATCTTCTGCTTGGCTTACAAACTTTTACTAAGTCCATTTCTGAGGCATTTTTTGGTTTCACTGAGGCAGAATGCTGTAGTGATTAAGAGTGCTGGCTCCCCAGTCAAACAAAGCTGGGTTCATGCTTGACTCTACTTAAAGATCATGCTTATCTCTACCACTTATGGGCCCTGTGACTCTGGCAAGGAACTTAACCCTTTAAGTTTCAATTTTCTCATGTATAAAATGGGGGTGATAATAGAACTTCCTTCACAGAGTTGTTGTGAAGATTTTAGGAGATAATCTAACGTGAGGCAATTCCAAAAACCAAACCAAGCCCATTGTCGTTGAGCCAATTCCGACTCATAGCGACCCTACAGGACAGAGTAGAACTGCTCCATAGAGTTTCCAAGGAGCACCTGGTGAATTCGAACTGCTGGACTTTTGGTTAGCAGCCGTAGCTCTTAACCACTATGCCACCAGGGTTTCCATGAGGCAATTACACCAAAAAACCAAACCCACTGCCGTCAAGTCCATTCCCACTCATACTGACCCTACAGGACAGAGTAGAACTGCCTCATAGAGTTTCCAAGGAGCGCCTGGTGGATTCGAACTGCCGACCTCTTGGTTAGCAGCTGTAGCATTTAACCACTAAGCCACTAGGGTTTCCGTGAGGCAATTAGCAGATGATAAATGCTACTGAAATGTAACTGTTGATATTCCCCTTATTACTGTTATAATTATTTAGAGTGAATGTGTCACCACAAAGCAAGATCTCAGAGACTGGTGAGGTAAAGAAGGAAGGTACTGAAAAATTCTCAAAGACGACTGGTGGCATACTGAGAAGGGGAGCCATACATAAGAACTCCTAAGTTTGGGGGTAGGATAAGAAGCACCATTCCTGAGATTAGAGAAAATTGGTTTGAAATTCATATCTATTAGAAAACATTGGAGTTGAGAAGGGGTGAGACCTGGGCCTGCATTAGAGTTGGGCAAAACTGAGACACAAACAATAGATATCTTCAGGCTTTCTTTACTTGTGAGAGTTTCATTTTTCCCAAAACACCCCACTCTCTACCCAGATGCATATCCTGCTTCCAATTTTTGTTAAGAAATTCTAGTGTAACTAAATAAATGAGGTATCAGCTAATAAGGAGGGGCTTGGTCCCCGTGGCATTTGTATTTCAAATAAAGACTCAGAAGGACAAATAGATTTCAGGCCCAAAGGAATGTCTTCCTAAAAGGGGAATGTCAGGCTAAACATCACATCAAGAAAGCTGCTGTAATATCTTGGGCAAGATGTAAAAGATATTTGATACTACCTGGCTGAGAATTCTGATATGGCACAATAGACTTTGCGTGAGAACATAACTGTATGTGTACTCAATGAAAATGAATTCGGTACCTGACTTTTCATCAAGAATATTGTGCCATGTTTCAAGCCCCAAGGAGTGACAACACTTAATTCAGATGAAGGTTAGTTCACAACTTAACCTTCATGGATGAAGCAAGGTAGTAGTTATAGAGTGGTGGTTATACCTGCATTCTTTCTGTGTGACTTTGGGCAAGTTACTTAGCCTTCTAGCTGTTTCCTCATCTGTGAAATGATGATGCCAATAGTTACTGCTTCATAGGGTTGTTGTGAGGATTCAGCAAGATGAAACATGAGAGCATTTAGTATAGTGACTGGAATATACTAATAGATGTGACCTGTTCTTACTATAGGGTCAAAGAACAGATTCTAAAAAGAAGACCTTAACTAACTAACATTTCTAAGTCTAAAATTCCTTGAGCATGACTCTATTTCTAATCATTTTCTAATTTTTTTTTATTTTTATTTGTAATAGGAGTCCCTAGGTGGCACAAACATTTAAGAGCTTGTCTGCTAACTGAAAAGTTGGTGGTTCATGATGTCAGGAAAAAAACTGACACTGGTGCTGTGTGTCAACACTAGACAATGGACAAAGTGAGAAAAGTTGCTTGGATTTTGTAAAAATAACACCAATTGCAATCATATAGGTAAACTAACATTTTAACCTAATTTCCGTATTTTTTTTTGTTTTATTTCAACAAATATGTATTCAATGCCTATTATGTGCCAGGTATGAGTAGATGATGAAGAAGACATACTCCTTGCCCTCAAGGAGCTCACAGGCTATTAGGGAAGACCATTGTGTAAACAAATAATTACAATGCATGATGTATGTGCAATGATAGAAATACATATGAGATACAGACTTAGCACAGAGAACAGAGTAAACAATATGGTGGTGGAGGTGAAGATGAGGTATTAACAATATCTTCAAAGCTCAGAAACCACTTTCTGTGTATAGCAGGAACATACAGATTTCCGAAATAGACCCTTGCATATACATGGTCAACTGATTTTCAGCAAGTATGCCAAGGTAATTGAACAGGGAAAGGACAATCTTCAAAAATAGTGCTGAAACTATTGGATAAGTATATGGAAAGAAATTAATCTCAATCTTTACTTCACAGTATATACAACAATGAATTCAAAATAAATCATAGACCTGAAGATAATAAATATTTGTGACCTTGGTGTAGGAATAGAGTTCTTAAGATACAAAAAGCATGAAGAGCAAAAGAAGAAAAATATTGATAAAAGGCACCTCATCAAATTTAAAAACATCTGCTCTTAGATACTCTTAAGAAAACAAATAGGGAAGCCAGAGGCTGGAAGAAAACATTTGCAAAACACATATATGATAAAGGATCTGTATTCAGAATATGTAAAAAACTCACTTTTAAAAATGGGCAAAATGTTTGAATAGATGCTTCACCAAAGATATACATATAGCTAATCAGTATATGAAAAGATACTTAACATTATTCAATATGGAAAAGCAAATTAAAACCATAAAGTGGTGCCACTACACACCTATATGAATGGCTAAAATTAAAAAGACTGTCAACATGTGCTTGCAAGTACAAAAAATACATTTCTGGTAGGAATTAAAAATGATACAGCCAATTTGGTGAAAGAAAACAAATCAGTAGTTACTTAAGAGCTGGGGTAGGTGGGGGTATTGACTGCAAATTGGCAAGAGGGAATGTTTGGGAGCAATGGAAATGTTCTGTATCTTGTTTGTGGTGATTAAATAGCTGCATACATTTGTCAAAACTCATGGAATGATACAGTTTGGATTGGTAAACTTTATTGTATGTAAATTATACCCCAATAAAGCCGATTAAAAAATGATCATTTACTAGTTCCATCTGAAGAAACTATTAAATTGCCTGATTTTGAGATCAAAGATGGCAAGTGTGCCTTTCCATTCAACTATAAGAACAGAACATTCTATTCTTGCATCAAGAGCTTGTCAAAACATGACTGGTGCTTATTAAGTAAGACTTACCAAGGATATTGGAAGTATTAAGGTAAAGAAGACGTCGCAGACTGTGCGTTTCCCTTCTGGTACAAACGTATGATCTACCGGAGGTGTACTGATGATGGGAATTTGTTTGGGAAAAAGTGGCGTTCGTTGACCCAGAATTATAACAAGGACGGGATTTGGCGATATTGTGATTGATGCTGCTTCCCGATGGTGTGGGAAACAAGAACAAGATGGCGGCGACTTCCCAGAATGCACTTCTCTGTTTTGTTATTTGTGTTCTGTTGTCAATAAAAATTCTCCAGGCCAAAAAAAAAAATGCTTGATATTTCTTAAATGCAACTTTTAGCGCTCTGATCCTTTAAGATGTTGCAATTTTTTCTTAAATGAAGTAGACATTTAAGATTACCATAAAACTGGTCGTGTACATAGCCCTAAAATAATACCTATTGTGAAAAGTTGGGAATGTATGAGCACTATTTCATTGTAACTTATGTAATAAACTATCCTTTAGATAAAATAAAAGATACTCCTCTGAATTCAAACAAAATAATAATTAAAAAAAAAACTCAAGCCCATTGCCATCAAATCAATTCTGACTCATGACTACCCCATGTGTTAAAGAGTGGAGTTCAGTTCCATAGGGTTTTCTTGGCTGTAATCCTTAGGGAAGAAAATCACCAGGCCTTTCTTCTGCAGCACCACTGAGTGGGTTTGAACCACCAAACTTTTGGTTAGTAGTCGAGTGCAAACCATTTGTGCCACCGAGGGACCTATAATAATACTAATAGGTGTATCTACATGGATAGTATTTAAAATCATATATTGAAATGAAAAAAATTTAAGAAAACCTGATAAAAGAACATTTGGGCTTGCACACTAAGTGATAATCATATACTTTATAAAATGTTTCACATTCAATTTACTTTAATACTGAACTTCTCTAGTCCATTTAAAACGATTTGATTTAAACACAGATTTTCAAGAAAATGCCCAAATTACGCTGAGCATAAACAGGAACCAGCAACTAGGCAAAGTGAGCTATAAGTATAGGTATACAACTCTAAGCTCTCTAACACCAATCATACGATTTCTTCTTCTGAGTCTTAAGCTGAGACTCTATGTTAAATAACATGCCCAACTCAGAATTGCAAGATTATGCCACACCATCATATTTTGTATCCCTCCCACACAGTTCAACCAGTAGAGGTGACTTAGGAGAGCCAGTAAAGTGTGTGTATGTTCAATTCTAATATGGTCCACCATGGGAAACAGGCCTCCAGAAAATGAATAAATTCTGCATTTGTCTCTTATTCCTCTCATAATCACACTGCAATGACACCCAAGAAACTCAAGAACATACAGACTGATTAGGTTACAAGCTTGGGATTCAGTCTGAGAGACAAAGAAGTCCTTATAAATCCTGATCTTGGACTTAAGTCCCCAGGTAGAAAATAGTTATTCAGCAAATTCATAGAATTCTTCAGGAAAAGGTAATTATAAATTCACTTACTTAAAACCTAAAATCTCTTTTACACCTACTGGCAAGGAAATTATTGGCTCAGGGAGTCCCAACTAAGAAGACATGAGTAATTCCTGCATACTCAGAACATTCCAGACTATCATCAATTAATTCTAGAAATAAGGACAGAGATAAGTAAAAAAAGACATGTCTAATTATGTGTTTCTAGGATAAAGGTAATTCCAGTCATCTTACCTCTACCAATTTTGCAAATAACAGTAAAACAAAGAAAATAGTTTGAATCCTTGTCTTTGGTTCCTTAAAATCTGTTATATAAATTAAAAGAAGTATGGAAAATTTAGATATTTTAAAACAAATTTACATATTGTGGGTAAACAATTTATACTATATCTCAAAGTTCCCTGGAAAGAATCCAAAGATTTAGAAATCAACAATTTCTAAACACTTCATGCTATGGCGCCAGATGGATATAAATGTGATATCAATGAAAAACATATTACTCAATAAAGTATAATATCATGTATTATTCTAAAAAGGCCTTTGCCATATTCTCTCCTTTGATTTTTTATAACCACATTGTGAGGTAGACAGGAAGGAAATGTAACCTTAATTTCACAGATGGGGAAAACTCATTTGCCCTGGATCTCATATTTCATTACTAATAAAGGGATCCAGTTTTCTTTATACTATGCCACAAAATATTTCCAGTTATTGATAAAACTTTATTGCAATGACCTCTAAGCCAGCTGATATTACTAAATAAGAGTTTGTTGCATTTTTGATACTTTTTTTCCCCAGATGACATAATGGACTTGAAACTCAGAGATCTGAATTTATGTTCTGACTCTAACACTTAACTAGTTGCATGTACTTGATCATTCACTATAGCTTCCTAGTGACACTGACCAAGAAGGCTATGCATGTAATGTTACTATAATGTCAATTTCTGTATGTGTGTGTGTGGTGGGGAGGAAGATTATGACTATCAGAAACATAATACAGCATGAAACATACTACATATAATCAGCTTTGCAAATTGTGAAACATTTATTATGGCTCGATTTATTCCACCGTGGTCCAAACTAATGAACTCTTCATTACTACAGAAATGGAAAGCAAAGATAAACTATAAATGTCATCTCATGGAGAGGTCTACCATTACATGTCAGAATGCACATCTGCAAAGCACTGCTTTTAAGGAAGACATCAGCACATAGTTAAAAGTTTGAAAGCATGAGTCTGGTTGCAATCATCCAAAGGAGCATATGTAGAACAGAATCAATAGAATGAGAAGAGGACAGAATGCCGGAGTAGATGATGGATGTAGAGCTTGAGAAGAAGAGAACAAATAGGAATTTGGCCTAAATCAAAGACGGGAATTTAATGGATCACATAATCATATTAGGACAGTCAGAATCAGAGTTGGATTTGGGTATGATTTAAACCAGGAATTTGAATACTGTCAAGTCCTTTTTTCTCAGACTCTTTATATGTTGGCTTCTTTCTGTCAGGCAGGGTGGCCCTTTGAGGCTAGAACCATGATCTCAGGCAGCTCCAGGCTCACATTCTTTTAGCTCCATAACCAGGAGGAATAGAGCTTTTTCTTCTTAACTTCAAATACAAAATAATCCTGGGGAAGACTCTAATTGACCAGGTATAAGACTCATACCCATTCCTGGACCAATCACTGTGTCTAGATGCTATGATTGGCAACTCCTCCAGAACCACAAAGGAAGGGGAATCCTGTTATCAGAAGCGTGAAGGAAGAGTGTTTTGGTGTTACAAAGATCAAGGGAACAGGAAGTTTCAAGAAGAAGGAATTCGGTACAAGTTCGAATACAGGAAACAGATACAATAAGATAAGGGCTGACATTTTTCTATGTGTTTGACAATTTCATGTCATTAGAGCAGTTGCTGGAGAGTAATGGGGTAATATTATTGTTGTTGTGTGCCATCGAGCCGATTCCGACTCATAGTGACCGTATAGGACAGAGTAGAACGGCCCCATAGGGTTTCCAAGGAGCACATGGTGGATTCAAACTGTCAAAATTTTGGTCGGCAGCCTGAGCTCTTAACCACTTCACCACCAGGGTAACAGATTTTAGCAATTTGAAAAGTGAATGGAAGGTGGGTTGGACACAGCAAGCATAGATAAACATTTCAATAATATGAGGAGGAGATAAACTATACAATATATTGAAGGGCGATGTATAAGTATTTTAGACTTTATAGGCTAAGATAAAGGTATAAATGAAATGGGAGAGCTTAAGACAAAGAAAAGAATGTTACTGGAACAAGGTCATGGAGGGAGTGAGATCAAGAACACAGAGGTGGAAGGTGCTGGATTTGAAAAGGAGGAAGGACTTCTGATCCTCTAAACCTGGTGAGGAGTTACAACTGAGTGTGAACATGGATAAGTTAATGGAAGGGATGTATATTGAAAGAGGCGAGGCTGTCTACTGAGAGCAAGGATATAAGGGCCTGAGCAAGCTTGGGGAGAGTGGGTCTGTTTGGAAGAGTCATTAAGGGCACTGGCTGCAGGAACTGACTAAAGATGAGGGAAAGAAGTCACAGGTGATTCTGAGGCCTAGCTGATTTGTGGATCATGAGTTTGTCTTACCAGCAATCTGTAATATTCTCCAGCCCTCTTGGATGTGGATATGAAGAAGGCAGATTGATCCAGGGTTGACATATTAATGGGTTCACATAATGGAGCCAAAGCATTTACTCAAGGTAATAATACAGTATGTGGCTTTAGAGGCAAATACAAGGTTTTAAAAAAGAAAAATACAAGAAGGGAGCTTCATCTCTTCATAGCTGCTAAATAAGTTTGGGAAGCATCAAGAAGACTTTCGCTTTTCTGCTTCCTTCAGCGCCTGTATCTCTCAGCAGGGAGTTGGGAGGCTTGCTTGGAAGACGCAGGAGCCATCTACTGCTAAAGCTGTCCACAGTGTTCATAGGGATAGATTCATTGTGGATTGCATGTGTGGAATATAGCAAGTGCCTTGGAAAGAGGTGGATGGAAATGGTGGAAACTTCCCTTTTAAAAAAACCAGTTGCCATCAAGTCGATTCTGATTCATGACAACCCCATGTGGGTCAGAGTAGAACTGTGCTCCAAGGGGTTTTCAACGGCTGACTTTTTGGAAGTAGATCACCAGGCCTTTATTCTAAAAACTGCCCTTTAGGCTCGATTTACTGTCAAAGAGAGGGGGAAGCTTCCCCTTTTTAATGTCCCTTTCTCTCTGTCCTCAAGGTCCCCATTCTTCATCAGGACCCTGACTGCTCATGTAGCCCAACATAGTATCCCTGACAACCAATAATATATGCTCTGTACCTCTATCTCCTCTCTAGTTTTTTCTTCTTCCCACCACTAATCCAAACACCCATACAGGTCCAATTCCCATGACTCTGCCTAAGCTGATGGTGTCTATGCCTTCCCCACCCTAGCCTACGTCACCAGACCAGATCTCTCCCCACAGTTTCACACTCAAGTATCAACTCAATGTTAAATAACTTCACCTTGATTACTCAAGGCATCTTACACTAGGGTGACCATAAACCAGTTTTCCCAAGGTCAGTCCCAGGACATGTTTATTCCTGTGGTCCGGGTAAGGTACTAATAGCACTATTTTATATTCTCAAAATCATCCTGGCTTACATGGTAAAAAAAAAAAAAAAAAAAAAAAGTATACGGTAATCCTATCTCAAAGTCAGCATTTTTGAAACCGAAGCCATCATTATTCGCTCTATATCCCAGTCAGCCAAACTAGAAGCCTAGTCATCCTTGACTCTTCTTCTTGAATCTGTCCTCCATGTCACAAGAATCTTCAGGTCAGGCCTTAAACATTTCTTGAATCCATCATCTCCTCTCCTTTCTTGCTTCCACTGCTCTGGACTCTCACCACCTCTGAAGTACAGCTATAGCCTCCTAACTTCCAAACTTTGAAGTTCCTCCCAGTAGAGATTGAGTATACTTCCCTTGATTTTTGGTTTATCCAGGCGACTAGCTTTTGTCAACTAGATGTTAGCAGATGTAACTCAACCAGTGACTTGACATGTACTTGTGTGGTTGGACTTGAGTTCTTGTGCTTCTGTCCTTGAGTGAAAAAAAGTTCCTTGGCTAGTTCATAGGTCCAAGAAGAATGAGAGTCAGGATGGTAAGAGCTGGACCCAATCTGAAACTTGGAGCCAAGTGGAAACAAATTCAGCCTTGAATAATTAACTCCCAACCACTGGCAGAAGCATAAAGGAAAGTATTGCTTTAAGCCACTGGGTTGTGGAATGATTTGTTATGAAACAATACCTGATTGATGTAATTCCCGTCTCTATCTTAGATGTTACCATTGAATTCACTCAAAGTAAAAGCCTAAAGTCATCCTTAACTCTTCCCCTCATTTTGACCTCCACATTCCAAAAGTCAACAGGTCTTGCTTATCTACATTTTAAACATTTCTTGAATCCAGATCCTGCTTACTATTTCTGCTGCCACTGTCCTTGTTTAGACCTTCATCCCCTTGATCCTAGACGTACCTGGTCTCCTTGTGTACCTGCTATAGATGTACCTGGTCTCCTTGTGTCTAATCCTGTCCTCTTCAAGTACAGCATCCACACAGCCATCAAGGGATCTTTCTATAAGCCAATTTGACCTTTTCTTCCCATTTGATTCCTTCTTTCCTGCAAAATAAAGTCTAAAGTCCCCTCACCTACCGAATAATGTCCAAATTCCTTAACATGTTAAACAAGATCCTCACCTGTTTATCTCTTCAACCTCATCCATCACTACCCCTGACTCAAAATTTATACCACAGCAACACTAGTCTAATTTCCCAGTACATCTTCAGAAAGTATCCCCTGTTCTTCTCCCACTCTGGATTATGTGTTTCTCATCTGTGTTCCACACAATACACTTTACACATTTATATGTATTTATGCGCATTATAATGAGCTATCAATCTATCAGTCCCACTGGCTTTTTGAAGAAAGACTGCCTTACTCATGTTTTAATTTGAATCCCTGCCCTAGGGCAAAGCTTGACACATATAAGGTGTTCAATAAATATTTAATAAGTAAATGGATGAATGAATAAAGAATGGTTTGGTAAAACACATAAAACATGGGAGCCCCAGTGAAGCAATGGTTAAAGTCAGTGGTTTGAACTGGTCAGCAGCTCTGTGGGAGAAAAAACCTGGCAATCTGCTCTCATAAAGATTACAGCCTAGAAAATCCAATGGGGCAGTTCTACTCTGTCATACAGGGTTGCTATGAGTAGGAATCAACTCGATGGCTCATGACAACAACAGCAACAACACTTACTAAAATACTCTTTTGATATTCTCTTCTCCCAACCCCAAATTATATAATTTTTCCTGCTGTTAATAAATATTATACAAAAACTACCATTGAAATAAATCCATTTATTGACTAGGCTCTTTTTAACAGATCTAATGTCAGTGATAGGAAGGTGATATTATCAGCCCAGTTGCCTGGTCCAGAAACCCGGGATCCCTCTTATATTTCACTTTCCCTTACCAACCAATCACTTGTTGCTGTTAGTAGCCCTCGAGTTGGCTCCAACTCATGGCAATCTTATGTACAACAAAATAAAATGTTGCCTGGTCCTCTGCCATCTTCATGATCATTGGTATGTTTGAGTCCATTGTTGCAGCTGTTGTGTCAACCCATCTCATTGAGGGTTTCCCTCATTTTCGTTGGCCCTCTACCAAAAACTATGTTTTTTTCTAGAGATTGGTCTTTTCTGATGATGTGTTCAAATTAAGCAAGTCAAAGTCTCGCGATCCTCACCTCTAAGGAACATTCTGGTTGTATTTCTTCTAAGACAGATTTGTTTGTTCTTCTGGCAGTCTTCGCCGACACCACAATTCAAAGGCACCAATTCTTCTTCTATCTTCCTTATTCATCATCCAGCTTATTTCCCACGCATATGAAGTGATTGAAAACACCATGGCTTGGGTCAGGAGCACCTTAGTCCTCAACCTGACATCTTTGCTTTTTAACACTTTAAAGAGATCTTTTGCAGCAGATTTGCCCTATGCAATGTGTCATTTGATTTCTTGACTGCTGCTTCCATGGGTGTTGTTGTGGATCCAAGTAAAATGAAATCCTTCACAACTTCAATCTTTTCCTTGTTTATCATGATGTTGCTTATTGGTCCAGTTGTGAGGATTTTTGTTTTCTTTATGTTGAGGTGTAATCCATACTGAAGGCTGTGGTATTTGATCTTCATCAGTAAGTGCTTCAAGTCCTCTTCACTTTCAGCAAGCAAGGTTGTGACACTGGCATGTTGCAGGTTGTTAATGAGTCTTCTTCCAGTCGCAATGCCGCACTCTTCTTCATATAGTCCAGCTTCTTGGATTATTTGCTCAGCATTCAGATTGACTAGGTATGGTGAAAGGATACAACACTGACACACACCTTTCTTCACTTTAAACCACACGGTATCCCCTTGTTCTGTTCAAACAACTGCCTCTTGGTCTAAGGGTAGGTTCCTCATGAACACAGTTAAAGAGTTCTAAAATTCCCATTCTCCACAATGTTGTCCATAATTTGCCATGATCCATATAAAATTTGTTTATCTCTTAATATCCTGGATTTAATCTTTTCCTATTTGCAATTCTCCACGCTAATACCAAATACAGTCTTATTTTATCATGGTTTTTGATGATTTTGATTTTGTGATTCCACTTATTTTCAGCCAACTCTTATGTATTCGTGAGTAAATCATACATACCTCAACAAGATATGGATGGGATTTTAAGGCCAAGGTTGAAGATACACTCTAATTTCACGGAGCTGTTTGTAAGCTACCAACAATGGAGGCCAGCTGGAAGATCTACAGAAGGGGACCAGTTAAGTACCACCCTTACCATAAGCCAACACCTCCCCACTGTCTCAGCCAATATTGGAAGAATATGCAGAGGGGAGAAGGGTCACAAGTCTCTTGAGGAGTGTTCATGAAGACAGGTTATTCCCTCCCCTCACAATGAGAAAGAAATAACTCTCTGAAATGAAGTGATTCTTTTTTTTTTTTTTTTTTAGGAATAAGGTAAAATGAGAGTTATGGAATCTGGCTATGTTATAATAAATACAGTATCTGATTTATGGGAAAGGAGTTTTGACACAGTTGGGCAACGGCTAACTGGCAAAAATAAAGCCACATCACGTTTTTACTCTCATCAAATTAAAAATCCTCATCTGGCTCTAGGACCTTAAAAGGTAAATTTTAAAATCATATAATTCATAGCTATACCAGTTTCCAATTCTTTTTTTAAAAATAGTCCTTTCTCCTCTTCATCAGCCTGTATCATCAAGAACACAATGTGATTTAGTGAAACAGTAGCACATATGTAAAGAGTGGCTGAAGAATTTAAAAGCTTCTCTTTTAAATCAGAGTATGTTGAATTAAATTCTAAGTAACCAAAATTCTACCAGCACTTGAAGTTATTTTAATTTGGGTTCCCCCAAAAGTAGACCCTGAGACAAGGGGTTGGGGACAGATAACTATTTGAGATGGAAACCCAGGGTGAAAAAGTGAGGGAGTAGGGAAAGTAAGGCAGAGAAAGGAAGAAAGAAAATAAAATGTGTGCCAATCATTTGGTAACTGCTGTGGACAAAAATGTGGCTCACTCCCTCTGGGGATACTATGAGGAACTGCAAGGAGCACACCTCAAAATTATACCACCAAAGGATGGGGAGGCTGGGGCATTAATCTACCTACTCCTACCCACCATTAGTTGAGGGTTATCCCTGGGGGCATTAATTCACTTCCAGGTTGTGCCTAAACCCATGAAGTAACCATCCACAAATATGCCCACTTGCCATGGGCCTCTGGCAAATGCAGAGGACTGTCCTCCAAAGGTGCATGAAAATCAAGTAGCCACTATTTCTGCTTTCTTCACAGAGTCACTTGCTAATGTAAAGGATTTCTTCAAACATATTGTTGATTGTACAGGAATCTTGAGAAGAAATATGTTCATCAATTATCATCAAACACTGAAGGTCAAATTTCAATCAAAATGATCCTCAGTTTCTTTCCAGAAAAACTTTTTTCCAACAAGGATATCTTTTCTAAAATAGACTAGACATATGGCAGACTTTTAAATATTGGGAATAAGAAGGGTGAAGAGAGAGGAGATTTGGTTACAGCTTAGCCAGGGCCACAAACAACTTACAATTGAACTAAACTTCAGAAAACAGTGTTCTAAAATTCCTTAGCTATGCCAGGCCATGTGGTGTTACTCTCATAGGCTTCCATCTGCCTACCTTCATTCTACTTAAAAGGGACATTTATACTAAATCGTGAATTCTGGTCAGAGGCTCCAGAAGAGCAGGAAGCAGCTATTGATTAAAATAGTCTAGGTCAGTGTTTTCAGAACTGTGGTCTGAGGTGGCCCGAGGGACCACAGAGGAAATAAGGGGATGGGTCTGATTTAGCAGAAGCCATTAATTGTTTTTATCTAGCTTGTTTAGGCTTCTGCTCAAGCTTGAAAAATACTGACCTAACTCCTTCAACTTACAAAGGAAGAAACACAGGCTAGGAGCTGTTGGGTGACTTGTTAAAGACCACACTGCCAGACAAAAGCAGAGGAAAGGCCAGGAATCCAACTTCTACACTAGTCAGTGAACTTCCTAATTCACTTTAATTTTCCTTTCCGACCAAGGGCCTATACACAAAATATTCTCATTGGTAAGCAGCCTTATTGTCTTTTCTTTAAAAAAGGAAAACAGGAAGGAAAAAAAAAGGGCACTTAAAAATATTACTGACTGCAGCCACTTCTTCTCTAGGAAAATGACCCAATTGCCTCAGAGGAAGAAGTTCTTTTATTTCAAAAAAATACTTCCATGAGCTTTTTATTGAAGAAAGGTGAAGACCCATGCTCAAAGTTTAATTGGGTGAGAGCTACAAAAGAAAATTGAATTACCTAGCGTAAGAGAGTAAGACAGATTAAGGTGGTCTGAGGGAGGCCAAAGAGAAGGAGAATAGAGATGAAAGCAAAGGAGAGGAAGGAGCCAGGATCCAAGCAATGTCGAGGCAGATGGAGGCCTGAAGAGAAATTCACTGTGACGGAGCATAGGAATTGAGAGCACCAACCTTAAACCAAACCCACTGCTCTTGAGTCAATTCCGACTCATAGCGACTCTATAGCAGTTGTAAGTTGTTTGTGGTACTGGGATGTGCTGTTATCATCATTCTCCTTCCTTATTACTTCCAAGATTTGGAAGTCTGCCACACACAAAATTCTTATGTTAGCTTTATTTGAGGAAAAAGATAAAGTGGAGCATAGCAGTGGGAAAGAGGACAGCAGAGCCCAGAGCTGATAGACAAGACTGGAAGTGTGTGGGTGAACTGGTGTTCAAGAATTTAGCCAAGAACAAGGCTACACCATAAACTGGCCCAGGATGATATAAGCCATTTATGGGGAATTCTCAGCAATAGGTGGGTGGAGGGTGAGGATAAATGCCGTTTGGTTTGAACATGCTCCCACTGACTTTTCTCATCAGTCAAAGTAGTTTCCTGTCCATAATGTGTTAAAAACCTATGCAGGGAAGAATGGTCCAGAATGTGTGAAAATTGCTTCAACTTTCAGGTACTCGTCAGAAGAAGTGGCATGTAATACTTGGTGTGAGTCATTGAGGTAGGAGGCAACATCAGGTAAAATTATCAGGAATCTAAAGAGTGATGTATATTTCCTTTAAAGAGATAGATGATCACTAAGGAGAAAAAAATGCCATTAAAATTTGCATATGTACTTTAAAATTTTGACATATTATGAATAGAAAAGATGTACTGATGAGCGAATTCATGATTGCTTTTATGAAAGGCCTATTATTATAAAGATTATTTGTAGAAAAAGTCCCACTTAACCCATTCAGTTTAATGAATAATGCAAAGGGATCTCTTTGAAATATTAGAAAATTTATACCACTAATGAATTTTAATGGTAGCTTAGTTCTCCCAAAACGGTTAACCCTAAAAGCAAGAAAAGCAAAATCACAGTAAGGGAGTGGCTCACATATTTATAGATAAAATATAAATGAAAAGGCTTTTTTTCCCCCCCATAAGTTATTTCAAGGAATTGACTTTCATGGGTAGGAGGCACAACTAAAAATAGAAAACACAATCAAATTCGAAGCTGTATATCTTATGTGATTTGATGTCTTTACTATCTGACAACTTGGTACCCAAAAAACCCACTAACCCACTTGGTAGAAATGCAAATTCCCAACTTTTACTCCAGACCTATGAGATGAAAACTCTGGGATGGGGCCCAGTAATTTGTGCTATAACAAGCTCTCCAGGTGATTCTAAAGCATGTTAAAGTTTGAGAACCACTGCTTTAGTGGCTTCAGATAAAACAGCTCTTAAAGATTCTTAGCATTGTATATAAAAGATACAGGGCATGTGAACTAAAGATTTTAATGGTAATGATCTTTTCAGACTACTCGACAAGTATCTTCTATGTCAGGGAAAAAAGCCCATCGGTTTAGTTGAAATATGATGCCTGCATTACTGTATACATAATAAGTTTAATATAGGAGAATAGAGTTAAAAATGAGGGAAGAAGACCAAGAAGTGGCAATGTATATAAGATAATTAGAGAACATTACATGATAATACACTTGTCCATTATTTTGTTGTAGATTATTATCTTTATTCTGGGACATTCTAGCCAGGTTAAGATTATCTCTTCTGTGAACATCTAAGAATACTGATAATAGTTAACATTTATTACATACTCTCCAGGCACTAGGCTAAATAGTTTAATGTATTACTTCTTTTAATACTTAAAAATAACCATATGAGATAGCTATTGTTAGTACTTCACTTTAAAGATGAAGAAACTGAGGCTTAGCAAGGATTCTGTTGCTGTCAAGTTGACAGCAAGGATAGCAACACATATATTAAGTACTGGAGATGGGATTTGGACACAGCATGAATTCAGGCCTTGCACTTTTAACCATTATGTTGTACTGCAATTTTTTATAGCATGACCCTACTACATTGTGATCCCATTTATCCATTCTTGACACATGCAATTTTCCAAGATAGAAACTGATTCATTTAAAGCTGTTGTCAGAATTCTGGGTCCTCAAATAAGAATAATTCAGGCTCTTGTTCATGACTAAAAACCAGCAAAAACAACAGACAATAGAAACAGACCCACAGGACTTCAGATATTGAAATTTTCAGACATGGGTCTTAAAACAACTATGTTTATAATGTTCAAGTACATAAAGGCAAAATTCAAAAATTCAGGAGAGAATTAGAAACTATAAGAGATAGAATATATTTGAAAAACAATCTAAGAGGTTTCTAGAACAGGAAAAAGTAAAATAACAAAAATAAAGAATTCAATGAAGCCGGACCCATACGTCACATGGTATATGAAGATTAACTCAAAATGTATCAAAAGCCTAAATGTAAGAACTAAAACCATAAAACTTTTAGAAGAAAATGTAGGGTCGTTGCACAGCTTGAAGAATGTAATCAATGTCACTGAATTATACATGTAGAAATTATTAGTGTATGTCCTGCTGTGTATATTCTCAACAACAGCAAAATAATTCATTTTTAAAAATAAAAAAAGAGAACATGAGGTAATGTTTCAGGATCTAGTTTTTAGCAATGAATTCTTAGACAAAACACCAAAAGTACGAGTAACCAAAGACAAAATAGATAAAGTGGATGTCATCAAAATTTAAAACTGTGGTTCATCAAAGGACTTTATGAATAAAGTGAAGAGAAAACCTACAGATTGTGAGATAATTTGAGTGAACAATATATCTAATAAGAATTTAATACCCAAAATATATAAAGAATTCCTACAATTTAGCAACAAAAAGACAAACAATCCAATCAAAAAATGGATAAAGAACTTTAATAGACATTTCACCAAAGAAGAAATAAAAATGGCTGACAAACATGAAAAGACGCTGAACATCATTACTCATAAAGCCCAAAAAAACAAACCTAAGCCATTGCCATTGACTCAATTCCAACTCATATTACTTATTAGGGAAATGTAAATCAAAACTAAAATGACATACCACTTCACCCCCACTCAGGTGGCTATGACAAAAAACAAAATAAAACAAAAGAGAAAACAACAGCTGTTGGGTAAGGATGTAGAAAAATTGGAACCCTCGCGCATTGCTGGCGAGATTGTAAAATGATACAGCTCCCAACAATACTGGCACTAGTTTAGAAAAAAAAAAAAGAAAAGAAAAAATGATGGAGAGGTTATAGGGAGATTGGAACTCTTATGCACTGCTGGTAAAATGGTACAACCACTATGGAAAATGATATGGCACTCCTTAAAAAGCTAGAAATAGAAATACCATACTATCTAGCAATCCAACTCCTAGGAATATATCCTAGAGAAAAAAGAGCTGTTACATGAATAGACATATGCACGTTCATGTTCATTGCAGCATTATTTACAATAGCAAAAAGATGGAAACAACCTAAGGGCCCATCAAAAGATGAATGGATAAACAAATTACAGTATATACACACAATGGAATGCTAAACAATGATAAAGAACAATGATGAATTCATGAGACATCATGTGGATGAATCTGGAGGGCATTATGCTGAGTGAAATAAATCAATCACAAAAGGACAAATATTGTATGAGAACACTATTATAAAAACTCAAGAAGAGGTTTATGCACAGAAAAAAAAAACAATCTTTGATGGTTATTAGGGAAGGGAGGGGTGGACAGGGGAAATCCACTAATTAGATAAGTAGACAAGTGGTAACTTTGGTGAAAGGAAAGACAACACAAAACATAGGGGAAGTCAGCACAACCTGACCAAGGCAAAGCCATAGAAGTTTCCTAGACACATCCAAACACCTTGAGGGGCCCAGTTGCTGGGGCTGAGGGCTGTGGACCGTGGTCTCTGGAGACATCTAGGTCAATTGGCATAACATAATTCATACAGAAAATATACTACATCCTACTTTGGTGGTAGCATCTGGGGCCTTAAAAGTTTGTGAGCAGCCATCTAGGATACATCTATTGATCCCACCATGGTTGGAGAAAAGGAGAATGAAGAAAACCAGAGACGCAAGGAAAATATTAGCCCAAAGGACTAAAGGACTGCATGAACCACAGTCTCCACAAGCCTGAGGCCAGGAGAACTAGATGGTTCCTGGCTACCATCATCAATCTCTCTGAAAGGGATCACAAAAGAGAGTCCTGGACAGAGTGGGAGAAAAACAGAGTATGAAATTCAAATTCACACACACACACAAACAGACTTACTGGTCTGACAGACACTGGAGGAACACTGGAAATTATGGCCCCTGGACACCCTGCTAACTCAGAACTGAAGCTGCTTCCGAAGCTCACTTTTCAGACAAAGACAAGCATATAAAATAAAGACTGCCCTAGTGGCTTAGTAGTTAAGAGCTCAGCTGCTAACGAAAAGGTCAGCAGTTCAAATCCACCAGCCGCTCCGTGGAAATCCTATGGGGCAGCTCTACTCTGTCGTATAAGGTCACTATGAGCTGGAATTGACTCGATGGCAATGGGTATGATACTTTTCTTTCTTTTTTTAAACTAAAACAAACAATAACACACCTGAGAAAAATGCTTCTTAGTTCAATCAAATATACGAGACCAAATGGGCAACTCCTGCCTGAAAGCAAAATGAGAAGGCAGGAAGGGACAAGAAAACTGGATAATTGTACCCAGGGAACCTGTGGTGGAAAGGGGGAGAGTGCTGTCACATTGTGGGGTTTGCAACCAATGTCACAAAACAATTTGTGTATAAATTTCTAAATAAGAAAATAATTTCTGCTGTAAACTTTCACCTAAAAAAAAAAAAAAAAAACATAATAATAATAATAATAATAATGGTATAGCTACTGTGGAAAACTGCAATGAAGGAAATGGAGAAAAACAAGGCTCCAGGAATTAACAGAATACAAATTGAAATGTTTCACCAAACAGATGCAGCACGGGAAGTGCTCACTCGTCTATGCCAAGAAATTTGGAAGACCATTACCTGGCCAACCGACTGGAAGAGTTCCATATTTATGCCTACTCCAAAGAAAGGTGATCTTACCAAATATGGAAATTATCAAACAATATCATTAATACCACACGCAAGAAAAATTTTGCTGAATATCGTTCTAAAGTGGCTGCAGCAGCATATCAACAGGGAACTGCCAGAAACTGAAGCCAGATTCAGAAAAGGACGCGGAACCAGGGATATCATAGCTGATGTCAGATGGATCCTGGGTGAAAACAAAGAATACCAGAAAGATGTTTACCTGTGTTCTATTAACTATGTAAAGGCATTCGACTGTGTGGATCATAAAAAATTATGGATAACATTGCGAAGAATGAGAATTCCAGAACACTTAATTGTGTTCTTGAGGAACCTGTACATAGATCAAGAGGCACTCGTTTGAACAGAATAAGGGGATAATGTGTGGTTTAAAGTCAGGAAAGGTATGTATCAGGGTTGTATCCTTTCACCATACCTATTCAATCTGTATGCTGAACAAATAATCTGAGAATCTGGACTATATGAAGAAGAACGGGGCATCAGGATTAGAGGAAGACTCATTAACAACCTGTGTTATGCAGAGGACACAACCTTGCTTGCTGAAAGTGAAGAGGAGTCGAAGCACTTGCTGATGAAGATCAAAGACCACAGCCTTCAGCATGGATTATACCTCAACATACAGGAAGCAAAAATCATCACAACTGGACCAATAAGCAACATCATGAAAAATGAGGAAAATAATGAAGTTGTCAAGGATTTCATTTTACTTGGATCCAAAATCAACAGCCATGGAAGCAGCAATCAAGAAATCAAAAGACTCATTGCATGGGGCAAATCTACTGCAAAAGACCTCCTTAAAGTGTTGAAAAGCAAAGATGTCGCCATGAAGACTAAGGCGCACCTGACCCAAGCCATGGTGTTTTCAATCGCCTCAAATGCATGCAAAAGCTGGACAATGAATAATGAAGATCAAAGAAGAATAGACGCCTTTGAATTATTGTGTTGGAGAAGAATACTGAATATACCATGAACTGCTAAAAGAACGAACAAATCTGTCTTGGAAGAAGGACAACAAGAAATGCTCCTTAGAAGCAAAGATGGCAAGACTACATCTCACATACTTTGGACATGTTATCAGGAGGGATCAGTCCCTAGAGAAGGACGTCATGTTTGGTAAAGTAGAAGGTCAGTGAAAAAGAGGAAGACCCTCAATGAGATGAATTGACACAGTGAGTGCAATAATGGGCTCAAGCATAATAAAGATTGTGAGTATGGCACAGAACTAGGCAGTGTTTCTTTCTGTTGTACATAGGGTTGCTATGAGTCAGAACGGATTTAATTTTTTTTTTAACAACAACAGGAAAACCCTGGTAGTGTAGTAGTTAAGTGCTACAACTGCTAACCAAAAGGTTGGCAGTTCAAATCCACCAGGTGCTCCTTGGAAACTCTATGGGACAGTTCTACTCTGTCCTATAGGGTTGCTATGAGTTGGAATGGACGGCAGTGGGTTTGGGTTTGGGTTTAACAACAACAGCTGTGGAAAACAGATTGATGGTTCCACAAAAAGTTAATAAAATTACCATATGACCTAGCAATTCTACTCCTAGGTATAATATACCTAAAGGAATTGAAGCAGGAGCACAGATATGTGTATACCAATGTTCATTGCAGCACTATTTACAATAGCCAAATGGTAGAAATAACCTAAATGCCCGTCAACAGATGAACGGATAAACAAAATGCAGTATAAACTTACAATATAATATTACACTGCCATAAAGAGAAATGAAATCCTGATACATGCTACGACATGGATGAACCTTGAAAACACTATGCTAAGTGAAATACGTTAGTCACAAAAGGACACATATTGTACGATCCCATTTATATGAAGTATGTAAAAAAGGCAAATACATAGAAACTAAAGTTTATTAGTGGAGACGGGACCAAGATGGCAGAGTAGTCAGATGCTTCCTGTGGTCCCTCGTACAACAAAGACTCGGAAAAACAAGTGATTTGATTATATATGACAATCTAGGAGCCCTGAACATCAAAGACAAAGTTGAAGAGTCAGACTGAGTGGCAGAGGGAAGGAAAGACAGTTCAGAAGCAGTGAGGATTTGCCAGACCTGGCCTGGCCAGCTCTCTGCAGGCTGTATTGGCTGGCACAAGCAGGCTAAGGCAAGCAGTAGTGCTCAGGATATGTTTTCCACATCAGAAGAAACCAACTGGCAGAGAGTTGGCTCAAGACTCCGAAACCAGGGAAAAGCAGCACTGATCTGGCAAAAGATAAGTACAAAGTCTAACCTACCATGAGGATCAAAAAAACACTTCCCCTCTTTGGGAAGTAACTCTCTCCCATTTACCTGCCCCCTCCTCACTCTGTTCTGGCTCCAGGTACAGTGTCAGTGATTGCTGCGACCCCTGGGCCGGAAGTAGGACCTGTCATGTGCCCCAAGTCATTCTCTTGGTTTTGGAGAAGGAAAAAGTTAACAAACAGGAAAAAACAATCTGCCAGCTCCCCTAAGCCGGGAACTCAGGGAAGGCACAGCCCCTTTGCCCAGACACAGGCATAAGGGTTCCATGGATTTTGAATGCCTTTTACTCCTGCATAAACCTGTGTGGGCCCATTTCAAAGCATAGGGCCTCACAACAGGGTAAATACCTAAAGCCTCTTTTCAACTCCAACAGCTAAGGGGAGTGGAATATTCATGACATTTGACACTGCCCTGCCCATTAAGCAGGGTCCTCACCTACCCACCTTATGGGCCTGAGGATGGGTGGCTCCACCCACTCCACCTAGTCACCTGTGACGGGGGTTTGAGAACAAGTGGTGCCTGCCAGTCCTTACAACTAACAACACTGGGTGCCCAAAGTCCAGCTGTAAAACCTACCCACCTATGTGCTGTCGGGAATAGGAACATACCTTCCACCCAGGGACTCAGGGGCAGATTTCATCCCCCTGCCTTGCTCAGCACATGACCCCCTACTGCAGCCAGATACTTGTGCCTACTCCAATCACCCCTGCCCATCCAAGACTGTAGGTGAAAGCCTGCACCACACACTTAGTGACTGACAACCTGGACACCTGAGCTGAATCCACACAAGAAAATTAAATGGACTCCTGGGCTCACATACCTAGTAACAGCTCTAAACACCTGGTGATAAGACGTGACAGCATCAAAGATGCCAATAATCAGAAGAGCTCACACGACCAGCCTATTTGGGCATATCAAAACAAAACAAGAAACTAGGACACAGTAAGCAAACATAAAATAAATAAATATAATAACTTATTGATGGCTTGGAGACAACAGTCAATAGCAAGTCACATAAAAAGGCAGACCATAATGGCTTCAGCAAGCAACCAAAACAAAGAAACAAGAAACCTCCCAGAGGAAGACAAGGTCTTGGAATTACTGGAGGAAAAATTTCAAAAGATTAACATACAGAGCTCTTCAAGAGATCAGACAAAACACAGACCAAGCCAAGGAACACACACACAAAGCAACAGAGGAACTTAACAAGGTTATACAAAAGCAAAATGACAAATTTAACAGGCTGCAAGAATCCATAGAGAGACAGCAAACAGAAATTCAAAAGATTAACAATAAAATTTCAGAATTAGATAACTCAGTAAAAAGTCATAAGAGTAGAATTGAGGCAATGGAAGTCAAAATTAGCGAGATTGAAGGTAAAGCACTTGACATCAACTTATTGGAGAAAAAAGCCAATAATAAAGTAACTCTAAGAATTATGTGAGACTCTACCAAGAGGAATAACCGATGAACAACTACATTACCAGAACAGGGGGGATTACAGAAAATACAGAGAGAATCGCTGAAGATTTGTTGGCAGAAAACATCCCTGATATCATGAAAGATGAAGATATTTACCCAAGAAGTTCACTGAACACCACACACAGTAGATCCCAAAAGAAACTCACCAAGACATATTATAATCAAACTTGCCAAAACCAAAGATAAAGAGAGAATTTTAAGAGCAGCTAGGGATAAACAAAAAGTCATATACAAAGGAGAGCCAAAAAGACTAAGCTCTGACTACTCAGTAGAAACCATGCAGGCAAGAAAGCAATGGGATGACATATAAAAATCCTTGAAGGAAAAAAAATTGCCAGCCAAGAATTATACATCCAGCAAAACTCTCTCTCAAATATGATGGCAAAATTAGGGCATTTCCAGATAGACAGACATTCAGAGAATTTGTAAAAACCAAATCCAAATTACAAGAAATACTATCGAGAGTCCTCTAGTTAGAAAATCAATAACATCAGATAACAACGCAAGACTAGAACACAGGACAGAACAACCAGCTATGAACTCAGATAGGGAAGTCACAAAAATAAATCGAAGCTAAAATACTGAAAATAGGGAAACTGAGACATCAATAGGTAAAAGATGACAACATTAAAATAAAAAGAGGGACTAAATAATGTAGTCATAAAACTTTCATATGGAAAGGAAGTCAAGGTGATATCAAGAAATAAAAGATTGGTTTAAACTTAGAAAAATAGAGGTAAATATTAAGGTAACCACAAAGGAAACTAACAATCCTACACATCAAAATAAAAAAAAAACAGGAAAAACATACCAAACACCAAACCAAACCCAGGGCTGTCGAGTTGATTCCAACTTATAGCGACCCTATAGGACAGAGTAGAACTGCCCCACAGAGTTTCCAAGGAGCGCCTGGCAGATTCGAATTGCTGACCCTTTGGTTAGCAGCCATAGCACTTAACCACTATGCCACCAGGATTTCCAGAAAAACATAAAGACTCAGCAAAGACAAAATCAACAAGAATGAAAAAGTTGAAAAGAAAATACATAAAGAAAAACAACTCAGCATAGAAAATTAAGTGGAACAAAGAAACTGTCAACAACAACACACACACAAAATACATCAAAATGACAGCACTAAACTCATATCTATCAATAATTATGCTGAATGTTAATGGACTAAGTGTACCGATAAAGAGACACAGAGTGGCATAATAGATAAAAAACACAATCTGTCTATATGCTGCCTACAAGAGACATATCTTAGACTCAGTGACACAAACTAAAACTCGAAGAATGAGAAAAAATATATATCAAGCAAAAAACAATCAAAAAAGAGCAGGAGTGGCAATACTAATCTCTGACAAGATAGACTTTAAAGCAAAATTCAGGACAGAGGATAAGGAAGGACACTATGTAATGATTAAAGGGCCAATACACCAGGTGGACATAATCATAATAAGTACGCACCCAACGACTGGGCCCCATAATACATAAAACAAACTCTAAAAGAATTGAAAAGAGAAATAGACTGCTCTACAATAATGGTAGACTTCAACACACCATTTTCGGTGAAGGACAGAACATTCAGAAAGAAGCTCAGTGAAAACACGGGAGATCTAAATGCCACGATCAACTAACTTGGCCTCATAGACATACACAGAACACTCCACTCAACAGCAGCTAAATATACTTTCTTTTCCAATACACGTGGAACACTCTACAGAAAAGACCACATATTAGGCCACCAAGCAAGCTTTAACAAAATCCAAAACATTGAAATACTACAAAGCATCTTTTCTGACCATAAAGCAATAAAAGTAGATATCAGTAACAGAAAAAGTGAGGAAAAAAATCAAATACATGAAAACCGAACAACACCTTGCTCAAAAACTACTGGGTTATAGAAGAAATTAAGGACAGAATAAAGAAATTCACCGAATCAAATGAGAATGAAAACACATCCTACCATAATCTTTCGGACACAGCAAAAGCAGTACTCAGAGGTCAATTATACAAATAAATGCACACATCCAAAAAGCATAAAGGGCCAAAATCAAAACATTCACCATACAACTCGAACAAATAGAAGAGAGCAGCAAAAGAAGCCCACAGGTACCAGAAGAAAGGAAATAATAAAAATTAGAGCAGGAATAAATGAAATAGAGAATAGAAAAACAATTGAGTTAGCAAGACCAAAAGCAGGTTCTTGGAAAGAATCAACAAAATTGATAAACCATGGGCCAGAATGACAAAAGAAAAACAGAAGAGGAAGCAAATAACCTGAATAAGAAACGAGATGGGCTATATCACAACACACCCAACTGAAATTAAAAGAATCATAACAGAATACTATGAAAAATTATACTCCAACAAATTTGAAAACCTAGAGGAAATGCACAAATTTCCAGAAACACACTACCTACCTAAACTAACACAGAGATAGAACAAATAAATATACCTATAACAAAAGAAGACATTGACGAGGTAATTAAAAATCTCCGAACAACAATAACAACAAAAAGCCCTGGCCCTGATGGCTTCACTGGAGAATTCTAACAAACTTTCAGAGAAGAGTTAACACCAGTAATACTGAAGGTATTTCAGAGCATAGAAAAGAATGGAGCACTCCTGAACTCATTCTATGAATCCAGCATAACCCTGATACCAAAACCAAGTAAAGACACCACAAAAAAGAAAACTACAGACCAATATCCCTCATGAACAGAGACACAAAAATCCTCAACAAAACTCTAGCCAATAAAACTCAACAACATATCAAAAAAATAATTAACAATGACCAGGTGAGATCCATACCAGGTATACAGGGGTGGTTCAACATTAGAAAACAACCAATGTAATCCATCACATAAATAAAACAAAAGATAAGAACCACATGATCTTATCAATTGATGCAGCAAAGGTATTTGACAAAGTCCAACACCGATTCGTGATAAAAGCTCTCAGCAAAATAGGATTAAAAGAGAAATTCCTCAACACAATAAAGGGCATTTATACAAAGCCAACAGTCAACATAATCCTAAATGGAGAGAGTCTGAAAGCATTCTCCTTGAGAACGGGAACCAGACAAGGATGCCCTTTATCACCACTCTTATTCAATATTGTGCTGGAAGTCCTAGCCAAAGCAATTAGGCAAGAAAAAGAAATAAAAGGCATCCAAATTGGTAAGGAAGAAGTAAAAGCATTCCTATTTGCAGATGATACAATCTTATTCACAGAAAATCCCAAAGAATCCACAAGAAAACTATTGGAACTAATGGAAGATATCAGGAAAGTATCAGGATACGAGATAAACATACAAAAATCAGTTGGACTCCTCTACACCAACAAAGAGAATGTCGAAGAGGAAATCACCAAATCAATACCATTTACAATAGCCTCCAAGAAGATAAAATACTTAGGAATAAATCTAACCAGAGACGTAAAAGACCTATACAAAGAAAACTATAAGATCCTACTGCAGGAGATCAAGAGAGAACTACATAAGTGGAAAAACATACCTTGCTCA
Source organism: Elephas maximus indicus (assembly GCF_024166365.1). Taxonomy (NCBI): domain Eukaryota; kingdom Metazoa; phylum Chordata; class Mammalia; order Proboscidea; family Elephantidae; genus Elephas; species Elephas maximus. The sequence continues at coordinate 137,445,273 of NC_064846.1, forward strand.
TGGATAGGATGACTCAACGTTGTGAAAATGTCTATTCTACCCAAAGCGATCTACAGATAAAATGCAATCCTGATCCAAATTCCAACGACATTTTTTAATGAGATGGAGACACAAATCACCAACTTCCTATGGAAAGGGAAGAGGTCCTGGATAAGTAAAGCATTACTGAAGAAGAACGACATGGGAGGCCTCACACTACATGATTTTAGAACCTATTATACTGCCACAGTAGTCAAAACAGCCTGGTTCTGGTACAATAATTTATATGTAGACCAATGGAACAGAGTTGAGAATCCAGACATAAATTCATCCACATATTAGCAGCTGATATTTGACAAAGGCCTAAAGTCTGTTAAATGGGGAAAAAACTGTCTCTTTAACAAACGGTGCTGGCATAACTGGATATTCACCTGCAAAAAAATGAAACAAGACAGATACCTCAGAATGGATCAAAGACCTAAATATAAAATCTAAAACGATAAAGACCATGGAAGAAAAAAAAGGGACAATGTTAGGAGCCCTAATACATGGCTTAAACAGAATACAGAACATAACTAACAATGTACAAACACCAGAAGAGAAACTAGATAACTGGGAGCAACTAAAAATCAAACACTTATGCTCATCGAAAGACTTCACCAAAAGAGTAAAAAGATTATGTACAGAGTGGGAAAAAGTTTTCAGCTATGACATTTCTGATCAGCGTCTGATCTCTAAAATCTACAGGATGCTGCAAAAACTCAACTACAGAAAGACAAATAACCCAGTTACAAAATGGGCAAAGGATATGAACAGGCACTTCACTTAAGAAGACATTCAGGTAGCTAACAGATACATGAGGAAATGCTCCCAATCAAAATGCAAATCAAAACTACAATGAGATTCCATGTCACTCCAACAAGGCTGGCATTACCCAATAAACACAAAATAATAAATGTTGGAAAGGATGTGGAGAGACTGGAACACTTATACACTGCTGGTAGGAATATAAAATGATATAACCATTTTGGAAATCGGTTTGGTGCTTCCTTAAAAAGCTAGAAATAGAACTACCATATGATCCAGCAATCTCACTCCTTGGAATATATCCTAAAGAAGTAACAGCCGTCATACAAATAAACGTATGCAGACCCATGTTCATTGCAACACTGTTCACAGTATCAAAAAAGATGGGAACAATCTATGTGCCCATCAAGGGATGAATGGATAAACAAATTATGGTATATTCATGCAACGGAATACTATACAACAATAAAGAATGATGATGAATCCACGAAACATCTCATAACATGGATGAATCTGGAAGGCATTATGCTGAGTGAAATTAGTCAGCTGTAAAAGGACAAATATTGTATGAAAGAAGCATAGAGAGACAAATGGATGAAAAAGAGTAGCAAACATAGAGTATACAGTTGAGATAGTATTAGCTGACTGGACTATAAAAAGTTGGAACGTATAAAACAAAACTGATTGCAAAATTAGCTGAATAACCACAAAATTGACCAGACAAGGACTAAATCAGTTAGCATTCCACAAATTCATGTGATATGCAACACTGTGAGGCTTGAAATTTTTGTACAACAATATTAAAGTTTGCATTTCACACGCTGAAGGCAGAGAGGCAAATCTCAGCTACAACCTGTTGATTGACTTTCTCCTATATAGTCTCATAGGAATAAACCCATTGCTGACTTGGAATTGACTGGAGGGAAACTGGTTACTGGAAATAAATAAACTAGAAATAAATAATAAATTTAGAATTGGATTATATACCATCTTAAATTAGTCTCTAATTGCTTTATTTAGGTGAGTCGTACTATATTAAGAGATATTTTAGTCCCTTGATGGCAGAAGGTCTTATATTGCCCTTGCATACCTCTTGACACCTGAAAGTACTAGATATACTCAAAGGGCCTAGCAAGTATTTGGTGGCAAAATGTATGATAAAATAAAATATTCCACAATTTATGTTTTTGAGTGTTCAAACACCGATGGAACTAAAAAGATGCAGGAGCCAGCTTGAAGGTGCTCACCCACACACACACAAAAAAAAAAACCACTCCCATCCAGTCAGTGAAATCAGAGAAAATTTGAGCATCAAACCGATGACTGCCCTGACAGGGAACACAACAGAGAACCCCTGAGGGAGCAGGAGAGCAGTGGGATGCAGACCCCAAATTCTCGTAAAAAGACCAGACTTAATGGTCTGACTGAGACTAGAAGGACCCCGGTGGTCATGGCCTCCAGACCTTCTGTTGGCCCAGGACAGCAACCGTTCCCGAAGCCAACTCTTCAGACATGGATTGGACTGGACAATGGGTTGGAGAGGGATGCTGGTGAGGAGTGAGCTTCTTGGATCAGGTGGACACTTGAGACTATGTTGGCATCTCCTGTCTGCAGGGGACATGAGAGGGTAGAGGGGGTTAGAAGCTGACAAAATGGACATGAAAACAGAGAGCGGAGGGAGAGAGACGGCTGTCTCATTAGGGTGAGTGTAATTGGGAGTATGTATTTTTGCTGGAGCAAGGTGTATATTAAGTTTTTATGTGAGAGACTGACTTGATTTGTAAACTTTCACTTAAAGTACAATAAAAATTATAAAAAATAAAAATAAATAATGACAACAAAGGATTATGACCCATTGAATTAAATAAGAAACTATCAATCCATACTGATTCCATAAAACAGAAACGAGGAAACAAGGTAGAAAGGGGAAGGCTCCTTTGTTACCAAAAAATGAAAACCAGTAAATGTAGAGGGAATGATGGAGTTGTAAAATCAGTATTTAGCAACCAACAGTAATAATTCAGGTACGAATCATTAATAGAATGAATAAAGCTTTGCTGAGGAAGAGTATCAAAATATCTCCCCACAGGGTACTTACTAATTACAAAGACAAAAAGAGGCCCCTTTACAGAGGAGAAATCTGGTAGACGTTATCTTAACCTAGTGATTAAAGTTAAATCACCAATAATGGGAAAATTGATCAGCATCACTTGTGTACTATTTCTACCAAAAGGTCATTATCTAAATCTAGTCATGAGAAAACATTGGATAAAATGAAAGACATTCTACGGGGGAAAAAACTAGCCTGTTCTGTTCAAAAATGTCAATATCATGAAAAACAAAGAAAGGTAAGATTGAGGAACTGTTCCAGATTAAAGAAGACTAAAGAGACATGCAATGTATGAACCTGAATTTGGAGAGGTAGTATACAGGGAGATGTTATAAAGCTGGCAGCGTTTTGACCAAAACTCTTGGAAGCTTGTAAGAAACAAAAATATTTGGGCTCTGCTCCAAATCTTATATACCAGCATCTCTGGGATTGGGGCCCAGGAATCTGTTTTTTACAAACTCTCCAGGTAATTGTGATACATACTAACGTTTGAGAAGTACTACTATAAAGGTAAAAACTGGGACAATTTATAAAATTTGAAGGCGGACTGTATATTAGATAATTATACTGTATCAATGATAATTTTCCTGAATTTGATAAATGTATTGTGTTTACATAAAAGAATGCATTTATTCTTGGGAGAAATGTAAGAGGAATTCAGCGCCCTGGTGGCGTAATGGTAAAGAGCTTGGCTGCTAATCAAAAAGGTCAGCAGTTCGAATCCATCAGCTGCTCTTTGGAAACTCTATGGGGCAGTTCTACTCTGTCCTACAGGGTCACTATGAGTCGAAATCGACTCAACGGCAACAGGTTTGATTTTTTTGTGTGTGTGATGAATCTAAATCAAGGGTATATAAGTGCTCATTGTACCAGTCTTACAATTATTATGTATGTTTCAATTTTTCAAAATAAAGTTATTAATTAGATCAAGATGCACACATACACCTACATTTCTGGGCATTCCTAGTACCATATCACCATTTTCCATCTTTTACAAGGAAGATCGTGTCCATATCTATTAAGTTTGTGGAAATTAACATTCAGTCCTTCAAGCTGTCAACAAGCTCCACCTAATACTGTATTTCCATATTGCCACTACATGGCACTTATTTTTAAAGTGACTGCAGGTATATTCAAGTACAAGTTTATTAAGCTTTCCATTGGTATGAAGTTGCAACAACAAACTGTGTCCAGTGAGATCCTTACTGGCTAACTGAAATTAAACTAACTAACAAAGCTGAACTAAACTGTAGGGTGTTCTACATCAGGGCTTCTTAGTTATCTAGTGCTGCTGTAACAGAAATACCACGAGTGGGTGGCTTTAACCAACGGAGTTTTATTTTCTTACAGTTTAGGTGGCTAGAAGTCTAAGTTCAGAGTGAAAGCTCTAGAGGAAGGCTTTCTTTCTCTGTCAGCTCTGGAGGAATGTCCTTGTCTCTTCCAAGCTTCTGCTCCAGGGTGATTTTCAAGTGGTTTGACACCTTTCTTTCTGTATCTCTGCTTCTAGATTATGTTTAATCTCTTTTATATCACAAAAGACATTGACTGAGGATACATCCTACACTAATCCTGCCTCATTAACAAATTCATTCCCAAATGAGATTATAATCACAGGCATAGAGGTTAGAATTTAGAACATGTATTTTGGGGGGACACAATTCAGTCCATAACATTCCACCCTTTGGCTCCCTAAAATTCATGTCCTTGCCACATGCAAAGCACATTCATCCCATCACATTATCCTAGAAGTCTTAAATCAACTCTAACTCCAAAATATCATCTTCCAAATCATCTAAATCAAATATGGGTGAGACTTTAGGTGTATTCCATCCTGGGGCAATATCTTTTTCATCTGTGAACCTGTGAAATCTAGACTACAAGTTACCTGTTTCCAAAATATAATGATAGAACAGACACAAGGCATACATTTCCATTACAAATGGGAGAAATAGGAGGGAAAGAAGAGATAATGGACACCGAGAGAGTCTAAAACCCAGCAGAAAAATTTACATTAGCTCTCAAGACTTGAAAATAATCCTGTTCTTTGAGACCACCTGGGCAAGGGCCTTGCCTTCCAGACTGTAGGTGTTGGTCATGCTCTCTGGATTCTAGGTGGAGACCCCTCAGCCCTGGGATTCAGTTCTGCCTTCCAGGCCCACTGGGACATCAACTCTGCTCCTTTGGCTTTGGGCGGCCCCATTCTCCTACTCCATCTGAGTGGCGACCTACCCCTTTGACCCTGGCAGGCCCTGATCTTCTGCTCCTTAGGCATGGGAGCCCTGCCCCCTCAGCTTTGGGAAGTGGACCCATCCCCCTGGCACACCGTAACAGCAGCCTCATACTCCAGAACTGAGTTGGTGAAGCTTCTACTCTTTAAAATCTAGGAGGCTGTGGGCCCATCCTTTGAGATCCAGGAGACCATGGCCACACCCTTTATACAGAGAAGTCCCTGCTTCCCATGCTCCTTCCAACAATTCTTTTGATCTCCCCGAGCTGCTCCAGGAATGGTCCTTTTCTTGGAGGACAAGAGATATAGCTCCTTTGGCCTGTCTCCTGCAGGCAGAATTCCAAGAGGCAGGCTGCATTCTTTCCTTTCATTCTTTCTCTGACCCCTTCAGTCTAAGCTGATGGGTTTTCTGCTGTGTTAGTTGGTTAGATCCATCAGTCACAAGCTTAATCTCTTTAACAAAGACTGTGTAGCCACACCCTTGGCGAACATTCTAGGACACATGTCCTTAGTTTGTACAACAGAACCTTCCAAATCTTTAAGTTCTGTTTTTGTCTTGCACAGTTTATTTTTAAGTCCATCTCTTTCCTCTCACATTTTACTATAAGCGGCAAGGAGAAACCATGTGGCCCCTTTAAGATCTTGCTTAGGAATCTCATCAGCCAGATATTCAAGTTCATCACTTTCAAGTTCTACCTTCCACCAAACATTTGAACATAATTCAGAGTTCTTTGCCACTGCATAAAAAGCATCATTACCCTTCCTCCATTGTCCAATTGCATGTTCATAATTTTCTTTTAAAGCCTCACCAGAAGCACATTAACGTCTACCTTTCTAGCAACGTTCTTTTGCTGGCACCATATGCATTCTCTAAGACGATAGAGACTTTCTCTATAGCTCTCCTCACTTCCTTCTGAGCCCTCACCAGAATTGCCTTTGATGTCCATAATTCTACCAACAGTCTCTTCAAGGCAATCTAGGCTTTTACTATTAAAAAGGCAACCTTAAAACACTTCCAGCCTCTACCCATTAGCCAATTCCAAAACCACTTCCACATTTTAGGTATCTGTTAGAGCAGCACCCCATTCTTCTGGTACCAAATTCTGTCTTACTTATCTAGTTCTGCTATAAAAAGAAATACCACAAATGGGTGACTTTAATAAATATAATTTTATTTTCTCAGAGTTTAGGAGAATATTTCTGTCCAAATTCAGAGTGCTGGCTCTAGGGGAAGTCTTCCTTTCTCTGTTAGCTCTGGAGGAATGTCTTTGTCTCTTCAGAGTTTCTGCTCTTGGGGGAATTTCAAGTGGCTTGGCATCTCTCTTTCTCCATCTCTGCTTCTAACTTACATTTGATCTATTTTATATCTCAAAAGAGATTGACTGAAGATACACCCTACGCTAATTCTGCCTCATTAACAAGACAACCCATTCCCCGATGGTATTATAACCACAGGCAAAGAGGTCAGAATTTATAACGCATATTTTGGGGGGACACAATTCAATCCATAACACAGAGGTTGGAAAATTATTTCCAAAAAGAACCAGATGGTAAATACTTTGGGCTTTATGGGCCATATGATCTCTGTCACAACCACTGAACTTGCTGTTTTTGCATGAACACAGCCATAGACAATGCGTAAACAAATGAGCATGGCTGTGGTGCAATAAAACTTTATTTATGAAAACAAACATTGGGCCAGATTTGAACCACAGGCAATATTTTGCCAACTCCTATTCTGTGCCAAGGGCCTGTTCTATTTTATTGCATTCATGTGCCCATCCTCGATGCTGTAGACTTTACACTGATAGCTCTTCTGCCGTCAACTAGGAATTCTGTATCCCAGAGGCCTTACTGAATGCATTCAAAGTGATCTATAATCCAAAACCATGTACCATATTTTACTAGCCAATACATATAAAAGATATAGAAAATCTTTTTCAGCTTTCATTTTATTTCAGGGTAGCAAAGTGATTCAAAATTGCAAATTAGCATTCTTCAGTACTTTCCCAAATTTGGTCAAAATGAGTTTAGAAGCATTAGATCAGGATTCTTGTCTTGCTTTGTGTCTTCCCAAAAGCAGACCTTGTGACAAAGATTTGAGTCTAAGTAGTTTGTTTGGGAGGTAATCCTAGGAAACACTAGTATGGAAGTGGGAAAGTGTGACAAAGAAAGGAGGAAAGCATATAAAAGGTGTGTAATCAAGCAAGTTACTCACCACTGGGAAACAGTGAAAGCACATCTTTGAGACACCTCAGTTGAGGAGCGAAGAAATTGGGGTGGTTTCTATCTACCAACTCCCCACCTGTCAATGCTTAAAGGGTACTTTTGGGAACCTTGCCCTACATACAAGGTAAGCTTACCCCCTCGACTAAACAAAAGAAAATGGTTTCAGGCAGAGAGAGTAGCAGGTGTTTGCAGTACACAATCTTTTGCATTCAGAGGTGAACACTGAGCAGGGTACTGACAGACTATGCTACAATTCTCAAACATTTTATGAGAAAGATCTAGATTTTATCACCTCAGTCATCCTCACTATGTTAATGTGTAAGATGAGTTCCATGATCAAGAAGGGTTAATGAAATATCATGTGGTAGCTCATGAAGTACACTACAAAACGATAATCAGCCACTCTTCATTTCTCTCTGGGACTGTTACAGTATAAGGGAGGAGGGGAAGTTGGTCCCAGTCACTGCTGTACAATGAATCCAGCAAACATGACTTTCTAATGGGGAATCCCTCAGTCAAAGAGCTTTACTGGTCCCTTTAAAAAAATTTTTTTAACACATTTAATAATGTAGTGATTCTAAAACTCTATTTAAATGTCATGGCAGAATAGGATATATTGTACACCTGATTTCAAACAGAAACTCCAATGTATTCAGTCAACAAATTCATCTAATTCTACCAGTGATTCATAGCAACCACATAAACTGCCAGAGGGACCAAGAAAATCCTTCAACATTAAATCATGGTTAAGCAGCATCCTTCCCTAAAGCTTAATTTACAGAAAACTGCCTTGAAGAACTGATACAATTGCCTCCAGGAATAACTTCTTTCCTCAGACTGTCACTTACCTTCTATTGGGGTATAATCAGGTTTTCCAAATAACACTTCTATCAGTTTCCCATAACAGCTTATCAGACCACCTTCCCTAGAGTCTTCACACAACATTATCAAAAGATAGTGAAGTAAACTCAGTTGTGATATGTTTTTGTTACTGACTTCCCATAAATGTCCCAACCCCAGTCCATGCATCCAGGTCAGTTTTTACATAAAAGACAATATCCTTGTACAAATTATATCATCTATAATACCTATTCCTCACTCAAAATATTTGCTTGTATACACAACACGTACACCTTCTAGAGAACAAACTAACAAGGAAAAGGAGAGAACAGGGAACCCTTAGTTTAAATCAAAGGTCACCAACTGATCCAGTGGCTAAATCCAGCCAGCAAGAGGGTTTCGTTAGTCCTGCCCAAAGTTTTCAACTGTTTATGAAATAATAGCACACATTTATAAACGAAGAAGCTTCACGTAAAATCATCTATATTTCTGCCTCCTTACTGGAAAACTCAGAGCATGAGGAAGTGCTGACCTCAAAATCTATGTGGCAACATTTGGCACAGGCTGGGACATATCCTGTTAGGATAGGGCACACACTCCCAGTTTATCATACTCACCGCCATCTCCTATTGTCCACCTGCCATGCCTCTAGAGGCGTTCACTTTGTGACCGAGAAGAAACAGAATTTTGAGCACAAAGCTTTGGGAAAGTAGCACATCTTATCTTTTACACAACCAGATGCCTCAGACTTGAGCAATTTTCAGCTGGAATACAGGCTTCTCTGACTTGACTGACAGCATGAATGTGTGCAATTGATGATTCTCAGCTAGTAGTGATGACAATATACAGCTCAGAAAATCAGCTAAAGATTGTCTATCTGCTTTCTGTTCTATTCCTAGCAAGACTCTTCTGGTTTCACCCCTAATCAGGCTCTGCCCCTGCCTTCCCCCAGGTAACTTCTACACCAACATCAACACAGCAGAGAAAGCATGAAGGAATTAAAGAGATGGAGTTAAAACATGGGAAGAAGGTAAGCATGAGCAATATAACGTACCCAAGACAGTAAACTGACTTTCTTACAGAACGGGTTATCTCTGAAGGCAACCTCAAAAATCTTGTGCCAAAAATGTTTGTGCAAAAGCAGGCTCACTTGAATAGATGCATAACCTAGCAAGTGAACTTCATCCTTTATTTGGATGAAAGGATGCTTGCTAAAAGATCTGTCTCATTATTTCACAGTAACTTATCATGTTTAATCTTTGAAAATTCCTGAACACAGCTGATAAAAGGAAAAAAGCGTAAACAAAAGCTGTGCTCACCTGGAAGCCTTTTGGCATGAAGGTGAGATAGGAAAATATTTTAAAAACAGGGAGAGAGAGGATGGGAGCGAGAGGAGAAGGAGGGAGACAGCTAGAAAACTGGGGGTTAAGGATCAAACTCTGCTGTATGTGTCTTTAAGTTTCTTTTCTAGTCAAGCCAAAGCTTTAAAGTATTTGACCCTATGAACAACAGGGTGAGATATAAAAGAATAAGAAAATTCAATGAATGTAAGTGTTTGCTTAAGCATTCTAAAGCTAGCCATGGGTTGATAGGTCCCTGGGTGGTATAATCCATTTGCAATTGGCTGCTAACCCAAAGGTTGGCGGTTAGAATCCACCCAGTAGCAATGCAGAAAAAAGGCCTGGTGAACTGCTTCCAAAAGGTCACAGCCAAGAAAACCTTATGGAGCAGTTCTACTCTAAACACGTAGGGTCACCATGAGTCTGAATCAAGTCCATGGAAATGAGTTTTTTGCTTTTTTATGGGTTGATAATAGCAGTAAGGTGAGGCTGCTACTATTGCTGAGAAACGAAAAGATTTTCTACTTTGATGGTTGAACAACCGCCAACAATTTGATCTTTATCACCTGTGTTTCATATAGGGAAATTTTCGAAGAGGGAAAATTGGGCAATAAAGGACACCCCTAGATAAATTTCTCTACTTATTTTCCAAAGGAGTCTCCCAAAACATGCTTTCAAAAATCTCCCTAACAAATCCTTTAAATTCTATTAAAAAAAAAAAAAAGTTGCTGTTGAGCCAACTCTGATTCATAGTGATACCATGTGTTTCAGAGTAGAACGGTGCTCCACAGGGTTTTCAATGGCTGTTTTTTTGGAAGTAGATCACCAGGCCTTACTTCTGAGATATCCCCAGGTGGACTTGAACTTCCAACCTTTTAGTTAGCAGCCAAACTCTTGAACCGCATAGGCTCAATGAAAGTCTACTTAACCTCACTTGCAGCAGTAAAAATAAAGTGGAAATTGCACACATAGATCAAGTAGTCCTTTCTTACACATTCCTCCCAATCATTTGTGTAGGAATATTGCCTTAGTCCATGCATCCTCCAGGCAGGATTACAGCCAAACACCCTTCCATAATGGAAAATAATTTTTTAAAGCAATAAGAAAAAAACCATATATCACTTATGTGGCAAACATTAAATCCACGGACTTTCTGTCTGTGTTAGGGAAATCCTGAATTTGCAATGCCCTTCACTCACCACACATATCCTCCCATTGCTTTATATACATCTGTGTGTCCCTCACTCATCATGGGAAGAAAAAAAGATAAGAATGAACAACAAATTCTATACTGGTACTTAATTGATCCACTGCATTCTTCTTCTATTGCTTCGTAACAAATTGCCATAAATTTAGCAATGTGTAACAACACTCATTTATTGTCTCACAGTTCTGCAGGTCAAACCACCAGGTGGATTTGACTGGGTTTTCTTTACTGGGTCTCTCAAGGCTGAAATTAGTGTGTTGGCTGGGATGAGCTCTCATCTGGAGGCTCTGAGGGAGAATCTACTTCCACATTCATTTGGATTGTTTGCAGAATCCATTTCCTTGGAGTTGTAGGACTGAGCAGTGGTGTCACTAGGTGGATGTGGATCGCACCCCTGACATTGTCAGAGAGCGTGACACCAAAATGACCCCAGGACCCGAGGCAGTAGCTGGAAGGCCGGCTGCCAGGGGAGGGGCTGCCAAGCTGTGGCACCTGCCATTGGGTGGAGAGGAAGGTCTTTCCACCTTGGCCAATGGGAGAGGTGAGGAGCTGCAGGGGAGATGCAGGGGGCGGGGCTGGGAGGGCCAGGCAGCACTGCTTGGTGCTAGGCCCTTCGCAGGGTGGGCTAGGCCCCTCCGCCTGCAGGGGTGGGGAGTGGTGTGACACTATGAGTTACAGTACTGGGTGACACCAACCCTAGTGACACCACTGGGACTGAGGTCCCCATTTCCTTGCTGGCTGTCAGCTGGGGCGATTCTCAGCTTCTACAGGCAGCCCACATTCTTTCTCACATGGCCCCCTCCAACTTCAAAGCAGCAATGGCTCATCCAGTCCTTCTAATGCTACAAATCTCTCTGACTTGAGCTTCTGCCTGACTCTTCTGCCACCAGCCAGTGAAAGTTCTCTTAATGGCTCACATGGCTAGATTAGGCCCACCCTGATAAACTCCTCCCCTTTTTTAAAATATCAACCATATAAAATAATATAATCATTGGAGTGATATTTCATCACATTAACAGATATAGGGATTAGGGCTCTAAAACCTGGAATCCATTTCTAGACAGACTGCCTAAGATATCTGCCAATGTATATTTTGGCAATAATTGGAGAATAGCCTTGTAGAAACAGTTCACAAGCACACAACGGACTATATCAGCTTTTGGATAAACAGCAGCATTTCAAGTCTTCCAATAAAGAAAGATTCAGCCTCCTGGTAGGTGATAAGAATTTGCCTTCATTACTTGGGGAGAGATGTTACACAGACCCCTCACTACATGGCATCCAGACTCCAGAGGAAGGCAGGCTGGTGTATAAGGAGGCTATCTGGCTTCGTCTCACATACTTGGACGTGTTATCAGGACATGTTACCAGTGCCTGGAGAAGGACATCCTGCTTGGTAAGGTAGAGGGTCAGAGAAAAAGAGGGAGACCCTGAATGACATGGATTGACACGTGGCTGCAACAACGGGCTCAAGCATAGCAAAGATTGTGAGGATGGCACAGGAGCAGGCGGTGTTTCCTTCTGTTGTACATAGGGTCCCTCTGAGTCAAAACTGACTTGATGGCACCTAGTAGCAACAAAATCTGGCCCTCAGGAGATAACAGAACTAGACACAAGGGTGCTGTCTTATTAAAGTCACATGGGCTGTATCCACTCTGCTTTGCCATAGCTCTTACGTGTTAACTGGAGGCCTTAATAAATGATCTTGAGATTTGAGGGGCAATCAGCCCATTAACTTCCATACCAAAAACCAAACCAGCTGCTGTCAAGTCAATTCCAACTTATGGCAACCTCATGTGTGCCAGAATAGAACTGTGTTTCATATGGTCTTCAATGGCTGTGACATTTCAGAAGTAGGTTGCCAGGGCTTTCTCCTGAGGCATCTCTGGGTAGACTCAAACCACCAACCTTTCACCTAGAAGCCAAGTGCTTAACTGTTTGTGCCACTCATTAGCTCCCATAACAGATACCTAAATGAGCATCAATGGAATAAGATGTTAATTCTAAAAGTAGCATGATTTTTCCAGTTTTTAATATATGCAGACATAGAAAATTATATTTCCTAAAGATGGGCACGATACCTCCCATCACATATGCTCCTCTGCAGTGTGACCTTCACATTGCCCCATTAAAAGGCAGTCTATGTCTCCATTACCCTTGAATCTAGTCAGGCTCTGTGACTGCTTTGACTAAAGAATCAGGGAGTGGCCTGTGGCAAAACCCAGGCTAGGTAAGCAGGATGATTGATAGGGGGCCGGGGTCTTCTGGTTCCACCCAGCCAGAGGCCCAAGGCCATATGCATATGAATGGGAAGATAGTTAAGGTAGGTATAGAGAAGGCTAATCTGGAATGTCTTCAAATGGTTGTGTTTAGGATTATGCGTTTATCTGAATGTACTATGGATATTGAATGTTTCTCCTACTGGATGTTGTAAAGCAGACCTAAAAGTACGACAGCATGAATATTGGGTTTTATAGATTACAGAGCGCCTGAAACGCCAGCTTCAGCCCATACTTGATTGGCTATGCTAAAGGAGTACTAGGATTTGCCCAAGGTAAACACAGGCTGTTCGAATGCAGTGTTGTTGTTGTTCTTAGGTGCCATCGAGTCAGTTCCTACTCGTACCAACCCTATGTACAACAGAATGAAACACTGCCAGTCATGTGCCATCCTCACAATCATTGTTATGCTTAAGCCCATTGTTACAGCCACTGTGTCAATCCCTCTCATTGAGGGTCTTCCTCTTTTTTGCTGACCCTCTACCAAGCATGATGTCCTTCTCCAGGGACTGATCACTTCTGACAACACGTCCAAAGTATGTGAGACGTAGTCTCCCCGTCTTCTAAGGAGCACACTGGCTGTACTTCTTCCAAGGCAGATTTATTAGTTCTTTTGACAGTCTACAGTATATTCAATATTCTTCTCCAACACCACTATTCAAAAGCGTCAATTCTTCTCCGGTCTTCCTTATTTGTCATCCAGCTTTGACATGCATAGGAGGCAATTGAAAACACCATGGCTTGGGTCAGGCTCACCTTAGTCTTCAAGTTTACATCTTCATTTTTCAACACTTTAAAGAGGTTGTTTGCTGCAGATTTGCCCAGTGCAATGCGTCTTTTGGTCTCTTGACTGCTACTTCCATGGATGTTGATTGTGGATCCAAGTAAAATGGAATCCCTCACAACTTCAATCTTTTCCCTGTTTATCATGATGTTGCTTATTGGTCCAGTTGTGAGGATTTATGTTTTCTTTATGTTGAGGTATAATCCATACTGAAGGCTGTGGTCTCTGATCTTCATTAGTAAGTGCTTCAAGTCCTCTTCACTTTCAGCAAGCAAGGTTGTGTCATCTGCATAAACGCAGGTTGTTAACGAGTCTTCTTCCAATCCTGATGCCCCATTCTTCTTCATACAGTCCAGCTTCTCTGACTATTTGGTCGGCATACAGACTGAATAAATAATGTGAAAGGATACAGCCCTGACGCATACCTTTCTTGACTTTAAACCACACAGTATCCCCTTTTCCTGTTCGAACAATTGCCTCTTTGTCTATGTATGGGTTCGTCATGAGCACAATTAAGTGTTCTGGAATTCTCATTCTTCACAATGTTATCCATAATTTGTTATGATCCACACAGTCAAATGACTTTGCATAGTCAATAAAACACAGGTAAACATCTTTCTGGTATTCTCTGTTTTCACCCAGGATCCATTTCACATCAGCTGTGATATCCCTGGTTCTGCATCCTCTTCTGAATCCAGCTTGAGTTTCTGGTGGTTCCCTGTTGATATACTGCTGCAGCCACTTTTAAATGATCTTCAGCAAAACTTTCTTGCATGTGATATTAATGATATTATTGGATAATTTCCACATTTGGTGTGATCGCCTTTCTTGGGAATAGGCATAAATATGGATCTCTCCTAGTCGGTTAGCCAGGTAGCTGTCTTCCAAATTTCTTGGCATAGACGTGAGTACTTCCAGCACTGCCTCTGTTTGTTGAAACATCTCAGTTGGTATTCTGTCAATTCCTGGAGCCTTGTTTTTCACCAATACCTTCAGTGCAGCTTGGACTTTTTCCTTCAGTACCATTGTTCCTGCTCATATGGGACCTCCTAAAATGGTTGAACATCAACCAATTCTTTTTGGTACAGTGACTGTGCATTCCTTCCATCTTCTTTTGATGCTTCCTGAGTCATTTAATATTTTACCCATAGAATCCTTCAATATTGCAACTCGAGGTTTGAATTTTCTCTTCAGTTCTTTCAGCTTGAGAAACACAGAGCATGTTCTTCCCTTTTGGTTTTCCATCTCCAGGCCTTTGCACGTGTCATTTTAATACTATGTCTTCTCAAGCCACCCTTTGAAATCTTCTGTTAACTCTTTTACTTCATCATTTCTTCCTTTTGCTTTAGCTACTCAATATTCAAGAGCAAGTTTCAGAGTCTCTTCTGACATCCATTTTGGTATTTTCTTTCTTTTCTGTCTTTTTAATGACCTCTTGCTTTCTTCACGTATGATGTCCTTGATGTCATTCCACAACTCGTCTGGTATTCGGTCATTAGTGTTCAACGTGTCAAATCTATTCTTGAGATGGTCTCTAAATTCAGGTGGGATATACTCAAGGTTGTACTTTGGCTCTCATCAACTTGTTCTAATTTTCAACTTGAACTTGCATACGAACTACTGATGGTCTGTTCCTCAGTCAGCCCCTGGCCTTGTTCTGACTGATGCATTGAGCTTTTCTGTTGTCTCTTTCCACAGATGTAGTCAATTTGATTCTTGTGTATTCCATCTGGCGAAGTCCATGTGTACAGTCACTGTTTATGTTGGTGAAAAAAGGTATTTGCAATGAAGAAGTCATTGGTCTTGTGAAATTCTATCATGTGATTTCCAGCATCTTTGCTATCACCAAGGCCACATTTTCCAACTACTCATCCTTCTTCTATGTTTCCAACTTTCACATTCCAATCACCAGTAATTATCATTGCATCCTGATTGCATGTTCGATCAATTTCGTATGGCAGAGACTGGTAAAAAATCTTCAATTTCTTCATCTTTGGCCTTACTGGTGGGTGTGTAAATTTGAGTGATAGACGTATTAACTGGACTTCCTTGTAGACGTATGGATATTATCCTATCACTGACAGCATTGTACTTCAGGATAGATCTTGAAATGTTCTTTTTGACGATGAATTCAATGCCATTCCTCTTCAAGTTGTCGTTCCCGGCATAACAGACCATATGATTATCTGGTTCAAAATGGCCAATATCAGTCCATTTCAGCTCACTAATGCCTAGGATATCAATGTTTATGCATTCCATTTCACTTTTGACAACTTCCAGTTTTCCTAGATTCATACTTCATACATTCCACATTCCAATTATTAATGGATGTTTGCAGATATATCTTCTCATTTTGAGTCATGCCACATCAGCAAATGAAGGTCCCAAAAGCTTTACTCCATCCATGTCATTAAGGTCGACTGTACTTTGAGGAGGCAGCTCTTCCCCAGTCTTATTGCGTGCTTTCCAACCTAAGGGGCTCATCTTCTGGCATTATGTCAAACAATGTTCCACTGCTATTCATAAGGTCTTCACTGGCTAAATCTTTTCAGAAATAGACTGACGGGTCCTTCTTCCTAGCCTGCCTTAGTCTGGAAGCTCAGCTGAAACCTGCCAGTCATGAGTGACCCTGCTGGTATTTGAATACTGGTGTCATAGCTTCCAGCATCACAGCAACATGCAAGCCCTTACAGTATGACAAAATGACAGACACTTGGGGGAATTTGAATGCAGTAGTCCTGTGTATAGAGTGGGGGCCTTAGGTTGAAAACCTGAGCCCCACTCAGGTTTGTATTTGAAAAGACATGCAGAACCACCCAGAACCTCTGCTAGAAGGGAAGATTTGTATTTGAAGGAAGAACTTACAGGGAAAAAGTGGCCGTTTTGCTTTTTTGAATTTTGAGCAAGTGATTTGCTGTTGGATGCATCCAGGCAGGAAAAGTCAGTCCCCATCTGAAGGAAATTCCTTCTAGGACTGGAAGTTAAAGGGAGCTGGAGAACAGCTTGGTCTGCTCACTTGTGACAATTTGGGTCCACTCATGAGTGGAAGTAGAGGAGATACAGCAATAAAGTGACAGGCTGAGTTTGAAAATGTTCCATTGGAACTCATTGACCCAGCCCAAGGGGGCTAGGGGTGAGAGTGAGAGGAAGGGCTGGCTGGTCAGAAGTAAAGGGAGTTGTGTGTGGATTAAGTTTACAGGTGGAACCCATTGTCTTAGCCATCTAGTGCTGCTATGACAGAATTACCATAAGTGGATGGCTTTAACAAAGACAAGTTTATTCTTTCACAGTTCAGCAGGCTAGAAGTCCAAATTCAGGGTGCCAGCTCCAGGGGAAGGCTTTCTCTCTCTGTTGGCTCTGGAGGAAGGTCCTTGTCATCAGTATTCCCTTGGTCTGGGAGCATCTCAGTGCAGGAACCTCAGGTCCAAAGGATGCGCTCTGCTCCTTGCACTTCTTTCTTGGTTGTATGAGGTCCCCTGTCCCTCTGCTCACTTCTCTCTTTTTATCTCAAAGAGATTGGCTTAAGACACTATCTAATCTTGTATATCTCATCAATATAACTGCCACTAATCCATTTCATTTCATCATAGTTATAGGATTTACAACACACAGGGAAATCACATAAAATGGTGGACAATCACACAGTACTGGGACTCATGGCCCAGCTAAGTCAACAGATATTTGGGGGGACACAATTCAACCCATGATACTCATTGACCTAGCCCAAGGGGGCTGGGGTTGGGAGTGTGAAGGGGGTATCTAACATTTGTGTGAACTCTCAAGCCTGCTACCCATTGTGACCTAGCTTGGGTGGCTAGAGTTGAGCTGACTCAAATCCAACAGAATGAAGAGAAAAATGACACTGTGAGCTAGTGTAGATTGCTACAATTTAATGGCTTGTTCTGAACTAGATGTTGCTTGTGGATGTAGATGCTCAAAGTTCCAACTGAAACTGAAGATTCTTCAAGACCAAAGAACATGCTTGTTTCCTCGCAGTACTGGTTTGATTAAAAAAAAAAATAGGGACGGCCAATTTAAACATTGGCTATCTAAAATGGGGGGGAGATAAAGGCGTGAAGTGGCTGGCTTACACGCTTTCATGAGTGTGCTTACATTAAATGAGGGGGTCCGGGGAGGATCCCCACTGACTAGATATCTCTTTTCCTGATGGGTCTGGGGAAGAGAGGGTGGGGGAAGATGATGATAGGATTATATGATTCAGCTGTGAGTGGTGACTGTTAACAGGGTTAATTGTGATTCTAAAAACTGTAATTGTAGAAGCTGTAACTGAAAGAATGGACTAAGGGAGAGTACAGTGGCTAAACCTAAAATCCCTTAAAGGTTTTGCTATGCTGATACCTCGTGAGGCTCAGAGCAAGAGAATAATCTTCTCTCAGTTAAATTTTATCAAAGGCCAGAAAGGGTGAAGACAAGATGAACTGTTGGAGAGGCCGACGAGGTGGATACATGCAGCAGACCTGAATGGCTTGTACCTGAGTAACCTCACCCTGTGGACTCTTTGCCCTATTGAAAGACTAATTGTTAATGACTGTTTTGGACTGGTAAAATGATTGGGAGGGGCAAGTTATCCTCCAAATATGAAAGAACCATGGCTGGAAAAGCCAGGGGGTGGCTTGTGGTACGATTAATTACTTTTGTGTGTGGTCTTTCTAGCCATGCGCTTGTAACTGCCACCAAGGTGATTGTGTGAAAGGGTAATTGTTTCCTACCAAGGGGATTGGTCGGTTTTGCCTTAAAAGAGAGCTAATTCCAGAGCAGAGAGGAGGATCCCGCCACTACCAAGGAAGGAAGACCAGCCGGGGAGACCTGGCAGCAGGAGACAGTGCGATGGGCTTCCCAGCCCACAGAGAGAGAAAGCTGAGTGCATTTGGACAAAGATTGAGGGACAGGGAGAGGTGTACCTATAAGCACAGCTGGGGAAAGGCCATCCTGATGGAAGAACTATATCCTGAGTCTTCTTGAGCCTTAATTGTTACTTCCCTAATAAACTCCATAATTGTGAGAAAAAAAAAAGAATCAGGGAAAGTAATGTTATTCCAATTCCACTTGTAGGCCTTAACTGGCCTGACAGCTCTTGCTTTCTGTCTTTTGGAAGCCAGCTATCATGTAAGGAGTGCACCTACCCTGAGACTACCATGCTGTGAGAAGCTGGAGCTACATGGAGAGCCTTGAAGAATGGCACACCATTTGGAGAGCGAGAGGTCAGAGAGCACTAAGGCACTAGCCATGTGAGTAAAGAAGACTTCTTGAGGTCAGACTTCCAGCCCCAGCTATTCTGGCTGATCCCACCTAAACCAGAGACAAACTGCCCTGCCAAGCCCTTCCCAAATTCCTGACCCTCATATTTGTGAGCAAAAAAAGAAAGAAAAGGTTGTTTTAAACTGTATGTTTCTACTGTGTTGGAAATCAGAGTCTCTGGGACTACCACTGTGGCAATTTCACCACTCCCAGTGGGTACTTTCATTATTAAAAAAAAAAAAACTCTTGGCGAAGCCTCTGACAATTGTTTATTTGTTCCCCTTTTCAATGGATTTCCAGCAGGAATGCCACTGCAATTCTTCCTAGATGCTCCCTTCTTTCCTCTCCACAACTGTTATGTCTTGAGTCATCATAGGCTTTTGGAGAGCCAGAAGTCAATTTCAGTTTTGAAGACCTAGGAAGGTTTACCCATCTCTTTAAAATAGTCATTTCCCACCTCTATTTTAACCTCAATCACCACACTTCCTGTGTTACGCTGTCATCATTCTCTCCAGTGTCCCCTTGTTCATTAGGACCAGCAGCAAATAATGTTCCCTTGCTCATTAGGGACTCGGCTGTTTACTGCTTCATAAATGTAGGGATAATGTCTACCCATATGTGCATTATAAATGTGAGGCTAACGTGAGGGTTTTTAAAAACTCTTTAGGGAGCTTTTGTATACAGCAAAGACCAATTACTGTTACTTTATTTTTAAAATTACTGTTCAAATTACTAAAGTAGCATTTCAAAACCTAGCTTTCCTAAAACCTTCAAATTCAATTTGCAAATCCTATTATTCTGTTTATAAACATAGCAAATTTTAACAGTCACTGACTAGAAAGCCTTTGATTTACATTCAGCCAATTCATGTTGAACAGACTGAACTTAAACCATCAGTTTTGTTTACAATTTAATTCATTCGCATACAATATTTAAATTACATGCATACGTTTATTATATTCAATTTTCTTTTTAAGTATTTTGAACGTATGACCTAATACATAAAATGTTTATTCATTCATTCAGAAAATTTTAAAGCCAACTACTATATGCCAAGCACTGTCATAGGTGCTCTGGATATATCAGCAAACTGAACAAAATCTGTGCCTTTGTGGAGATTACATTTTAGTGAGCAAGACAGGTAATACACAAATAATATAATATAATGTCAGACCATGATAAGTGCTTTATAAAAGACAGAGCAAAGAGATAGATTCTTCATGTAGAGTTGTCAGAGGAAGTCTATCAGAAGCCCTAACATTTTAGAAGAGTCTCAAATGAAGTATTTTTACAAGTACTTCCTTCTGGAAAATCTAAAAATACAATTTAAAAATAGAGCAGATCTCAAGTTCTCTTGTTGTTGTGTGCTGTCACTCATAGTGACTCCAACTCATAGTGACCCTACAAGACAGAGTAGAACTGCCCCACAAGGTTTTCTAGGCTGTAATCTTTACGGGAGTAAATCACCAGGTCTTTCTCCAGTGCAGTGGCGGTTGGGTTCAAACCAACCTTTAGGTTAGCAGCCAAGCACTTAACCATTGTGCCACCAGGACTGCTTCCATTCCCTTAGACCTTCAATATTATTTACTAACTAGTAAAATTATACCATCTAACTAAAATCCAAAGACTAAAACCAAAGGCAAAATTATACATTTTAAATTGGGATAATAATCTAAGCCTATCAAATTCTTTAATATGCCAAATTCTTATCAATATTGCAAATACATTAAACACTAATTATATAGAGTATTACAACAATTATGAGAACCTATCTCCAAACTTATTCTAACCCCAAAACCCAGTGCTGTTGAGTCGATTCCGACTCATAGCGACCGACCCTATAGGATGAAGTAGAACTGCCCCATAGAGTTTCCAAGGAGCGCCTGGTGGATTCGAACTGCCGACCCCTTGGTTAGCAGCCGTAGCACTTAACCACTATGCCACCAGGGTTTGCTAAGTTATTCTAAGCTTATAGTAAAAGTATTAGTACTATAGTTAGATTGAGTGCATTAATGGTCCCAATTCTGTACCCATGCTTATATCAGTGCCCTTTGCCATGTAACTTTGCACCTCCTCCAAAAAAAACAGAAAATATTTTCCCTCCCCTTGATTTTGAGTTCAGCCATATGCCTTGCTTTGGACAATGGGATTGTTAACAAACATGACACAAGTAAAGGCTTGAAAAGGTGCTTGCTCTCTTGCATCTCTGCTGTCCCCATGAGACCATGCCTCAGCTAACCAGCTAGATGATGAGGGACACGTGGAAAGAAGCTGAGTTATGCTAATCAGATTTTGTGGTTGTTACACAGCATTATATCAGTGATAGATAACTGATACAATCCTTATATTTTTCTACACCTTCTCAGGGTTGGAAATGTACTTACATACCAAGACAAAATATTTTCATCTCAAATGAGTTGAGAGTACTGTCATATATTAATAAGGATTAAGTTCACCTGTAAAGGTAGCTGAAAAAGTAAGGACGTATTTCTCCCTCATGTAAAAGTCTAGGGAAAGTCAGTCAGGTTAGTATAGCAATTCCACTGTGTCAGGGACCCAGGATCCTTCTATCTTATTGTTCTGCCATGGGTTGCCTCATTGTCAAAGATGAATGCTCCAGCTCCAGCAATTGTGTCTATATCCTAGCCAGCACAAAGGAAAATAATAAATATAGATGGCCCCTTCAAAGATAACTTCCAGTTGTTGCACACACCATTTCTTCTTGCATTCTCCTGACAAAAAAATGTATTCATGTGGTCAAGCTTAGCTACAAGGAAAGCTAGGAAATGAAATCTTTTTTCTGAGCATCCACGAGTCCAGCTAAAAATCTGGGGCTCTATTATATATAAAAAGGGCAAAATAAATATTGAAAGATAAATAGCTGTCTCTACATCACAATCATATCCCTTAAGCAAATTGGGATTACCAACTACAGTGTCAAACTTGGATTACCATCTCAGAGGACAGGCAATGTTGCCAGGACACAGGATCTGAGCTTCAGGGTGATTCTATGTGGGCCCCTAATAGATGCCCTTAAACAAAAACCCGTTGCCATCGAGTTGATTCTGACTCATAGCGACCCTATAGGACAGAGTAGAACTGCCCCATAGAGTTTCCAAGGAGCGCCTGGCAGATTTGAACTGCCGACCCTTTGGTTAGCAGCCTTAACACTCAACCACTATGCCACCAGGGTTTCCTAGATGCCCTTATCCCTTTTTATAGTTGCCATGAAAACAGGAGACTCTCAGTCAATACCTTCTTGAGGGGGAATGGTCTCTGTTAGGTTCAGGTTTTACCCTAAAGTAATTTGTCTGTTTTATGTCAGTAGATGTCAACCCTGAATTCCAGTTAATTTTTCTTCAGATAATTTACTTCAGTTAATCTCTGTGCAGCCAGATTGAATTTTGAATTCTCGTCATATTGTTCCTTTCTAGAAGGGTCAAAACTAAACTCGTTATATTTTTCCTGCTTCTCAGTCATAACGCTCAAGTCATTCTAATAGCTATGTGACAGTGTTTTATGTATGCAACTCTAGTTTTCCAGCTTTCCGAGATCCCATTTTTTATTTTATCAGTTCCCTCCTCAAATGCTTCTGAAGTTTCTCAAGGGTGGTTACATGTCTTAGCTCCTGCTAGGATCACCTCTCCCATTCTCCCCAGACCACCTCTGACCCTTTTAACTGCTCCTCCAATCTGTTTTCCTCCACATGTTACCCTTCTCACTTTCCTTCACCTCAACAGTACTTGATCCAAAGCATTGACACAGTCCTGCCCATTTTTCAACAAAGCAGAGCAAACATCAGGCTATTGTTTCACTAACTTTATTGAAAGGCTTGTGGTAAACAGAGTGGAATTGCTACACAGATCTGGAATGCTTTAAAACCTGTTCTCAGACATTTTTTTTTTTTTTTGTAGAGCCCACTGGTCATAACCATCCCAGAGGTCTCATACTGACTTCCTTCTTCTTTAGCCACTCAGCATGCCATCCTTCTGTGGAGGAGGAAAGCCCCTTTCTCCTCAAATTAGAGACTACTCTGCTTTGCCCTGTCTCCTGCAAATTCTGTGATTTTAAGGAACTCACTCCCTTTAAGGAAACAAAAAAGGAAAAAAGTCCATCACCAGCAAAATAATCCTTCAGAGATGCAGCCCTGCTCACAAAGAAGACAGCATTTTACATTTTTATGCATAATAGGATCTGAGCCTCGCCTCTGCATAAGCAAGAGATGCATTAAAGTGGTATTTTTCCCACATACACAAGAGCTCAGACGCCCCAATGATAAATTCTTCCCTCACCCTAGGAGTTGTAAGCTAAAACCGCAGGTAGCTTTTAAAATAGAAATTTCTGGTCCTGCTTCATATATTCTAAAACGTCACATGACTGTTATGCAGGATTATAATACTGTATCATGTTCATTTATCATTTAATTTCTACCTTTCAATTAAGAAATGAAGTGATTTACAAGTTTAAAAAAAATTACTGAGTTGTTAAGATAAAAACAAAAACAGAAATTTAATGAGAAAAGGAAAAAATAATTGTGCAATTATTCAGGCATGAGTTTTTTATATTGACAATCTAACTTGCTTTTGGACTTCTCAGAGGACATACT
This sequence comes from Elephas maximus indicus, assembly GCF_024166365.1. NCBI lineage: Eukaryota > Metazoa > Chordata > Mammalia > Proboscidea > Elephantidae > Elephas > Elephas maximus. The sequence continues at coordinate 137,468,940 of NC_064846.1, forward strand.
CAAACAGGCAACATGAGTGTTTGGATAGTTGATTTAATCTGATCTGGCTTATACCATTTTCTGGCATGCTAGATAGTTCTTTTAGATCATTTTGAGTGGGTTCAGAAGAGAAATAGGGCTGGATCCCACAGCCATTGTGTATGGCAGAAATCAGCAAACTTTTTCTGTAAAGGGTCAGATAATAAACGTTTTAGGCCCTGTGGGCCCTATGGTCTGCATTACAAATGCTCAACTGTGCCATAGTGTAGTGTGAAAACAGCCATAGATAATGCATAAATGAATGAGTGTGGCTATGTTCCAATACAAAAACAAGTGATGAGCTAGATTTGGCCTACAAGACAATTTGCTAATCCCTGGTGTAAGGGTATGCAATGGGTAGAGGACTGCAGTGAGTGTTTGGATGATAAAGCGCTGTCTTTGGGCAGGGGGACTAGTCAGGTTGAATGTGTGAGGTATAGAACAAAGCAGTTTTAGTGTGACACTGAAGATGCTTAGAAGTCCCTGGGTAGTGAAAACAGTTAATGCATTCAGCTGCTAACCAAAAGGTTGATGGTTTGAGTCCACCCAGAGGTGCCTTGGAAGAAAAGCCTGGCAAACTACTTCCAAAAATCAGCCATTCAAAACCCAACAGAGCACAGTTCTACTCTGACACACATAGGGTTGCCACAAGTCAGAATCAACTCAACCACGGCAACTGGTTTAAAGACGTTTAAGCTACAAGGCTCCTCATTTGCAAAGGCCCACTAGGAGGAGAAGCCCTAAATACGTTCATATGGTCATCAGTTTTTTTAAACGTGCAAAACTGAGATAGTTTAATTGCACTTGGTAAAGATGCTGTCTCTTTCCACTCTAGCTTCTCCGTTGTGTGGAGTGGCTTTGGAGTGGTGGCAGGCATTTCTGGTATCCAACTAAGGTGGAAGTTAAATGGGGTCTTTAATCTGGGTTTAGTAGAATGTAGTTAGTTATGTGGTTCACAATCACTTCCATATAAAAAAAATTTTTTTTTCCATATAGAGGTAAATTATTCCTAGTTGTACAGGTGTAGGACATGGGATGCCTTTGTGTACCTGCTTTGATCTCTTATAATGGCTAGTTCTAGCAAGACAGGTGACTAGTTATCTTTGGAAGAGTTGGATCAAGGGAACATTCCCACTGTCTTTCATATTAGTATGCATTTTTCTCTTCTTGTCATCCCTTGGGAGCTTTTAGGATGTGAGGAAATAAAGCTGAATAGTTAATAATCTTGAGATTGAGTTATGTGAGTCCCTGTTACAGTCATTTGGGTCTGGGTCTCATCAAAGAAAGGCAAAAGAGAAGAACTGAAGGGTTTAACTCTTCTCATATGACTATCAGATAATAAAACAAAGAGCACCAGGTTAAAAAAAAATCCATGCCAGGCATGGAACACATGCTTGTGAAGGAATTCATGGAGTACTTCACCAAGTGTTAAAATTAATAGTTTCTAAGAGCTAGTGATTTGTGCTAATTAAGGATTTAATTGAAAACTAGCACTTTAGATAGGACAGAATGAGTTGTTAGGTCTAAATACAGTAGGTTAAAACAGGTCCCACTGTTCATTGATAAGGAGAGTCTTCAGTTAGGTCAAATAAGGACCTAATATCTGGGGTGACTCAAAGCTCATGTCCTTTGGCTCTAACAGATTAGAACCACTTGTGGTGAAACACAACGTTTAGATTTGATACCTCCTGGGCAAATGCTGCCGTCATTGGAAAAGTTTACTTTCACATTTTCCCTCCAACTAGGGTGACTATACATCCCAGTTTTCCTGGAACAGTTCCAGCTTATGCCTATCATACTGGCATAATTATTAATAGCAGCCTCTTTCACTCTCAAAAGTATCCTGATTCGAATAAGGTCATCTTACAGTAAACCGTTCCCCCTTAAACCAAAGAGCCTTGAACAAAACCCTCTAAAACTAAGATGCAAACTGGGAACCAGGATTATGGATTTGTTGATGAGTGGCTCAAATACATGGGAGAGTTCCTTGGAGAGCTGAGGAATGGAAAGGCACAATTACCTTTTAGGTTGATTTAAATATGCTTTAAATTTTTTTTCCCTGGGTGGTGCAAATGGTTAAAGCTCTCAGCTGCTAACTGAAAGGTTGAAGATTCGAGTTCACACAGAAGCACCACAGAAGAAAGGCCTGGCAGTCTAGTTCTGAAAAATCTGTCATCGGAAGCCCTATGGAGCACAGTTCTACCCTGACACATATGGGGTTGCCTTGAGTCACAGTCAACTTGACAGCAACTGGTTGAAAGCTTTATAGTGTGTTGACATATCCACTAGAAGGAATTCCATAAAGAATTTGCATTTATGTCTGTGAAAAGAAATGGTGTCAGAGTCTTTTGTTCAAAAATATAACACCTCCAATCATGCCATCATTTTTGTGGGTAAGTAAGATTCAACACAGTCTTCCTGAGAGCAGAGAGAATGCCCTGCTCATTCTGAATTCTCTACAAGAGACAAAACATATTCCAGAAAAAGAATCCTCCACAAGTGGTAGGTCTGTCTCTATATGTCATATCAGATCCTGGCACCTACTGGTGAAAATGTGACAGAGCAGCTATTACACAAAAACCATTGAGTCAGAGAGAAAAACAAAGATCTGGACATTAAAAATGTGAAATTAGAAATACCCCTCGCAGGAAAGAAATTACCAGAGTTGATAGAAACCAATAAGGGTAAGAGACAGAGAGGTATTGATTCTGGAGACAGGCAAAAAACACATGAGAAAAATTAAAAATAAAAAAGCTAAGAGATGACCATTACTGATAAATATGATACAGTTGTACAACTTCAGTATCCAACGTGCCAGTGACTACCAATTCACTCACCACATGGTTTTCTGTTATCACAAAAGCCAACAGGAAAAAAAAAAACTCAATTTTTTGGATTTAAATTGGTCTTAATATCTACAATCATTCACTTAACAAACGGCTATTGAACTGCCCCATAGGGTTTCCAAAGAGTGCCTGGTGGATCCCAACTGCTGGCTTTTTGGTTAGCACCCGAACTCTTAACCATTATGCCAACAGAGTTTCCTATTGAACACCTACTGTGTGTTAAACGCTGTTCTAAAGGGCTTGGGGATACAGCAGTGAACTAAATCGACAACGCCCCTGCTCTTGTGGAACATACATTCTAGTGGGGGGTGGGGAACACCCAGTACGCAAACAAGTAAATATGTAGTATTTCAGATGATGATGTGTGCTAGGGAAAAATAAACTAGGAAAGAGGTTGGGGGTGCTATGTTGCTATTTTATATATGTCAGTCATGGAAGGCTTCATGATAAAGTAAGCTTCAAGTATATCATGAAGATTTTATACTCTCAGATTGGAAGATGTGACTTCCTACTTCTTCTATGGGCTGTGTAATAAGTATTCATTCACATATTACCATACTTCCATTTATTTGGTCAGTTTATGGAGCAACAGGACAAGGGAAGGACACTTATGTGCCTATTACATGTCAAAGACTTTATATACTATGTGTATTATCTCATTTAATCTTCACCATCACTGTCTGAGGTATTATCAACCTCATCCTATAAACGGGGATGCTGAAGTTCAGTGAATGTAAGTGACGAAGCCAAGGCCATGTGGTTGTTAAGTGTTAGAGGTAGGATTTGAACCCAAGACTCAATACCCAAAGACGTGCAGCTGAAGTCAGGTGCCCTAGGTAGCACCTAGAGAGTAACAAGCAAGAAGTATACTGACCTTGCATATCAAATTATGTAAATGCACTTTTTATCTAGACTTTTCCTAGGGCACTTAAAACTCTCTAATTTATATTTATTTATATTCATGTCATTTCTCCCCAAGAAAGGAGGTCAGCTTTTTGGAAGTGGGATCTGTGTCTGAGTCATCTTTAGTGCCTGATAGTGTCTGATCCTCAGCAGGAACCTATGAAATACATGTCTAAAAAGTCGACTGAATTAAATAAATCCAGAAGCTTAGAATTAAGTCGCTAAACATTAAGTTTCTCTTCAGATAACACTAACACTGATATTCTTCAAATAACACACCAGAGAAAATTCTTATGTCAACTAAGAATGTCACCTGCTTCTACCAGAGTAATTAATAATGAGTTAAATCAGAAGTAGGTAAATTAAGATTGGACATGGGATTTGCAAGCGACATTCATAGCATTGACTAAGAAGGCTTAAAGTGATCTTTGAAGCAAAGTCTTGTTTTTTGCTGGTGGTGTTGCCGTTAATTTGCTTCTAACTCATAGCAACCCCACGTACAACAGAACAAAACACTGCCCGGTCCTGTGCCATCCTCATGATCATTGTTATGCTTGAACCCATTCTTACAGCCACTGTGTCAGTTCATCTCACTGGGGAGTCTTCCTCTTTTTTTTTTTTTTTTCTACTTTACCAAACATATCGTCCTTTTACAAGGACTGATCCCTCCTGGTAACGTGTCCAAAGTAAAAACGTGAGACAAAGTCTCACCATCCTCACTTCTAAGGAGCATTCTGGCTGTACTACTTCCAAGACAGATTTATTCGTTCTTTTGGCAGTCCATGGTATATTCAATATTCTTCAGCAATACCATAATTCAAAGGTGCGAATTCTTCTTTAGTCTTCCTTATTCATTGTCCAGATTTCACATGCATATGAGGAAATTGAAAACACCATGGCCTGAGTCAGGCAAACCTTAGTTTGCTTTTTTAACACTTTAAAGAGATCTTTTGCAGCAGATTTGTCTAATGCAATGTGTCATTTGATTTCTTGACTGCTGCTTCCATGGGTATTGATTGCGGATCCAAGTAAAATGAAATACTTGACAACTTCAATCTTTTCTCCATTTATCATGATGTTGGTCTTTGGTCTAGTTGTCAGGATTTTGTTCTCTTTATGTTGAGGTGCAATCCATACTGAAGGCTATGGTCTTTGATCTTCATCAGTAAGTGCTTCAAGTCCTCTTCAATTTCACCAAGCAAGGCTGTGTCATCTGCATATCTCAGGTTGTTAATTAGTCTTCTTCTAATCCTGATGCCCCATTCTTCATATAGTTCAGCTTCTGGGATTATTTGCTCAGCGTACAGATTGAATAAGTAAGGTGAAAGGATACAGCCCTGACGCATAGCTTTCTTGACTTTAAACCAAGCATTATCCCCTTGTCCTGTTTGAATGACTGACTCTTGGTCTATGAACAGGTTCCTCATGAGCACAATTAAGTGTTCTGGAATTCCCACTCTTCACAATGTTATCCATAATTTGTTATGATCCACATAGTTGAATGCCTTTGCCTAGTCAATAAAACACAGGTAAACAAACATCTTTCCAGTATTCTCTGCTTTCAGCCATGATCCATTTGACATCAGCAATCATATCCCTTGTTCCACATCCTCTTCTGAATTGGGCTTGAATTTCTGGCAGTTCCCTATCTATGTACTGCTGCAACTACTTTTGAATGATCTTCAGCAAAATTTTACCTGCATGTGGTATTAATGACATTGTTTGATAATTTCCACATTCAGTTGTATCATCTTTCATCGGAATAGTTATCACAGCAACACGCAAGCCCCTACAGTATGACAAATTGACAGATGTGTGGGGGTTGTTGGTGGTAGTGGTTTTTTTTTTTTTTAAAACACATGGAGCTCCACCTACTGCTGAGCACATGAACTATATGAACTTTTGAGGCTATTCCAAAGGGTTGTTTTACAAGTGGAGTTAGACCTTGAGTGTTTTGAGAATTTTCAGAATGTTTATATTTTAAGTTTACCATTTTTTTTCCAGATTCCACAGTCATAGTCACCCTATTTACCCATCATACTAAAAATAGGGGACAAAAAAAATACCATGTTTGAACCTGTAACCATTATTGCTCTTCAGAGTAGAAGCCAAAAAGTGCTTCCTTCCTTCTTGGAGACAGTACTTTGAGGAACATTTGTAGCCAAGGAAATGAGAGATTTCTACACATCCAGGCCTGAACCAGTGGGAGAATCCATGAGCAGATCCTTTAGGCCAAAGGGCTATATATTCTGTAGAATAATGTAGAACACTGTTTTCATTATGCCCAGGATCCATTCAGCAAAGCTCATAATGATTTTAAAGAACTTTTTCTTTCCCTGGCATGGAGGGAAAGAAAGGATTGAGAATATGAAAAAGATGATTCCTAAGAGGGGGAGATAGGCAGGCCTAACCAGCAACATGTCTGCAGGCCAAGAGGTAAAGAGAATGAAGAGAATAGGCCTCATTGCAAAGTTACAGGGACATAGGACTAAATGGACAACATATCTGATACTCAGTTTAGTTTATCCTTTCTGCATTGTAATTCCCTGATGTTATCTCAAGCCTGGTGGGAGTTCCAGGCATCATAGCCCATCAACTGAGCATGGGCTGAATCTGTATGCCACTGATGTAGGGGTTGGAGCTACACAGAATTAGGAGCCACTCCATTTGTATCCTCTAGAGGCTAAAGTTTTAGCTGGGAGTAGACATCCTTGGGCTAGCCTAGATGCTAAAGGCATAGATTTGTCACAAGTACAGAGGAGGAAGCAGTAGGTAAAGGCTGAGGAGACTAGGAGAATTTGACTTTATAGCTAAGCTTGACCTTGGTGTAGGCCAGCCCAGGCCTTAAATGGTAGATTGTAGATGTCTAGAGAAGGTCAGGGGGTCTTCAAGGCAAGGAAAAGGGTACAGGCAAAGGCATGAATGTATATGATATCATCAGGGGCCAACGAATATACCAGTTGGCTGGGGGAGAAGATTCTACAGGGAGATCAGTAGTAGGAGACATAGTGAGGGGGGCAGGTGGGGGCCAATCAGTGGAGGTAGTCCTTTCATGACCTAAGTCTTGATTCAAGACTAGCACCTTGATAAACATAAGTTTCAGGCCTTTTCACAGACAGATATTTTTGTAACATTCAAGGAAAACCACTTCAGAAAAAAACAACAACAAAAATTAACAGCTACCACAAACTCCTGGTTAGCTGAGTGGATTATTATTCACTATTTGGATTTTCCTTCAATCCACATATGTACAAAGCCATATGGGGCAGAATAGCATCTTGGCAATATCAGAACATTTTATCATCCATCAAATAAATGTTCTGGTCATGTTGCCACTGTTGGGAATGTTCATAGACCATATGCTCTTCTGAAGAGTTTTATTATACTACAATGAGTTTGCTCTAACTTTTACTGGTAACCAGTCAAAGATCCAGATATTGGCTATACAATCGAATATTTAATTTTTCACCTAGACATCCTAAAAATCATCCCTGAAAATATGGTACAAACACAATCTTTTTCAGTGTTTGTAATGTTGGCAACATCATGGTTTTGCCTATTAAATTAAAACACAAAAGGTCACCAAAATGTTTCAGCAAATATTTATTGGAACCATATCTTCAGAAGAAAAAAAGAGAGAGACAGAGAGCAAAAAAAGGTTCCATGTGGTCAATCTCACAACTGGTACTTTGCAAACAAGTACGTCTACACCCAAAGCCTTTTTATTTGGTAGAAATGTCTTCTATCATTCAATAATATCATGTCACCCATACCAGACTCTGGAGAGCACCATTCTAGTTTGTGGTGGGGGTGGGGTTGGACAGCAAGGATGACCTTACATAATTTCTACCCAACTGATCATCCCAATGTCATTACCCTCAAGGTATTTAGAATGCTTGAGCCAAAGGAATTGGCGTATGTGTGGAAGGGATAGACAGAGATAGGGATTTGTTTCTTCCTTTACATCCTCCCCAGATAAGGTATGGGGGCATGTGATATACTTCTCTATGTTCCCTTGCTGTGGCTTTTCACTCATCTACAGAGAAAGTGAAATGGGGTCAAACTCCTTGTTTACAGTTTCCAATGTAACTAAAATAAAGCGTTGTTCCAGCTGGTATTATTCACCTGCTACTCACTCTGCCAGATATCAAGGGAGGAAAAACCAGGAAATAGTCTCAATCATCAATATCAGACCCAGACTTCTTTCCCAGAGCTCATATTGCTGTGGCAAGCCTGGTGTGGAACATTCAAAGGGTCCAGGACTTCTCCTCTTGGGATTGCAGGTCCTGGGAATGTCAATGCCTGGACTGTCCCTATGTAGAAATGGTAGACAATTAGGGGGTCAAGAAGTTGGATTATTTTCTCTATGCCTCTATGGAGGCATAGAGATACTGGAGAGTGACTCAACTCACTAATTTCAAACCCCTTCTAGCAGGCCTTCTTGTACTGCAGAGGCTAGAAAGCTAAAAACCATATTTTCCAGACTCCCTTGCAGCTAAGGTTCTAGGTGTGACTTAGGTTCTACCAGTCAGATGTAGTCACAGGAAGACAGGAGTGAGGACGTGAGCTATTTGAGGGAGATCTGCAATTCTTGCGAGTAGCCAGTTGGAGACATTTGGTTTCTCTGGAGAACACTGGTGCAGAACTAATATCTATTCCCTAGCATAACAGGTGGTAAGTACAATAAGGCAGTAAAATTGAGGTTTCTGCTAGAAAAGTTCCATGGTGTGGTTGGCATTTCTCTTGGCTGACTAGCATCCAGATTGGCTTCTTTGGCCCTCCCAGTGATTGTGTAAACTACCTGAATCAGTTATGCATCACCACAATAACACTGCATAATAACCACAGAATTTCACTGACATGAAAAAATACAAGCATTTATTTAGCTCATGAATCTGCATGTTCAGATGGGCTGGGCTGGGCTGATTTTGGCTGAGCTTACCCATGTATCTGTGGTCAGGTACAATTCAGCCAGGCAGCTGATCATGGCTGGGCTCACCCACATGTCTAGGGCTTAGTTGGCTGTCAGCCAATCTAGGATAGCTTTAACTGGGACAACTGGAGTGACTTGGCTCTGAACCACATGTCTCTCATCTTCCATCAGGATAGCCCTGCCATGTTCTCTTGGAGATAACAGAGAAACAAGAGCAGAAGAAGAAATGTGCAAATGCTTTTGCAAGCGTCTACATACCTCATACCTACTAACATCTCATTGGCCAAAGCAGATCATATGGTTAACCTCAGATTAAGGAACATAGAAATATTCTCCTTGGTTAGTAAGGAACTACAAATTCACATGTCTAAAAGTCATGGATGGGGAGATAAGAAATGGGGCCATAAACACCACCACCCCCAAGGTCTTCTAATAAACCCTTCTGCTTATATTAGGCAGAGGAGTAACTTGACTGATACAGCCATACTGCTTAATAGTCAGAGGTTGGAACTCACAGATGTGGCAAAACTCCACCAGAAAAAGTCTTGGAAACATGAATTGTTTGCCATGCAAATATAGTGATGGAGTTAAGAATTCTATAACTAACCTGATCATCTTAAATCAGCTCCTGCCCTCCCCATTTTTATTTCCTTTTCATTGTCCTGCTGTCCCCCTCCTAGCCCCCTTCCTTAGAGTATAAGGAAGCAGAACGATAGGTATATGTTAATATTTATGTTGAAAATTTCTGGAAAAACCTCAGTAAGAGTTAACAAGTTGCCCCTGTAGAAAGACACAACTAGTTCCAATTTTCACTGTACGCTCTTTTATGGCTGAATTCTTTCAGTTAAAAATTAGTTGGAAAATGGAAAGGTTGGGATTATTTTATGAGTTCACATTGATATAAATAAATGACTGAAAAAATAAATAAGTGGAAGAGAATAGACAAAGCTTCCCTGCAGAAGAATTACAAATAATTTATTTAAATACTCTGCCCTCAAGGAGGTGGAGCATAACTCCCCACCCGTAAGTGCGGGCTGTGCATAGTGACCTCCTTCCAAAGAACACAGTATGGAAAGGGGTGGGGGGAGACTTTATAGTAGAGAAATCTGACAAAGACTACTTCAATCAGGTGATCAAGGTTAATATCAACAGTGATAGTATGTACCCTTGATATAACGTGATGAAAATGGAACTCTACCTCTGTGATCTTCTTCCCCCAAACCCATAACCTCAATCTAATCATGAGAAAATTATCAGACGATCCCACATGAGGGACATTCTACAAACTACCTGATCCGTACTCCTCAAAACTGTCAACGTCATCAAAAAACAAGGAAAGTCTGAGAAACCGTCACACCCAAGAGGAGCCTAAGGAGACATGACAACAAAATGTAATTTGGTGCCCTATATGGATCCTGAAACAGAAAAGGGCCTTAGGTAAAAACTAAGAAAATCTGAATGAAGTATGGAGTTTAGCTAATGATAAAAAAAAAACCAAACCCAGTGCCGTCGAGTAGATTCCAACTCATAGCGACCCTATAGGACAGAGCAGAACTGCCCCATAGAGTTTCCAAGGAGTGCCTGGCGGATTCAAACTGCCGACCCTTTGGTTAGCAGCCGTAGCACTTAACCACTACGCCACCAGGGTTTCCTAGCTAATGATATTGTATCAAAATTGGTTTATTTATTGTAACAAATGTACCACACTGATATAAGATGTTCATAGTAGGGGGACTGAGTTGCGGGGTTTATGAGAACTGTCTGCACTAGCTTCATAATTTTTCTGTAAATCTAAAACTGCTCTGAAATATAAAGTTCATTAAAACTTCATTACTAATTCTTGAAGAATAATTAAAATAATAAACTAATCAATGAATCTGTTAATCAGTAGGTATTGTGAGGGACACGGATAACACTTTATCTAAACATCTAATCAGGCTCATAGAAGCAGAAATAGCAAACTGGAGCCAGGTGTTTGTGTTGCTCAGAGAACAGTCATTAAAAGGTCTATGACTCAGTAATGAGCCCATTTGAAAGGGGCTGTGGGATGAATAAAGAACTATCCCTGATCTGCATAATAATTGTACAGTACTAGCTTAACTATACACTTGAGCAACCTTTTAACTTATGGAACAGTCAGGAAAATGCTTCTTGTTTCCTCTTATGTTTTAAGACTGTGCTGTCTCTGGGAATAAATGTTTTTTACTGGAGAGTTAAGCAGAGTACTTGGGCTCTGCTCACTACAACTTACCCCAGTGGCAAGGCCTTGGAGGAGATGAGACTTAGGGAGCCAAAGCCTACCCTTACTGATGTGTGGAAGCCATTAGGAAGTTATGCTGAAAGAGAATGATCCCTAGTTGGGAAAATATAGTGAAGAAGGGAGACTGATGAATCCAAGGGTAAGACCAACTCCTCTGATAAGGGGACAGAGTTTCTTAAAGGAAGTATGGGGACTTGCCTGCAGAGTGTTGAAGAGTGTGGTCCTCTCAAAGAGAAGATCTGTGAGGTAAGAGCAGGAACTGGGATGTACCCATGAATCCCCTGTCTCCTCATAAAGGGTTAGATTTAAGTGTTTTCCTTGTGGACTATGGGTTAAATAATATTTGGTAACCAGTTTAAAATTATTGCCTTCATATGTTGTAATTTACTTTATTTTGCTCAGAGCAACGTTTTCAACTTGGAGTCCATGGATCCCCATGGGTACATGGATAGATTTCAGAGGGTACATGAACTTAACAGGTTAAAATTCATCTTTATTTTGACTAATCTTTAACTGAAATTTAGTATTTCCTTCAAATATGAATGTAGGCAATAAATCACAATAGTATTAATAGCACTTGTGACTTTGTCACCAATAGAAATCACAGATATTTTTCATATCATATTACAAATATTTGAAATATCCTCTACGCTCATCACTATAAAATTTGCATGGCCATTCATTAGACCCACTACTAGATCTTGTCATTTAATAAGCTAATAAAGAAACACAAATATTACTCTATCACAAATGTATTTTTAGATATTTTCTTAGCTATATTTCAATATGTTTTCTTTTTAATCCTGTGTTTTATTTTATGCAATTAAGCCACTATTCTGACAAGGAGGCCATAGTCTTCACCAAAGGGTTCATGGCACACAAATTTTAGAAAACTTATAAGTCCTGGCCTAGAGTTTAAAATCTGGTACAACTTTATGAGGTGGAATTGTCAAGGAAAGCAAGGAATAGGTTAGAAACCATAAAGGGAAATGTCACCTCAACAGTTTCCCCATCCCCTACTTTTATGCCACCTCAAAAAAAAAAAAAACCTTAAAATACACGCATATAAACACAGCATAGCACGTGAGAGGATTGTAACTCACAAGTGCTGTGCTGAGGCCAGAAGCAATATGGCAGGTAGATGGTGCACAGCGCACAGCAGTGGGGAGCCTGAGAACCTACAGAAACCACAGGCAAATGGACGCAGGAGCAGAGAGGGCACAACATACTGCTCTTTTCTAAATATACTAGAGTGTACATAACCCTTAAGGACCATAAGGAAAACTGAGTCTTGTGCCCTGCTGGTCTAGTTGATTAAATATACTTGAGAACACAATGGGAAAAAAATACATTACATGATGAAGCACACAGATTCTGAGAACCATTAGTTCAGAGTGATAGTTAGTGAGTAGGCTTTCACCAAGGGCTTGCTTTGTTAGTTCAACATCTTTGTTGTTGGTGGTTTTGTATTTTTTAAAAGGATATTTTATAACATCTGACATATACAAGAGAATCTATATCACATTTATATAAATTATAAAGCAAAATGATAAATGAGCCTCAATGACCCCATCACTCCATTCAAGACCTAGAGCGTTAACAATGCCAGTATATCCACTGTATGTCCCTGCTTTATGCCATCCTTGTGTCCCCATCAGAGGAAAGCACTAGCCTGAACTTGAGGTTTATCTTGTTTTATAATTGATCACATGTGCACGATTCTTAACAATGTCTTGTCTAGTATTGTTTTTTTTTTTTTTTGAACTTTATGAAAATTATAACCAACTGAATGAAGTCTTCAGTGACTTGGCTTTTTACTCAAGAGTTTGCTTCTAATATGCATCCATGTTGTTCCATATACCAAAAAAAAAAAAAAAAAAGCCCGTTGCAGTCGAGTTGATTCCGACTCATAGCGACCCTATAGGACAGGGTCAAAGTGCCCCATAGAGTTTCCAAGGAGCACCTGGTAGATTTAAACTGCTGGCCTTTTGGTTGGCAGCCATAGCTCTTAACCACTACACCACCAGGGCTTCTGTTGTTGTATATAGCAGTGGTTAAATGTATTTTTCATTCTATTGTGAAATAATAATAAGTATCAAATTTATTTACATATCTATTTTCCATTAATGAACAGTTAGGTTATTCCAGTCTTTATGCATTACAAACCGTGTTGCTGTGGACATTCCTAAGGACAATTCCTGGTGCACTCGCAGAAGAGTTTCTCTACGGGGTATACCTAGGAATAAAACTGTTGAATCATGGGGTATGCGGATATTAAACTTCACAAGATACAGTGCAAGTCTTTTTCCAAAATTATTTTACCAATTTACACTCCCACCCATCACCAAGGTACATGAGTTCCTGTTGATCTATGTCCATGCCAGTACTTGGTATTGTCAGATTTCATAATGTATTGTCATCTTTGTATGCCAATAATAGTACACTGCTTCTTCATATAAGGGGCAGAAGTGTGTTACCAAGTGCCAAAATTTTATCAGGATAGCTTAATTCAGAGTTACACAATGTCTTAGCCTGAGTTCTCCCTGGAAAGCAGAGCCTGAGACTAGGGGTTGGGGGTAGGTAGTTTATTTTGCAAAGTGATTCCAGGAAACAAAAGTGAGTAATTGGGGAGAGGTAGCAGGGAAAGAAAGAAAAACAATACAGGGGTATGTTTGCCATAACTATAGCTAACTGAAGCAAAATCCTGCTTAGATGCTTTGGGCATCATGTAAAATGCACTTCAGAATTATCTGGCCAAGAACTTCAGAATACAACAGTGTCAGTGCCTGGGGGTTCCAACAGATTTCCAAGTTGAGACATCAGACAAGCCCTGGGGTGGAAAGTCAGATATTCATAGTGGGCTAAGGCTGGTGCTGTTCGGTTATAACCACATGTAGCTGGTTACCAGATCAATGGCTGACTAAAAGGTAGGCTGAGAGGGTGCGCAGTGGGGCACAAAAGTGTCCAATACACACAGCCAGTAAGTGGCAAAGACAGAACTCAAACACTTATATCTATCACAGTTCAAATATTAAGAGGCTTGGCAAATAGTGTGTAAACACTGTCAACTGCCTACCCAATTGCCATCCCTACCTTTCTTCTCTGCTAAGAAAACTCCAGTTTTTCAGGCAGCAGGCAAAGATCTCTGGAGTACAGTTGGCACAACAGCTGTATGATATCAGTAGAGGTCCAAATCATACCCTTCTGTTCCAACATCTTCAATGTTGGCTTACAACCAGGAGATCACCCCATAGTCAAAGACGACTCCAGGCATCATGTCTGCATTCCATGCTAGCAGCAAGAGGAAGCAGGGGAGGATAAAATGGCCCTCCTCCCTGGCTGAGTCAACTCTCTTTATGCAGCATTTCTACAAGTTCCATACAACACAATTGAATCTCAATAGCAGAAATGAGTTATAGGAACACACCTTGGTGAAAGAGCTGCTGGGTAATAGAGACTGTTCATCAGATGCATTGCCACCTGGAATAAAACTGGTGTTCTGTCACTAAGGGAAAAGGTGAGAATGAATATTGGGTGACAACTAGAAATCTCTGCCACAGTAGCCACTTGATTTGGGACAAGATTTTAATCTACACTCAGTCTTCTTATTTGTAAAACTGAACTAACAGTATCTATCTCATAAAGTTGTTATGAGGAATAAATGAGATAATGTAAATAAAACTACCCAGGGCCTGGCATGTAGTAAGTGCTTAATAAATGTTGTTGTTGTTGGGTGCTATGGAGTCGATTCTGACTCAGCAATCCTATATGAAAAAGTAGAACTGCCCCATAGGGTTTCCTAGGCTATAATCTTTATGGAGCAGATTGCCAGGTCTTTCTCCTGTGGGTTTGAACTGCCAATCTTTCAGTTAGCAGCCAAGTGCTTAACCATTGTGCAATTTATTAAACATTCCTTTAACAGTGTTAGCTGGTATTAATTCACTTTGGTGAATCATCATCAGGGCCTGACACTGAACAGTACAATCTCAGAATATTGCTCTTATCAGTGTCCCTGCATTTATCAGGCTTAAGGGTGTTCAGTGCTGACTCACACCCACAACACTCATAAGTGTTTAAAGCCAGAGTGGTGACTTCGTAATTTACGACGGGAAATATAACTGTCAGGCGGACCAGACAGCCTGACCAGGTTATTCTCTCCCTGAAGGCAATGAACATGGGTAACCATACGGCTGACTGCTGAGCATGAAATCAGAAGAAACATAATTCATTATACAATTCAAATGATGCCTAATGGCTTCAGGCACTGACAGCCTGTTATATCTATCCATCTCCACAACTGAGCTTGTCTTATCTGGTGGGCCAGGTGCTCAGACAACCCCTTGACCTGGGTAGTGCTGGGAGTGGTACTACCAATTGCTGGCAAAACTCACCAGGAATGTGGACTATTGGGAGGGCCTTTAGGCCAAACTCAAAACACTTAATGGCATGAGCAAATCCATTCTGAATAGAGGCCCTATGGACCCAGAATGACTCTGGAAAAGCTATAAGAGAGGGGAATACTTCAGAGAGACCCTTTCTTTTGATAACAGCCCCAGAGTCAATGGGGCAGCAAGAAACCAGGTTATATCTTTGTTTAAAACCTTTATTGGATTACAAGTTGAGTACATTGTTGATTTTCAAATGGAAATATTTTAGTTGTTTCATATAGAGACATAATACACAACATTAATGACAATTAAAAATAACATAAAATGCTTTGAATTGAACAAATAGAAAAATATAATAAGTGTGTGTATGTCCGTGTATAAAACTATGACTTAATACACAAAGATAATTTTTTTTCTACTGGGCTTGGGATCTCCCTTCTGTTCATACAGTGCCCTTTGAATCTTGCCTTCACTACTTATAACTAATGTGAATTGAGTAAGTTATTTAATGTTTCTGAACTTTCTTTTTTCCTCTGTGATACCAAACCGAAACAAACCCAGTGCTGTCAAGTCGATTCCGACTCATAGCGACCCTATAGGACAGAGTAGAACTGCCCCATAGAGTTTCCAAGGAGTGCCTGGTGGATTCGAACTGCCAACCCTCTGGTTAGCAGCCGTAGGATTTAACCACAACGCCACCAGAGTTTCCTCCTTTGTGATAGATTACCCAAAATGGTCCCTATTCATTCCTCCTCATCCAGACTTTTTGCCATGTAACTTGGAAAGGACGCCCTCCCCGCCCCCAGACTCTGGGCTTAACCATATGACTTACTTTGGCTGAAAGAATATGGTGAGCAGGATGACATGCCAGTTCTGAGTCTAGGCCTCAAGGGGCCTTTATGTTTCTGCTTGTTCTCTTGCACCTCTGCTATTGCCACGAGAGCAAGCTCAGCCAAGGGCAGCAAAGCAGTCTAGCCAACCCCTAGCTGAACCCATACATATGAGCAATAAATGATTATTGTCATATGCCACTGATAGTTTCGTGGTTATTTGTTATACAGCATCATTATGACAACAGAAAACTGACACACATAACTAATGCATCGTAAGTTTGTTATAAGGGTTAAATGAGATTTTATAGAGACAGTGACTAGCAGCACACCACAGTCACCAAAAATGTGTCTATTATTATTGTTGATCAATTTTACTTTCTAGAATACAATCATATTCAACACCTACGTTCTTGAGATTATAACCAGGTCACTGACTTGAATTTTGGATGTGTCTAAACCATTTGGTCTCAACACTTACAGAAGTCTTTTGTTTTTACTCCCATAGGTGGTTAATGACATTCATGGAATGTGAATTTTACTGATTTACCCTTTATTCAAAGAGCAAGTGGCCATATTTTCCTCACCTCCAATTACTTTAGGGAGAGGGGATACTATCTGAAATAGCTGATGGTTGGTCTCAAGTAGCAACAATAATGTGATTAAATTGAAAGTAATTTAAAATTAATGTGTTTGAGAAATTTGCAATGCCTCTTGAGATTATACAATCTTTGGAATAGTTAATCCTTCAGAAAATTACATGTGAGAGGCAGGTAACCAATCTCAATATCATCTTTGAGCTGGTATAAGAACAAGCTGTATATTAGCTATATGATTGGAGGAGAAATATGAATATAGACAAATGGGCTGACAAACATTTACTCTCTGTTGTCATTCACTTCTATTTATGTAAGAGATTAAAAGACACCCCAATGCAGCATTTTTTCCCATTCCTTTAACCCTTGTCCTATGAGCAGAAAAAGTAACTGCGTTTGGCAAAGGGAAAAAGTGTAATACTGTCAACGACAAGGATAACAAATATCACAGACAAAATTCACGTGCAATGATGGATGTATATAATAAACTACCTGGTGCCATTGAGTCGAATCTGACTCATAGCAATCCTATAGGACAGAGTAGCACTGCCTCATAGGGTTTCCAAGGCTGTAGTCTTGACTGAAGCAGACTATCACATCGTTCTCCCAAGGAGCAGCTGGAGGGTTCAACATGCCAACCTTTCTATTAGCAGTCAAGCACTTAAACACTGTGCCACCAGGGCTCCTTATATAATGAACTAGACACATCTAATACCATAAAGTCTCAAAATGTCAGAGATGTTTGGTGCCTGGACCAGCAGCAACAGCATCACCTGGGAACTTATTAGAAATGCAAATTCTCGGATTCCACCCTAATCCACTGAATCTAAAACTCTGGGGGAGGGGCCCAGCAATCTGCAGTTTAGCAAGCCCTTCAGGTGATTCCGATGCATGCTAAAGTTTGAGAACCACTGATCTAGACAGAATCATGCTACTCAAAGTGTGTCCTCCAGACCAAAGCATCAGCATCACCTGGGAACTTGTTAGAAATACAAACTCTCAGGCTCCACCCAGACTTACTGAACCAGCACCTGCAATTGAACAAGATCCTCAAGTGACTTGTATGCATATTCAAAGTTGAGAAGCACTGCCCTAGTCCACCGGTTCCCAAACTTGGCTGCATATTTTTAAAAATACTGATATCTGGCTCCTTTTCCAGCAGTTCTAATATAAGTGGTCTGAGGATCAGCCCATGAAACTGGATTTTCAAAAGGTCTCCAAGTGATTTTAATGTGCAACAAGGTTTGAGAGCCATTGATAGTTCACCTCTTTTGACTGGTGAGAAATCTAAGCACAGGGTGCTTCAATTTTTAAATTTCCATCTCTTGGTACTTGCTTAGCAAATCTCCCGTATCAATATCCTCAAACTAGGCCTCCTCTGTAAATGTTATTTGATGACTCTCACTGGGGAAGAGTCAAGAATCAAAGCTAGGAGTAACATCCACTTCCTTCTTTTCATGCACGAACTTTTTACGTTTTTTGGTGCCAGGGACTGAGTCTTGAACAGCATTATTATTATTATTTTGTACTTGTCATGGATTGAATTGTGTTCCCCCAAAATATGTCAACTTGGCTAGTCCATGACTCCCAGTATTGTATGATTGTTCACCATTTTGTCACCTGATGTGATTTTCTTATGTGTTGTAAATACTACGTCTATAATGTTAATGATGTGGGATTAGCGACAGTTACGTTAATGAGGCAGGATTCAATCTACAAGATTTGGTTGTGTCATAAATCAATCTCTTTTGAGATATAAAAGAGAGAAGCAAGTAGAGAGACTTGGGGACCTCATACCACCAAGAAACAAGAGCCAGGAGAATAGTATGTACTTTGGGCCTGGGGTCCCTGTGCTGAGAAGCTCCTCAACTGGGGAAGACTGATGACAAGGACCTCCCCCCAGAGCCGATGGACAGAGAAAGCCTTCCCCTGGAACTGGCACCCTGAATTTGGACTTCTAGCCTACTAAATTGTGAGAGAAGAAATTTCTCTTTGTTAAAGCCATCCACTTGTGGTATTTCTGTTATAGCAGCACTACATGACTAAGACAGTACTTCATCTCCCACAGCACAGATATAGATAAGGCTCCCAAAGAAAATCTGTTGACCTAAATTGTCAGTACCAACTGCCTCTCCATATGTTTGTCTTGTCCCTCAGGTTAAGTTGCCTTCTAGACTCCTAGGATCCAAATGAAAGCCTCTCAGATTCTGTAAACCAGCGTCCCAGAGCATAGGTGCCAAACCACTAATCAGTTTTTGCTGGCTAAATCTTTTTCATTTTCATTTTTTCCATGTCCCTGTGAAGTTGTGACATTGCCAAACTCAGTCTACTCAAATGACAACTATTTAGTGTTTATCCTCTTCCAAGAACAAGAGGGTCTGACCCACACTTAATATAGTGGAAACTATATAATATATGTAAGTTCTACCTGCAGACTCTAAAAATTAATGTACCCTACAAAAGTGATTATTTAACATCCTTAAATTATCACACACATAAGCCCCCATCTTTCTCCCTCCCACAAAACAGGACAAAGGTTTCAGTGGCAGTTGTGGAGACTTTCCTTCTGTATCAGCAGGGATGTTTGCCTAGAGCTGAACAATTGTGTGATGTGAATTACGACCACCTGTTCACATTTCATTAAACCAAATATTGCCAATAAAGCAATCAGTGTCAACATGAGCCACAAATGCACACATTTCAGGAGGTTCTCGCCTCTGCTACTCTTAAGCAAAAATGAGGGCAGTAATTGCTTTTAAGCAAAAAAAAAAAAAAAAAAAAACCGACGGCAATAATTAGTACCTATTTAATTTTTTTTTTTTTTTTTTGTAGAGAAAGAGGGGAAACACCCCCTCGGCATTAGTTTTTCTAGAAAGCAGTTAGTGAAAGCACCCCCCCCCCCACACACACACATTCTAGCAGAGGAAAAGGAAAACTAACATGTAGCTTCACATTGTTGAATTCTTCAAAGAGACAGAACTGGTCCTTACTGATTTTCTTGCAAGGGAAATAACAGGTTTTGAAGCATCTCTGAAAACAGAGAAAATAAGACCAGCAGTCTTCTAAAATTTTCTGGAGTACAGTACATGAAAAATAAAATATTCAATAGCATCCTTGAATGAATTGTTTCAACATTATCGTGACATTCCCATTAACTTGCCTCCGGAATGTTTTGATTCAGTAAATGGTGACGAGATAGATATGCAATAACTGCAGTTACCTTACAGCTCTGGCACGTCCTGGGCTGCGGAGGGTTGTTCCAAGATCCAAACTCAGGCAGGCTACAGTAAAACATCTGCTTCCTCACCGAGAAAGAGGAAACCGCCCTGGCAAAGGATCCCAGCTCAGCCCTCTAGCTCTCCTGTCCCCACCTCCAGGAATCACCCAGGAAGAAAGTGGGGGAGGAGGGAAATACAGGAAACAAATCAAACAAACATTTCTAGCCCTATAAACGCCGCATCCGGACATTTGAAGGTACCCTGGAAATTAAGAATCTCGCCCCAGAGTTTGGTTTGTCCGGGGTCTGACCATGGATTTGATATTCCCTGCTGCGTTTTAAAATCTAACTTTCTCCAATGGAGAGAACCAGAGGGAGGAAGCAAAGGCAGACAGAGACTCAGTTGGGAGGCGGGAGACCCTTCTTCCCGACCCCGGTAGCCACCTTGCAGGCATCAAGAGATGAGAAACTTACCTGGTCCTCACCTAGCAGGAAAGACGGCTGGTTCAGCACCGGGCAGGGGGCAGTCTGCAGGGGTGAGTCGCTGGAAGCCAGAGATGAAATACAGACCCCAGGCAGGAGGCAAAGTCCTGCTCCTAACCCGGGGGAGCGGAGTGACTCATGCGCTGCGCTGCGCTCCGCTCCTGCCTCTCGGCGCCGTGCGCCCCTGTCTCCCCGCCCCCGGCAGGTGCCTGGGCAGAGCTCCAGGAGGCAGTGTCCAGCGGCCCCTAGCTACAGGGCTCGCGGCCTGACGCCCCCAGGCGGCGGCGCCAGAGCCCACCCAGCCAGCCCAGCCGGCCCTTCCAGACAAACGCCCGCTACCGTAGGACGCGTGCCTCTGTCGTCGGTCTCCCCTTTCCTGCCACCCCAGGACCCGCTGCCTTTGGGGTGCCCGTCTGACACACTTTCTACCTGCCAGCTGGATATGGCAATGCCCAGACTCCCCCACAGCTGGTGCCAATGCCCCAATGCCGGCACCCCCCTACCGCCCCCACAGCTAATGCACAAATTATTCCCGCCTCCTAGGAGCCCCCACCCGCCACCAGTAACAGCTTCCTCACTTGATTCTGACAGCCCGTGCAGCGACGCCTCCTCGCGGAAGAGGCTGGGAGCCCTCTCTCAGATCCTCCAGGGTCCTGGAAAAGTGTAGTGGGGATGATGGCGCTCTGATGCCAGGGGGCACACTCCTATTCTGGCTCAGCGATAGGAAGAGCAGCCAGGCCCTATCCAATTTGGGCTGGGTGGTAGTGCTTCCTTGGGACAGGCAAGGCACCCTAGGGTGCCAGGACTTATAGAAGAAGCAACATCTCCAGCAAACATGGCTTGGTAATTGTGCTTTGGGGTGTAGCATTTCACTGGTCGAGGTCATCTTGTTCTGCTGGGGGTGGGGGGAAGGTCGATGAGACCACAGTCCTGCCTCCATCATAGCACTGGGGAAGAAAAGCATGTAGAGTAAGAGTCACACTTTGCCTTGAATTACTCTGAATACCCTAAAGGAGTTAGAATGGGGGGCTGTAGAGTTCAGAGAGAAAGAATCAAGAATGGGGAGGGCAAGGACACTTTCCCAGCACAAGGACAGCATTTTAGCTGCTACATGTCCTACAACTCTGGTAAAGAATGGAACGTGTCAGCCTATTCTGAAAGATGGACAATCCCCTCCCACACACACACACCTCTTCTCTTCATTTCTCTTCTCATCATCTCATTGTTTTCTTAGAAGTTCCCCACAACGGATAGGGACCATGAGTTATTCATTTCAATGTCCAATAGCCCAGAACACCGCCTGACACAAAGTGGAAAATAAATCCTTACTGCAAGCTCAAATTATTGCCATTCAGGACCTTCCTACTCCTGTGTCCCAGCCCTACTTCTATACTTTCCATATCTATTTTCCTTTACTTTTCTTCCTTATCTGTGCTTTCCTGAACAATATCCCCCTCAAATTTCTCTAGCTCTGCTCTCTAATTCTCTAAGGTCTGTTTCTTTTCCAACTTTATTTGTTCTCTTTTTCCAAAGTCTACTCTGCATTCCCCATTCTTTCTGCAAGTTCAATGCCAACGAAGTGCTTTGCTACCTTTTTGTTTTAAGCTGCTAGGTACTTAGACCAAAATTCTTACCTGTGATGAATCCTACACCCTCCAGAATTTCTTTCTTTTTTTTTTCCTCTCTCTCTCTCTCTTTCGATTTCTCGATATCTTTTCTGTTGTTGTAGCGGTGGATCCAAGACAGTGTGCCCTTTCTTGCAAGGTTATCATATATATTACTGGAATCATATGTTCATTCAACTCACATTACTGTGTACCTACTATGTCCCAGGCATTATGTTAGGCCTTAGATTTATAGGGAAACCCTGGTGCCGTAGTGGTTAAGAGCTACGGCTGCTAACCAAGAGGTTGGCAGTTTGAATCCACCAGGTGCTCCTTGGAAACTGCATGGGGCAGTTCTACTCTGTCCTATAGAGTCACTGTCATGCATTGAATTATGTCCCCCAAAAATGTGTGTATCAATTTGGCTGGGTCATGATTCCCAGTATTGTGTGGTCGTCCGTCCCCCATTTTGTGATTGTAATTTTATGTTAAAGAGGATTAGGGTGGGATTGTAATACCCTTACTAAGGTCACATCCCTGATCCAACGGTAAAAGGAGTTTCCTGGGGGTGTGGCCTGCACCAGCTTTTATCTTTCAAGAGATAAAAGGAAAGAGAAGCAAGCTGAGAGTGGGGGATCTCATACCACCAAGAAAGCAGTGCCAGGAGCAGAGTGCATCCTTTGGACCTGGGGTCCCTTCATGGAGAAGCTCTTATTCTGGGGAAAGATTGATGAGAGGATCGACAGAGAGAGAAAGCCTTCCCCTGGAGCTGATGCCCTGAATTTGGACTTTTAGCCTACTTTACTGTGAGAAAATAAACTTCTCTTTGTTGAAGCCATCCACTTGTGGTATTTCTGTTACAGTAGCACTAGATAATCAAGACAGTCATTATGAGTCAGAGTTGACTCTATGGGAATGGGTTTGGTTTTTTCCGTTGGGTTTGTAGAGATGAATAAGGCAAAGTCACTACCATCAAGTGTGCCACAGATCAGGAAGTGTGGATAGGGGCAGATCATCCATCCAATAGGCAAGGTAAGCATGTGTTTACCAGAGCAATTCCATGTGAAATTGCTCACCAGAGATTAGTAAGTAAGCACAAGTAAGCCTGTGCTTACCTTGCTTATTGGGTCATCTGCCCCTGTCAGGGATTGTAAATCTGAAAAGAGGCTTTGATTCTGTAGGAAGGTGCTGTGGTGTTTGGAGAAAGAGAGATACCAGCCATACCTAGAAGCAGAATCCTTGATGTGGTGACAAATGTGAAATTGTTCACTAGAGACGATCTGGCATGCACCGAGTTTACCTTGCGTATTGAATAATCCACCCCTGGGTGTGGAGAAGGGAGGAGCAAACAATAAAATAAAGTTATACAACAATGTGTTAGATGCTATAATGGGATGTGTACAAAGTGTTAAGGGTACTAAAAGGGAGCTCACAGCCCTCCTTGGAGCGGGTAGAAGGATCATGAAATGTTTCACCAGAAGATGACACTTGAATGGAGTTTGGGAAATTGACTAGGAGTTTTCCAGGAAGTCATGAATGGGGGAAATATATGGAAGATAAGTATTTTTAGGCAGACAATGTCTAAGACCACTCCGGGCTTATATCTTTGCTGTTAAGAGAATCTTCCTTCCTGATACCTCCAGCAAGTCTCAGGGGTAATCCTAATTGGCTCTGCTTGAACCATGTGTCCATCCCTGAAATAATCACCATGACCAGGTAGGTAGTGTATTCTGATTGACTAGCCTGGGTGACGTATGTGCCCAGCCCTGTTTATTTTTTTGGGGTGCGGGGCAGGGGAGGTGTGACTGATAGCCTTACCTGGAGGGGAAGGTACAGTTCCTAAACAAAAAGATGTCAGGAAAAATGTTGCCAAAATTATCACGTCAACTGCATATGTACAGGGATTTCTAATATAAAATGATGCAAGCAATCCAAAAAAAAAAATCTCATTTTGCAAAATAACACACTAGAAGTAACAGGGCTTATAGAAAAAACTTGACTTGGGGTAGACCACTCAAAACATATTCAACTTTATAACCAGAGCATTAACAAAATAAAAATGAACATCTCAGGCAATGACACGGATGGCCCAGACAGGCAGCTTTTTATGGCTGGAAGCTACCTCAGGAGAAATTAAAAATGCAAGAAACCAGTAAAATGGAAATTCTGGCTCGAGGGGCCTGAGGCAAAGCAGATGGAAGTGGGCTTCTAAGATAGTGAGGCTACCATTAAGGCACACACAGGAGGAAACGCAGTCTGCCAGAGCCAAGAGCTGTGCAAGGCTGGAGTGTACCTCCCTGGGGATGAAGCCTTGGGTATAGACCTTCACTTCTAATTTTTTAAAAAATAAACCTAAAAAGGCTCCTGACTGTGCAGCAGCCAAGGTGAGGGTTTTTTCCTTTTATGCTGAAGGTTATAATTCTAATCCAACACATCTTCCACATTATACTGACATTGTTGCCATATTTGCAAGTGCATATAAGCTAATTGTTATGGAAAATATGGTATAGCAGTACAGATTGTGTGTACACACACACACAAATTTATTATCTATCAAGTATTTATCAAGAACCTATGATATAATCCACACTCAACATTTTTAAATTCCAATTATTTGTTAACAACTCCCACATTTATATCTTTGGTCTGGCTATCTCCTCTGAATTCCAGAAACTTATCTAGCAACTAATGGTTTACTTTCAACCATTTCAGGAGGTAGCATATGATCAGGAACCGATGGTACTGAAGGAAGAAGTCCAAGCTGCACTGAAATTATTTGCGAAAAGCAAGGCTTCAGGAATTGGAAGAATATCAACTGAGACGCTTCAACAAATGGATGCAGTGCTAGAAGCACCCACTTGTCTATGCCAAGAGATTTGGAAGACAGCTACCTGGCCAACTGACTACAAGAGATCATATTTTACCCATTCCAAAGAAAGGTGATCCAACAGAATGCAGAAATTATTGAACAATGTCATTAATGTCACATGCAAGTAAAATTTTGCTGAAGATCATTCAAAAGTGATTGCAGCAGTATATCAACAGGGAACTGCCAGAAATTCAAGCTGGATTCAGAAGAGGACATGGAACAAAGGATATCATTGCTGATGTCAGATAGATCATGGCTGAAAGCAGAGAATACCAGAAAGATGTTTACCTGTGTTTTATTGATTATGCAAAGGCATTCAACTGTGTGGATCAGAACAAATTATGGATAACATTGTGAAGAATGGGAATTCCAGTACACTTAATTGTGCTCATGAGGAACTTGTACTTAGACCAAGAGGCAGTCACTGGAACAGAACAAGGGGATACGGCGTGGTTTAAAGTCAGGAAGGGTGTGTGTCAGTGTTGTATCCTTTCACCATATTTATCCAATCTGTATACTGAGCAAATAATCTGAGAAGGTGGACTATATGACCAACGTGGCATCAGGATTGGAGTAAGACTCATTAACAACCTGCGATATGCAGATGGCACAAACTTGATTGCTGAAAGTGAAGTAGACTTGAAGCACTTACTGATGAAGATCAAAGACCACAGCCTTCATTATGGGTTACGGCTCGACATAAAGAAAACAAAAATCCTTATAACTGGACCAGTAAGCAACATCGTGATAAATGGAGAAAATATTGAAATTGTCAAGGATTCCATTTTACTTGGATCCACAATCAACGCCCACAGAAGTAGGAGTCAAGAAATCAAATGATGTATTGCATTGGGCAAATCTGCTGCAAAATATCTCTTTAAAACATTAAAAAGCAAAGATGTCACTTTAAGGACTAAGGTTCACCTGGTCCAAGCCATAGTGTCTTCAATCACCTCATATGCATGTGAAAGGCGGACAATGAATAAGGAAGACTGCAGAAGAGTTGATGTCTTGGAATTACGGTATTGGCAAAGAATATTGGATATACCACAGACTGCCAGAAGGCTAAACAAATCTGTCTTGGAAGAAGTACGGCCAGAGTGCTCCTTAGAAGCAAGGACAGCAAGACTTCATCTCACATAATTTGGACATGGTATCAAGGGGGACCAGTCCCTGGAGAAGGACATTATGCTTGGTAAAGCAGAGGGTCAGTGAAAAACAGGGAGACAGTCAACGAGATGGATTGACACTGTGGCTGCAACAATGGGCTCGAGCATAACAACAACTGTGAGGATGGTGCAGGACCAGGCAGCGTTTCATTCTGTTGTACATAGGGTCACTATGAGTTGGAACCGACTTACAGCACCTAACAACAACAAAAACAATCCAGCAACGTACTTAACGTCCTCACCTGAATGATTATAGTCATCTCAAGTGTGTCTTATACAAAACCCAACTCTTGATGTACCCCCAGATCTGTTCCTCCTCAGGCCTCTCCCATCTTGGATAATGGCAACTCCATCCATATTGATGCTCAAGCTAAAAAAACCCTGAAGTCATTCTTGACTTCTCTCTTTCTCTTACACCTTATGTCTAATCTATTAGAAAATTCTGTCTACTTGACCTTCAAAACACATGAAGAATCTGACCACTTCTCACAACCTGCACTGCTACCATCTTTGTCCAGCCACCATCATCTCTCCTGTGTTTTTACAAATAGCTCAACTGGTTTTACTGCCCTTTGCTTCCTGTAGTCTATTCTCCCCCAGTAGCCAGAGTGATTCTTTTAAAATATAACTTCAAATACATCATTCATCTGTTCAAAACCCTCCATTGTGTCTTTGTCTCCCTCAGACTAAAAACATAATTCTCACCATGGTCTATAAGGGCTTACACAATCTAACCACTGTCAACTTTCTAACCCCATCTTCTTCCATTCTCTCCCTAGTTTGTTACTCCACCCCATTCATACTGGCCTCTTTGCCCTTCCTCCAACACACAAAAAGCTCCTGTCTCAGGACTGGTGTACTGGCTGTTCCCTGTGCATAGAACTCTCTTTCCCCGTATACCACCATGGCTCACTCCCTCATCTCCTTTAGGTTTCTCTTCAAAAGTTGTCACTGAGGCCTTCCTTGACTGCCCTATTGATAATAGTGATTCTTCCATTCCATGCCCAGCACTCCCTATCCTCCATCCCTGCTTTATTTTCTCTATAGCTTTTATCACCATCTAGTGTATTAAATATTTTATTTATTTATTTATTATCTATCTTCCACCTCTAGAATATAAACTCTTTGAAAACATAGACTGTTGTTTTATTATCTGCTGTATTCTCAATGCCTAGAACATTATCTGGCATATATTAGGCCCTCAAGAAATATTTGAGTGCATATTTGTTGAATGAATGGGTATGTGAGGACCTGTTACATACCAGGCACTGTTCTAGACTTTAGGGATATTGCAGTAAGGAAAACAGGTAAAGTCTCCACCACCACTGTGTGTGTGTGTGTGTGTGTGTGTGTGTTGTGTGTTTGAGCAACTCCCCAAATACTAGCTTCTAGGAAGCAGGACCTATTTCAAGTTCATTCAACCTATTCCATATGGACAAGCAAAGTGTCATGCCTAAGAGAAGAAATAATGAATATTATGTACTAAAATTCCCCTACACACTTACTAATACTTACAAATTACATAAAGTCTGTCTGTTGTGTTGCTTGTTTTTTTTTTTAATCAGTAAGCCTGATCACATTGAATTTTTTTTTGCACTATTGGTAAATGATTCTAACTATCTATTAAACTATCACAAGCTGACAGTGAATCTGTAAGTGTGTTTTGTCATGGAAATATTCCATTCTTATCAGTCCACAACATAAAAGGAAAGGTCTGAAGACTAAAACTACAATGAAGCTGCACAGCACTAAAATAACATGATCATAATTATGAAGTAGCACACCAGTGTCATGGGGCAGCACATAATTAAATAGCAAATGAGGTGAGGAGAGAGAATGTGTTGGGAGCTGAGGGGTAAGGCAATAATAACTGGTGGTTGGAGCGTCTGGGTTCAAGGGTTGAGCATTTTGGCATCTTCAGCCCATTGAAGGGGTTGGAAGGTATCATTGTAATATAGTTGATGATATTTGCTCTCTTTGTGTCTCCTTTTATCTTCCGGTTCATCTCTAGGCCTTTGCCCTACCAAAGACGGTCAGGTGGCCAAGCCAGATAGGTTGCACGAGATGGTTCTAGATCCTTCCTTTAAGTATTGGGGAGTGGTTTCTTACTAAACCAAACACAAAAGAAGAATCATTAAGTGGGGAGGAGTGGATTTTGCCCCCTTGAGTTTCATTATTTCTCTTGAAGGTCTTTTTTTTCCTCTAAATTTTTTATTTTCTTGTTGTTGTTAAGAATATATACAGCAAAACATACACTAATTCAACAGTTTCTACATGTACAATTTAGCGATACCGATTACATTCTTTGAAACGTGAAACCATTCTTACCCTTCTTTTCTGAGTTGTTCCTCCCTCATTAACGTAAACTCACTGCCCGCTAAGGTTCCTATGTAATATTTCAAGTTGTTGTTCTCAATTTGATCCTATATAGATAGTTCTTAAAAGAGCACAATGCTTAAAGCAGATTTTTTTTTACTAAACCCACTGCTGTCGAGTCAATTCCGACTCATAGTGACCCTTTAGGACAGAGTAGAACCACCCCATAGAGTTTCCAAGGAGCGCCTGGTGGGTTCGAACTGCCAACCTCTTGGTTAGCAACTTTAGTATTCAACCACTACGCCACCAGGGTTTCCATTTTTTTACTAGTTAAGCTAAACTATTGCTTGGTTTTAAGATGACTTCAGGGGATGTTTTTGGTTTAAGGTTTAAAGATTATCGCAGGGCAATAGTTTCAGGGGTTCATTCAGCCTCCATGGCTCTAGAAAGTCTAGAGTCCATGAAAATTTGAGATTATGTTTTCAGTTTTCCCCCTTTTGATCAGGATTTTTCTATGGTGTCTTTGATCAAAATGTTCAGTAATGGTAGATGGGCACCATCCAGTTCTTCTTGTCTCATGGCAAAGGAGGCAGCTGTTCATGGAAGCAGTTAGCTGCACATTCCATATCCTCCTTCTATTCCTGACTCTCCTATCTCTGTTGCTCCAGGTGAACAGAGATCTACTGTTGTTACTTGGATAGCCACTTGAAAGCTTTCAAGACCCCAGGCACTATGAAATGAACTAGGAGATAGAACAGAAGCACTAAACACTTTATTAGGCCAATTAACTGGGATGCCCCATGAAACCATGACCCAAAACCTTCAAATCACGGAACCAAATCCATGAGGTGTTTGGTTGTACATAAGCAGGCTCAGCAACTACTCTTTTTGTTGTTGTCGTCGTTGTAAATATATCTATCACACAATTTTTGCCAATTCAACTTTTTTACCAGTATACAACTTAATGACAGCAATTGCAGTAATCGGCTGTGCAACCCTACCCTTAATCAATGTGATTTTTCCATCACTGGTGGATTTTGCCCCCTTGAGTTTCATTATTCCTCTTGAGGGTCTTTCAATCTGCCAGCTACTCCCACTAACACAATGGTCCCCAGAAGCCCCCTATACCCTCATTAAAGCCTGGACTAGAACAGTCGTGAAAATGTGAAATTTTAAATTAGAACAATATAACATACCAAGGAGGAAAAAATAAGTATTGTAGAAAGAATCATTTATCCCACTAATAAAGAGCATTAACCTATTTTTTTTTAATTTTTATTATGCTTTAGGTGAAAGTTTATAGCACAAATTAGTTTCTCATTCAAAAATTTATACACAGATTGTTTTGTGACATTGATTGCAATCTCTGCAATGTGTCACGACTCTTCCCCTTTCCGTTTCTACCCCAAGTTCCCTGTGTTCATTCACCCAGTTTTCCAGACCCTTCCTGCTTTCTCTTCTTTGCTTTTGGGCAGGTGTTGTCCATTTGGTCTCATATACTTGATTGAACTAAGAAGAACATTCCTCACGTGTGTTACTGTTTATTTTGTAGGCCTGTCTAATCTTTGGCTGAAAGGTGGACTTCAGGAGTAGCTTCAGTTATGAGTTAACAGGGTGTCAGGGAGCCATAGACTCAGGGGTTCCTCCAGTCTGTGTCAGACCAGTAAGTCTAGTCTTTTTTGTGTGTGTGTGAATTTGAATTTTGTCCTACATTTTTCTCTCACTCTGTCTGAGACCCTCTCTTGTGACCCCTGTCAGTGTGGTTGGTGGTGGTAGTCAGGCACCATCTAATTCTTCTGGGCTCAGTGAGAAAGAAGAAGACTCTCGAAGAGATGGATTGACACAGTGGCTGCAACAATGGGCTCAAGCAGAACAGCGATTGTGAGGATGGCGAAGGACTGGGAAGCGTTTCATTCTGTTGTCTGTAGGTCGCTATGAGTCGGAACCGACTCAACAGCACCTAACAACACAACAACAGGCTGGTGGAGGCTGTGGTCCATGTGATTCATTAGTCCTTTGGACTAATATTTTCCTTGTGTCTTTGGTTTTCTTCCTTCTCCTTTGCTCCAAACATGATGGGACCAATAGATGTATCTTAGATGGTCACTCACAAGCTTTTAAGACCCCAGATGCTACTCACCAAAGTAGGATGTAGAACATTTTCTTTATAAACTATGTTATGCCAGTTGACCTAGATGTCCCCCAAAGACCATGGTCCCCAGCCCTTAGGTCCAGTAACTTGGTCCCTCAAGTTGTTTAGATGTGTCTAGGAAGCTTCAATGACTTTGTCTTGGTCAAGTTGTACTGATTTCTCCTATTTTGTGTGTTGTCTTTCCCTTCATAAAAGTTAACAATCTATTATTTATTTGTGAAGATTTATACATATATCTTTTGATATTCCTCTTAGCAGCCCTAAACGATAAGATAGGTATCATCGTTCCTACTTTTCAGATAAGGAAGCTAAGGCTTAGAAAGTTTAAGTGTTTTATCAATGGGCACAAAGCCAGTTAATGACAAAGCCAGAATTCAAATGCCGGTGTATTCGTCTTTAAGTTTGGTACTTCTATTAATTATCCAAAGCCGCAAAATCCTGCATAACACCCACTGCCATTGAGTCTACCCTAAGTCATAGCAACCCCATATAGGACAGAGAAGAACTGGCACAGTGCTTAAGTGCTTAGCTGCTAAGTGAAAGGTCGCTGGTTTGAACCCACCATCTGTTCCAAGGGAGGAAGATGTGGTAGTCTGCTTCCATAAAGACTTACAGCCCTGGAAACCCTGTGGGGCAGTTCTGCATGACACACCACCTCAAATGTCAGTGACATAAAACTAGAATCATATACTCTAATGTATTTTTGGGTTTTCTGAGAGTCAGCTGATCTAGGCTGAGCTTGGTTTTGGGGGTGATTCTGCCCCATGAGTCTGTCTCCATCTGGGACCAAAAGGCTGACCCCCACATGTTCTTCTTATGGAAATTGCAGAAAGGCACGACACCAAAAGGAAATATGCACATTCTCATGATAGGCTCAGAATTGGCATACCATCACTTATAGCTCATTCTATTGGCCAAAGCAAGTAATTTGGCTGAGCTCAAAAATCAAGGGTCAGGGAAACACCACCTAGAGAGGCCATTGCAAGATTAAATGGCAAAGGGCATCTATATAGGGATGATTATGGAATTAAGCTATCA
The DNA here is from genome assembly GCF_024166365.1 of Elephas maximus indicus. Lineage (NCBI taxonomy): Eukaryota > Metazoa > Chordata > Mammalia > Proboscidea > Elephantidae > Elephas > Elephas maximus. Next base: position 137,500,562 of record NC_064846.1, read on the forward strand.
ATGCATTCTACCACAGTGTTCTTCCCCTTGTACCAAGCAGCTTCTCCATACCGTTTTCTCATCTACATTCTAGCTCACTATGGCTAGGAAAACGGATGTTTGTTATGTCTTTAAACAAAGGTCAAAGGACATGATCCTGTTCTACTACCATCAGAGCTCTCCCACTGCATCCCTCTCTGATAGGCTTATCTAACTTATTAACTGAAATAATATCTTATCCTTCCCAGAACATCTGTCACCTACACATGGGGAGTGGTCTCATCTAAGTTCACCCACAGCAAATTCACAACTCAGAAACCCTTACAAAAAAAAATCATAGTGTTCATACAATAACATTCACATACTTCCATCAAGGGTGAGTCACTCTATGTATTTAAATTATCCTGGCTGGACTCTTATTCTCTTGCTCTCTGAAGCCGAGCTCATTTCATTCATTCAATTCATTTAGGAATCTTTTATTGAGTATCTTCTATATGTCAGGCATTGCGTGAGGTACTTAAGATGTCAAGGTGAATAGAGTAGCCCCAGGCCCTGCCCTCACAGAGTGTTTTTTTTTTTCCTGGTAAATTAGTATGCACTGATGCACAGATGTGCATTAATGAATTCATGTCATGGTATACATCACCCACATTTGCATAACTTATTTGCATTTTAACAAGAATTTTAACCCAAACTGTGACCCATTTCATCATGTTGGCCCTGATGTTAGACAAATAAGGGATGCTTTCTAAGCAGAAATGGTTGTCTGCAATCTGCACATCTCACTGCCTAACTTGTCACTAACAGTAAGTTCCTAGAATGAAATAGAGAAGGGATGCTGGGGCAACTGGCAAATGTTGGTTGGTCATCCCAGGAGGTAACTTTGTGGATACTTAGTGCTCTTCAATAAATCAATCCACAAGTATTTTTAAGTGCCTACTGGCGCTCCTTGGAAACTCTATGGGGCAGTTTTACTCTGTTCTATAGGGTCGCTATGAGTTGGAATCGAATTGACGGCAATGGGTATGGGAAGTGCTATGAGGCCTTGGTGATGCAGTGGTTAAGAGTTATGGCTGCTAACCAAAAGGTCAGCAGTTTGAATCCACCAGACGCTCCTTGGAAACCTTATGGGGCAGCTCTACTCTGTCCTATAGGGTCACTCTGAGTCAGAATTGACTCAACGGCAATGGGTTTGGTTTGGTTTACTAAGTACTGTATCCTAAAAGGATGTGGGCTCTGAAGTGAGATTGCTTGGGTTTGAGTCCCCACTCCATCATTCATTAGTCATGTTGCCTCTCTGGCCTCTGTTTTCACATCTGTAAAAATGGAGATAATCAGAGTAATTACTCATAGGATTATCGTGAAGTTTAAGTAAGATAATATACATAAGTGGTTAGCATAGTGCTTGCCACATTATAGACACTGAATTCACTGGTTAGTTATTACCTTGTCCTATAAGCACAGCTGGGTAGAAGGAGGATACAAAATAAATTAAAGAAATTATTCTTATCTCTAAGAAACTAATAATCTGTTTCAGAAGAGAAGGAATATATTAAATGACTAGAGAGAAATCACAAGATGATTATTAGTTAAGATCCTTTTATTTGTGATGACAGAAATTAACTCAGCCTTATTTAAGAAAAGAGATTGAGGGTTGGAGCAAATTAATTGTAATGATTCAGGGGTATTCCACAGACTCAAAAGACAAAAGATTTCAACTGTCAAGCCTAGACAATAACAAGAAAAAGGCCAGTTCCAAAAATTCAGCAGTCAGAGCTGGGTCTGGATCCTGGTTCCCTGAGTTCAGCTGATAAGGTGACTATAGCTCCAACACCTCTCAACCTCTACATCTCTTTGTCCCAAATTTTCAGGAAGACCTAATTGGTCCCAACTGTGTCAATTTTCTACCTCTAGAATGATTAAGTGCCACAGTCTCATATCAGACATGGTCACTGGGGTACCACCTCATGTATATGTGGTTGGGGGGGGGTCTCTTGCCAGATGTCATAGGGAACTCCTGCAATATTTGGCCGCCTATTACCTTTTTTCCCTTATCTACTATACTACTCCAGCAACACTAACCTCCTTGATTTACTTCAACAAAGGTCTTGGGGCCTTTCTGCTTGCTGTTCCCTTTGTCTGGCATGTTCTTCTCTTAAGTAACCATAGAGATCACTCCTTTATCTCCTTCAACTGTTGCTTAAATGTTATCTTCTCACTAAGGCCTTCCCTGACCAAGTTATTTAAAGTTGCAACACCTCCCCAAACACACACCCACATGTACAGACACACTTCTTCCCCCTTCTCTGCTCTATTTTTCTCCAGAGTATTTATGACCTTCAGTACCGGTTAGCTATTGCTGCATAACGAAACACTCCAAAACTCAGTGGCTTAAAACAACAACCACTTTATTTAGCTCATGACACTGTGAGTTGACTAGGCAATTTTTTGGGCTGGAACAACTTGGCTGATCACTACTGGGTTTGCTCATGCATCTGTGGTCAGCTAGCAGATCAGCTAGTAACTAGACGGTCCAGAATCGCTGCCTCATTTACATTTCTGGCAGTTGGCAGGCTGTCCCTTGGGGTACTTCCATTCTTTTCCATCTAGCTTTCTCATCTCAAGTCTCCCCACCTCAAGTCCAGCTGACTTTCTTGGCTTCATTCACAGGGTGGTCTCAGGGTTCCAAGTGCAGAAAGAGGGAAAGCCCCAGTAAGCTAATCCTTTTCAAGCCTCTGCTGGTGATTTATTTGGTAATGTTCTATTGGCCAAAGTAGGATATATGGCCAACCCAGATTTAAGGGGTGGAAAAATAAATACCAATTGTAGGTGAGAAGAGCTGCAAAGTCATGCTGCAAAATAACATTGTAAAGGGGTGTGTAAACAAGGATGGAAAGAGTTTGTGGTCATTTTCTGCAACCTACCATACTTTCTAACATATCATGTCATTTACTTATTTCTTGTTGTAGAAATGACTCTCCATACACTCGTGAATCCCTGCCACAAGAATACTATGGGTGGGGAGACATTTGTGTAGAGTGATTAGTTTCAGTAGTTTTGCCCACACTGAAGAAAGGGTGGTTGTTTATGTGAAGAGTTTTCCTTCCAATCTGCCCATCAATTGTCACATTTGTGGATTACAGCTCCTCTGCAGTCTTTTAACTGCTTTAATAGCACAATGTATTAACTACCCTAGTAATTGCACAGACAAAATCAATGTCCCACATGAACATTTAAATGATGCAAATCAATCTAACAGTCTCTCCTAGAGGGAGCGTTATCATGCAATGAACATTTGCTCTAACTGATATTAAATATGCAAATGAGATTTTAATTTTGATATACTTTCACATGGACACATCTTCAGTTCAATGCAAATCAACTTATAGTCTATCATTACGGACTAATCAGTCTATTTTCTAGTGTGTATATGTATGTGCTTAATGTCTATGTAGACAATGAGGTTTAATTTTTCAGAATATCCGGTGTTCTATTCTGCTCACCACTTCCCCACCCACAATGCCAGGGTTCTTATGAAGAACTTAATTTTAAGAATGGGGACATGATGTCTTGGTCCCTTACTTTTTTAATTCTTCTCTTTTCTCCAGACATCCTCCCACTTTCTCCCATTGTCACCCTAGATTTTTTTGTTTGCTAAAATAATTATAGGGGGACAATGCAGTCATTGCTCTGTATCAACTCTCACTGGACCCTTCAAAGAAGAAAAAAGAGAATGAACAAAAGGAAGGAAGCTAGAATTAATTGAACACTTGCTCTGTGCCAGGCATTAAAACCCTAGACTAGTCCAGTGAAGTAGATGTTACTGAACCCAGCTTACAGCCAAGGAAACAAAAGCACAGAAAGTTTAAGTAATTTACCAAAGGTCACATAATTATTAAATGGAATATCTGTCACCAAACCTGGGTCTGTGAGGACAAACGTACTCTCAAAGCTTAGCAAAGGTGGACTGGAGCAGAACTTGTGAGGATGTTGTAACAACCTCTTCTGGAAAGTAGTTAGCATTTCTTATAAAATGAGCACTTTTCTAATAGACTTTCATAAGATTTACAGCCTAGTCTGGGAAGTTAAATTTACATTCACAATGCATTAAGCACACAGACAACCATCTTTCTCGTTTGTATCCTTGAACCTAGACCTTCTTTCTATTACCTAGTTTAGCATGAGTATCTAACTACATTTTCTTCCTATAAAAAGTCTCCTCTGCTGGCACTGTCATGCATTGCCAGAGGGAGTGTAATTGGTACAACCACTTTGGAAAACTGTTTGGCAGTATCTCCAAAAGCTATACTTATGCATATCCTATGATCCAGCATTTCCACTCCTGGATTTGTACCCGAGAGAAATTAGTGCACATTCTACCAAAATACTTGCACAAGATTCACAGCTGTGTTATTCTTAACAGCCAAACGCTGGGAGCAACCCTGTCTGTCCATCAACAGGCAAATAGACAAGTAAATTGTGGTATAAAACCAAAAAAACTGAACCCATTGCCATTGAGTCAATTCCAACTCGTAAAGACCCTATAGGACAGAGCAGAACTGTCCCATAGGGTTTCCAAGGAGTGGCTGGTGGATTTGAACCGTCGCCCTTTTGGTTAGCAGCCTGAGCTCTTAACCACTGTGCCACCAGGGCAATTGTGGTATAGTCATATAATAAAATACTATACAGAAGTAAAAAGGAATGAACTACTGCTACACATAAAAACATGATGACTCTCACAGATATTCATGTTGAGCAAAAGAAGGCCAGACATAAAAGAGGATATATGGTATGATTCCATTTATATGAAGTTCAATAACAGGCATAACTCATGGACAGCTAATAGGTGAGAGAGAGTAGTACTGATCGGAAAGGGGCATGAGGGAGCTTTCTGGGGTGGTGGAAATGTTCTGCATCTTGATCTGGATTGTGGTTAAAAATTCATCAGATTGTAGAGGTAAAATCAATATATTTAACTATATGCATGTTATACTTTAAAAAAAAAGTTTTAAAAATATTCAAGAAAGATCCTTCACCTTTACTTGCTGAAAGTTTTGACTAAAATACTTGACAAGTACTGGCAATCAATTTGTCTGAGAAATTGCTTTAACTTGTGTCCAGCTGCAATATCATATGTGTCACATTTACTGAATAAAATTATGCTCTTGTGCAGTTATCTGTCTAGCCAGAGTGAAACCAATTCTTGACTGCTCTACTTAATAGACCTCTTCATCCCAGGTATATATCAAGGGCTTGTATTGCCTTTAGTGCTCAGATTAGTAGTTGACTCATTTACACACTGTTAAGCAGTTAGATGGAAATCTCTCTGTCTCACACTTCGTTTTTCCACAGTTCCTGCCTCCATGCAATGCTGGTAGCAGGGGCTCAAGTGTAGTTGTTGAATTAAACTACAGCTAAGTTGCATCACATATTTTACCCACATTTTGTTTCTCCAAAAAGGCGAACAACTTGGGGCAGCTTTTCCATGCATACTTTTCTCCCTAAGCATTCCTTGCTTCCAGGTTTTCCTTTCCCTATATCTATCACAGGCCTAGAAAATGTAAAGTGGTGCTAAAAGGTGGCTGCAAAGTATTGCCAAGAGGGCCACAGGGGATAAAGAGAAACAAGTCATGCTTCTTTATAGGTAAACTTGTGATATTTACCTTAAAACCATACACATATAGAAAATTCTTCAGATGATTTTCATAAAAGGGGGGGAGCCCTGGTGGCTCACTGGTTAAGAGCTGAGGCTGCTAACAAAAAGGTCAGCAGTTCGAATCCACCAGATGCTCCTTGAAAACCCTATGGGACAGTTCTACTCTGTTATATAGGGTCACCATGAGTTGGAATTGACTTGACGGCACACAACAACAAATACATAGAGAGAGAGAAAGAGAGAATTCACAAACCATGCAATTCACACAATTTGCATGTACAATTCCATGGTATTTAGTGTATTCCCAGAGTTGTATAACCATCACCCCATCATACAATCAATTTTAGAATATTTTTACCACATCAAAAAGAAACCTTCTGCCCATTAGCAGTTATTCCCGACTCTCCTCCAAGCCCAGCCCAAGGCAAGTACTAATCTGGTTTCTGTCTATATAGAATTGCCTATCCTGGACATTTCATATAAATGGGATCGTATAATGTGTGTTATTTGTGGTTGCCTTCTTTCATTAGCATAATGTTTTCAAGGTTCATCTGTATTGTAGGATGTATCAGTACTTCATTACTTTTTTTATAACTGGATAATATTCCACTGTATGGATATATCCCATTTTATTGATCCATTCATCAGTTGATGGACATTTGGGTTGTTTCTACTTTTGGCATCTTATCAATAATGCTATGAATAGTCATGTACAAATTTTTGTGTGGACATGTTTCATTTTTCTTCGGTATATACTTGGAAGTAGAATTGTTGGACCATTCTGTGTTTAACTTATGAGGGTTCCAATTTCTCCACATCCTCAACAACACTTATTATTATCTGTCTTTTTTATTATTGTCATCCTAGTGAGTGTGAAGTGATATATCTTTGTGGTTTTGATTTGACTTTCTATGATTGCTAATGATATTGAGCATCTTTCCATGTGCTAATTCATCATTTGTTTATCTTTAGAGAAATGTCTATTTAGATCCTTTGTCCATTTTTTAAATTGGATTGTGTTTGGATTTTTCTTACACATAGCAAAGTAGAAATGTAAATCTTAAGAGGACTTGTGATTTCCATTTAATTTTCTCTCATAGTGGCAAGGCCAATATAAAAATAGATTTGGGTGCATAAGGTACCAGTATAATGTAATAAAGATAAAATAATAAGAAAATAATATTTAAATGAAGTACAATTGCAATATATTTTTATCTATTTGAAAAGAAAGTTAACTCCAGTCCTGCAAGATTGTACATTTACTTCAAGCATTAGCAGTACTCCATTTACACAATTTTTTTTCTTTCAGCTAAAAGCCAAGGAACTGTTAAATTGCCAACAGGCATTCATTTTGTCAGAAATGAGATTAAAGCACCCAAGAGAAGTTAAAACAATTCTTTTCCACTGGGTGGATTGTTATTAGGCAAACTGCATTCTGCTTTTCAATGTTTCCAATAAAGATTCTTTGTAGGCTTATCACCAAAAAGCCAAATCCAGGATTTACTTGGCTCCGTATAAGCTTGTTACATAAGCATTTAACCCTGTGCATAATGCCTTTTTTGTGGAGTCCCTGAGTGGTACAAATGGTTAAGCACTTGACTACTAACAATTGGCAATTCAAACCCACCCCTCAGAACAAAGCCTTGGCCCTGGCAATCTGCTTCTGAAAGGTCACAGCCTTGAAAACCCTACACAGCACAATTCTACTTTGCAACACATGGGGTCGCCATGAGTCAGAATTCACTTGATCATAATTTTTTTTAATATAATGCCTTTCTGATCTAAAAATATCTTTAGGATTAAAAATATCTGTAGTAGAAGACAACTTTTTTTTTTTTTGGATGAGCCTCCAATAAGAAAACTAGGGGGTTGTCTCCACTGGACTGCTCAACTCCCAAACCTGAAAAGCTCTTGCCACACCAAAACAAAAGGAAATTAAAAAATTATTTTTTAAGAAAAGATTTTTATTATCCCACCAAGTAATATGCAACAATCAAAATACTGCAACCTGGAGGTGGGGCCAAGATGGCAGAGCAGTCAGACGCTTCCAGTGATCCCTCTTACAACAAAGACCCAAAAAAACAAGTGAAACAATTATATTTATGACCAGCTAGGAGCCATGAACATCAAAGGCAAAGTTAGAAAACGGACTGAGTAGCACGGGGAGGGAGAGACAGTTCAGAAGCGGTGAGGAGTTGCCGGACTTGAATCTCCAGGAACCCTCACAAGCATCATTCTCTGGAATGACCGCAGCAGGGCTGGCGGTAGTGGTCTGGATGCAGTTTCCTCAGGGAAAGACAGTGAGCCACACAGCCTACTCACACCTCTTGAACCAGAGAAGAATGGTGCTCTCGGCAAAAGCTAAGTACTTGCATTTATTTTTCCACACCCCCAACCCCCAAGCTGGCTTCAGTGGCTGTTGATTTCCCTGGGCCTGGGATAGGCTCTGCTGCACACACTGAGCCATTCTCCAGCTTTGGAGAAGGAATAAATTCACACCTGGGGGGAAAGATAATCTGCCAGCTCCATTAAGCTGGGGAGCTCAGTAGAGAAGCAGCTCCTGTCCAGGCACAAATGGTCCATGGACTTTGAATACTTTTCACCCCTGTGTGGACATGTGTGAGCCCATTTCAGGGGAATAGGCCCTTGTCGACAGACTGTAGCTCTTTCAGCTGTGCAGTAGAGAGGTGTATGTTTGATGCCACTTTGCCTATTAAATAGGGTTCGCACCTACACACGTCAGGGGACTAAGGACTGGTGGCTCCACCCACATCACTTAGCCACCTGTGACAGAGGTCCAAGGATAAGTACCTCCCAGTCCTTACAACCAAAAGCATGGGGTGCCCATGGTCCATTTGCAGAACCCACCTACCTGTGTGCTCTAGGGAACAGGGATTCACTTTCCTCACAGACACTCAGGGGATGGTTGTCAGCCCCCTGCCTTGTTCAGAGCATGACCCCCTGCTACAACCAGATACCTGTACCTACACCAATCACCCCTGCACCTCTAAGACTGTAGGACAGAGCCTGTACCATACACTTGATGAGCAGCTACCTGGACACCTGAGCTGAATCCATACAAGAAAATGAATGGACTCCTAGGCTCATATACCTGGTAACAGCTCCAGCCATCTGGTGACAGGATGTTAGAACCTCAAAGGCTAAAATAATCAATCTAGCTCACTCGAGCAGCCTATTTGGGCATATCAAAACAAAACAAAGCAAGAAGCTAGGATAGAGTAAGCAAACATAAAATAAACTAATACAATAACTTATAGATGGCTCAGAGATAACAGTCAATATCAAATCACATAAAGAAGCATACCATGATTGCTTCAACAAGCTCCCAAAACAAAGAATCAAGGGATCTTCCAGATGAAGGTGTATCCTGGAATTACCAGATGCAGAATACAAAAGATTAATATACAGAACTGTTTAAGATATGAGGAATGAGATCAGGAAGGATATCAGGCAAAACACAGAACAAGCCAAAGAACACACAGATAAAGCAGTTGAACAAATTAAAATGGTTATTCAAGAACATAATGAAAAATTTAATAAGCTGCAAGAATCCATAGAGAGACAGCCATAGGAAATTCAGAAGAATAACTATAAAATTACAGAATTAGGTAACTCAACAGAAAGTCAGAGGAGCAGAATTGAGGAAGTGGAAAGCAGAATTAGTGAGATTAAAGATAAAACACTTGGCACCAACAAAATTCTAGCCAATACAATTAAAAAGCATAACAAAAAATAATTCACCATGACCAAGTGGGATTCATATCATGTATGCAGGAAAACAATCAATGTAATCCACCATATAAATAAAAGAGCCACACATGATCTTATCACTTGATGCAGAAAAGGCATTTGACAAAGTTCAACACCCATTCATGATAAAAACAATCAGCAATATAGGAATAGAAGGAAAATTCCTCAACATAATACAGGGCATTTATACAAAGCCAACAGCCAACATCATCCTAAATCGAGAGAGCCTGAAAGCATTCCCCTTGAGAATGGGAACCAGACAAGGATGTCTTCTATCACCACTCTTATTCAACACTGTGCTGGAGGTCCTAGCCAGAGCAATTAGGCTAGAAAAAGAAATAAAGGGCATCCAGATTGGCAAGGAAGAAGGAAAAGTATCTTTATTTGCAGATGACACAATCTTACACACAGAAAACCCTAAGGAACCCTCGAGAAAACTACTGTTCAGCAGAGTATCAGGATACAAGATAAACATACAAAAATCAGTTGGATTCATCTACACCAACAAAAAGAACATCGAAGAGGAAATCACCAAATCAATACCATTTACTCAGGAATAAATCTAACCAGAGATGTAAAAGACCTGTACAAAGAAAACTACAAGACACTACTGCAAGAAACCAAAAGAGACCTACATAGGTGGAAAAATATACCTTGCTTTTTTTGTGTGGATAGGAAGACTTAACATTGTAAAAGTGTCTATTCTACCAAAAGCGATCTATAGATACAATGCAATTCCAATCCAAATTCCAATGACATTTTTTAATGAGATGGAGAAACAAATGACCAACTTCATATGGAAGGGAAGGAGGCCCCGGAGAAGTAAGTATTACCGAAAAAGAAGAAGAAAGTGGGAGGTCTCACACTACCTGATTTTAGAACCTATTATACCATCACAGTAGTTAAAACAGCCTGGCACTGGTACACCAACAGATACATAGACCAATGGAACAGAATTGAGAATCCATATGTAAATCCGTCCACATACAAGCAGCTCATATTTGACAAAGGCCCAAAGTCAGTTAAATGCAGAAAAGACAGTCTCTTCAACAAATGGTGCTGGCATAACTGGGTATCCATCTGTAAAAAAATGAAACAAGACCCATACCTCACACCATGTGTAAAAACCAACTCAAAATGGATTAAAGACATAAATATAAAATCCAAAACGATAAAGACCATGGAAGAAAAAATAGGGACAATGCTAGGAACCCTAATACATGGCATAAACAGTACACAAAACGTTACTAACAATGCACAAACACCAGAAGAGAAACTAGATAACTGGGAGTTCCTAAAAATCAAACACCTGTGCTCATCCAAAGACTTCACCAAAAGAGTAAAAAGATTACCTACAGACTGGGAAAATGTTTTTAGCTAAGACATTTCCAGTCAGTGTCTGATCTCTAAAATCTACAAGATACTGCAAAAACTCAACAACAGAAAGACAAATAACCCAGTTAAAAAATGGGCAAAGGATATGAACAGGCACTTCACTAAAGAAGACATTCAGGTAGCCAACAGATACATGAGGAAATGCTCACCATCATTAGCCATTAGAGAAATGCTAATCAAAACTACAATGAGATTCCATCTCACTCCAACAAAGCTCGCATTAATCCAAAAAAGACAAAATAATAAATATTGGAGAGGTTGTGGAGAGACTGGAACACTTATACACTGCTCGTGGGAATGTAAAACGGTACAACCACTTTGGAAATCGATTTGGCACTTTCTCAAAAAACTAGAAATAGAAATACCATATGATCCAGCAATCCCACTCCTCGGAATATATCCTAGAGAAATAAGAGCCTTTACACAAACAGATATATGCATACTCATGTTTATTGCAGCACTATTTACAATAGCAAAAAGATGGACGCAACCAAGGTGCCATCAACAGATGAATGGATAAATAAATTATGGCATATTCACACAATGGAATACTACGTATTGATAAAGAACAATGATGAATCCGTGAAACATTTCATAACATGGAGGAATCTGGAAGGCATTATGCTGAGTGAAATCAGTCAGTTGCAAAAGAACAAATATTGTATGTGACCACTATTATAAGAACTCAAGAAATAGTTTAATCAGAGAAGAAAATATTTTTTGATGGTTACAAGAGTGGGGAGGGAGGGAGGGAGAGGGGTATTCACTAATTAGATAGTAGATAAGAACTATTTTAGTTGAATGGAAAGACAACACACAATACAGGAGAGGTCAGCACAACTGGACTAAACCAAAAGCAAAGAAGTTTCCTGAATAAATGGAATGTTTCAAAGGCCAGAGTAGCAGGGGCGGGGGTTTGGGGACCATGGTTTCAGGGGACATCTAGGTCAATTGGCATAATAAAATCTATTAAGAAAACATTCTGCATCCCACTTTGAGGAGTGGCGTCTGGGGTCTTAAATGCTAAGGAGCGGTCATCTAAGATGCATCAATTGGTCTTAACACACCTGCAGCAAAGGAGAATGAAGAACACAAAAGACACAAGGTAATTATGAGCCCAAGAGACAGAAAGGGCCACATAAATCAGAGAGACTACATCGGCCTGAGACCAGAAGAACTAGATGGTGCCCGGCTACAACCAATGACTGCCCTGACAGGGAACACAACAGAGAACCCCTGAAGGAGCAGGAGAGCAGTGGGATACAGACCTCAAATTCTCATAAAAAGACCAGACTTACAGGTCTGACTGAGACTAGAAGGACCACGGAGGTCATGGTCCCCTTACCTTCTGATAGCTCAAGATAGGAACCATTCTCAAAGCCGACTCTTCAGACAGGGATTGGACTGGACTATAAGATAGAAAATGATACTGGTGAGGAATAAGCTTCTTGGATCAAGTAGACACATGTGACTATGTGAGCAGCTCGTGTCTGGAGGGGAGATGAGAAGGCAGAGGAGAATACAAGCTGCCTGAGTGGACATGGAAATACAAGGTGGAGAGGAGTGTACTGTCTCATTAGGGGGTGAGCAACTAGGAGTATATAGCAAGGTGTATATAAATATTTGTATGAGAGACTGACTTGATTTGTAAACTTTTACTTAAAGCACAATTAAAAAAAAAAAAAAAAACATTGCCACCTGAAGCCTTACAGAACCTGATGGAAAATTCTACATTTTAACGACAGTGAGTCTTCTCCAGGTTACTCACAGGTCCTGTTGCTACTTCTGCAGAAATAGTCTGGATACTAACAGGGTCTGGTTACTGCTTCTTGCCGCTGTGGTTAATTCAGTATTCTCTGCCAGCCTAGTATCTTTCTTTAAAATCCAGAGCATCTCAAATTCCCCTCGATGTGGCATTGACAAAGGAAGCAGCAAGTTTCCACTTGTGTCATGTTCATGACTCCAGTTCTTGGAGTGGAACCCACAATTCTTGCAATACAGTGTCAGATTACTGATTTGCACTTCCCCGGTAGAGCAGTGGTTAAGACCTTGGCTGCAAACCAAGATATCGGCAGTTTGAATCCACCAGCTGCTCCTTGGAAACCCTGCGGGGCAGTTCTACTCTATCCTATTGGTCGCTTTGAGTCCGAATCGACATGACGGCAACAGGTTTGGTTTTTTTCGGTTTTGGAGGCCTCACTATTTATGGTATAATTTCTTCTGAAAAATAAAGAAATTCGCTCTGAAATAAGGTCAGGGAAAATCTTTCTCTCTCCTTTCTAAGACCATAGAATCAAAGAGGTTAGTGTGCCAGCTGAAGGGGTTAGACAGACCTGACCTCAAGACCTAGATCTGCCCTTTACTGCCTGTGATGCTTTAGGCAAGTCGATTAGACAGGTTCTAGGTTGCAGACTACGGAATCCCCTCTTTAAGCAGGAAAGTAATTGGAAAGGAACATTACAAAACTCACGGAATGTTGGAAAGTGCTGGAATAACGTCTCTATACTGAGTTTCCGGAAAACCCTGCTGGCGTAGTGGTTAAGTGCTACGGCTGCTAACCAAAAGGTCGGCAGTTCTAATCCACCAGGCGCTCCTTGGAAACTCTATGTGGACAGTTCTACTCTGTCCTGTAGGGTCACTATGAGTCAGAATCGACTCAACAGCAATGGGTTTCCTTACAGGTTTACTGAGTTTCCAGGAATAACCCCCAGGACCACATGGCGGAACTGTTCTACCACATAAGACAGCAAGACAGCTGTCCCACGCCCTGCCTGTGTATGTTCTGTCCTGGAATTTATAGTATAGAATTGTTTATCCTTGTGCAATGTCATTTGGACTATAAAATAGAGCTATATTTAACATCATGAAAAAAAAAAAACTAACAGAGAGCCTACAATTTTAAAGCCTGCCACATCTTCTGTGTTTAACAGCCAGTGACGATGGGCATGGAATTGATTGGGGCACAGTGGAATAAATACTGGACGAGACATCTGGAATACCAAATTCCATTTCCAGACCTGCCAACTCTTCCATTGTGTGAGCCTCAGAAAGGCACTGAACCTCTCTGACCTCAGTAGCTTCATCCAGAATGTGGAGGAATTAAACCAAATAGTTACTAAAACCAGTTCTTAAATGTGGTAATCCCAGGAGCATCAGTTAGCTCTCTGAAAATTATAAAAGTATATATCTTATTCAGGAGTCCCTGGGTGGTACAAATGGTTAAGCGTTGGGTTACTATCCTAAAGGTTGGTGGTTCAAACTCATCCAGAGGCACCTTGAAAGAGAGGCCTCGTGTTCATATGTTTCCAAAATGTCACAGCCATGAAAACTCTATGAAGCACAGTTATACTCTGACACACATGAGATTTCCATGAGTTGGAATCAACTCAGTGGCAACTGGTTATGTCTTATGCACATCTAATTTTTAATGGAATTCATGCTCTCATGATTTTTTTAAGTTTTACATTCTCACTTTTTCAAGTAAGAAAATTATAAATAAAAAAATTTGAACTACTTCTAATTCCTACTACCTTATATTTTATCATCCAGGCTTCTTTCTCAGTGACTTCTCATTCCCTTTCCCATCCATTATAATTTGCATTCACCTTAAAAGACCAAAGAAAAGGTAAGGCATTTTTAAAGAAATTAGCACTTCCAGTACAAAGTCTTGGATTTTATAATGTTCGGTAAAAAACAAAAACAAAAACAAAAACCCAACGCAGTGCTGTGGAGTCGATAATGTTCCGTACTGACCATTAAATGGGGGGAGGGGGCTTAAATCATTTATGTTACTTGTTATCACCTGAATATGAAACTTTGTTTCAATACTTGTAAATTGTTGTTAAGAATTGAATTTTGTCCCCCAAAAAGATATGTTGAAGTCCTAACCCCTGTACCTGTGAATGTGACCTTTTTTTAGGCAGAGAGCATTTTTCTTTGCAGATGTTATCAGTTTAGTTAACGAGTTCACACCAGAGAAGGGTGGGCCCTAATCCCTTCAGAGTGTTATCTTATAAAAAAGGGGTCACACACAGGAGGAAGACAAAATGTGAGGATTCATCTTCAAGCAAAGGAATGCCAAGAATTGCTGGTAACCACTAGAAACTACGACAGAGGCACATGGTATTTCCTCTCTCAAATTCTGCAGAAGGAATCCACATGGCCAAGACCTAGATTTGTAATTGTAGCCTTCAGAACTTTGAGAAAATACAGGACTGGCATTTAAAGCCACCCACCTATTTTTTTTATGGCAGCCCTAGGAAACTAATAGTCTAACATCTGGGTGCAAAGAAATAATTTAAACAATCCAATGGTAATACTCTATGTACTTAAAAAGAGTTATGTTTGGAAAAATCACATTCTGAGAATCTACCAATTCATACCGTAAGGCTGAAGATGGGACTTGGAGAAGTGAGAGGGAGGAGAATTATTATTCAAGCAGGAAATTAGTACCATTCTTTAGAACAAGGTTAAATTTGGAATGAAAAGATTAAATATTGGAGTAATAGTTTATGTTTAGATTTGTCCTTAAGTAAAAAAGACAGGTACTTTTGAGAGATATATATATATACATATATACATATATACATATATACATATATACATATATACATATATACATATATACATATATACATATATACATATATACATATATACATATATACATATATACATATATACATATATACATATATACATATATACATATATACATATATACATATATACATATATACATATATACATATATACATATATATATAAACCAAATCCACTGCTGTCAAAGTCAATTCCAACTCACAGTGACCCTATAGGACAGAGGAGAACTGCCCCATAGGGTTTCCAAGGAGCGCATGGTTGATTCGAACTGCCAACCTTTTGGTTAGCAGCTGTGTTTTAACCACTGTGCAAGCAGAGCTCCAATAGATGCATAGACCAATGGACTAGAAGTGAGAGTCCAGAAATAGAAGACTGCTGCATTTTTGGGGGGTATATATACATATATATGTGTGTGTATATACATTTTTTTATATACATATATGTGTATATATGTGCGTGTGTGTATATATATATATACCATTGATGTTGAGTCGATTCTGACTCATAGCGACCATATAGGACAGAGTAGAACTGCCCCATAGGGTTTCTGAGGAGCACCTAGTGGATTTGAACTGCCAACCTTTTGGTTAGTAGCTGAATTCTTAGCCACTATGCCACCAGGGTTTCCAATATCTATATATATATATTTTTTTATATATATACATATGGGGTAACCATGAGTCCATGATTGGCAGTTCAAACCCACACAGAGGCACCTCAGAAGGCACCTCGACAGAACAGCAACTAACAACGATATTTGATATATTTGAGAAAAAACTTCCACTCTATCCCCTACCACTATCTGTTTTTTTTTTTTTTTTTTGTGGTGAGATTCTGCCATTCCTTTGGGCCTCAAAGCATATTTGATCATTAAAAGTCCTCTATATAAAGATGCAGGAAGGGTAGGGTTCTCATAAATTAGAGAACAATATTACAGCAAGGTTCTCAGGAAATGGATGATACCATAGCAATCCCTTACATTTCCATCACAGTCTGCAAGGGGGTTTCATACTCAAGTCACACAGCACTGTGACGTAAGCACAGCAAGTCATGCCCATTTTACATTTGAGGAAACTAAGGCTCAGAAAGATAAAGTGACTTGTCCCATGACCTGATAAGTGGAACCAAGGTCTCCAACCCCAAATCACCTGATTCCTGGTCCATAGCCCCTTTCACTACCTCACCTCTAGAGCTATGACAGTGAAAAGATAGGTGAAAAAGGAGGGAGAAAGAATGACAGAGAAAACATCAAGGACTTCATTCTTTTGCCTAGGATAAAATGATATCATTATTACACAATATTTACTGATTGACGGCATTCTTTCCCCTTTATCCTCAATAAACATGGTTATTCTTTTTTTTTTTTCTTGCTTAAAGCTCACATTGTAGTGGGGTGGCATCCAAAACAAAGGAAATCCATATGTCTGACAACAAAAAGCCTTGAAAAGGCATGTATTTCCTGAAGTCTCTTCTCAAGACGGTCAAGAAGAGCTATATACCTCTTAAAGAGCAAGACTTCCCCAAAGGTCTTCTTTCAGGCATTACTTTGCTCATTTGTCAATGGGCTCTTCTCTCCAGTCTCTCTCTTCTCTCTCATAAGTCTCTGAGGTGTCTCTCTTGCATAGATCTCCAGCTTTTCCAGATTATTCTCATCTTCTAGTAGCTCTATATCCTTTCATATGTAAATCAACTTAATCCTTTGGTTTCTTCCAATTCTACTCTCCACTTAATACTCTAGGATCAGTACAAAAACAACCCAGGATTCTCAAATGGTAAAAGAAGGAAAAAGGCCTGGAATATGTGTACATTACTATGTTTGGATCCTGTCATAGCTAAAAGCAACATTTCAAGGTGTCTGTGGAAAATTATTAGCCCAGTCCTGTCTTCTCTCCCCCCTCTCCTAATTCAACTCCTTTTGGGAAAAAGCAGGCTTATTATAAGGGGTTTATCTTCCCTTCCAAACTAGGGCGCTCAGGCTATGCTCTTTGAATATTGGAGAAATCGAGGAATTACAGATCTCTTGCCCAGTACTACAAATCTCCTAATTTAGGCATTCCCAACCTACTAAGAAAGATGGTACCTGCTTTAAAGATGTGAGTCAACATGTACTTGGGCCACAGCATTTTTACAAACAGCTGAGCTGAGATGTCTTTTATTTTCATTTAAATTGTGAGCTCCTTGAGTGAATCATACTGTTTATTTTAGGGCTTAGTGACACTTTACATATAGTAGGTGCTCAATTAATATTTTTAAGGAATGTGTCTAATGATCAAATGAAGAGTAGACAAATCATTTAAAGATAAATTTGTAATCATATTTTCCTTCCTTCCAGAATTCAAATGATCAACATTTTAAAGTATTGTTTATCTGTACAGCCTTTTCCAGCTCTGTTAAATCCAAAAAAACATTAGCAATTTTTATCATCAAATACCAAGAATTCATCCATGGCTCTGTAATGGCTTTTCTGATCTCCTGAGGGAAAATGCTGCTAAAAATAGACACCCACCATTTTTTTTTTTTTTTTGTAAGGAGGAAGCAACCAGTTTATCACACGTTGTTTTGGGAATATTTCTACCCCTGGCTTTTTTCTTTTTGGTTCTAACATGATTTTGAGAAAAGATAAAATATTTGGATAGAATGCTCATTTATTATAAGTCATATCAGCGTAAGACAAGTCTCTGACCATATTACATAGCCCAAATATCCTCATTATATTTTAATATAGAAAGAGCAAACAGCTGGCATGGATGTTTCCTTTACTCGGCAATCAAATACTCAAGATAACCATTGTACCCAGTCGCTGGTCATATCTCTTCTTGCCTTAGGAGTCTCTATTGAGCACTAAATTGTAGAATTTGGTGTATCAGTTGGGGGGCGGGGGGAAACCCTGCAGACTCAAAAATGTAAAAGAAGACTTACTGCATATAAAAATTGCATTGAGGATGGAAGGAGAAGCCAGGGGCTAAGAACCCTCACATTCCCATTCCTTAGCACACCAAAAGTACAGTCTTTTTTTTATACCTAAGTATGCCCAATGTCTTAATATATTTCCCTGAAAGCAGAGCCAGGTATGGAGCTCTCTGGGTATGGTTCCCATGTTGCAAAGCTACCATTCACCTGGGCATATTTTGGGTTTCAGTTACATCCTTAAATCCCATTTCATCTTTCTTTCTCTCTGTGATTCCTCATAGTTTCTGGGGATACAAATGACTTATTTTCTTGTTTTCTAGCACATTTGTAGATTTATTTACATTTCTATATGTTTTCTGCATTTTCTAGGAACACTGGATCCTATGGCAAATTGTTCTTATAAATATCTAGATGGTAGGCAGGGTCTATCATCTTAAATCATGCTACAAAGATGGGAACTTTTGGGGCCAAAGAATAAGGTTGACTATACTAAACTCACCCTACTTATTCTTGGCCTATTTCTGGTGCTATGCAATGAGTTTGAATTTCACTTTAGGCTAGGCAAATACATTTCTAGTGATAGCAGGGTGAACTCATGACCGTCTGGAAATTTAAGTTCATTAGAATGTGGAAAGGACCAGGAAATCAAATGAGTGTCCAGAGTTTAGGGCCACAAGAATCAGTGAAGTCAAGGAAGGTGTACTCTGGAGGCCACCCAGACACCAAGAAACCCTGACTGTCCAAGATTTCCATGGAGTTGGTTATGATGGTCACAGGGTTTTGTTATGGTTCCCAGAACAGTCTGAGACCCCAGCAATGTGGACCAAGGTTGTGAACTCAGCAACGCAAGCCTGAGTTGGGGAAAATCCCACTGCCCAGAGGATCCAAGATGTCCCTGTTCCTTTGGGAGAAGGAGCCTGTATTATTACTTGAATTAGCTATTGACTTCCATGCCTAGGACCCATTAGTTCAATATTCCCTTCACAGCTATATGCCATTAGCACTGTTGATTTCCCTTTCCGTGTCTAGCAAATGATCCAAATCTATTTCCACCCACTTGCTCCCTCTTGTACTCTGAGAGTAGGACATTTCCACAAAAGAATACCTGTCAGTGCTAATTAGGGAGGGAAGCCTATGTGGCAAGTATAGGTTTAAAAGACAAGAAAATCCCCCACATAAATTCTGTGGAACACTTTGGATATACTGACAAGTTAATAAAAAGCTTGATTCAGTGACATTTTTAATATACTGGCATGGAAACTACCACTGGAAATAAAGTGACTTTCAGGGGAGAAATTGTTTCATTGAACTGTATGAAGAGCTATGATCACTCTTAAATATCCTGTGTTTCATAGTTCCTGAAGTGGTGCATAAAGAACAACTGGTATGGGAGTTGTATTTCCCCTCAGGTCCCACAGCATAATAACAGCTTCTTTGTAGCATTTAGGAGAGTCTTTGTTTGAGAAACTCATCCAGAGAAAACAGACTAAGTGTCCTGCTTTTTCTCTCACCCAGTCTTGTATTCACATAGAGTTAACCTGAAGAGGGGAAAAGAGGGAAGGAAAAGAGAGGAGGAGAGAAGATGAGCCACGCTGACACAGATGGATGTGTGTGCACTCTGGATGGCAGCAAATACACTCAGGAGAACATTTGGTAGTCACAGTTTTGAGAACACCAGGGTTGATATTATTCATTTCAGATGTGTGAAGGATCACTGGATTTACAAAAAGTTCTCTTCCCTCTATTTCATCACTCTCATGGAAATAGTAGAAAGCTATTAATGTCTCCCTGAGCTTCATCAGTGTTCTAACAAGTCACTTAATAAATCAGGTACATGATAGCCAAGCAACTCAATGATGAGTCTGTACATTATTTCAGGGCTGGGGAGATAAGGGAAAAATATTATTAAAGAAGTGGAAAGAACTCAATATGCACAGTAGCTACTAGGGGTAACAATTCAACCTGAAAAAAAAAAAGGAACTATTCAAAATTCTAAGTGGCTTATGTCCATCCATATTTATGACTGCCATCCACTGACATTTCAAATCACCCCATCTAACTAACCTAGGAGAATGCACTTAGTCAAATTTTAAGCATTTATGGTTATGTGCATGAAGGAGATACAGTCAGGCTTCCCACAGTCATAAATTTTAATACTAATGCAAGAAAATAAAAAAAGAGTGTAATAAATTGATAAAAATGGCTCCAATTTTTCTCCTCCTGTTTTTACACTTTTGCAATGCGTATTTCAGTTCCTCCCACAAAAAGGTGAATTCCTTTTCCCTACCCTTTGAATCTCAGCCAGTCTTGTGATTTTCTTTGACCAATAAAATGTAAAGGAAGTGTTGTGCCAATTCCAAGCCTGGGCAGCAAGAAACGTACGCTTTTGCTTTCTCTCTCAGACCCTGTCATGGATTGAATTGTGTCCCCCAAAATATCTGTCAACTTGGCTAGGCCATGATTCCCCATATGTGTCATTGTCCAGCATTTTGTCATCTGATGTGATTTTCCTGTGTGTTGTAAATCTTATCTCTATGATGTTAATGAGATGGGATTAGCGGCAGTTGTGTTAATGAGGCAGGACCCAATCTATAAGATTAGGTTGTGTCTTAAGCCAATCTCTTTTGAGATATAAAAGAGTGAAGTGAGCAGAGAGACATGGGGACCTCATACCACCAAGAAAGCACATCCTTTGGCCCCGGGATTCCTGTGTGGAGAAGCTCCTAGACCAAGGAAAGACTGATGACAAGGAACTTCCCCCAGAGCCTAGAGAGAGAGAAAGGCTTCCCTTGGAGCTGGAGCCCTGAATTTGGACTTCTAGCTGACTAGACTGTGAGAGAATAAATGTCTCTTTGTTAAAGCCATCCACTTGAGGTATTTCTTTTATAGCAGCACTAGATGACTAAGGCAGTCCCCTTCCTCTGTATGAGAATAAGTCCAGGCTAGCCTGGTGAAAGACAGAAACCACATGGATCAGGAGCTAGTCATCCCAGCTGAGACCTTTCTGGACCAGCCAGATGTCAGCTGACTCTCCAGCTGAACACAGATGTATGAATAAGCCAAGCTGAAGTCAGGTGAGCCCACCCAAATCAGCAAAACTCAGATCACCAGCCAATCAATAGACTTATGAAAAATTATAGATGCTTGTTGTTTCATGTCATTATGTTTGGGATTAGGTTGATACAAAGCCATAGCTAACTTATACAGTCAGTGAATAATAGCTTTCTCTTGGACCTTCCATCTGATTTTCTTTGGAGTCATACTGATTTCTCTTCAGGTTTTAAAATATGTGGAACAGTGCTTCTTTTCATTACTGATGTAATAGTGTACAGAAAAGGATATCATTTCCATTATCAACAATACTATTTTTTTTACTTTACCAACACCCCAAGTCCCTCTATCATCCTGAAAAATGTCAGTATCCATATGGAATACTCTTTCTAGTCTCATGTTTTCTTGACCGTCTCAATTCAAACACCTTTACCCCTGTGGCTCTTCAACAATCATTTCTCATTGTTCAAATTGCTTCACCCAAGAAATTTTAATCTCTAATATCCATTAGCCTCCTCTCATTTCTCACCACATCAAATTTCAAGTTTACTAAAAATTTCCATTTTTGATTCCTCCATTTTCTTTTCAGTGTATCAAATTCCTCTTGGTCTCACTTTTGTGGCAGACACTATACATTGGCTCCTTTAACTCCATATATCAACCTTCTCTTCCCGGGCCTCCCTCTACTATATTGTTGCTGTTGCTAGGTGCCATGGAAATGGTTCTGACTCATAGCGACCTTATGTATAACAGAATGAAATATTGCCAGGTCCTTCACCATCCTCACAATTGTTGCTATACTTGAGACCATCGTTGCAGCCACTGTGTCAGTCCATCTCTTTGAGGGTCTTCCTTTCTTTCACTGACCCTCTACTTTACCAAGCATAATGTCCTTTTCCATGGACTGGTCCCTCCTGATAACATGCCCAGAGTACATGAGATGAAGTCTTACCATCCTCTCTTTTAAGGAGCATTCTGGCTGTACTTCTTCCAAGACAGATTTGTTCATTCTTCTGGCAGTCCGTGGTATATTCAAAATTTTTCACCAACACCATAATTCAAAGGCATCAATTCTTCTTCATCTTCCTGATTCATTGTCTATCTTTTGCGTGGATATGAGGTGACTGAAGATACCATGGCCTGAGTCAGGTGCACCTTAGTCCTCAAAGTGACATCTTTGCTTTTGATCACTTTAAAGGGGCCTTTTGCAGCAGATTTGCCCAATATTGAAGGATTCAAAAGAAGATGGAAAGAATACACAGAGTTACTGTATCAAAAAGAATTGGTCGATGTTCAACCATTTCAGGAGGTGGCACATGACCAAGAACAAACGGTATTGAAGGAAGAGGTCCAGGCTGCACTGAAGGCATTGGCAAAAAATAAGGCTCCAAGAATTGACAGAATACCCATTGAGATATGTCAACAAACAGATGCAATGCTGCAAATGCTCACTCATCTATACCAAGAAATTTGGGAGACAGTTTCTTGCCCAACCAACTGGAAGAGATCCATATTTGTGCCCATTCCAAAGAAAGGTGATCCTATGGAGTGTGGAAATTATTGAACCCTCTACTATAAACCCCACTGCCATCGAGTTGATTCTGACTCATAGCAACCCTATAGCACAGAGTAGAACTACCCCACAAAGTTTCCAAGGAATGCCTGGTGGTTTTGAACTGCTGACGTTCTGGTTAGCAGCTGTAGCACCTAACCACTACGCCACCAGCATTTCCATGCCACCAGCATTTTCACACCACCAGGGTTTCCTCTACTACAAAAGCCGCAAAATTAAAACCTAGAATTCCTGATGTCCTTTGCAACTAGGGGTGTAGTGTGACACAATTTTGTCCAAAAAGGTGAGGAGAAGTCCCAAAGGAAGGGCTCCTCTTCCCCAAAAAATACCTCACCAAGAGAAAGCCCTTGACTCCTTCCTCATCCTTCCTTCCTGGAACTCAGATGGGATGCCCTTGTGCAGCAGCAATCCTGCAAACCACGAAGATCAAAGCCAGGTGACAAGAATGAAGAAGAAGAATGATATATTATGTTATGATATATGATGTTATGATGGTAATACTGTGGAGTCACAGCATGCTCCTAGACCATCTACTTCTGGATTTTTGCTGTATAAGAACAAGTAGTCTCTTACTTGTATAAGGTACTATGGTAGGGTTTTCTGTTGCTCACAGATGACTACTTAGCTGCACTGTACAGTTGTACCGATACAACTTCATTCCCTATTTAGTCTTTCCATATACAATATTTTTTGCCTTCTATCACACTATGCTGCAACGTTCCAAACTAGAATAACTCCAACTACCCATCTTTTCCTAGACCTGAATTACAAAGCCCTGCTGAAAAAAATCATACAGGTATATATTCTTACCACTATAAACTCATCATACCCAGCTTTAGCTGTCCCTTAATATTGGAGTAAATCTTCCTTCTCTTCACCTCATGGCAGCCATTAATGTTTATCACTGCTCACTCTTTGCAATATGACTTTGCAAATTCCCCTGCCCAATTTCCCTTCATTCTTTATATAAAAAAAAAATTCTTTATATAGAGGCCATAATATGGGAACTACCTGTTTCACTAGTCTTGCCTCTCTCCCATCTTACCTGGAAACTTATTTGTATCTATTCTTACCTTTATTTCTATCTGCAGTTAGTGGAGAGGTACCCCTTCTTCTATCCAAGGCTAATTTCTCCTTCTATACCCTAGTGGTCATCTACTTCCACCTGCTCAGGGACCACTCTGCATAAGTCATTCCCTCTTTCGTCTGTATTTTCAACCATTCTCTCTTTGCTGGTTCTGTCCTCTAACCATAGAAATGTGTTCACATCTCTACCACCTTGAAACAACACCCTTTCCCTTTATCCATCTCTATCTAGCTATCACCCTCTATCTCTCCACATGGAATTTACAGCTTATCTCCATAAAACAGTGGATTGCTGTATCCTTTTTCACTGTTGAATCCTCTGTAGTTGGAGCTCTGAACCCACTGCTGCATTGAACTTCTATAATTAAGGTTAGCAGAATTCTTCTAATTACCAGATGCAATGTAATTTTTTCAGTCCTAAAGTTATTTTCTTTCTCTGGCATTTCACCCCACTGACCATCCTCTCCTTGAAACTCTATGTTTTAGTCAGCTATTGCTACATAACAAACCACCCTGAAGCTCAGTGACTTAAAACAACAATCATTTATTATTTCAACACAAGTCTATAGGCAGCTGGGAGTTAGTTAAACTAGGCTGGGCTCAGCTGGGGGTGGCTTATCCTCCTGCTATGACCCATGAGCTACCAGGTTTGTCCTTCTCAGAAAAATTGCAAAGATGCAAGAGTGCAGGCCCAATTGTGCAAGCTGCTTTTCAAATCTCTGCTTGTGTCACATCTGCTAGCAGCATACTGGCTAAATCAAGTCACATGGCTGAGCCCAGAATCAGAGTGGGAGGCACTAAAATTTACATGCAATGAGAGTGGCTACAGGGCCAGGTGAAAAATTAGAGGCATTAATGCCATTTACCTACGCATCTATTTCTATATCTTTGTGTTTGTGATATCACTTCTTCTATAATTGGTCCTTCTTTGTCTTCTTTGTGAACTCTTGCGCTGTCCATCCCTTGGATGTGGGTCTTTTCTAGTATTTCAACCTCTGCCCTCCCCTTTTTCTCACACTGCACACTCTCCAAATCTATTGCTTTCAAGTCAATTCTGACTCATAGTGGTCCCATGTATTACAGAGTAGAATTGTGCTCCATAGGGTTTTCAAGGCTGTAATCTTTTCAGAAGCAGATCTCCAGACCTTTCTTCCACAGTGCCACTGGGTGGGTTTAAACTCCCAACCTTTAAGTTAGTAGTAAGGGTAAACCGTTTGCGCCACCCTGGGACCTGGGCGATGTGCCTACCCCCTATATATATATATATATATATATATATATATGTATATATATATAGAAGACAGCCAAATTTATATCTCCACATATGCCCTGTCTTTAGTCTAATGCAAGCAATTGCAGTTTTACATGCATTGTGCTTTTTCCTGTCTCTATGCCTTTGTACATGCTGTTCCTTCTTGCTGGCAGTCCCACCCATGCCCTTTCCTGAGCCTTCTTCCAAGAAGATTCAGTTCAAACAACACTTTCCCTCCTTCCCCAATCTTTCAAAGTCTAGACCAGTGTTAAAACATAGCAGGCCACCAATAAACATTTATTAAAATAGTTATTTTAAATAAAAATTAATTGCTGTTTCATTTTATGACAAAATTAAAAAAAAAATCATAATCTCCTGGGCAAAGACATAACACCAAAATTTGTTTTAAACTGCTTAGATGAAAGGTGACAAGTAACCAGATTTTGTATACTTTTACCCTCCTACTGTTCATCTAGAAGGATTCACAATGTAATATGTGCTAGCTGGGAGTGAATGATTCATTCTACTTGAGCCTCAAATGTTACCTTTACCTAATAGCCTTAGCTTTTTTTTTTTTTTTTGGTGGATGACATATTGTTTTCTGGTGTTGACTTTTTGCACCTTTAATTTCATTTTACATGTAAATGGCTGAATGATTTTCCTTTGGGAAAAACACTATGCTCAACCATGCTACCAATATCTGACATATATAATGCAATGTCTCAATAAATTTAGTAGAATAAGTAAGTATAACTCTATCAAAACATTTTCCTATGCAGCTTCCCCTTCTCAAGTTTAATTTAATTATTTAATTTTCTGATAAAGAATTCACTGGGAGGTTTACACATTAGCAGTTCCTTTAAAGCAGGGTACAGTATAAAAAAAATACCATCAATTTGACAATTGGTTAAGGACATAAACTGTTGGGTTAGAAATAAGCAGGCAACAACCATAGGTCTTCCAATAGCACCACTGCTTTGTTGATCAAAGACTATTCATCCAAAAGGAACAACATTATTTAAACTGAACTGTAAAACACTCTGGGTTCCATAACACCATTCTGATCCACCACACCCCCCTCTTAGCTCTCATTCATTAATTAAAAAAACAAAAACATTCATTGAATCAGTCACTGATCTCTGCCCTAGGAATACAATGACGAACAGGATAGCACAGTTCCCTGCACTCAAGGGATTAACACTTGAGTGAAAGACACAAGACAAGCAATTTTGCAGTTACAATAAACCCTAGAAAACGTGGGATTTGCAACAACGGAGAAAGAAGAAGAATATGTATTTCCATGGTCTGTGAGTAAGAAAGAAGGAGTAACTGTCAAAGAACCTGTAGAAGGATTACTGCTTCCGTTAGAATCAAAGAACAGCTAGGCATTCAAGCGTGTTCCTAGGTTCAGGGGCAAGAAGTTAAAGGATGCCTCATATGGATTCAGTTTCTCGGTAAAGTGAGAAGCCAAGCCAGATATTGATAGTGATAGTAATGTTCTAGATTCAGAGGATCGGAGAGTGGGCGAAGGCTTGAAAGGGTCATCATGGCAGAGAACCAGAACGGAGTAGACCAGAGAATCACCTGAGGTTTCCCCTCCCAATTTTACAACCCCATTGTGTTAAAAGAGTTAAAGAGGCCCCAGTCTGTTCTTTGAGGGACTTTTCTACCAACCTAGGTTTAGGTAGAGAAAAGGCAGATGAATTGGGTCAATTCAGGATTGAGCTATTTAAAATTTGTTAACCAACAAAGAATCATAGTAAAAGTATTGTTTTCTTTACTTTGTGATGATTCTTAAAAGAAAGAGCCAAAAATCAAATGCTAAAATTACTCCAGGAGAGGTGCCTCTAGTCAAAAGCCCCCAGTGAAGTCTTCTACAACTGTACAAATTCCTGCTGCACTGGCCTGATGTTCTGACCATAGTGACTGGCATTTTCTGGGCTCTGAATTCCCCATTCCATCAGATATTAAATTAACTAGTGGTAAAATATAGATAAGACTGTGGACAAAAGACATTTCATAAACAGCTTTCATTGTTTTCTAAGTCCTTGCCTGTGTCTGGAAGATGGTTGAGCATTGAACATCTCGTTCAGTGCTGATCGTAATTTTTACACCTTGGAATGGGCCATCAATGAAGGAGAAACATTTAATTCTGCTGATTCAGCACATTGTTTAACATCTGCATTATCCATACCTTTATCTAACGAGGATGAAATATAACAATGATTGTAACAATGAGAAACCGATCCACAACCCTTAATGTCAATCGTGGACAATCCATATATGTTTATCCTTGATTATACATTTGAAAAACATGTGTCGAATAAACATACATGATTAGCACTGGTGCTTAGCAAATGTTTCATTATAGGGAAACCATGACATGAATGCTTATTTTATTCATATTTGGTGTTTTTTCTCCCCGTACAAAAATTGCTTTATTTTAAATTTTACCATTTTCAAGATCCTCTGCCCTATGAATACATATTCATAATGTGTTTTGACTATGAAGAGAATCATTAGCATATGGGCTTTGACAATGAATTATTTCCTCTGATAAGGCTGCAGATTTCTGAAGAGCAAAATGACTAAACTTAATGAAGCCATTTTATACTTATACATACTTTACTCCAGTCCTTCAAAAGCACCAAGAAGTGTTCTTCATGAGACATAGTTTAGAAGAAACACAGAAATTAAGAGCTGGGTGAGACTTAATGGGTCTCCTTTCACCTGTTCTTTCCCTAAGTGAGTACAGAACTGATTCATGCAGTACATTTATTTTTTTTAACCAGTTTATAGTTCCCTTCAGTGTAATAAAGCACTATAATAGACAGCAGGGTCAGATAATATACTCTGAATCCAAAGGTCAGCATTTCTTTCCACTAAAAGACAGATGCTAAATAAGAAACAGGGTTTTTTTTTTTTTTCCTACGAGGAAAGAAAATATTCTGAGTCTTGAAAATTGTTTAACGTTTGTATTCTATGGATGAGGTAGGGCATGAGTTATCTATAAAACATAAGTGGAATCTTTAGTTGGGCAAATGGTTTAAAAAAATTACAGCTTTTGCTAGAAATGGCAGGGGCGGAAGGACCCAAAACACACAAAAAAACAAATCCTTCAAACCTTAGGCAAAAACATTCTTATTGTTGTCATGCAATTATATTGTGTGAACAGGCACAGCACGCCAGAGACATTAATGTAATTTTACCTTTTGCTACAGGAGCAATAAAAATTCACGACAGAGACAAGAGCATGAAAAAGAGGCAAGGGTATATAAGACAGATGTCTCATATAGAATCCACAAGAGTCTGGAGGAAAGGGATCAACCTGTATGGAAAAATCTCCTTTCTTTTCCATCCACGGTGCCTGATCACATCCCCTACCCCATACGCTAATTCTGGTACAGTACTCTAGGCTTTTTACTCAGCTATGTTAACCGATTCCGACTCATAGCAACCCTATAGGACAGAGTAGAACTGCTCCATAGAGTTTCCAAGGAGCGCCTGATGGATTCGAACTGCCGACTTTTTTGGTTAGCAGCTGTAGCACTTAACCACTATGCAACCAGGGTTTCCTCAGGATATATTTACTGACTCCCTCGGAGATAAAAAAAAAAAAAAAAAGGCAGTAAATAGGAGAGGGTACTCCTTGCTACTTAGATGTTGGCCTGAAAAATATTTCATTTTCAATCACCCAACACTCTGACCTTTACTCCTATTTTCCCAGCGAATTTTTTCTAGAACATCCAGTAATTCTCTGACCCCATTGGGAACACAAATCCAATGACCTCCTCACTTTTTTCACTGTCTTTACTTACTCAGCCTAGAATCCAAGATCTATCACCACAATCCTTTGCTCAAAAATGCCTTCAAATCCAATGACTCTCTCTTCCTCAGTCAAAGTCACCTGGAAAAAAACCAACCCTGGTTAACCCTACTGTTCTGGACACGGTTCCAAGAGCCAAATGTGGCTAGAGCCTGCAACCTCTATTTAAAACTATGATGACAAAGCTCAATTCTGTTGCCTGAAGTTTTACCATATTTTCCTAATTAATTCCCTTCCCCACTCTCTGAGAAGACACGTTGTTCCTTCTCATCTAACTTCTAACATAGCTGGCTTCTTTATATTATTCAACTGATTGCTTAAACGTCAGTTCCTCAGAGACCTCCTTCACTACCTTATCTAAAAGAGCCTCTTCCCAGTCACTCTCTATCACCCTACTTTGCTTAATTAATTTTTATGACACTTCCAACCACCTGACATCATACACACACACATATGTATGTATATTTAACGTATATCGATAATGCACATATATATCACACACACATATATTTATATATTTTGCATTTGTATATTCTTGGCCTTCCCTACTAGAACATGGGCAAAATATTGAATGACACAGGAAGTATCAAAAGAAGATGGAAGGAATACACAGTCACTGTACCAAAAAGAACTGGTCGACATTCAACCATTTCAGACGGTAGCATATGATCAAGAACTGATGGTATTGAAGGAAGAAATCCAAACTGCACTGAAAATACTGGCAAAAAACAAGGCTCCAGGAATTGACGGAATACCAATGGAGATGTTTCAACAAACAGATGCAGCACAGGAAGTGCTCACTTGTCTATGCCAAGAAATTTGGAAGACAGCTACCTGGCCCTCTGACTGGAAGAGATCCATATTTCTGCCTATTCCAAAGAAAGGTGATCCAACAAATGCAGAAATTATCAAACAGTATCATTAATATCACAGACAAGTAAAATTCTGCTGAAGATCATTCAAAAGCAGTTGCAGGAGTTCATTGACAGGGACCTGCCAGAAATTCAAGCTGGATTCAGAAGAGGACACGGAACAAGGGATATCATTGCTGATGTCAGATGGATCATGGCTGAAAGCAGAGAAAACCAGAAAGATGTTTACCTGTGTTTTATTGATTATGCAAAGACATTCAACTATGTGGTTCATAACAAATTATGGGTAACATTGCAAAACATGGTAATTCCAGAATACTTAATTGTGCTTATGAGGAACCTGTACTTAGACCAAGAAGCAGCTGTTTAAACAGAACAAGGGGATATTGCATGATTTAAAGTCAGGAAAGGTGTGCATCATGGCTGTATCCTTTCACCATACTTATTCAATCTGTATGCTGAGCAAATAATCCGAGAAGCTGGACTACATGAAGAAGAATGGGGCATTAGGATTGGAAGAAGACTGTTTTAGTCATCTAGTACGGCTATAACAGAAATACCACAAGTGGATGGCTTTAACAAAGAAAAATTAATTTCCTCACAGTAAAGTACACTAAAAGTTCAAATTCAGGGTATCAGCTCCAGGCGAAGACTTTCTCTCTCTGTTAACCTTCTCATTAATCCTCCCCAGACTAGAAGCTTCTCAGTGGAGGGACCCCGGGTCTAAAGGACACACTGTGTTCCTGGCACTGCTTTCTTGGTGGTATGAGGTCCCCAACTCTCTGCTTGTTTCTTTCCTTTTATCTCTTAAGAGATAAAACGTGGTGCAGGTCACACCCCAGGGAAACTCCCTTTACATTGGATCAGGGAGGTGACCTGAGTAAGGGTGGTGTTACAATCCCATAAAATTACCATCACAAAATGGTGGACAACCACACAATACTGGGAATCATGGCCTAACCAAGTTGATACACACATATTTGGGGGGACATAATTCAATCCATGACAAAAACTCATTAACAACCTGCGTTATGCAGATAACACAACCTTGCTTGTTGAAAGTGAAGAGGACTTGAAGCACTTACTGATGAAGATCAAATACCACAGCCTTCAGTATGGATTACATCTCAACATAAAGAGAACTAAAATCTTCATAACTGGACCACTGAAGCAACGTCATGATAAATGGAGAAAAGATTGAAGGTGTCAAGGATTTCATTTTACTTGGATCCACAATCAATGCCCATGGAAGCAACAGTCAAGAAATCAAAAGACACATTGCATTGGGCAAATCTGCTGCAGAAGACCTCTTTAAAGTTTTTAAAAGCAAAGATATCACTTCGATAACCAAGGTGCGCCTGACCCAAGCCATGTTGTTTTCAATCACCTCATATGTATTCGAAAGCTGCATGATGAATAAGGAAGACCAAAGAATCGACGCCTTTGAACTGTGGTGTTGGCGAAGAATATTGAATATACCATGGACTGCCAGAAGAATGAACAAATCTGTCTTAGAAGAAGTGCAGCCAGAATGCTCCTTAGAAGCAAGGATGGCGAGACTGCATCTTACATACTTTGGACATGTTGTCAGGAGGGATCAGTCCCTGGAGAAGGACATCATGCTTGGCAAAGTACAAGGTCAGCAAAAAAGAGGAAGACCCTCAACGAGATGGATTGACACAGTGGCTGCGACAATGGGCTCAAGCATAACAGCGATTGTGAGGATGACACAGGACCAAGCAGTGTTTTGTTCGTGGTACCTAGGGTCGCTATGAGTTGGAGCTGACTCGATGGCACCTAACAACAACACAACAACAACCACTAGAACATGAGCTCCGTAAAAATAGGGATCTTTTTTTCTGAACTTTCACATCTTCTAATATTGGGTTTCTCAACTTCAGCTCTATTGACATTTCGCGCTGGATAATTCTTTGTACTGGGGAGCTGTCCTGTGCACTGTAGACTGCTTAACAGTTTACCTGGCTTCTACGCACTAGGTGTCAGTAGCACCCACTCCAGTTGTGACAATCAAAAATGTCTCTAGATATTGCTAAATGTCCCCTGGGAGGAGCAAAATTGCCCTGATTGAGAACCACTGCTCTAATAATGCCTGGCACATGTTGTTGTTGTCGCTACCAACTCATGGCAACCTCACGAACAATGGAATAAAATGCTGCCCAGTCCTGTGCCATCCTCATGATTGGTCGGGGATTGTACTGTTGTGATCTGTAGGGTTTTCGTTGGCTGAGTTTCAGAAGTAGATGGCCAAGCCTTTCTTCCTAGTCCATCTTAGTCTGGAAGCTTCACTGAAATACGTTTGGCATTATAGCAACACGCAAGCCTCCACTGACAAACAAGTAGTGGCTGCCTGACACATACCCATTGCTGTCGAATCAATTCTGACTGGTAGCGACCATATAGGACAGAGTATAACTGCCCCATGGGGTTTCCAAGGAGCAGCTTGTAGATTTGAACTGCCGACCTTTTGGTTAGCAGCCTGAGCTCTTAACCACTGAGCCTGACACATAAACCCCTTGCCATCGAGCCAATTCCGACTCATAGAGATCCTACAGGAGAGAGTAGAACTGCCCTATAGGGTTTTCAAGGAGCGGCTGGTGGATTCGAACTGCCAACCTTTTGGTTAGCAGCTAAGCTCTTAACCACTGTGCCACCAGGGCTCCGCCTGACACATAACACATAGTGGGTGCTAAGTAAACATTTGTTGAATGAACGCATGAATGAATAAATGAGCAAACCGTAGGGCAGAAGAAAACCCTGAGAAGTTACAGAATTTCTTGTTTTAACTTCCAACAGAACTATACTTAAGCCTTATCAGGAAAAGCGAATTTGTCTTGTTTTAATGACCTCCAGAGGGGGACAGGGGAAGGCTTCTGTACCAAGTTTTCTCAGCCTCGACTGCATGTTTTTGAAAAACTGCTGATACCAGTCCCTTCCTCAGACCAATTAAATCAGAATCTCAGAGGGTGGGATCTAGCATAGATATTTTTTTAAAACTTCCTTGTATGATTCTCATTTGCAGCCAGGGTTAAAATCTTGTGATTTTTTTTTTTCAATCCTCCACAGACTAATTCCATAGCATAGCAATCCTCACAGTCAGGACATTTCTCCTTATACATCTCCATTAGTGGTCTTAATGATCGGTGCCTTCACAATGGAAAAAAGCATGTCTCAGCATAGCAACTTCCTGTTCCATTTATATCTTCTATTCCCTGCCCCATTCTTGATTCATGTTTATCCTAAGTAAGACAATTTAAAAATTAGCGTTCTACTCTTGACAGTTAGTTCTGGTAATTAGAAAAATTGCATTACCTTGCAAGTTTCTCCTGTAATAATGCTTTACAATAATAAAGTTTTCTTTGGAAGAAAACTCATTCTGTCAAAGTGAGGCCAGATATTACAAAGGCTTTGAAATAGTACGGTGTGAGAGTCTTGACTATAGTGGCTTACACCCTAAAAATACAAGGATTGTAGAAGCTAATGCCCAAAATAGGACCTATAGGGATGCAGGGTTAGCATTACAAATTGGAGAGTTCCATCGATGTTACAATGACATATGCAGGTCTACTTGCGATAAAATTACTAACTACGATTTTAAGTGCCTTACACTACAGCTGCTAACCAAAAGGTCGGCAGTTCGAATCCACCAGCTGCTCCTTGGAAACTCTATGGGGCAGTTTTACTCTGTCCTATAGGGTCGCTATGAGTCAGAATCAACTCGACGGTAATGGATTTATTCAAATATATGAAGTTTTCATTCCCAATATATCTTGTAACCTGATAAATGAACCCTAGTTCTCAAAGATGAATCGTTCTGAAGCAAAGTAAATACTTTCTAATTCTAGAAAAGGTTTCTTATGGGAGTATGTGTTTCTCAATTGTTTGAAATTGCAGGACTCTCAGCGACAAAACAAAGACATAATATCTACCACCATATTACAATCACTGTTCATAAAAATAATGCTGATTAAATTTCCTAACCAAGATAATCTAGTTCATGTAAAGTTCTGTTTGTACTTCAAAAGACTATGTATTCTGCAGTTGTTGGGTTCAGAGTTCTACAGGTCGATTAGATAAAATGTGTTAATCACGTTGTTCAAATCTCCTATATCCTTTCTAATGTATTTTTTGTCTGCTTATCGTATCATGTATTGAAAGGGGTAAGAGAATACCTTATATGATTATGAATTTATCTATTTTTTCTGTTTAATTTCATTACTTTCTATTTGTCATGTTTTGAGGAGATTTAAGTGCATACAAATATAGGACTGCTATGCCTATCTGGAAACCCTGGTGGTGTACTGGTTAAGAGCTATGGCTGCTAACCAAAAGCTTGGCAGTTCGAATCCACCAGGTGCTCCTTGGAAACCCTATGGGGCAGTTCTACTCTATCCTATAGGGTCGCTATGAGTCAGAATTGACTCGACGGCAATGGGTTTTTTATGTCTGTCTGGTGAATTGATTCTTTTATCATTATGAAATGTCTCCTCTCCTCTAGTAATGCTTCTTGCCTTACAGCCTATATATATATATATACACACACACATATACCGGGTCACTATGAGTTAGAATCTACTCAATGGCACACAACCATGACAACATATGTCAGCTTTGCATAATTTTGTAAGGTGTATCTTTTTCCATCTTTTTCCTTTCAATATTTTTGTAAGCAATATATAGGTAGGTGATGTTTTGTTCTGTTGCTTGTTTGGTCTTTTAACTGGAACATATAATCTATTTATTCTTATTGTAATTATGATAAATTTGGGTTTAAAGCCAACATTTTACTATTTGTCCCACCTATAAAAAAAAAAAATTTGTCCCACCTATAGTATGTTCTAATTTCCTTTCTTGCTTTCATTTGGCTTGATTATTTTTATTGTTTCATTTCCTCACTCTATTAGCTTGTATATACTTTTTTACTTTAGTTTTGGTGCTGACCTTATGCAAAATGCATCCTTGACTTATCAAAGTATATTACTTGGCACTTCTATATACATCCTGGACAATGAAAGACACTTGAACACTTCAACTCAATTTATCCTCTTCTCAATGTATATGCTATTGTTATTCTGTATTTTAATTTGACAAATACTTTAAATTTCATAATACTTTATTATCATTGTTTCATAGAGTTGATAATCATTTATATTTATCCACAAATTTACCCCTTTAATTGCTCTTTATTTCTTCCTACATATCCCATTTCTATCTAAAGATCATTTGTCTTTTGCCAAAAGAATAGCTTTTAGTATTTCTTGAAGTGTAGTTCTGCTGGTGACTAATTCTATCAGTTTCTATTTGCCTAATTTTTTTATTTCATCTTCATTCTTGAAAGATATGTTTGCTGGGGAGATATTCTAAGTTTGCAGTGTTGTTGCTGTTTTGATGATGACAACATACATTGTCCTTGGGTTTCCACTGTTTCTATGAGAAGTCAGTTGGCAGTCTTCTTGTCACATCTTTGAAGGTAATTTGTCTTTTTGGGGTGTGTGGGGGCTGCTTTACAATTTTTATCTTTCCTTTGGTTTTCATCCATTTACTGTGGTGTGTCAAAATGTGGTTTTTATTTTATTCATTCTGCTTGAGGATCATAGGGATTCTTGGACCTGTGACTTGAGATCTGTGCTAGTTATCCTCTGTTTGCCTCTCCATATGCATGCTCCATCCTACTCTCTGCCCTGGGAAGATAATCTATATGGATTAAAATGGGCTCCCATGCCCTCTGGTTTTTAGTTGGGTCCAAAACCAAAAAACTAAACCTGTTGCCGTCAATTCTGACTCACAGTGGCCCTATAGGATAGAGCAGAACTGCCCCATAATGTCTCCAAGGAGGGGCTGGAGGATTCGAACTGCCAACCTTTGGTCAGCAGCTGAGCTCTTAGCCACTGTACCACCAAGGATCCCAGTTGGGTCTGGTTGGGTTCAATCAGTAGAACATCAGAAATACGGAGGCTAGGTCAGAATAATTATTCTCCTGGTTCCCTTTCTTGGTGACAACCTTGGCTTTGCCGTATCCCTCAAGAAAAGACCACTGCCCCTCTCAAAGTATCCTTTGCTACATGACTTTTTAAACTTCTCTTTCACCTCAAACCTCTGGGTGATAGCTCCACTATTGGTAGCTCCAGGTACTTGTACTATGCCTTAAGGCTCACCTGCCCACACCTTTGTAATTAGCCCCTTTAAAAATGAACCCTCTTCAAATTATCTCAATTTGAACCTGCCTTCTGTTTCATCTTGGCACCCTGACTGATACAGTAACTGCTACCAAAAGTATCCCCAGGAAACAGACTCTCAAAATGAAATTCTGGGACTAGGTTGTTCATACATTCTTCTTGCTGGGAGGAAATGGGGCATGAGTAATTCATGACATGAAGTGACATGTCATAAATTACACATTATCAACAGAGGATGAAATGCAGATTGAGGGCAAGGCATTGGAGGTCAAGCGGCTGTGGCACTTAGTCTTTATGGCAACAAAAGTGTTAATATAGATTGTGGAATCACCTGGCATCTTATTATAGTCTCAGAAAGCATATATAAGGAAAAAGATAAATTCAGAGATGTGAATAGAAACAGAATTGAGAGTCCAGAAAAAACTATATATATATATATATCTGCGATCAACTGATTTTTGACAAGCGTGCTAAGTCCACTTGATGAAGAAAGGAGAGTGTCTTCAATAAGTGGTGCTGGGATAATTGGATTTCTACATGCAGAAAAATGAAACAGAATCCGTGCCTCACACCATACACAAAAACAAGTTCAAAATGGATTAAGGACCTAAATGTGCAAACTAAAACCAGAAAATTCTTAGAAGAACAAGCAGAGGCAATGCTGTCAGGCCTAGTTTTTAACAATGGAGCATCTAGTAAAATAATAAAAGTGAAAACAGCAAAAAGATAAAATAAATAAATATGACCTCATAAAAATTAAAAACTTTTGTTTATTAAAAGGCTTTATCAAAAAAGTGAAAATACAAGCTGGGAGAATATCTTTGGAAATCATATATCCAACAAAAATCTAATGACCAAAACATATATAAAACTTCGACAACTTAACAACAAAAAGACAAATAACCTAATCATAAAATGGGCAAAGGACTTGAATAGACATTTCACAAATAGCCACCAAACACATGAAAAGATGCTCAGCGTCATTAGTCATCAGAGAGATGCAAATCAAAACCACAATGAGATACCATTTCACTCCCACTAGGATGGCTAAGATCAAAAAAACAAATAAAAAAATGTTGACAAGGATGTGGGCAAATTGGAATGCTTATCTACTGCTGGTGGGAATGCAAAATGATATAGCCATTGTGAAAAACAGTACAGTGCTTCCTCAAGAAACTAAAAATAGAACTACCACATGACCCAGCAATTCCACTCCTGGGTATATATTCCAAAACTTGAAAGCAGAGACTCAAAGAGAGACTTGTACACCAATGTTCACTGCAGTACTATTTGCAGTAGCCAAAAGGTGGAAACAACCTAAATACCCATCAACAGATGAACGGATAAACAAAATGTGGTACCTACATAAAACAGAATACTACTCAGCCAGTAGGAGAAATGAAGTCTTTATACATGCTACAATATGGGTGGAGCCGGAAGACATTAGGCTGAGTGAAATAAGTCAACCACAAAAGGACATTATTGTACAACCTCACAAATACAAAAAGACAAGAAAACGCAAATGTATAGAGAACAAAGTTTATTAGTGGTTACCAGTGGCAGGAGGGAGTGGGGAAGGGAGGTTAACGGTGATGGAAAGATCACATTGATTAAGGATAGGGTTGTATAACCAATTATTATAATTGCTGTCGATAAGTTGTACACCTGTAAAAAGTTGAACTGGCAAAAGTTGTGTGATAGATATTTTTACAACAATGACAAAAAAAAGAGTAGCTGCTAAGGCTGCTTTGTACAACCAAAAACCTCATGGGATTTGGATTCTTGGTAAGGATGTTTAGGGTCATGGTTTCACGGAACATCCCAGTTATTTGGGCTAATAACATATTTAGTGCTTCTGTTCTACCTCCTAGTTCATTTCGTAGTGCCTGGGGTCTTAAAGGAAACCCTGGTGGCATTTCCTTTAAGACCCCAGGCACTACGAAATGAACTTGGAGGTAGCAACTCTATGGGGCAGTTCTACTGTTCTACAGGGTCGCTATGAGTCGGAATCGACTCGACGGCAGTGGGTTTGGTTTTTTTTTTTTTTTGGTTTGGGGTCTTAAAAGTTTGCTAGCAGCCATCCAAGGCACAACAACTGGTCTCTATTCGCCTGGAACAACAGAGGAAGGAGAGTTAGGAATAGGAGGAGGATATGGAATATGTGGCTAACTGCCCTCATGAACCACTGCCTCCTTTGGGATCCATAATTCTTTTTCACATTGTTAAAGTTCCAATTCCTTCAAGCAAATGTCTATTATATTTTGTCCAACTCTTCTCATTGTCATTGAAAGTGTTGCTCTGAATTACCTAGTCTATCATCACCAAAACCAAAACCAAACCCAGTGCCGTCGAGTTGATTCTGACTCATAGTGACCCTATACATTAGAGAAGCCTTTAAAATATAACGCGAATGGTTTAAAAATAGGTGTATACACATAACAAAAATTTAAAAAAAAAGTTGTTGTTGAGTTGATTCCGACTACTGGCAACCCCATGTATAGAAATGCACTCCATAGGTTTTTCATGGATGTGACCTTTCAGAACCAGATTGCCAGGCCTTTCTTCCAAGGTGCCTCTGGGTGGGTTCGAGTCACCAACCTTTTGGTTAGTAGCCCAGCACTTAAGCATTTGAGCCACCCAGGGACTCCGTAAACATAACAAATGTCACTGAATCATACACACGAAGAATGCTGAAAACAACTTGTTACATACATATTTACCCCAGTAAAAACAAAACAAAAATGGGTCTAAATGTTTTATCACTTGCTTCTATGAATAATATTTCTCAGCAAGAGAAGCTATTAAGATTTTGGGGAAAATCATTATTAAAAACTCTTCAACAGGAATTGCTTATTGCTATTCAAGCATAAAGCCAGATATTAAAATATAATGTTCATGAAAGCAAAATTGAGGATCTCATTAAAATATATGAAAATATTTTACTTGGAAATTTTTGCAAATTCAATTTTTAATACCTTTATATTTTATTTTCCTTATAATTATATAAAGAAAATATTTTTAAACATGCTCCATAAAGATGCCCTAAAGCCCCTCTGACTTACCCTAATGTATAACTATATTTGGAACTGTATAATAGAACTGCCCCATAGTTTCCAAGGAGCTCCTGGTGGATTTGAACTGGCAATCTTTTGGTTAGCGGCTGTAGCACTTAACCACTATGCCACCAGGGTTTCTATACGATTCTTATCATCTCCTATATGGGCCTTAACATGAAAAAAGATTGGGAAGGACTGACCTATCAACAATTATTTCACATCACTTTTTCCTTGCTAGCCCAACTCACGTTTCACTATACCCCAAACCAAAACCAAACCCGTTGCTGTTGAGTCGATTCCAACTCATAATGACCATATAGGACAGAGTAGAATTGCCCCACAGGGTTTCCAAGGAGCAGCTGGTGGATTCAAACTGCTGGCCTTTTAGTTAGTAGCCGTAGTTCTTGACCACTGAGCCACCAGGATCCCGTTTCACTATTAAAAAAAAAAGAAACCAAACCCATTGCTGTCGAGTCAATTCCGACTCATAGTGACCCTATAGGACAGAGTAGAACTGCCCCATAGGGTTTCCAAGGAGCACCTGGTGGATTCAAACTGCCGACCTTTTGGTTAGCAGCCTTAGCCCTTAACCACTATGCCACCAGGGTTTACCGTTCCGCTATAGCAAATGAAAATACCAAACATGTTTTCCCATATCTTTTGCAAAGGGAAGGGGGACTACTACGTGACCTAATCTTGGCCAATGGGACCTGAGGAGAAGTCTCCACAGGATCTGAAAAAAAGATTTGCCTTCTTAAAAAAAAAATTATGAACCAAAGGCAATATCCATCTTCTTCATTGGGTGCGGTATCTTCATTCTTTGTGGTTCCCCATGGAACTGCTGCAGCCATGTATGACTATTGAGGCTAACGTCTTGAGGACAGTGGCATGGAAAGAGGGAAGGCTCAAAGGCCTCTGCCTTAGTTATCTGGTGCTGCTATAACAGAAATACCACAATGGATGGCTTTAACGAACAGAAATTTATTCTCACAGTTTGGGAGGCTAGAAGTCTGAATTCAGGGTGCTGGCTCGAGGGAAAGGCTCTCTGCCCACTCTGGGGGAAAATACTTGTCTCAGCTTCTCTAGTGTTCTTCTGGGCGTTCCTCGTTTTTCTCCACATGGCACCTTACTTCTGTGCCTAATCTCTTTTTCTATCTCAAAATTGATTGGTTTAAGACACACCCTAAATTGATATGGCCTTATTAACACACAAATAAAAAATACCAAAGGCAACCATATTCCCAGATGGGATTACACCCACAGGTATAGGGGATTTACAACATGTATTTTGGTGGGACACAATTCAACCCATAACAGCCCTCCAAAAAATTCTTAAACAACTGAACTAACCTGGAACATCTCTACCTGTGAATTTCCAGTTATACAAGAAAATATCCTTATTCTTTCAGATCTTCCTACTTGGGTCTTCTGTTACTTACAGTCAAAAGTTGCTAACTAATACACTTCTGGTGATTTTAAAACATGGCCCTCAAATTATTTGACACTTCTCCCCTTGAGAGGTGGGTTCTCGGTCCCCTCCCCTTGAGTCTGGGTAGGCTTTTGACTGCCTCAACAACGAGAGTATTGTGGAAGTGAGCCTGTGTGACTTTCAAGACTACATCATAAAAGACAATGTAGCTTCTGCTTTGTTTGATCGAACACTTCCACTTGGAGCCTTGAGCTTCCTAGTAAGTTGTCTGACTACCTTGAGGCTGCTATGATGTGGGGAAGCCAAGCCACCTGGAGGGTCCACGTGTTGGTGCTCCAGCTGGCAGTCCTAATACTTGGTTCCTCCCAGTCCAAGTGCCAGACATGTAATGAACAGTCTGGATGATTACAGCACCCTGCATCAAGTTATCCCCAGTCTCTGGGTCTTCCATCATAACGACCCTATAGACCCTCTATGAGAAGGGATCGACTCGACGGCAGTGGGTTTGATTTTTGGTCTGGGTCTTCCCAGCTGAGGTTCCAGACATCATGGAGCAGAGACAAGTTATCCCTCCTGTGCCCTGTTCAAATTTCTGCACAACAGGCTCCATGAGCACAACACAATAAAATACATAAGCCATGAAGTTTTGGGGTAATTTATTACCAGGAATGGCAAGTGGAACACTTCTTCACCTCACTTTATATTTATCATGAGCTACCTGCCACATAGCACAAACCTGAGTTGTGATAGTGTGGCCCTTGTACCTTTAAGATGATCTTACTTTGGGTTTTGACTCACCCAGAAGCAGTTCTTTAGGGAAGTAAGACAGGCGTTTACAAGGACTCCACTAAGCTTCCTATTATAATGTTGAAATTGTTCACAGGATAGTAATAACTTTGGTAAAAAGTGTCCTTAAAGAGGAGATAATATGCTACCTCTATGGATTACAATCACAGCTTTTCTGAAGTAACCTTGACTTGACCTACAATTTAGGAAAACCA
Source organism: Elephas maximus indicus (assembly GCF_024166365.1). Taxonomy (NCBI): domain Eukaryota; kingdom Metazoa; phylum Chordata; class Mammalia; order Proboscidea; family Elephantidae; genus Elephas; species Elephas maximus. The sequence continues at coordinate 137,542,215 of NC_064846.1, forward strand.
GTAACAAACCACACATTATCAAATAAACAATCATACTTGGTTGTGTCTAAACTCATAAGATGAGAGCAGAGAGTGGAGGGATCTGCAATTCAGAAGCCCAAGGGTCCGGTTAATATCTATGTTCCCTCGTACAAGTTAGTGCACCTCTCTCGGCTCCAGTTTTACTTGTAAAATAAGAGCGTTGGACTAGAAGACTAATAAACCTTCCAACTTTGATTTTGGGAAACAAATTTGTATATTGGCTGTGATAGACTGAATAATGACCCCCCCCACCCTGCCCCACCACCGAATACACCCATGTCCTAATCCCTGGAACCTGTGAATATGTTGCCTTACATGGTAAAAGACAGATGTGATTGAATTAAGGATACCGAGATGGGGAGATCACCCTGTATGAGCTGGGTGGGTCCAATGTAATCACAAAGATCCTTATGAAGAGGAAGACAGGAAGGTCAGAGCCAGAGAGAAAAGACATGAGTGTGGAAGCAGAGGTCAGGGAGGAGAGTTGGCTACGTTGCTGGCTTTGAAGCGGGAGGAAGGGGTCATAAGCCAAGGAATGCAAGCAGCCTCTAGAAGCTGGAAAAGGAAAGGGACCAGATTCTCCCCTAAAGCCTCGAGAAAGAAGACAGCCCTGAGATTCCATTTTAGACTTGTGACCTCTAGAACTGAAGAGAATAAATCTGTGCTGCTTTAAGTCACTAAGTTACAGTGGCAATAGGAAGCTAACACAGTGGTTAAGAACTTGGGCTCTGCTATCAGACTACTTGAGTTTAAGTCCCTCTTCTACCATTTACTGGATATATGACCTTGAGCAAGTTATTTAAACTCTGTACCTCGGTTTCATCTTGGAAAAATGGGATGATGGTAACAGCACCAAACCTGTGGGGTTATTATGAGGTTTAAATGAGGAAATCCTTAGAATCATCTTGAATTTAGTAACTTCTTAATAAATGTAGCCATTGTTCTTCCGCTAAGATTTATAAAGATATGTATCCCTTCTTCCATAAATTATATCTTTCTTTTTAAATAATCATGGAGGAGGAGGGGTGTAGGAGCATCTACTTTAGGAGTTATGCATACAGACTCTCCTTTGGTCCTATTCGTGAAATAGAGGTATAAGTTTTTATATGAGAAAACTGAGGCTTTCTCCAAGTCACATAGCTAGTAAGTGGCCAAATTAAAGTGGCTTGTTCACCACTGCATTAATTAACACCTATTTGCTTCATGATGAATGAATGAACACGTGCAAATAACTACAGCAGTGAACACTCAACCAGTAACAGGGAGTCAAGACTAACTGACTAACACAAGGTCTCCCCATCTGATCCACACAGTGGTACAATTTCCAACTCTGTGGCACCTAGCCCTTGTTTCCAGAAAGGTCGGAGGCATCGAGGAAGAGGCGCCCAGACTAAAGTGCATTTACCTTCTGGGAGGCACCTTTCCACCTGGGGAGATATCTCCCACTGCCCCAGCAGCCGCTCTCTCCCACGAAGGTGGCGACACAAAGCCGAGGTCTGCGTGGGGCCGGGCCCTAGGATATAAGAGGGGCGGGGCCTCCCTAGAGGCCAGTGCGCCGCTGCGGAGCACGGCCCGCCCCTTGCTCCGCCCCCGGGGAGATTCGGCGCCACCATGGAGGAGTACCATCGCCCCTGCGACGAGGTACCGCCCCTCGGCCGCCTGTGAACGACCCCCGCCCCACCCACCCTGGCGCGGGGTCCCTGCCGACTGGTCTCTGGGCGCCTGGCGGGCCGGCGTGTTGGACTGCGGCGTTCTCCAAGCCTGGGTCCCTCCTCGGGACCCGGCATCCGCCCTGCCGGTCCTAGTCCCACCGACCTCGCGGCCCGGAGGGTGGGCTGGGGGACTGGGGGCCTGGGTGGCCAGGACGGCAGGAACGCTAGAGGCAGGTGGTGGGGCCAGGGCCGAGGGCTGGGAGGCCTGACTTGGGGTACATGGGGTGGGGATGGGGTGGCGGGCACCGCCCGTCTGCCAGGCGGGCCTTGGGAACCGGTCTTCCCAGTTGCTTCCTCAGCCCCTTGGCGTCTCCAAAGCAGGTGCCGCAGTCTCGCGGATCAGGGCATTGGTGGCAGAGCCACTCCCATCCGGAGAGCTCTCGCCTGGGTGGGCTGGGAGGAGGTGTTTTATGGATTAGGAACTCTTGCTTGCTGACTCTGGCCTTCCTAATCCTCACCAGAACCCAATGATGTCAGCTCTTATCTTCCTGTTACTGATGGGGACTCTGACTTTCATGGCGGCTTAGTGACTTGCCCAAAGTTAAAACTGCCAGGAATGATGACAGATGCTCAGTTTGAACCCAGGCCTCTGACTACCCATCTCTGGCTTCGTTTTAACCACAAGAGGGATGAGGTCTATTGGATCCCAGCATAACCTGTGACAAGCCTGCAGGGGCAGAGTAATCAGAGGCCTTTTCTCTCCAGGGGAAGCCACAGGTGAATGGTGCAGAAAAAATAAAAGTGCAGCATAAAATGCTATTGATTGGATCCGTGGAAGGGGCTTCTGGTCCATTGGGTGGCATCTTTACCATGTGGGCTTCTGTAGAAGTTAGAGCCACATTTAAATTCTGTGAAGCAGGTAGCTTACATACTTACTCGAAGGTAAATGTTTAAATGTTCTAATTTTAGAAATAGAGACTTGGGGAAGTTGGGATACAAGATATTCAAAGGCTGGCTCACTCTCTGAGGCATACCCCCAACAAGTTCTAGACTTCTATTCCTAAGAAGGCTCTTTCCTGCAGTACCTCCTGAATATATTTAAAAATAAAATTACATGTGTTGCCATGGCCACCCTGTACATCCTGATTATTAGGTGACTTTAACCGAATAGTTGGAGGTTAGAACTCTCCCAGAGGTACCTAAGAAGAAATGCCTGGCAATCTACTTCCAAAAAATCAGCCATTGAAAACTCTGTGGAGTGCAGTACTCTGCACACGTGGGGTCACCATGAATCTAAATCAACTCCATGATGACTAGTTTGGTTTTGGTTTCCCAAATTGAAATAAAATGGGCATAATTTGATTTGAAGGCTAGTTTTGAAACTAAAGAAGCTGATTTTAAGGTAGGCTGATAGTTTTAATAGGGGCAAAACATGAAAGTTCTTTTCATAATACTCCTAAATATGTAGGGTATTTTTCCACCTTTGACGTTGGGAAATTCTGTGGTTTAATTAAATGAGTAATTCTATACTCAAGATGACACATGTCAGAAACTGCTTTTTTTCAGAGTTTGTTTGGACTCATTTTAAGTTACACATGTATAGTGTTTTTTACAAAAATGCTGATGTCATAAAACACATAAAAATGTCTCCATGGAAGCAAATCATGTATTACCTGAAGTGTCTTGCTTGGTTTAGATTTCAGTCTTAAATCACATAGCCTAGTTTTCTACTCTGAGACACTGGGATGTAATTAATACTTGCTTTTAATTCAGAATTCTAGCAAGCCACTTCAAAGAAAAGACTGTTTGCAGACCTATTTATAGTACTAGATAAAAGGATAAAAATTTTGAATTAGTAAGTCAGTTCATAAAATTCAATTCAGGAAAGTCACATTTTTACCTAGGATAAGTTAAAAAACAAAACGGAAAATTATAAAGCATTCTCTTCTCGTGAACCATGTCATTCTCTCACTTCACTGCAACTATTTCCTATGGACTGATAACACATAAATCTTCATATCTACCATCTGCTTATTTCTGGAACTTTATAATGCAATGATTCTCAATCTAGGATGTTCATCGGAATCACCAGTCAAGTTTTTGTTTGTTTTGTTTTTAATGTAGTTGCCCAGGCTCTGCCCTAGACCTGATGAAACAAAATTTCCAGGGTGGTGGGTGGGAAAGTGTTCTGTATTTGTTAAAAGTGTTCTGGGTACGATTGGCAACTGTGGTAGGCCTCATGGACTTTATCAGTATGGTCTCCCATCCCTAACACCTGTCTAAGCCAGTTTAGGGTATTGTGTGTATCATCGAATCTACAAATAGAAGTTGGTGTTGAAAGCAGCTTCATCTTTTGTTTCCCCCTTTAGGTTGGTTTTAATGCTGATGAAGCCCACAATATCGTTAAGGAGGTGAGTTGCACATTTTGTTCATCTCGAAGCTTGCGTCATTGATTGAGTTTTTTTTTAAGTTATATATTTGGACTTCAGATATGAAGTTAGAAACCTTAGTGTTAAAACAACAAGATTTTAAATATTTATTCACTAACTCTCCACAGGGATATCTCTTATTTTTATTGTATGCTGTCAGGCATCTTGGGGCTTACTCTGAAAGGTGTTTAAGTACTTTCTTAGCCTACAAAACAGATTTTCTATGTTCTAAAATTGATGCTCTGTCGTTTGAATAAAATAACTTTTATTCAAGGAGGGCCAAATATTATTTTAAATGTTAATGTTATAAAAGTATGTGTGCATATGTGTGTGTGTGTGCGCATGGAGCTGGTGGCACAGTGGTTAAGCGCTACGGCTGCTAACCCAAAGGTCGGCAGTTCAAATCCACCAGTCGCTTCTTGGGGGCAGTTCTACTCTGTCCTGTAGGATCGCTATGAGTCAGAATCTACCTGATGGTTTTGGTTTTGTATGTGTGTGTGTGTGTGTGTGTACGGAAAACCCTGGTGGCATAGTGGTTAAGTGCTACAGCTGCTAACCGAAGGGTCGGCAGTTCAAATCCACCAGGTGCTTCTTGGAAACTCTATCGGGCAGTTCTACTCTGTCCTATAGGGTCGCTATGAGTTGGAATTGACTTGACGGCAGTGGGTTAAAACAGAATGCAAATGTTGTCAAAACCTTTACAACATAAAAGTACAAATGAGGGAAATTGGGAGGGAAAGTAAAGGGAAGAGCAAGAGTGATAGTTACCTCATTGTACAAAGTGGGAAGTCAGGAGAGACTCTTCTTGGTCAATGGAACTTGAAGGAAAGGATGCTGCAGTCCTTGAGAGGCCTTTTAAATAGTACCTTCTTCTATACCCAAGTTTTGACCCAAATGAAAAGACAAAAGAGTTGCTAGAAAGTGAACAAAATATCACTTTCATTATGCAGGTTGTAGCTTAGTTTGCTAACTCTGTACCCACTCGGTTCAGGCTTTGGAAGAGACACCCCAGGGAAAGTAAGTCAGCAGAAACCCTTGCCCAGGCTGGTCCCCTTCACTGATCTGGGTGGACAGGGATAGAGAAACCAAATGCCCAAGCCCGAGCCCTTTGGAAGATGAGCTCTTCTAAAGGAGAATGGTGGAGCAGTGCTTGTCACCCAGCAATGAGGTAACTCACCCCACCTCCACGGGGAGGAAGAACGGTTGGAACAAGAGGCCAGACATGCTAAGGAAAAATCCTACGTGGGGAAGGAAATATCAGAAATTGGGGAAAAGTGCAATGTAAATATATGGAATGGAAAATAGTGAATTCATTGTATGGTGAGAAGGGGAGGAGGAAGATGGCAGGGGGTCTAAAGGAAGTACAGTTTCATCTATCATAGCAGGAGCTCTATGGATCTTGTCTTTAATTGACAAGACACACTAATATATTTGGAGATATGTAAGTAACCCTTAGAAGAAATAAAAACAAGCAGGTACAACATTAAAAGTGTTTTTCTCTGGTGAATAGGACTGGAGATAGGGAAGGGTGGGAAGACACTCTTTTTCATTGTAACCCCTTCTATTCTGTTTGAGTTTTAAAGCCATGTATGTGTGTTACCTTTATTTATTTATTTTAATTAAAAGAACTGTGCTTCTTAAACTGGTATATATAAACTTGGCAGTGGCTAGGTGCTGCTAGAAGCCACCGGATGCATTTAGAGCATCAATTTTACCTAAATATTTGAGAGAGTGAGTTAAGTGAGGTATATCATTTAACTGAAAATATTTTTAAATAAAAACAAACTCTGATACATTATGGAGTCAGAAGCAACTCCATGTGGATTTTTATATGAAATATGAGACTTTAAAGAACTCTCAGGGATGCTACAGAATACTTTTAACTATACATCAGTCTTCTTCCCTCCCCTCTTCCCATGAGCCAGCTCTCTTCTACCATTGAGGGATTTCACTGGAAATGCTTGAGAGTGAGGGCCATATTAAAACATTTTAACACTTCCTAGATGATTACCTCAATTTCAGCAGTTACTTCTGTTTTCCTTATCTCTTGCTGGCATTCTTATTTTCTTTGATTCTTTACTCTGCTCCCCTGTACTTTACCTGCTAAAGTCTTAGAGTCACTCACTTATCAGTGATGCGGTATATTTTATTTGTTATCAGTAATAGAATTTACACAAAAAATCTTCATAGAAAAAAGTGAGTTACAAATGGAATTACTTTGAAACTTAGCATAAAGTATATTTGATATAGGATGCCCAGGCAGTATATCAAAGGCAATATTATTCCAACAACCAATGTTAATTGGGTTATCTGCAACATCACAAGTTCCTGAGCTGGGCTCTGGGGATACAGCACAGTTTAAAGACCTCATTGTCTAATGGGCCTCCTGGTTAATGGTAATTAAGAAGGCTAATGTCGATTAATAGTAGGTCCCTAGGTAGTGCAAATGGTTTGGCCTGGACTGCTAACCTAAAGGCTGGCGGTTCGAACCAACCCAGTAGCTCCATGGGAGAAAGACCTGGCATCATGCTTCAGTAAAGGTTAAACAAACAAAAACAAACCCATTGTCATCTCGTCAATTCGGAGTCATAGCTACCCTACAGGACAAAGTCGAACTGCCTCAGAGGGTTTCCAAGGTTGTAATCTTTAGGGAAGCAGACTGCGACATCTTTCTCCTGTGGAGTGGCTTGAACCATTCGGTTAACAACTGAGTGCTTAATCACTGTGACGCCAGGACTTCTTCCCGTAGAAATTACAACCTAGGAAACCCTATGGAGCAGTTCTGTTCTGCCACATGGGGTCGCCATGAGTCACAATCAACTTGATGACAGCAACGGATTTATTTAGAGTGGGACCCCCCCCAAATGGTGTCTACCATTGTTTAGAGCAGAACTTGGAGTGGTCCTTGTAGATAACCTGAAAATAAACGAGTGTTCTTATTTTCTCATCAAGGAAGCGTGGTCTGTTGTCATTAGGTGCCATAAAGTCGATTTTTGACCCACAGCAACCTCATGTGACAGAGTCCTATAGTGTTTTCTTGACTGTAATCTTTAGGGAAGCAGATCACCAGGTTTTTCTCTGGCGGAGGCCTGGGTGGGTTTGAACCATCAACCTATTAGTTAGCAGCTGAATACTTAACCATTGTGCTACCTGGGCTCCTATAAATCTTTTTTTTTTTTTAATTTTTATTGTGCTTTAAGTGAAAGTTTACAAACCAAGTCAGTCTCTCATATAAAAATTTATATACATCTTGCTATATACTCCTAGGAAACCCTGGTGGCATAGTGGTTAAGTGCCATGGCTGCTAACCACAGGGTTGACAGTTCGAATCCGCCAGGCACTCCTTGGATACTCTATGGGCCAGTTCTACCCTGTCCTATGGGGTCACTATGAGTCGGAATCAACTCAACGGCACTGGGATTGGTTTTGGTTTGGTTACGTACTCCTAATTACTCTCCCCCTAAAGAGACAGCCTGCTCCTTTTCTCCACTCTCTCTTTTCGTGTCCATTTCACCAGCTTCTAACCCCCTCTGCCCTCTCATCTCCCCTCCAAATAGGAGATGCAAACATAGTCTCAAGTGTTTACTTGATCCAAAAAGCTCATTCTTCACCAGTATCTTTTTCTGTGCCATTGTCCAGTCCAATCCCTGTCTGAAGAGTCAAGTTTGGGAATGGTTCCTGTCCTGGGCTAACAGAAGGTCTGGGGACCATGACCGCCGGGGTCCTTCTAGTCTCAATCAGACCATTCGGTCTGTTGTTTTTTTTTTTTTAATTAACTTTTATTGAGCTTCAAGTGAACGTTCGGTCTGGTCTTTTTATGAGAATTTGGGGTCTGCATCGCACTGCTCTCCTGCTCCCTCAGGGATTCTCAGTTGTGTTGCCTGTCAGAGCTGCCATCGGTTGTAGCCGGACACCATCTAATTCTTCTGGTCTCAGGCTGATGTAGTCCCTGGTTTATGTGGCCCTTTCTGTCTCTTGGGCTCGTAACTACCTTGTGTGGTTAGTGTTCTTCATTCTCCTTTACTCCAGGTGGGTTGAGACTAATTGATGCATCTTAGATGTCCACTTGCTAGCGTTTAAGACCCTAGACGCCGCTCTCCAAAGTGGGATGCAGAATGTTTTCTTAATAGATTTTATTATGCCAGTTGATTTAGATGTCCCCTGAAACCACGGTCCCCAAAACCCCACCCCTGCTATGCTGACCTTCGAAGCATTCAGTTTATTCAGGAAACTTCTTTGCTTTTGGTTTAGTCCAGTTGTGCTGACCTCGCCTGTATTGTGTGTTGTCTTTCCCTTCACCTAAAGTAGTTCTTATCTACTATCTAATTAGGGAATACCCCTTTCCCACCCTTCCTCCCTCCCCCCCATAACCATCAAAGAATATTTTCTTCTCTCTTTAAAATATTTCTTGAGTTCTTATAATAGTGGTCTTATATAATATTTGCCCTTTTGCAATTGAGTAATTTCACTGAGCATAATGCCTTCCAGATTCCTCCATGTCGTGAAATGTTTCACAGATTCCTCACTGTTTTTTTTCGATGCATAGTATTCCATTGTGTGAATATACCATAATTTATTTATCCATTCATCCATTGATGGGACCTTGGTTGCTTCCATCTTTTTGCTATTGTAAACAGTGCTGCAGTGAACGTGGGTGTGCATATATCTGTTATGTAAAGACTCTTATTTCTCTAGGATATGTTCCAAGGAGTGGGATTGCTGGATCGTATGGTAGTTCTATTTCTAGCTTTTTTTAGGAAGTGCCAAATCAATTTCCAAAGTGGTTGTACCATTTTACATTCCCACCAGTGGTGTATAAGTGTTCCAGTCTCTCCACATCCTCTCCAACATTTATTATTTTGTGTTTTTTGGATTAATGCCAGCCTTGTTGGAGTGAGATAGAATCTTATTGTAGTATTGATTTGCATTTCTCTAATGGTTAATGATCGTGAGCAATTTCCTCATGTATCTGATAGCTACCTGAATGTCTTCTTTAGTGAAGCATCTGTTCATATCTTTTGCCCATTTTTTAATTGGGTTATTTGTCTTTTTGTACTTGAGTTTTTGCAGTATCATGTAGATTTTAGAGATCAGGCCCTGATCAGAAATGTCATAGCTAAAAACTCTTTCCCAGTCTGCAGGTAATCTTTTTGCTCTTTTGGTGAAGTCTTTGGATGAGCATAGGTGTTTGATTTTTAGGAGCTCCCAGTTATCTAGTTTTTCTTCTACATTCTTTATAATGTTTTGTATACTGTTTATGCCATGTATTAGGGCTCCTAACATTGTCCCTATTTTTTCTTCATGATCTTTATCATTTTAGATTTTATATTTAGGTCTTTGATCCATTTCGAGTTCGTTTTTGTGCATGGAGTGAGGTATGGGTCTTGTTTCGTTTTTTTTGCAGATGGATATCCAGTTATGCCAGCACCATTTGTTAAAAAGACTGTCTTTTCCCCATTTAACTGATTTGGGGACTTAGTCAAATGTCGACTGCTCATATGTGGATGGATTTATGTCTGGATTCTCAATTCTGTTCCATTGGTCTATGTGCCTGTTGTTGTACCAGTACCAGGCTGTTTTGACTATCGTGACTGTATAACAGGTTCTAAAATCAGGTAGAGTGAGGCCTCCCACTTTGTTCTTTTTCAGTAATGCTTTTCTTATCCGGGGCCTCTTTCCCTTCCAAATGAAGTTGATGATTTGTTTCTGCATCTCATTAAAAAATGTCGTTAGAATTTGGATCCAAATTGCATTAAATCTATAGATCACTTTTGGTAGAATAGACATTTTTACAATGTTAAGTCTTCCTATCCATGAGCAAGGTGTGTTTTTCCACTTAGGTAGGTCTCTTGGTTTTTTGCAGTAGTGTCTTCTAGTTTTCTATGTATAGGTCTTTTACATCTCTGGTAAGATTTATTCCTAAGTATTTTATCTTCTTGGGGACTACTGTAAATGGTATTGATTTGGTGATTTCCTCTTCAATGTTGTTTTTGTTGGTGTATAGGAGTCAAACTGATTTTTGTATGTTTATCTTGTACCCTGATACTCTGCTGAACTCTTTTATTAGTTTCAGTAGTTTTCTTGAGGATTCCTTAGGGTTTTCTGTGTATAAGATCGTGTCATCTGCAAATAGAGATACTTTTACTTTTTCCTTGCCAGCCTGGATGCCCTTTATTTCTTTATCTAGTGTAATTGCTCTGGCTAGGACCTCCAGCACAACGTTAAATAAGAGTAGTAATAAAGGGAGTCTTTGTCTTGTTCCGGATCTCAGGGAGAATGCTTTCAGGCTCTCTCCATTTAGGGTGATGTTGGCTGTTGGCTTTGTATAAATGCCCTTTATTATGTTGAGGAATTTTCCTTCTATTCCTATTTTGCTGCGAGTTTTTATCATGAATGGGTGCTGAACTTTGTCAAATGCCTTTTCTGCATCAGTTGATAAAATCATGTGATTCTTATCTTTTGTTTTATTTATATGATGGATTACATTAATTGTTTTTCTAATGTTGAACCATCCCTGCATACCTGGTATGAATCCCACTTGGTCATGGTGAATTATTTTTTTGATATGATATGTTGTTGAAGTCTATTGGCTAGAATTTTGTTGAAGAACTTTGCATCTAAGTTCATGAGGGATGTAATTTACTTTTTTTTTTTGTGGTGTCTTTACCTGGTTTTGGTATCAGGGATATGGTAGCTTCATTTAATGAGTTAGGTAGTATGCCATCATTTTCTATGCTCTGAAATACCTTAGTAGTAGTGGTGTTAACTCTTCTCTGAAAGTTTGGTAGAACTCGTAGTGAAGCCTTCTGGGCCAGGGCCCTTTTTTTTTTTTTTTTTGGGAGTTTTTTGATTACCTTTTCAATCTCTTCTTTTGTTATGGGTCTATTTAATTGTTCTACCTGTTTGTGTTAGTTTAGGTAGGTAGTGTGTTTCTAGAAATTCAGCCATTTCTTCTAGGTTTTCAAATTTGTTAGAATACAATTTTCCGTAGTAATCTGATATGATTCTTTTCATTTCATTTGGGGTCTGTTGTAATATCGCCCATCTCATTTCTTATTCAGGTTATTTTCTTCCTCTCCTGTTTTTCCTTTGTCAGTTTGGCCAATGGTTTATCAATTTTGTTGATTTTTTTCAAAGAACCAGCTTTTGGTCTTGTTAATTCTTTCAATTGTTTTTCTGTTTTCTATTTCATTTAATTCTGCTCTAATGTTTATTATTTGCTTTCTTCTGGTGCCTGTGGGTTTCTTTCATTGCTCTTTTTCTATTTGTTCAAGTTGTAGGGATAATTCCTTGATTCTGGCCCTTCTTTTTGTATGTGTGCATTTATTGATTGACCTCTGAGCACTGCTTTTGCTGTGTCCCAAAGGTTCTGATAGGAAGTGTTTTCATTCTCATTGGATTCTGTGAATTTCTTTATTCCATCCTTAATGTCTTCTATAACCCAGTCTTTTTTGAGCAGGGTATTGTTCAGTTTCCAAGCGTATGATTTCTTTTCACTGCTTTTTCTGTTATTGATTTGTGCTTTTATGACCTTATGGTCAGAGAAGCTGCTTTGTAATATTTCAATGTTTTGGATTCTGCTAAGGCTTGCTTTATGACCTAATATGTGGTCTATTCTAGAGAATGTTCCATGTGCATTAGAAAAGAAAGTATACTTGGCTGCTATTGGGTAGAGTGTTCTGTATATTACTATAAGGTTGAGTTGGTTGATTGTGGCATTTAGATCTTCTGTGTCTTTATTGAGCTTCTTTCTGGATGTCCTGTCCCTCACTGAAAGTGGTGTGTTGAAGTCTCCTACTATTATTATGGAGCTGTCTATCTCACTTGTCAATACTGATGAGTTTATGTATCTTACAGCCCTGTCATTGGGTGCATAAGTATTTAATATGGTTATATCCTCCTGGTATATTGTCCCTTTAATCATTATATAGTGTCCTTCCTTAGCCTTTCTGATGGATTTAACTTTAAAGTCTATTTTGTCAGAAATTAATATTGCCACTTCTGCCCTTTTTTGACTGTTGTTTGCTTGAAATATTTTTTTTTTATCCATTGAGTTTTAGTTTATTTGTGTATCTAAGTCTAAGCTGTGTCTGTTTTAGGCAGCATGTAGATGGACCATGTTTTTTAATCCATTCTGCCTCTCTCTGTCTCTTTATTGGTGCATTTAGTCCATTTACATTCAGCATAATTATGGATAGGTATGAATTTAGTGCTATTGTTTTGATGTCTTTTTTTGTGTGTTGTTGACGGTTTCTTTTTCCCACTTAATTTTTTGTGCTGAGTATATTATCTTTATATATTGTTTTTCCTTATATTCATCATTGTTGATTTTGTTTTTCCTGAGTCTCTATTTTTTTCTTGTATTTTATTTTGATTTGTAGGATAGTTTGTCTCCTTTGTGGTTACCTTATTATTTACCCCTATTTTTCTAAATTTAAACCTAACTTTTATTTCTTTGTATCGCCTTGTCTTCCTCTTCATATGAAAGATCTATGACTACATTTCTTAGTCCCTCTTTATTGTTTCAATGTTGTCTTCTTTTGCATAATAACATCACTGTTTCCCTATTTTGAGTGTTTTTTACTCTTGGTTTATTTTTGTGATTTCTCTGGGTTGACATCTGATTGCTTTGCCCAGTTTTTTAGTCTTGGGTTGATACCTGGTATTATGGATTTTCTAACCAAAGAACTCCCTTTAGTATTTCTTGTAGTTTTGGGTAGATTTTTATGAATTCCCTAAACTTCTGTTTATCTGGAAGTGTCCTAATTTCACCTTCATATTTGAGAGACAATTTTGCAGGGTGTATGATTCTTGGCTGGTAATGTTTTTCCTTCAGTGTTTTATATATGTCATCCCATTGCTTTCTTGCCTGCATGGTTTCTGTGTCCTTTGTAGATGACTTTCTGTTTATCCCTAGCGGCTGTTATAATTCTCTCTTTATCTTTGGTTTTGGCAAGTTCGATTATAATATATCTTGGTGACTTTCTTTTAAAATCGACCGTATGTGGAGTTCGATGAGCATCTTAGATATCTTCTCATCTTTCATGGTATCAGGGAAGTTTTCTGCCAACAATTCTGTCTGTATTTTGTTATCCCTCCCTGTTCCGGTACTCCAATTACTCGTAGATTTTTTCTCTTGATAGAGTCCCACGTGATTCTTTTAATGTTTCTTCATTTTTTAAAATACTTTTATCTGATTTTTCTTCAGATATACTGGTGCCCAGTGCTTTATCTTCAAGTTCACAAATTCTGGCTTCTTGTTTAATTCTGCTCTTCTGACTTTGTACTGAGTTGTCTACGTCCGTAATTTTATTGTTAATCTTCTGAATTTCTGATTTGCTGTCTATGGATTTTTCTAGCTTATTAAATTTTTCATTATGTTCCTGAATAATCTTTTTAGTTTCTTTAACTCCTTTATCTTTGTGTTCCTTGGCTTGATCTGCATATTGCCTCATTTCCTTCCTGATGTCTTGAAGGGTTCTGTATATTAATCTTTCGTATTCTGCCTCCGGTAATTCCAGGAAGCCACTTTCATCTAGAAGACCCCTTGATTCTTTGTTTTGAGAGCTTGTTGAGGCGATCATGATCTGTTTCTTTATATGACTTGATATCGAGTGTTGACTCTGAGCCATCTATAAGTTATGTATTAGTTTATGTTTGCTTACTGTATCATAGCTTCTTGCTTTGTTTTGTTTTGATATGCCCAGATGGATTGCTTGAGTGAGCTAGCTTGATTATTTTCATCTTTGGGGCTCTGACGTCCTGTCCGAAGATGGCTAGAGCTGTTATCAGGTATATCAATCTAGGAGTCCATTTACTTTTCTTGTATGAATTCAGCTCAGGTGTCCAGGTAGCTGATCATCAAGTGTGTGGTTCAGGCTCTGTCTTATGTCTTACAGTCTTAGAGGGGCAGGGGTGATTGGTGTAGGTACCGGTATCTGGTTGCAGCAGGGGGTCACACTCTGAACAAGGCAGGAGGCTGAGAATCATCCCCCAAATGTCTCTGAGGAATGCGTGTGCCTGTTCCCTAGAGTGTACAAGTGGGTGGGTTCTGCAGATGGACCATGTGCACCCAGTGTTTTTGTTTTTAAGGACTGGGAGGTACCAGTTATCCTTGGACCCCTGTTGCGGGTGGCTGGGTGACCTGAGTGGAGCCACCAGTCCTTAGGCCCCTGATGTGGGTAGGTGAGAACCCTGTTTAATAGGCAAAGCAAAGTCAAACATCAAACACCCACCTCTCCACTACACAGCTGAAACATTTGTAGTCTGCCAACAAGGGCCTGTTCTCCTGAAACAGGCCCACACAGGTCCATGCAGAGGGGAAAGTTACTCAAAGTCCATTGTCCGTTTATGCCTGGACAGGAGTCACTTCTGTCCTGAGCTCCCTGGTTAGTGGAGCTGTCAAATTATCTTTTCCCCCAGTTGCAAATTTATTCTTTCTCCAGGGCTTGGGGGATGGCTCTCGGTGCTTAACAGGGCCTGTCCTAGGCCCCGGGATATCAACAGCCGCTGAAGCCAGCTTGGGGGCGGGGGGTGTAGTAAAATGTAGGCAAGTACTTAGCTTTTGCCGAGAGCACCGTTCTTCTCTGGTTCCGGAGGTGTGAGTATGCTGTGTGGTTGGCTGCTTCTCCCTGAGGAAACTGCGGCCAAACGCTAGTAGCAGCCTGCCACCGCCGTTCCCAGGAATGGTGTCTGAGGGCTCCTGGCAATTCAGGTCTGGTAACTCCTCTCCGCTTCTGATCCATCTCTTCCTCACCCTGTCCCTCAGTTCTTTTTCTAAGCTTGCCTTTGATGTTCAGGGCCCCTAGCTTGTCATAAATATACTCATTTCACTTGTTTTTTCGGGTCTTTTTTGTAAGAGGGCTCGCCGGAAGCATCTGTTCTGCCATCTTGGCCCTGCTTCTCTCCTATAAATCTTTACCACAATCTAATTGAAGTAAATGAAAGCTGTGTGTGCGTGTGTGTGCGCATGTGCACACACATGCGTTTTAAGCTGGATTCTATCAATGAAATGCATGATTGCTTTTTATTATTCAGTCTCTAGTGCATGAATATAAACTGACGATAGCAGCAATAATAATAATAATGTCTAACATTGGCACAGTGGTTAAGAGCTTGGCTTCTAAACAAAAGGTTGGCAGTTCAAATCCACCAGCTACTCCTTGGAAACCTTATGGGGCAGTTCTACTCTGTCCTATAGGGTCTCTCTGAGTACTTGACAACAATGGATTTTTAATATCATTTTAGTACTTACTCTGTGCTTACGGTCACTGTGCTGAGCACACTTGTTATCTCATTTCATTGTCCCTTTCATCCTCACAACAACCTGATAAGATGATGCTGTTATTCCTAGTTGAAGGATTAGGGAAGAAGGGCTTGGAGAGGTTATGTTACTTGCTAAAGATCACACAATAAGTAGGTGGCAGAACTGGCCTTAAAACTTAGAATTGTGGTACTACATCCAGTGCTTTTATTGCGTGTCAGAAGTGTATGCAAATAAGCAGTATGGAAAATTTATTTAACCTTCTCTTTTCTAGAACCTCTAAAAAATGATGTTTGTTGATCATTTACTTTCAGTGGCACATGTGCTAGTTGTTTTATTGCTAAGCAATTACATAGTATAAGTGATAATATAGTTTTTATATATGAGAAGTATATTTTTAAGTTAACCCCATCCTATGTTTATAGCAGAGCCCTGGTGGTGCAATTTTTAAGAGCTTGGCTGTGCACAAAAGGTTGGCAGTTTGAATCCACCAGCCATTTCTTGGAAACCCTACTGGCCAGTTCTCCTCTGGCCTGTAGGGTCGCTAGGAGTCAGAATCAACTCAACAGCAATGGGTAACGGGCAATGCCAATTCATTCTGATTCAAACCCCTGCTGAGAATTTGCATTTCCACCCCAGATATACTGAATCAGAATCTACAGTTTAACAAGATCCCCAGGTGACTCTTATGTATAATAAATTTTGAGAACAACTGTTGTACTGGTGGTGCAAAGAATTGGTCCCTAACCAGCAGCATTAGCGTTGCCCGGGAAGTTGTTAGAAATGCAAATTCTCAGCAGGGGTTTGAATGGAAGGAGCTTGTTTGAAGCCCTGGTTTCTACCATGAGATTCAGTTCAAATCCCAGCTGTTTCAAAGTCATTCTTTAACCAGTTGGTATCACTGTCTTTTAATCTCCTCCGCTATGATCGTTTTATGACCTAACTTATTACTCTCAATTAGTCTTCCTGTGTTGGGGATATCAGAGTTTTTTTATTAGCCTCTCTGCTTGACTGTTAGGTTCTTTACAACAGAGGCCGTGTCATATTTATGTTTATATGCCCCGTAGTGCGTGATCGAGTGAGATAACACACGTGGAAACTTTGAAAGCTGTTAAGCAATTAGAGACCCTGCGTAATAAGTATTTACCAAATGCATATTTTCCAAAAATATCTTACTGGGTTATAAATATATTTGATACTCAGTGCTGTCGAGTCGATTCAAAATATTTGATATCTTGAATAATTTTTTGCTATTTATGTAAAACATCCTTTTGGGCTAATTTAACTGCTCTCTGCTCTTTTAGTGTATAGATGGGGTCTTGGGTGGTGAAGATTATAATCAAGACAATATCAACCAATGGACTGCAAGCATAGTGGAACAATCCTTAGCCCATTTGGTTAAGTTGGGAAAAGCTTATAAATATATTGGTAAGTATCAGTGTTCTTCCTCACTAATTTATTCACCTTTGTCTTTGTGAATTTTTCTTAATTTAGAGAATATATACGAATGGTAGACACTTAAATTGGATATTAATAGGATATGAAGGACTTCTGACTGACTTATTGATTCAAAAATAATATGTGATGTTAACTAAAAAATAGAGACCTCTACTCTAAAGCAGTTTGAGCCACTGCCAGCTATCTGCTTGTCCTGGGTAGTACTAGTCTTTACGTTTGTATTAGTTATGTCTTTCCACTGAAACCCCCTCAGTCCTACTGTCTTTCAGTTGTCTCATGCCTCCTTACTTGTAGGAGTGTGAAGTTCCACTACATAATTTATAAAGGTGAATATTTTTTTTTATCCGTGTCTGTATTATGCCTATGGGACAAAGCACACAATTTGGCACAGAAATTTACTGCCATACAATCGCCAGTGGTTATGGCAATGGGCAACAAACAGACTGGATCCAGTGGGGTCTAAACCATGATTTGGGTAGTCAAGATGATAGACTTACTTGTTGCAATCCTTTTGCTGAATATTTTGTTTTCAGTTATTTTTACAGCTCTCAGATCTCTGAACCAAGACACTGCCGTCTTCCTTTGTATGTGTTCTGACTCTGGCTTTATTTTTAGTGACCTGTGCAGTGGTGCAGAAGAGTGCATATGGCTTTCACACAGCCAGCTCATGCTTTTGGGATACCACATCCGATGGTAAGAGCTCTTAAAGCTGATTTCAAACAAAAGCCAACTTCTAGTGACGTCAAACAGTGCACTTTTTATCAAATGCTGATTTATCTCTTGTTAAATTCTGAAAGGAACTCTCTCAAGACACTTGCTTTGTACCTAGTGACAAGTGTGCCTTCAGACAAATATGAAAGGTAAAGATTTAACTGACTGAAGGAAATAGGATAGTAAAACCTATTGAAAACTGTGTACATATATATATACACATACATATATGTCTAGGTCATTTGGATGTTTTGCTGGTATTCGAAAGTTCTGTTTTTGTGTGTTTTCAGGAACCTGCACTGTAAGATGGGAGAACCGAACCATGAACTGTATCGCCAATGTTTTCGCCATTGCTATTGTCCTGTAACTGACTAAAAATGTTAGGCCAAAGCCATTAACTTAAGAATTTGCCAGTGTATCCTTTCTAAAAAAGAGTAGTAGTTCCTTATCAATGCACTAGATGAGAAGTGTGCAATATGCTTCAAAGCTATCAGCAAAAACTGAATCTTATAAGCAGGCATCTCATAGTAAGTTGGCAGACTATTTCATATTCTACACAGAATCATTAAAATAGGAAAAATTGAATGTTTGCAAAAATAAATGCAGAAATATGGCATGATATGGAAATGTAATCTTATATTTATACCAGTTTTTCACTAATTGTATGTACCTAAAAAATGGAGGAATCCATTTAGATAATAAAATTCCTCTCTCTAGAGAAGCTGACAGGGATAAACAGATGATCAAAAAGCTACAAGGATAAATGTGGAGACAATAAGAATTAGTTAACACTTAAGTTTTTTTTTTTCCCCCTCACTTAGTTGTACATGAAATTTAGTGGAAAGTAATTGTCTTTTTTTTTTCCTGTCTACCACTATTACAGTAAAAAAAGCAACTATGATTAACTTGTTTACTTTTTCTAAGAATTGTTTAATCATTTTTTTTATTTCAAAGTATTGGATTCACATTTGAGTGTGAATTAATCTTGTGACCTGGATTCCCTGGTTAAACAAAATTAGTTACAGTGTATGGTAAACAGCATATGACTCATAAACAGTTGCCTTGCAGCTTATTCATTACATGGCAAAGGAAGATTTATTGAATGCCTATTTGGGCATATTTCTCTGCTAGGCATCACAGACATCAATATGCTGATCAGATTCTCCATTCAATTTGGCACCTGTTGAGTTGAAAAACTGTAGCAGTTATGTTTGGGAAAGATAAAAAAGAGTTGGTTTGCAAGAGAGAGGAAAAAAGTGAATCTGGTTGTCCATGTAGAAGTAAGCAAAATGAAAAGCACTCGTTATTGCCAGAGAATTATAGATGTTATTTTAAGGATTGCTCCTAGCAAGTTTAAAAATGCATAAAATATGCAACTCTTAGTTACAGGCCTTATTAGAAATCTAACTATCCTAGCAGTGAATTACATCATTGCATTAGTTATAACCATCTGTAAATAATTTTAAATACTCACTACGAGGGATTCAAATTGAGTAGGGTAAAGTATAAATTAAAAGCATACAATCACTAGCAGGTTATCTAATAACTCAGGGCTTATGAAATGTAAAATTTATTAAGAAAATAAGAGGTGAAAAATTAGGGTACATACAGCTGGCCACCAAATGCGAAGTCAATCTGCTATTTGACCTGGAAAACAAAATCAATTTTGCATACCACTGGCACTAATACATATAGTGAAATCAGGATTCATTGGAATTTTTTGAGGGAAAAAAAGCTTAGTATTAGTTTTGACAATATTCAGGGAGTATTCTTCTAGGAATACTCTGTGCATGTTTGATGTTTGGCTGAATAACAATA
The DNA here is from genome assembly GCF_024166365.1 of Elephas maximus indicus. Classification (NCBI taxonomy): domain Eukaryota; kingdom Metazoa; phylum Chordata; class Mammalia; order Proboscidea; family Elephantidae; genus Elephas; species Elephas maximus. Next base: position 137,561,567 of record NC_064846.1, read on the forward strand.
ATTGCTCCATGTTTAAGAAGAATATTAAGAAAATACAAGGGTACGTTTTGACATGTCAAAAATTCACATAGTCGTTACCTTTATGTTACTTTATGCTGCTGGCTTTTGTGCCCTTGAAGATTTTATTAGTGACCAAAATATCTGTGTAGTTAAGGCTCATTTTTGGTTATTGTGGTATAGCTCTTTTTTTTTGTACGTTTTTTTATCATTGTTACTGAAGCCTGATTTTAAAAAATCGTTAAAACATACCTCGCGAACCTGCTGTCTGCTCTGTTTCTAGTGAAAATATAATAAAGATTATCTGCTTCTGCTGTATTCTTGCTTCTGGATTATCATTGAATAGTTAAAAAAAAAGCCGTTAAACTTAAAGAAATTCTGAAGAGGAGGAATGGGAAAGATAAATTAATAGGGGACCACATAGATTGTACAGGAAAAATACCACTAAAAATAGCAACATGAACCCAGTATTCACCATTGCAGAATAATTACTAATAGCTTCTAGTTTATGCCCTTTATGATTTTAACATAAAATTTTATAAAAATAATCTGTGTAAAAGTATATTAACTATTGGCTTCTAGTGATTATTTTTGGTAAGGAACTTTGTTCTGTTTGTCAACTTACAATTGAGTTGTTGCTGTTTTTTTCTTTTAATTAAGGGCTTTAAGCATGTGAAATTAGGATATTCAAATGTAAGTACTACCGTTTTTGTAAAGCTATAATTTATGTTTGTAAAGTACCAGTATTCTACCCTAAATAATGGTAACATCTCATTACATTTTCTCTAGTAAAAAGTACCTTTCTGTTCTTCTTTCCAAGTTGGATGTTATCTAATTATGAGTCATCAAATGTATTTTCACCACCTACATTCATCATCACTCTTTTCTTGTTTCTTGTAAAAATATAAATAACAACAGTTGAAATCCAACATTTTTCACATGTACAATTCAGTGACACTAATTACATCAATCATGTGCAACCGTCATCACATTTTAAAGTTACCTTAGGATGCTTAGTTTAAGTGAAAAAATTTTCTGTTCTTGATTACAGTTTTTAAAAAGTGGGAGAAAAATCTGTGATTATAGCAAAGGAATTAGGTCTATCTCATAGCAGACACCAAAGCAAAGTTTGAAAGATAAATTGAAAATTTCACCTCATGTGCTAGAATCTATCCAAGGGGAATTAGCTTTATAATCCAGAAAGTGGATCTATATTTGTGACTCAAGAGGTTCGCAGTTTCAGTGTCTAGTAATTCTGTAAAATTGACCTTACACACTTAGGAAATACCCTATAAAGGAACCTTAAACATTCGGCCCTTCTAAGATTTAGGTGGCCATCATTCATGTGCATTAACCTCAGTGGTCCAGAAGATTCTAGCCTACCCTATCTAGTTGCAAACCCTGGAATCTCTCACTGTGGTACCACTTAATGTCATTCCACATCATCCTGGGATATATTGACAATACAGGCCTAGCTAGAAATGGCCTTTATGAAGCGTGTCTCTTCCCAAAATCATTTTCAAAAATCTCAGGAATGAAGCTGGGACTCTGTACAGACACTTGTTAAACCATTGGGATAGTATTCTTCTCTATAGGAGAGAAAACATGGACAACCATCCCACTCTGGGATCCTTAAAAGATGACCACCAGGTAGAGAAGTGTCTTTGCAGTTCCTCCTAACCAGATGCCTGGGCTTAGGCAATAATATATATTAAACTTTCACTATGCCCTCCCCTCCTAAAATACATACATTTTTATTTTATTCAACATATCATCTTTTGTATGTATGCCAGCTTCTAACTTGAGATATTTCAAGTCTGGGTTATTCAGTCAACAGGAGGAGAAGGGACCAAAGAGAAGCAGAAACACCTGGGTATTGTTAATGGCAGAACTCTCAGCACAGCTGCTCTCTCCTCTATCCCCCGCCCTCCAGGCCAAGGAGGACTGTCCAATCACCAATACCAGCAACACCAGCAGCAGTGTTCATAGTGGTGGCAGAGGGAGTGGCGTCCTAAGCCAGGGGCAGGTTGATGGGAATGGTCTACACTTGTAGACAGCATAGCCAGCACATGACGATAATAAAAAACAGACCAAAGCAGCTGCCGGGGCAGCTATATGTTTGGCTTCCCTGGGCCCTCAGGCAAGTAGGTGCACCTCCCTGGGTCTCACTTGCCTGTGTATGGTGGTGGAATCAGGTAGGAACACATCCAAGGTCTTTATTTAGCTTCGTTGTTGTTAGTTGCTGTGAAGTGGGTTCCCAACTCATGGTGACCCCATGTGTCGGGGTGGAGCTGCTCCACGGGGTCTTCAGGGCTGTGACCTTTTGGAAGATTGACAGGCTTTTCTTCCAAGGTGTCAAGGAGCACTTAACCGTTTGTGCCACCCAGGGACTCCCTTTTTATTTAGCTTAAATAATTTTATTAAAGGGTGATTCTATACATTATTGATAAAATAAAATGCTCTTAAGATTGGAAGAAAAAAAACAGATCAACAACCTGTATACAGATGTTCATAGCAGCTTTATTCATGATAGTCAAAAACTAGAAACAGTTCAGATGCCTTTCAATGGGTGAATGGTATAATGAACTGTGGTAGTACGTGGAATGCTACTCAGCAAAAAAAGGAACAAACTATTGATACAGGAAACAACGTGCATGAATCTTCAGGGAATTACGCTGAGTAAAAAAGCCAATCCCAAAAGGTTTCATACTGTGTGATTTCATCTGAGAAATGTTTTTGAAATGGAGAACAGACTTTAAAAATAGAGAAAAGGTTACGGGTTTTTAGGGGTTAGAGATGGTGGGGGAGGGGGATGGGCGATGGAGGAGGATGTGGCTATAAAATGTCAACAGGAGGAATTCTTGTGGTGTTGGGACTGTTCAGTATCTTGGCTGTGGTGGTGGATACCCAAGCCTACGCATGTGTCTAGAACTAAATACACACACACACACACACACACACACACACAGAGGAGGACAAGTAAAATCAGAGAAATCAGAATAAGATCAGTGGATTTTATCAATTTCAATTTCAGTGTCCTGGTTTTGACATTGTGCTATACTTTTGCAAAATATTACCATTGGGGGTAACTGGGTAAAGTGCACATGAGATCTCTCTATATTATTTCCTACAACTGCATATGAACCTACAATTATCTCAATAAAAATTTTAATTAAAAATGGTGAACCACAGGAATGTAAGATGTTAATAATACAAGAAAAAGTATGCCGAGGGGATGGGGCATTTGGGAACTCTCTGTACTTTCTGCACAACTTTTTCTGTAAACCTAAAGCTGCTCACAAAAATAGAGATTGATTTCATACAATCAAAGAGAAAAAAAATGCAGACCAACATTTAGTCTGTTTTATTATTGTCTTTAACCTCTGCAGACGATGCACTCCCTCATTGCCTGAACCCACCACTTCCTTTGGTATGCCACTGGGTAGAGGCATAATAAGAGACAGAGACAAAGTGAGGTCCCAGAATAGCCAAGGTCTATGGCAGGAGTGAAAAACATGCCAACAGGAAACAGGCAGGTGATGTAAATGGTGTTAGGAAAATCAGTTGCGAGAAACAGAATTAACCCTTTCTTTTTCGTGAGCTCTGATGTCACCAAGTAATACTTTACTATATATGCATAATATTGGAGATTATATTTTAAATTTGAAAATTTAAAACCAATGGAAATATCTTTATATTTCTCTTTTGTAGTTATTTTACTACTTTCATGTGGAATCAAACGTCTTCTCTTTAGCCCCAAGAGGTCAATGTCAAAGTCTTATATTTCTCTCTGTAACGTGTAGTAAAGAACTTAGCCTTGATTTTTAAACTGGGAGCAATATATAGTTCAATTCAGTTTTGTCTCAAAGAAACAGCTGCTCACAAATGTAAGTACTTCCAAACATGTATTCTATGTTTGCATAATGGTGTAGGGTAACTTCTCCAAAGGTATTTGTAGCATTCTGGTTGTCCAATGTAGTCATTTCATTTTCAGCACTGCATTTCGTAAATTCAATTTGTTAGTCTTCATTCACTCTTTCAGTGGTAATTAAGAATGTTGTTGTTTTAAGTGACATCCAGTTGATTCTGACTCATAGCAGTCCTATGTACAACAGAAAGAAAACTGCCCGGTCCTGCACCATCCTCACAAGCGTTACGCTTGAGCCCATTGTTGCAGCCACTGTGTCAATCCATCTTGTTAAGGGTCTTGCTATTTTTCACTGACCCTTTACTTACCAAGCATGATATCCTTCTCCAGGGACTGGTCCCTCTTGGTAACATGTCCAAAGTATGTGAGACGAAGTCTCGCCACCCTTTCCTCTAGTGAGCATTCTGTCGGCACTTTTTCCAAGACAAATTTGTTCTTTCTTCTGGCAGTACATGGTCTATTCGATATTCTTTGCCAACATCATAATTCAAAGGCGTCAATTCTTGAGGCTTCCTAATTTATTGCCCAGCTTTCACATGCATATGAGGTGATTGAAAACACCATGGCTTGGGTCAGACACCCCTTAGGCCTTAAAGTGACATCTTTGCTTTTTAACACTTTAAAGAGATTTTTTTTTTGCAGCAGATTTCTGCAATGCAATGCGTCATTTTATTTCTTGACTGCTGCTTCTGTGGGCATTGATTGTGGATCCAAGTAAAATGAAATCCTTGACAACTTCAATATTTTCTCCGTTTATCATGATATTGCTTATTGGTCCAGTTGTGAGGATTTTTATTTTCTTTATGTTGAGGTGTAATCCATACTGAAAGCTGTGGCCTTTGACCTTCATCCATAAATGTTTCAAAAAACAAAAATAATAAAAAAATAATGCTTCAAGTCTTCACTTTCAGCAAGCAAAGTTGTGTCATCTACTTATTACAGGTTGTAAATGAGTCTTCCTCCAATTCTGATGCCCTGTTCTTCTCGATACAATCCAGCTTCTCCTTATTTGCTCAGCATACAGATTAAGTATGGTAAAAGGAAAAAACCCTGGCGCACAATTTTCATGACTTTAAACCATGTAGTTCAGTTGGAACGACTGCCTCTTGGTCTGAGTACAAGTTCCTCATGGGCACAATTAAGTATTTTGGAATTCCTATTCATTGAAGTGTTATCCAAAATTTGTTACGATCCACACAGTCGGATGCCTTAGCACAGTCAATAAAACATAGGTTTTTTTTTTTTTTTAAACATCTTTCTGGTATTCTCTGCTTTCAGCCATGATCTGTCTAATATCAGCAATGATATCCCTTGTTCCCCCTTCTCTTCTGAATCCTGCTTGAATTTCTGGCAGTTCCCTGTCACTATAGTGTTGTAACCACTTTTAAATGATTTTCAGCAAAATTTTACTTGTGTGTTATATTAATGATATTGTTAGGTAATTTCTGCATTCTGTTGGATTTCCTTTCTTTGTAATGGGCACAGATATGAATCTCTTCCTGTCAGTTGACCAGGTAGCTGTCTTCCAAATTTCTTGGTATAGAGTATATAAATATAACTAGAGATTGCTAAACCAACAGGTATAAAAAAACAAACCCTTTGCTGTCAAGTTGATTCCAACTCACAGCGACCCTATAGGACAGAGTAGAACTGGCCTATTGGATTTCAAGGCTGTAATCTTTAGGCAGAGCAGCTGGCATGTTCGAACCCCCAATCTTTCAGTCAGCAGCCAGGCGCTTAACCACTGCGCCACCACGGCTCCAACAGGTAGAGATTTATCGGTATCTCCAACATTACTAAATGTGAGGTAGTGCCACATCACTCTCCAAAGTTGTGCTAATTTATATTCCTATGGGAAGTTCCTTTTTTTCCATACACTTGTCAATACTTAATAAAACTTCTCAGTTGTTGCCAACGTGATAGTTTAAGATCTTGTTGTAGTTACATTTCCCTAATTACTAGTGAAGTTTGTTTTTTGTGTAATTTGCCATGTGTTTCCTTTTCTGTGAAATGTCTGCTCATGTCATTGTTCTGTTTTTTGAGTTTTTTTTCTTGTTATTTACAGTTCTTTATATATTCTAAGGATCCCTGGTGGTGCAGTGGTTAAGTGCTCAGTTGCCAGCTGAAAAGTTGGCTGTTGGAATCCAACAGCTGCTCTTCGGGAGGAAGATGTGGCAGTCTGCTTCCATAAAGATTTATGACTTTGGAAAACCTATGGGGCAGCCTTACTCTGTCCTATTGGGTCACTAAGAGTGCAATCAACTTCATGGCAATGGGTTTCGTTACATATTCTGGATACTAGTATTTTTTTTTTCCTGAAATGGCTTTTTATAAAACAGCAAAGCAGAATTGCAATGCAGTTTTTAAATGTTTGTAAATTAGGTCACAAGAGGGATGCAGAATGTTTGCAGTATGATTATTATGTGTTCATACAGCTAAAGTCATTGAAGAAGTCGTACTTATACCAATACAATCATAAGATTATTCCATGATTAAAAGTAGCCAAAATCTAATAACCGTAAACTGTGCTTAGTGGATCTCCCTTCCTATTATAAGTAACACTGTAATATTACTTCCAATAGATTCCCTTTTTAAATGGAACCCCAACTGAATTTTTTAAAAAACCATTTAGTAAAAGGATGCCTAAAACTCAACAAATAGTTGGATTTACAGAAAATCCTGGGAAAAGTGGTGATATAAAATACTGAGGAAGATTACCCATTAGTACATTTGAAAAACCCTCCCATTTTCTTCATGATTCTGATACTAATAAACTCTTCAGGGTTTTTGCAAAAGATGATCTTCTGGGTGCTAGAAATAAATGTTAAGAGACCAAACTCTTTGTTCTCTTCCAGATGTGCTTTACTTTAAGATAGTCAGACTTAATCCACTTTCATTATGTTAACTCAAAAGGCCTAATCGGTGGAGATGACAACACAAATTTGGAATGAAAACATTTGGAGTTGGTTCCTACTGCTTACCAAGTGTTTTTCCCACCCTATTTCTATTTTCCCCAAGATTTTCTATTTTAAACACACACAACCAGAACTCATTTTTTTTTTTCAGATACCAAATCGGTCATTTTGTGCAGAAGGAAGTATTGAACACATTTTCCCCATTTGAAAATTCATAGTTTCAAGGAACAATCTTCGTAGTTTAATCTCTTGTTTTCAATTTATTAAAAGAAAAACCAACAGTCTTCTCTAATTACTAAATAAACAAATGACAGGCCCTAGCTGAGAAAGTGATTTTGATTAAGTTTCAACAATGAGTTCAGGTTACTCTCATAAATGATTAACTATTAAAATTGCTTTCACAAATGTGGAATCAATGTTTTTCTTCCTAAGGGGAAGAGAAATGGGAAGGAAGAGCCAAATGGAAAAGAGGGACAAGATGGTGGACAGGGTACATAGGTAGCTGTGCATTCAGTACACGATTCTGGCCACTTTCACAACATGGTATCATATTTTACTACACCTATAATAAAAGACGGAAACCCTGGTGGCCTAGTGGTTAAGTGCTACGGCTGCTAAGCAAGAGGTCGGCAGTTCGAATTCACCAGGCACTCCTTGGAAACTCTATTGGGCAGTTCTGCTCTGTCCTGTAGGGTCACTACGAGTCGGAATTGACTCGACGGCGCTGGGTTTGGTTTTTTTGGTATAATAAAAGACACTGTTAAACTTAAAAATACTACTTCTTGTATCATCTTTTACTATGCCTATAATAAAAGACACTGCTAAACCTAAAAATCAGCAAATTTGATAAAAGTTTCATTTTCAAGTTTTCATTAATATGTGTAATTCTAATTATAAAGCCTCTACAATACCTTTGCACATTTTCATAGACTAACATAATATACAAACTCATAGTAGTCTCCTGTTACGCTCTTAGTGCTCTTCATTTTGCCTAGATCTGCCATTATCTTCATCAATATTCAATGAAGCCACAAACAAAGGTACTATCACTTTTGGAATCTATCCAAGTTTTAAAGAAAAAGAAGGGGGAAAAAAGCAGCAATTCTATAAAATACAGAGGATATCAACCCCTTATTTTCTTTTGCTTTTTGTGCCAGTCATCTGAAAAACACTAGAAGCTGACATGAGGTTTTCCATATATTGTCCAAGAACATGGTTTTCTGATTTTAGCTTCAGATTTTCTTCCTTAAGTGCATCAACTCTTGCAGAGAAATCTTCTTCAAGTGTGTGTTGGAGCTCTAACACTTGTCTCTCACACAAAAACCCATATACACCTTGCTACACACTCCCAATTACTCTCCCCCTAATGAGACAGCCCGCTCTCTCCCTCCACTCTCTCTTTTCATGTCCATTTCGCCAGCTTCTAACCCCCTCTACCCTCTCATCTCCCCTCCAGGCAGGAGATGCCAACATAGTCTCAAGTGTCCACCTGATCCAAGAAGCTCACTCCTCACCAGCATCCCTCTCCAACCCATTGTCCAGTCCAATCCATGTCTGAAGAGTTGGCTTCACGAATGGTTCCTGTCCTGGGCCAACGGAAGGTCTGGGGGCCATGGCCACCGGGGTCCTTCCAGTCTCAGTCAGACCATTAAGTCTCGTCCTATGAGAATTTGGGGTCTACATCCCACTGCTCTCCTGCTCCCTCAGGGATTCTCTGTTGTGTTCCCTGTCAGGGCAGTCATCGGTTGTAGACAGGCATCATCTAGTTCTTCTGGTCTCAGAATGATGTAGTCGCTGGTTCATGTGCCCCTTTCTGTCTCTTGGGCTCATAATCGCCTTGTGTCCTTGGTGTTCTTCATTCTCCTTTGATCCAGGTGGGTTGAGACCAATTGATGCATCTTAGATTGCTGCTTGCTAGCAATCTAAGATGCATCTTAGATTCAAGCATTTAAGACCCCAGACCCCACTCTTCAAAGTGGGATGCAGAATGTTCTCTTAATAGATTTTATTATGGCAATTGACTTAGATGTCCCCTGAAACCATGGTCCCCAGACCCCTGCCCCTACTACGCTGGTCTTCGAAGCATTCAGTTTATTCAGGAAACTTCTTTGCTTTCGGTTTAGTCCAATTGTGCTGACCTCCCCTATATTGTGTGCTGTCTTTCCCTTCGCGTAAAGTAGTTCTTATCTAGTATCTAATTAGTGAATGCCCCTCTCCTACCCTCCCTCCCTCCCCCCTCTTGTAACCACAAAAGAATGTTTTCTTCTCAGTTTAAACTATTTCTCAAGCTCTTATAATAGTTGTCTTATACAATATTTGTCCTTTTGCAACTGACTAATTTCACTTAGCATAATGCTTTCCAGGTTCCTCCATGTTAGGAAATGTTTCACAGATTCCTCACTGTTCTTTATGGATGGGTAGTATTCCATTTTGTGAATATACCATAATTTATTTATCCATTTATCTGTTGATGGGTGCCTTGGTTGCTTCCATCTTTTTGCTATTGTAAACAGTGCTGCAATAAACATGCTGGTGTGCATATATCTGTTCGTGTAAAGGCTCTTATTTCTCTAGGATATATTCCAAGGAGCGGGATTGCTGGATCGAATGGTAGTTCTATTTCTAGCTGTTTGAGAAAGTGCCAAATCGATATCCAAAGTGGTTGTACCATTTGACATTCCCACCAGCAGTATAGAAGTGTTCCAATCTCTCTACATCCTCTCCAACATTTATTATTTTGTGTTTTTTGGATTAATGCCAGCCTTATTGGAGTGAGATGGAATCTCATTGTAGTTTTGATCTGCCATTTCTCTAATGGCTAATGATCATGAACATTTCCTCACATATCTGTTAGCTACTTGAATGTCTTCTTTAGCGAAGTGTCTATTCATATCTTTTGCCAATTTTATAATTGGGTTATTTGTCTTTTTGCAGTTGAGTTTTTGCAGTATCGTGTAGATTTTAGAGATCAGGCGCTGATCAGAAATGTCATAGCTAAAAAATTTTTCCCAGTCTGTAGGTAATCTTTTTACTCTTTTGGTGAAGTCTTTGGATGAGCATAGGTGTTTGATTTTTAGGAGCTCCCAGTTATCTAGTTTTTCTTCTACATTCTTTATAATGTTTTGTATACTGTTTATGCCATGTATTAGGGCTCCTAACATTGTCCCTAATTTTCTTCCATGATCTTTATCATTTTAGATTTTATATTTAGTCCATGATCCATTTTGAGTTCGTTTTTCTGCATGGGGTGAGGTATGGTCTTGTTTCATTTTTTTGCAGATGGATATCCAATTATGCCAGCATCGTTTGTTAAAAAGACTACCTTTTCCCCATTTAACTGACTTTGGACCTTTGTCAAATATCAACTGCTCGTATGTGGATGGATTTATGTCTGGATTCTCAATTCTGTACCATTGGTCCATGTATCTGTTGTTGTACCAGTACCAGGCTGTTTTGACTACTGTGGCGGTATAATAGGTTCTAAAATCAGGTAAAGTAAGGCCTTCCACTTTGTTCTTCTTTTCCAGCAATGCCTTATTTATCCGGGGCCTCTTTCCCTTCCATATGAAATCGGTGATTTGTTTCTCCATCTCATTAAAGAAATCCTTGAGATTTGGATCAGAATTGCATTAAATGTATAGATCACCTTTGGTAGAATAGACATTTTTATAATGTTAAGTCTTCCTGTCCACGAGCAAGGTATGTTCTTCCACTTATGAAAGTCTCTTTTGGTTTCTTGCAGAAGTGTACTGTAGTTTTCTTTCTATAAGTCTTTTACATCTCTGGTAAGATTTATTCCCATGTGTTTTATCTTCTTGGGGGCTACTGTAAATGGCATTGATTTGGTGATTTCCTCTTCAATGTTCTTTTTGTTGGTGTAGAGGAATCCAACTGATTTTTGTATGTTTATCTTGTTTCCCGATACTCTGCTGAACTCTTCTATTAGTTTCAGTAGTTTTCTTGAGGATTCCTTAGGGTTTTCTGTGTATAAGATCATGTCATCTGCAAATAGAGATACTTTTACTTCTTCCTTGCCAATCTGGATGCCCTTTATTTCTTTATCTAGTGTAATTGCTCTGGCTAGGACTTCCAGCACAATGTTGAATAAGAGTGGTGATAAAGGGCATCCTTGTCTGGTTCCCGATCTCAGTGGGAATGTTTTCAGGCTCTCTCCATTTAGGGTGATGTTGGCTATTGGCTTTGTATAAATGCCCTTTATTATGTTGAGAAATTTTCCTTCTATTCCTATTTTGCTGAGAGTTTTTATCATGAATGAGTGTTGAACTTTGTCAAATGCCTTTTCTGCATCAATTGATAAAATCATGTGATTCTTGTCTTTTGTTTTATTTTTTTATGTGGTGGATTACATTAATTGTTTTTCTAATGTTGAACCATGCCTGCATAATTTTTTTTTTTTTGCACACCTGGTATGAATCCCATGTGGTCATGGTGAATTATTTTTTTGACATACTGTTGACTTCTATTGGCTAGAATTTTGTTGAGGATTTTTACATCTACATTCATGAGGGATATAGGTCTATAATTTTCTTTTCTTTTGGTGTCTTTACCTGGTTTTGGTATCAGGGATATAGTGGCTTCATAGAATGAGTTTGGTAGTATTCCATCCTTTTCTATGCTCTGAAATACCTTTAGTAGTAGTGGTGTTAACACTTCTCTGAAAGTTTGGTAGAACTCTGCAGTGCGGCCGTCTGGACCAGGGCTTTTTTTTGGGGGGGGGGGAGTTTTTTGGTTACCTTTTCAATCTCTTCTTTTGTTATGGGTCTATTTAGTTGTTCTACCTTTGTTTGTGTTAGTTTAGGTACGTAGTGTGTTTCTAGGAATTCATCAATTTCTTCTAGGTTTTCAAATTTGTTTGAGCATAGTTTTCCATAGTAATCTGATATGATTCTTTTCATTTCAGTTGGGTTCTGTTGTAATATCGCCCCTCTCATTTCTTATTCAGGTTATTTGCTTCCTATCCTGTTTTTCTTTTGTCAGTTTAGCAAGTGGTTTATCAATTTTGTTGATTTTTTTCAAAAAACCAGCTTTTGGTCTTGTTAATTCTTTCAATTGTTCTTCTGTTTTCTATTTCATTTAGTTCAGCTCTAATTTTTATTATTTGTTTTCTTCTGGTGCCTGTGGGTTTCTTTTGTTGCCTTCTTTCTTTCTATTTGTTCAAGTTGTAGGGATAATTCTTTGATTTTGGCCCTTTCTTCTTTTGGGATATGTGCATTTATTGATATAAATTGTCCTCTGAGCACCACTTTTGCTGTGTCCCAAAGGTTCTGATAGGAAGTATTTTCATTCTCATTGGATTCTATGAATTTCTTTATTCCATCCTTAATGTCTTCTATAACCCAGTCTTTTTTGAGCAGGGTATTGTTCAGTTTCCAAGTGTTTGATTTCTTTTCCCTGCTTTTCCTGTTGTTGATTTCCACTTTCATGGCCTTATGGTCAGAGAAGGTGCTTTGTAATATTTCAATGTTTTGGATTCTGCTAAGGCTTGCTTTATGACCTAATATGTGGTCTATTCTAGAGAATGTTCCATGTGCACTAGAAAAGAAAGTATAGTTGGTTGCTGTTGGGTGGAGTGTTTTGTACATGTCTACGAGGTCAAGTTGGTTGATTGTGGCATATTGAGCTTCTTTCTGGATGTCCTGTCCTTCACCGTAAGTGGTGTGTTGAAGTCTCCTACTGTTATTGTGGAGCTGTCTATCTCACTTTTCAATGCTGATAGAGTTTGTTTTATGTATCTTGCAGCCCTGTCATTAGGTGTATAAATATTTAATATGATTATATCTTCTTGGTGTATTGTCCCTTTAATCATTATATAGTGTCCTTCCTTATCCTTTCTGATGGATTTAACTTTAAAGTCTATTTTGTCAGAAATTAATATTGCCACTCCTGCTCTTTTTTCATTGTTGTTTGCTTGATATATTTTTTTCCATCCTTTGAGTTTTAGTTTGTTTGTGTCTCTAAGTCTAAGGTGTGTCTCTTGTAGGCAGCATGTAGATGGATCGTGTTTTTTAATCCATTTTGCCACTCTCTGTCTCTTTATTGGTGCATTTAGTCCATTTACATTCAGGGTAATTATGAATTTAGTGCTATCGTTTTGATGTCTTTTTTTGTGTGTTGTTGACAGTTTCTTTTTCCCACTTGATTTTATGTGTTGAGTAGATTATATATTGTCCATTCCTCATATTTGTTGGTTGTTGATTTTGTTTCTGCTGAGTCTGTATTTTTCCCTTGTATTTTATTTTGATGAGTAGGATATTTTGTCTCTTTTGTGGTTACCTTATTATTTACCCCTATTTTTCTAAATTTAAACCTAACTTTTATTTCTTTGTATTGCCGTATCTTCCTCTCCATATGGAAGGTGTATAATTACGTTTCTTAGTCTCTCTTTATTATTTTAATGTTGTCTTCTTTTATAGAATAACATCGCTGTTACCCTGTTCTGGGCTTTTTTTTTTTTTAAATCTTGCTTTGTTTTTTTGGATTTCCCTGTCTGGGTTGACTTCTGGTTGCTCTGCCCAGTGTTCTAGTCTTGAGTTGATACCTGATATTATTGATTTTCTAACCAAAGAACTCCCTTTAGTATTTCTTGTAGTTTTATTTTGGTTTTTACGAATTCCCTCAACTTGTGTTTATCTGGAAATGCCTTAATTTTACCTTTATATTTAAGAGGCAGTTTTTTTTTTTGCTGGATATATGATTCTTGGTAGGCAATTTTTTTTTCCTTCAATTTTTTAAATATGTCATCCCATTGCCTTTTTCCTGCATGGTTTCTGCCGAGTCGTCCAAGTTTATTCTTATTGGCTCTCCTTCGTAGATGACTTTTTGTTTATCCCTCACTGCTCTTATAATTCTCTCTTTATCTTTGGTTTTGGCAAATGTGATTATAATATGTCTCGGTGACTTAATTTTAACATCTACCTTATGTGGAGTTCGATGAGCATCTTGGATATCTTCTCATCTTTCACAATATCAGGGAAGTTTTCTGCCAACAAATCTTCAACAGTTTTCTCTGTATTTTCTGTTATCTCTCCCTGTTCTGCTACTCCAATCACTCGTAGGTTATTTCTCTTGATAGAGTCCCACATGATTCTTAAGGTTTCTGCATTTTTTAAAATTCTTTTATCAGATTTTTCTTCAAATATATTAGTGCCAAATGATTTACCTTCGAGTTCAGAAATTCTAGCTTCTACTTGCTCAGTTCTGCTCCTCTGACTTTCTGTTGAGTTCTCTACTTCTGTAATTTTATTGTTAATCTTCTGAATTTCTGATTGCTGTCTGTCTATGGATTTTTCCAGGTTATTAAACTTTTCATTATGTTCCTGAATAATCTTTCTAATTTCTTCAGTTGCTTTATCTGTGTGTTCCTTGGCTTGTTCTGCATATTGCCTCATTTCCTTCCTGATGTCTTGAAGGGTTCTGTATGTTAAACTTTTGTATTCTGCATCTGGTAATTCCAGGAATGCACTTTCATCTAGAAGATCCCTGGGTTCTTTGTTTTGAGAGCCTTTGTGAGGTGATCATGGTCTGTTTCTTTATGTGACTTGATATTGACTGTTGTCTCCGAGCCATCTATAAGTTATTGTATTAGTTTATGCTTGCTTACTGTGTTTTGTTTGCTATGGGTTGCTTGAGTGAGCTAACTTGATTATTTTCACCTTTGGAGCTCTGACATCCTGTCCCCAGATGGCTAGAGCTGTTATCAGGTATATCAGTCTAGGAGTCCATTCAGTTTTCTTGTATGAATTCAGCTCAGGTTTCCGGGTAGCTGATAATCAAGTGTGTGGTACGGGCTCTGTCCTACAGTCTTAGAGGGGCAGGGGTGATTGGCATATATAGCGGTATATGATTGCAGCAGGGGGTCACGCTCTGAACAAGGCAGGGGGCTTGAACCGACCCCCAAGTGCCTCTGAGGAAAACGTGCCTCTGTTACCTAGAGCATGCTGGTGTGTGCGTTCTGCAGAGGGACCATGGGCACCCAAAGTTTTTGTTTTTAAGGACTGGGAGGTACCAGTTATCTTTGGACCCCTGTTGCTGGTGGCTGGGTGACCTGAGTGGAGCTACCAGTCCTTAGGTCCCTGATGTGGGTAGGTGAGGACCCTGTTTAATAGGCAAAGCAGTGTCAAATGTCAAACACCCACCTCTCCATGGCACAGCTGAAATGGTTGGAGTCTGCCAACAAGGGCCTATTCTCCCAAAATAGGCCCACACAGGTCCATGCAGAAGGGAAAGGTGCTCAAGGTCCATGGACGGTTTATGCCTGGACAGGAGCCGCTTCTGTCCTGAGCTCCCCCCAGTTAATGGAGCTAGCAAATTATCTTTTCCCCCCAGTTGCAGATTTTTTCCTTCCCCAAGGCCGGGAGGATGGCTCTAGGTGGTCACCAGGGTCTATCTCAGGCCCAGGGATTCAGCCACTGAAGCCAGCTTGGGGGTGGGGTAGGGAGGGCATGGTAAAATATACACAAGTAATTAGCTTTTGCCGAGAGCGCCATTCTCCTCAGGTTCGGGAGGTGTGAGTGGGCTGTGTGGCTGGCTGCTTCTCCCTGAGGAAACTGCGGCCTAACACTAGGACCAGCCCGCTGCCGCCGCCGCTGCTGCCGCTGCCGCTCTGGGAATGGTGCCTGAGGGCTCTCTGTGATTCAGATCCGGTAACTCCTCTCCACTTCTGAATGGTCTCTTCCTCCCACTGCCCCTCAGTTCGTTGTCTAAACTTGCCTTTGATGTTCAGGGCTCCCAGCTTGTCACAAATATGCTCGGTTCACTTTTTTCTTGGGTCTTTGTTGTAAAGAGGGCTCGCTGGAAGTGTCTGTCTATTCCGCCATCTTGGCTCCGCCTCCCCTGATTCTTCCTTCAATCTTGATGCCAAGATCTTCTTCATATGGGCCAGTTTCTCAGATTATTTGCTCAGCATACAGACTGAATAAATAATGTGAAAAGATACAACCCTGACGCATACTTTTCTTGACTTTAAACCACACAGTATCCCCTTGTTCTGTTCCAATGACTGCCTCTTCGTCTATATATGGGTTCCTCATGAGCACAATTAAGTGTTCTGGAATTCCTGTTCTTCACAATGTTATCCATAAGTTGTTATGATCCACACAGTCAAATGCCTTTGCATATAGTTGATAAAACACAGGTAACCATCTTTTTGGTATTCTCTGCTTTCAGCCAGGATCCGTCTAACATCAGTTCCACATCCTTTTCTGAATACAGCTTGAATTTCTGGCAGTTCCCTGTGGATGTACTGCTGCAACGTTTTAACTACTATTCCTTTGTAGTAAAGGCACGATACTTGCAATGTAAGGTCACGTCCTTCTATTTTTTCAGAATTGTCTAGGCCATTCTTCAATCTTTACTATCGTGTATGCCTTTTAGAATTAATGTGTCTAGTTCCACAGTTCTTTGAAATTTTTATTTAGATTTCATTAAATTTATATATTAATTTGGAGAGAAGAAACAACTTTCAATATTGTGCCTTTCCATAAATATAGTATCATTCTCCGTTTATTTGAGTCTTTTAAATTTTTCTTCAATATCGTCTTGTAATTTTCTTTGCAAAGGTCTCACATGTCTTTATTCCTAGATGTCTTATAGTTTGGTTACTATTTTGAACAGAATTACTGTGTCGTAGCTTCTTGCTTTGTTTTGTTTGCTATGGGTTGCTTGAGTGAGCTAACTTGATTATTTTCGCCTTTGGAGCTCTGACATCCTGTCCCCAGATGGCTAGAGCTGTTATCAGGTATATCAGTCTAGGAGTCCATTCAGTTTTCTTGTATGAATTCAGCTCAGGTTTTTTATATTTTCCAATTAATTATCCCTAGTGTATTGACTTTTTAGTGTTGATCTATTCAGAAACGGTGATAAACTCACTTATAATGTAGTTATAGTACATTTTCTTCTGATTCTCTTGAATTTTATACATAGGCAACTATATTTCCTGCAAATAATTTTCCTTCATTCCCATACATTGTTCCACTTATTTCTTACTGCATTGGCTAAGACCTCTAGAACCATTTTGAATAATGTGGTAATAGTGAGATTGCTTTTCAGTAGTATGATGCTTGCTGTGGGTTTTTTTTTTATAGATAATCTCTATCGAGTGTCCTTCTAGTACTCATTTGATCTATGTTTTTTTAAATCATTTTAAAAAATCATCAGCACGTTAAGCTTTCCAAGATATTTTCAATGTACAAAACAAGTTTTTTCCTATGATTTGTCTGTCATTGACATCATGTCCAAACATTCTTAGGTCATATCAAAATTATTATCAATGCCCCTAACTGGATAATTTTTTCTTCTTTTTTAATATGTGTGAGTGCCTCTGTTTATATATTTGCCCAGCTACAGTAAAAAATGTCATAATTTATTTGATCTGTCATTCTGCTTATACTGTCAGTTCTCAGGCAAATCTTCAACATGCCGAACAATATGTCCAGTAGACTTAACATTTGCAAGTACTTCTCTTTAGAACACAACTTCTCCTGGATGCAAAAGAGGCTCTATTATATGTTATCTATAGAAGGTTTTGCTGCCCAGGTAATTTTTTTTTCACTTAATATATAGCTGCACCTCTTAGCAATATCACTAACTTGCTCTCACAAGCAAACTCTTTTGACATTTTAGTTGTTTTGTTCAGTTCATAATGTTTCCTTATCACTCAGTTTTCTATGTTTCCATCATAGTTCTTATGTTTTATTTTGAAATTTTAAGTTATAGTCTGTCAATGAAGACATCTTTTTTATTGTCTATATATATATATATATATATATATATATATATATATATATATGTAACCCTGGTGGTGTAGTGGTTAAGAATTCAGCTTCTAACCAAAAGATGAGCAGTTCAAATCCACCAGTCACTTCTTGGAAACCCTATGGGGCAGTTCTACGCTGTCCTGTAGGATGGCTATGAGTCAGAATCGACTCAAAGGCCAATGGGTTTGGTTTTGCTATATATATACATAACAAAACATTTGCCATTTCAACATTTTTATGTGTACAGTTCAGTGGCATTAATTATGTTCATCATGTTGTACAACCATCACCACTATCTGTTCCCAAATTTTTCCATCACCCTTTACAGAAACTTGGTGCCCCGTAAGCAATGACTCCCTCTTTCCGCCTCTGCCCTATCCCTAATAACCACTAATGAACATTCGTCTCTATACATTTGCCTATTCCAGATATTTCATATAAGTGGGATCATACAATATTTGTCCTTTTTTGACTGATTTATTTCACTCAGCATAATATATTCAAGGTTCATCCATGTTGTAGCATATATCAGGACTTAATTTCTCTTTATGCTTCAGCAATATTCCAATATATGTATTCACCATATTTTGTTTATCCATCCATTAGTCCATCTCATTGAGGGTTTTCCTCTTTTTTATTATTTATGTAGAAGTACACAAGTTTAATAGATGTAGGTGAACAGAAAAGATCGCAGGATGCAGATGAAATGCTATAGAAAAACGGGAGTGGGGGTGGAAGTGGAAGGGGACAGAGGGACACTGGGTAAAATCACAGCAACCAATAAATAATCACTTTGGTGCTGAGGAGGTCATGGGACATTTGACTCATGTGACCATTTAGGTTCTTGATTCATTTTAGGTTAATTTTCATATATGATGTGAAGTATGGGCCCTGTTTCATGATTCTGCTTTTGGAAATCCAATTGTCCGAGCACCATTTATTAAAAAGGCTATTATCCTCCCATTGAACGACTTAGCACTCTTATAAAAAATCAGAAGATATCTTTTGTATATTAACCTTGTAGGAATGGAGTTAAATTACTTTGTAGTTGCTGTTGTTGTTGGGTGCCATCAAGTGATCGCTTCATCTGTGTCCTACTGTCTGTGTTGATTTTTTCCTTAGCCTGACTTTCATCATTGTGAAAAAATAACTGAAGCAGATCCAGGCTTCATATTTGTATATATATTAAGTCTGGAAAAAAAGAGCACCTCTTCCGAAGTTTCTTAAGGTGAGGCAAGTTCTTTCCCATAAGACTCTAGTAAGCATTCCTGTAGTGCAGAGCATCCCTGGTATTCACGCTCTTGTGTAATCCTTTCCCTCATTGACTCTGGGCTTAGACATATGAATAGCTTTGGCCAATAGTTCATTAGCAAGCATGTTGTAAGCAAAGGCTTATGTACCTGTTGGGGTGTGTCCTCTTAGAACGTTCCCTGTTGGAAGCTAGCCACCATGCTGTAAAGAAGCTCAATCTAGACTACTGAATGAATAGAAGTCATGTATAGAAAGACCACAAAGGATAAGAACTAATATAAGACATTCTGTCTCCTGCCAAACTCCTAGCTGAATTTAGCCACTTGAATATTTCTGCTACATCATGTGGAGCAAAAGAACCTGCCTGCTGAGCCCAGTTAACCCATTAAGTTTTAGGGTATTTTTTAATACAGCAATAGATAACTAAGACAATTTCCTTGCCTTGTATTGGTCCAAACTAGGTCACTAGTGAGCCAATGCCTTAAGTTGGAAAATTATACGCATTCACTCTCTTAAGTTTGGGTTCCTGAATGAGTCACTGTAGCAAGGAGTATAGAATTGAACTTACCAAAGAAGGGTTAGCTTTCTGTAAAATACATCGAAAATCAGGGTACCATTAATGAAAGATAAGATGAGTATTGTCTGCTGGGTAAGCAATCAGCAATGTCCACTAACCTATTGAAATATATAACCATTTCAACCTAGTGTTTGTTTTCCCTCTTTTGGTAGAGATATGCATATAAGAGATGTTTTACTTTCTCCTTAACTTTTGTATTAGTTTTCTATTGCTGCTGTAACAAATCACCATAAATTAGTGGCTTCAAACAACATAAATTTATTCTCTTGCTGTTCTGGAGGTCAGAAGTCCAAAATGGTCTCACTGGGCTAAAATCAAAGTGCCATGAGGGCTACATTGCTTCTGGAGCCTCTAGGAGAGAATTCATTTCCTTGCCTTTTCTAGCTTCCACAGGCTGCCTGCTTTCTTTGGCTCGTGACCCCTTCCTCCATCTTCAAAGCCAGAAGTGTAGCATCTTTAAATCTCTCTCTCTAATTTCTGCTTTTGTTATCACATTTCCTCTCTGACTCTGACCCTCCTGTCTCTCTTTTTAAGAACACTTGTGATTACATTGAACCTACCTGGATAATCCAGGATAATCTCCACAAGATCCTTAATGTATTCACATCTTCTCAGTCCCTTTTTCCATTAAGGTAACATTTTCATGGTTTCTGAGGATTAGCATGTAGATGTCTTTGGAGGGATCATTATTCTGTCTACCACAACTCTATTATAATCACTTGATACTGAATGCCAATGTACTCTCAGTCTAAATGTCAGAAAAACAATAGGGAATAGTGAGGACTCTGATATATTGGATAGCACATATCCCTTCAACAGGGAAAGCCACAACTCAGCTCCAGCCATTGTCACCATTTAGAAACAAGAATTCAGGGTTGCCTAATCTTTCAGTTTTTCAATAAAAGTCAGAAATATTGATTGTAATGTGAAATCTCTCAATTGCAAAATTTCAATATTTTTAAATGTTGGTGTATAGACTTATGGAGGCCCAATAAATAGTACCCCTTTTCTTGCCCAAGTTCTGGACCACTTGAAAAACAAGGAGAAAGACAGATGGCGATCAAAATATCACCTTTCTTTTGGAGAATGTGATTTACTTGAGGGCAACTGCTCCTTCTAATATTGAACTCCAGAAATAGACAGGTTTATCCACCCATTTGTAAGCAGAAACATTCTCTCTCTGGTGAACCAGCCTCAAAGAGAAAGGAAAGAAGCCACCTCACCTTTCAGGGAAGGAATGGGTGAGGAAGTAAAGAAAGATCAGGAATGTGACATGAATTTATGATTCCCCACATGGAGAACCACACTGGAAGAAAAATCATGAGTGGGGCTTAAATTCTTTTCCCTTAATAATTGCCATTAATTCAGTTTTTTTTAAACACTGTGTAGTCCAACATGGTATAGGTCAAAGAAATTGTTTCTGTGGGTCACATACAGCCCATGAGTCATTAGTTTGCCACCTCCTAGAGTAAGAGTAAAGTTAAAGGTTATTGTGACCATCTTAAGGGGAGTAGAATTTTCTAAGACTCTTGACTCTGCTTCCAAGTACTCCTTTGCCATTTCCACATTAATGTCAGCACGTGTCTTTGTCATGCTCCTCAAATTTAATATAATGATGTAAGCCCTGTCCGGCATCTGAGCCTCTGTTAAGACTTTGGTCCCTATTTAGCTAATAACTCATAATTGCTTTCTAGATAAACAACTGGGAATGCAATCCAAACCCTGCCTCATTCATTGTCAAAAGCTTAATTGTCAAAAGCTTAAGAGAAACAGTATATAGGGAAGATTACATGAAGAATGAGGAGCCCTGGTGATACAATGGTTAAGCACTTAGCTGTTAACTGAAAGGTTGGTGGTTCAAACCCACGCACTGGCTCCAAGGGAGAAAGACCTGGAGAACTGTTCCCGTAAAGATTACAGCCTAGAAAACCCTATGGGGCAGTTCTACCCTGTCACCTGAATCAACTCGATGGCACCTCACAATAACAACCTGAAGAATAGGTAGATATAGTCTTCCAAATATTTAAGATTAAGCCACATTAGCAGAGTATCTGGAATTAACAACAACAGTTAACCCCTAAATTACTTTTACTTAAAATTGCGCTGGGTCTGAAGCCAATGGTCAATGATGAGGGCTGGCATAAGGAACTGCTGGATGAAGACATAGTTAATTTACAGTTTTTGTTGTTCCCACAACCTAGAATCCTTTTTCCCCAGATACGTGAATAGCTCATTCCCTCAGTTTCTTCAGAGCTCTGCTCAAATTTCACCTAATCAAAAAGGCTTTACCTGAGCACCTTCTATATCATTAGACACACAGACACACACACACTTACCTTAGTACTCTCTAATCGTTTACCTGACTTCATTCTTCTTCCCAGCACTTTTCTCTAATTGACAGGCATATGATTACTTGTGTATTTGTTTATTGTCTGTTCCACCACAATGCAAATTTTCTTAAATCAGAGCCTTTATCTGTTCTGTTCCCTGTGTTTTCCCCAGCACCTGGAACTGTGTCTGACCTATAGTAGATGCTGGATAAAAGTTGGTTGAATGAATGAATTACAGTAGACAGTGTTCTTTTTTAAGTGTCCCCAAGAGAAATTTCTTCCTGGGCTTAATAATAGAAAGAGTCTCGATTTCCCTAAATAATCAGTTTGCCTTTGTTACATGGACACTGTGCTTTATGTAAAAGATCAGTTTTTCTTTTTGCACTACTAAGAAGCTTAAAGACAAACACTGTTCTGTCCTAAAAAAAAAAAAAAACACTGCCTTCGAAACAATTCCAACTCATAGCTACCCTATAAGACAGAGTGGAACTGCCCCATAGGGTTTCCAAGGTCATAAACCTTTATGGAAGCATACTGCCATATCTCTTCCACAGAGCGGGCTGGTGGGCTGAAACCTCTGACTTTCAGTTAGCAGCCAAGGACTTAGCCACTGTACCACCAGGGCTCCTCCTTCCATTCCATCCTAAGCGAATATATGTCTCTGTAAGGCAGAAACTCTTGTATTAGCTCCATTCTTGGCTCTATTTTATGTTCTTTCCCTTGTTTCTCTGTTTTTCTTTCTCCCTTTTCTAGTTTATCTTATTTCGTGTATTTTCCAATATCCTTGCAAGCAACCTTAAACTTTTTTTTTTCATTTTATGAGGCTGTATCCCTCTGCCAGAGCATTTAAGATTGCAAAACCAAACAGCATTTAAAACATATAAGGATTGTGTTTGGCGGAGAAGTGACAGGTTTACTAAGAATGATTTTTCTGCCTTTGAGGAAAGGAGAAAATGGCCATACCTATTAAAAAAAAATTGGACTTCCCTAAATGAATGTAATCCTTAAAAAAAATTTCTGGCCTCTTTGACAAGGACTGATATACAGCTCAAATGTTCTAAAGTCTCCTAAAATGTCTAAGAGAAAGGCCTAGATATTTATATAACCTGTGTGTGTGTATATCTTCCACCATCTCTCTATGAACTTACCATCTCAACTTAGACAGCATTTTAGGTTTTTACTTTTGTTATCATTTAGAATAACAAGGTTATATAAATACTTGATGGAATAAAAAATAAGGAAGTGGTTATTCTACTGCAGTCACAATTCTGATTAGCCAGGATAGAGGAAAAAGACTGGGTCAGGGCTTTTCCTTTCTGGGTATAAGTGGCTGAAAAAATGATTCAAAGACAAAACTCGTTTGGGGAATCATCTTTGGAGTAAATTGGGTGACACAAAAATGAAATTTTATAAATTATCAGGGCACCAAACACTAGAAATCACTATTTATATGGGATTGTATAACAATATGCGGGGTTGCTTTACATATATAATTTCATTTAAATAATGGGAAATGAGTGATAAATTGGAAATTATTCACCTGTATTTGTAAAAATATTTGTAATTTTTTTTTATTTGTAAAGGTGTGAAGAGATGCAATAGAGGAACTTGGAACCATAATGGAATTAAGCTCTTAAAAAGAGAATAATGAAGAAAAACATCAATCCAGAATTTTTTGCTTTTCCCTTGTCTTGTTCACTAGGGCAATTACCTAAACTAGAAAATCCAAATCATAATTCCAAAGAGACATTTTAGGAATAGCATTGGAATACAAGGCAGAAAGCTTTTGAAAAGGGCAAGTGCTGGCTATCATAATCAGGGAATGGAGATCTAAACAGGCAAGCAGTAAGTAAACTAGCTCTACCACTAAATTAAAAGCAGTAAAATACAGTATGGTATTGTCTGAAATAATACTAATCTTTTAAGTTTATTATTTGTTAATTTTTTAAAATAACAACAAAAAATGTTTAAGAAAATTAGGGGAAAGACATAGGTTTAACATCTGGGTTTTCATATACACCAGGGCCCCAGTGAATAGCCAGAATAATTTAAGAAGAGTGCTAATCACTTAAAAGCCATTCTAATCTGTTTTTACTTCAAATTTCAGATATATATATATACAAATGTATAAAACCCATTGCTGTCAAGTCAATTCTGACTCATAGTGACCCTATAGGACAGAGTAGAACTGCCCCATAGGGATTCCAATGAGTGGCTGGTGTATTCGAACTGCCTACCTTTTGGTTAGCAGCCAAGCTCTTAACCACTGTGCCACCAAAAAAAAAAATGCCACCAGGGCTCCTTATATGTATATAAAACTAGTTACCAAGGAGTCAATTTTGATTCATGACAACCACATGTGTGTCAGGGCAGAACTGTGCTCTACAGAGTTTTCAATGACTGAATTCTTAGACATAGATCACCAGGCCTTTTTTCTGAGACATCTCTGGGTGGATTCTAAGTGCCAACGTTTTGGTTAATAGCCAAGCACTTAACTGTTTGCAATACCCAGGTAGTACACACACATACATATATCCTACATTTTCCTCTATCTCTATCTATTCACTTACCATCTCAACTTAGATAGATTTCTAGGTTTTTGTTTTTTTGTTTTTTTGTTTTTTTTACTTTTGTTATCAGTTAGAACAACAAGACTACAAAGCCAATTAGGATTCTATTCATGCTGGTGGTACTGACAGTGTGGGGAAGGGAATGAAAAGAGTGAAGGCAACCAGCTGACAGATGTTAAAATGTCGTCGTTAGAACCCCAGCGATGCAGTTTGGTAGAGAAAGACAACTAAAGAATTATTGGTGAAAAGCTGCATAAAATGCCAAAGTTGGATTTTCTCCTTTATAATATATGAAACTGGGAGATAAATTTAGCAAAAAGCTCCTTATTTATACTGTTTGAAGAGAAATATGAAATACATCAGCTCAAAATGACCTACTTTTTGTGCTCAGCATTACAAAGCCATATGTTATGCTGTTAATATATAACCACAATTCAGAAAAGTTCCCCCCCCCCCGCCCCTTATCGGGACCTGGTTTGTTGCTCTTTCCATTAAACCACGCTACCTTTCCTGGAGCTGTTTTCTCGGTGAGTCTGGGCTGCAGGGACAGCTGTGACATAGGATGTCTGGTCAAAGGAGATGTCAAGCACTGTTGAGCAGCCTCTTTTCTTTTTAAATTGATTTCTGTAAGTAGGTTTTTTTTTTTTTAACTCCCCATTTCCCCCTTACACTATCACCTGGTAACCACTAATCTTCTTTTGCCTTGGTGAATTTGCCTATTCTAGATATTTCATATAAGTGGGATCATACAATATTTGTCTTTTTGTGACTGACTTCTTTCACTCAGCATGTTTTCAAGCTTCATCCATGTTGTAGAATGTATCAGGATCTCATTTGTGTTTATAGCTGAATAATACTCCATTGTATGTATATACCACATTTTGTTCATCCATTCTTCTGTCAGTGGATGCTTGGGTTGTTTCCATCTAGATATGTATTTTTTTAATAATGTGAGATATAAACCCTTCTTTGTTAAATAACATTTTGCTATCCAAGTGGGAATATTGCAACCAGTGGTTTGTCAGGAGAGCTGAAATCAAAGCTTAGTTCTCCCGTCTACTAAATATGACCCAGGGCAAGTCACTGAAGTTTACTAAACATTCTTTCCTTCATCTGTAAAAGCAGAGGTATCTGCTCCACCTACCCTGCAAGTTTGATGTTGAGAACTAAATGAGATAATGGACATGAAAGCTGTTCTTGCTGTTTTTAGAAAATCTTATTGTTAGTTAATGCATTTTAATTAGTAATGGCAGGTGTTATACTATTAATTTCTATTCACTGTCCCTTGCTTGGGAAACCCTGGTGGTGTAGTGGTTAAGTGCTACGGCTGCGAACCAAAGGGTCAGCAGTTCAGATCCGCCAGGCACTCCTTGGAAACTCTATGAGGCAGTTCTACTCTCTCCTATAGTGTCGCTATGAGTTGAAATCAACTTGACAGCACTGGGTTTGGGTCCCTTGCTTGAGGGGTGCCTTTCCTAATTTTTAACTAGTTTTATACATCAAACATTCCAAGAGGTATATATATATATATATATTTTTTTTCCCTATGCTTGACCTTCTATTCAAATTATCAGTACTTTTCTGGTTTTATGATCAGAAGATTTTGACTGCCACCTTCTGGAATCCATTAAGTTTGTAGAGACCTAGAACAAATTGGAGCTTTACAGTGATTTTTATTTAATCTACTCTCCATTGCTGAGTAGATATTTCTCAAAGCCTCACCCAGTACATAAGAAGCATATCCCCTTAGCTCTTTCCATAATTAATTCTTTCCAAAGCACATGCTGCTTGTCATTCCTACACAGCTCAGATCCTTCCCTACTAGCAGATGTGGAAGTGTAGCTGTAAGGCCAGGACTTATTTCCTCATTCTTCTTATATCTGAAATGACAGTTGTTTTAAAATTACACATTTCCAAGAAATGTAAAGGATATTTTTGATCTATGGTTTATGGCATATTAGCTAGGATAGGTTAACTGTTAGAACAAACAATCCAAAATCTTAACGACTTGATGTAATAAAAGTACATTGCTTCACTACTACTCAGATCCTGGTTTCTAATACCATTTTCCCACTAGAAGGAGCCAGGGTTATTTGGAAAATATGGCTGATTCAAAGGCTCTAGCTGACAGTAAGATGAGCATGGAATATCTTGTTAAGCCAGAAAGTAAAAAAGTGCTAAAAAAAAGAAAATGATGAGGACATGTAACAAATACACAGGACACAGTTTGACTGGGCTTTCATTGGTCAAATCTCAGCCAATTTGAGCACCAAAATAATTACAGGCAGTAATGAATAATGCTACCACTCATTTGTCAGTTTGTCATGCCGTGATGGCTTATACATTGCTGTCATGCTGGAAGCTGTGCCACCAGTATTTCAAATACCAGCAGGGTCACCCCTAGTGGACAGGTTTCAGCGGAGCTTCCAGACTAAATAAGACTAGGAAGAAGGACCTGGAAATCTACTTCTAAATAACATGGCCAGTGAAAACCTTATGAATAGCAGTGGAACATAGTCCGATATAGTGCTGGAAGATAAGCTCCTCAGGTTGGAAGGCACTCAAAATACAATTGGGGGAGAGCTGTCTCCTCAAAGTACAGTTGACCTTAATGATGTGGATGAAGTAAAGCTTTTGGGACCTTCATTCGCTGATGTGGCATGACTCAAAATGAGAAAAAACAGCTTTAAACCATCCATTAATGATCAGAACATGGAATGTATGAAGTGTGAATCTAGGAAAATTGGAAGTCGTCGAAAATGAAATGGAACTCAAAAAGATCGATATCCTAGGCATTAGTAAGCTGAAATGTACTGGCATTAGCCATCTTGAATTGGACAATCATATGATCTACTATGCCAAGAATGACAAAATTAAGAGGAATGACATCGCGTACATTGTCAAAAAGAACATTTCAAGATCTATCCTGAAGTACAACACCATCAGTGATAAAATCCAAACACTTACAACGAAGACCAGTTAATACAGCCATTATTCAAATTTACACACCAACCACTAAGGCCATCGATGAAGAAAATGAAGGTTTTTATCAACCTCTGCAGTCTAAAATTGATCAAACATGCAATCAAGATGCATTGGTAATTACTGGTGATTGGAATGCAAAAGTTGGAAATGAAGAAGAATCAGTAGTTGGAAAATAAGGCCTTGGTGACAGAAATGAAGCCTGCTATCTCATGACAGAATTTTGCAAGACGAACAACTTCTTCATTGCAAATACCTTTTTCTAACAACATAAACACTTAGTATACACATGGACCTCGCCGGATGAAACGCACAGAAATCTAATCACCTATGTCTGTGGAAAGTGACAACGGAGAAGCACAATATCATCAGAACAAGGCTGGGGGCCAACTGCAGAACAGACTGTCAATTGCTCAAATGCAAGTTCCAGTTGAAGCTGAAGAAAATTGAAACAAATCCACGAGAGCCAAAGTATGACCTTGAGTATATCCCACCTGAATTTAGAGACCATCTCAGGAATAGATTTGATACATTTAACACTAATGACCAAAGAGCAGAATGAGCTGTGGGATGGCATCAAAGACATCATACACGAAGAAAGCAAAAGGTCGTTAAAATGGCAGGAAAGAAAGAAAAGACCAAAGTGGATGTCAGAAGAGACTCTGAAACTTCCTCTTGAACACGGAGTAGCTAAAGAGAATGAAAGAAATGATGAAGTAAAAAAACTGAACAGAAGATTTCAAAGGGCGTCTCGAGAACACAAAGTAAAGGATTGTAATGAAATGTGCAAAGACCTGGAGTTAGAAAATCAAAAGGAAAGAACATGCTCAGCATTTCTCGAGCTGAAGGAACTGAAGAAAAAAATTCAAGTCTCAATTTTCAATATTGAAGGACTCTATGGGCAAAGTATCTAATGACACAGGGAGCATCAAAGGAAGATGGAAGGAATACACAAAGTCACTATACCAAACAGAATTGGTCGATGTTCAACCATTTCAAGGAATAGCATATGATCAAGAGCTGATGGTACTGAAGGAAGAAGTCCAAGATGCACTGAAGGCATTACCAAAAAACAATGCCCTAGGAATTGACAGAATACCAATTGAGATGTTTCAACAAAAGAGTTCAGCACTGGAGGTGCTCACTCATTTGTGCCAAGAAACTTATAAGACAGCTACCGAGCCAACTGACTGGAAGAGGTACATATTTATGCATATTCCAAAGAAAGGTAATTCAACAGAATGCAGAAATTATTGAACAATATAATTAATATCACATACAAGTAAAATTTTGCTGAAGATAAATTCAAAAATGATTGCAGCTGTACATCAACAGAGTACTGCCAGAAATTCAAGCTGGATTCAGGAGAGAATGTGGAACAAGGGATATCATTGTTGATGTCAGATGGATCTTGGCTGAAAACAGAGAATACCAGAAAGATGTTTACCTATGTTTTATTGACTATGCAAAGGCACTCAACTGTGTGGATCATAACAAATTATGGATAACACTGCAAGAATGAGAATTCTAGAACACTTAACTGTGCTTATGAGGAACCTGTACATAGACCAAGAGGCAGCCTTTCAAACAGAACAAGGGATACTGCGTGGTTTAAAGTCAGGAAAGGTGTGTGTTAGGGTTGTATCCTTTTGCCATACTTATTCAATCTATATGCTGAGCAATTAATCCAAGAAGGTGGACCACATGAAGAAGAACATGGCATCAGGATTAGAGGAACACTCATTAACAGCCTGCGATATGCAGATGGCACAATCCTGCTTTCAGAAAGTGAAGAGGGCTTAAAGCGTTTACCGATGAAGATCAAAGACTACAGCCTTCAGTATGGATTACACCTCAACATAAAGAAAACAAAAATCCTCACAGTTGGACCAGTAAGCAACATTATGATAAAAGGAGAAAGGGCTGAAATTGTCAAGGATTTCATTTTACTTGGATCCACAGTCAACACCCATGAAAGCAGTAGGTAAGAAATCAAGCAATGTATTGCATTGGGCAAATCTGCTGCAAAAGACCTCTTTAAAGTATTAAATAGCAAAGATTTCACTTTGAGGACTAAGTTGCACTTGACCCAAACCATGGTATTTTCAATTGCCTCATATGCATGCAAAAGCTGGGCAATGAATAAGTAAGACTGAAGAAGAACTGATGCCTTTGAATTATGGTATTGTCAAAGAATATTGAATATACCATGGACTGCCAGAACGAACAAATCTGTCATTGGACAAATACAGCCAGAATGCTCCTTAGAAGAGAGGGTGGTGAGACTTCATCTCATGTACTTTGGTCATGTCATCAGGAAGCACCAGTCCCTGGAGAAGGACATCATGCTTGGTAAAGTAGAGGGCAGCGAAAAAGAGGAAGACCCTCAACAAGATGGATTGACACAGTGGCTGCAACAATGGGCTCGAGCATAACAAAGGTTATGAGGATGGCAGAGGACTGGACAGTGTTTCGTTCTGTTGTACATAGGGTCGCTATGAGTTGGAAAGGACTCAACAGCGCCTAAGAACAACAACAATTGTACCAATGTTAAATTTACTGAAGCTGATTACTATGGTCATGTAAGAGAGTATCGCTGGATACTGAGGAGTAAAAGTATATTTAAGGGTAAATTGCCAAGATGTATACAAGATGTGCTGATATGATTAAGAATATATCTTTTTTTTTTTTCCAGGAGTATGGGACAAGGTGGTGAGGTCTGGTTGGAAGGTTTTCTGATGTTGGGTATCTAGACTGCATTTATTCACTCTAATACAATAATGTAAGTGTTCTTGGGTTAGGAATCATCTCCTGCTTCTCTAATTGTTGAACATAGGGCTTTTGTTCCTGCCCTGGCCTGAGCCCAGAGAGATGAAGATTATTATTATTATTATTTATTTATTGATAATTTTTATTGAGCTTTAAGTGAATGTTTACAAATCAAGTCAGTCTGTCACATATAAGCTTATATACACCTTACTTTTTTTTACTCCATACTCCCACTTAATCTCCCCCTAATGAGTCAGCCCTTCCAGTCTCTTCTTTCGTGACAATTTTGCCAGTTTCTAACCCTCTCTACCCTCCTATCTCCCCTCCAGACAGGAGATGCCAACACAGTCTCAAGTGTCCACCTGATACAAGTAGCTCACTCTTCATCAGCATCTCTCTCCAACCCATTGTCCAGTCCCTTCCATGTCTGATGAGTTGTCTTCGGGAATGGTTCCTGTCCTGGGCCAACAGAAGGTTTGGGGACTATGACCGCCAGGATTCCTCTAGTCTCAGTCAGACAAGATTATTTATATAAATATCCTGATGTTTTGGGAGCTCATGACACTTGAAAAAATATATATAGAGAGAGAGAGAAAGAGAGATAGCACCCATCTGTCAGTTTGTCGTACCTTGGAAGCTTTTATGTTCCTGTGATGCCACTGCTATTTTAAATACCAGCAGAGTCACTGTCATGGATTGAATTGTATCCCCCAAAAGTGTGTGTCACCTTGGCTAGGCCATGATTCCCAGTATTGTGCGGTTGTCTTCCATTTTGTGATTTGATGTAATTTTCTTAAGTCTTGTAAATCCTAATCTCTGCCTGTGGTTAATGAAGCAAAATTAAGTTATGTTAAAGAGGATTAGGGTGGGACTCAACACACTTGCTTAAGTCACAGCCATAATCTGCTGTAAGGAGAGTTTTTCTGGAGTGTGGCCTGCATCACCCTTTATCTTATAAGAGAGAAAAAGAGAGAGAAGGGAGCAGAGAGATAGGGACCTCATTACCACCAAGCAAGAAGAGCCGGGAGTGGAGTGCATCCTTTGGACCCAGGGCCCCTGCAATGAGAAACTCCTAGACCAGGGGAAGATTGATGACAAAGATCTTCCCCCAGAGCCAATAGAGAGAGAAAGCCTTCCCCTAGAGCTCGTGCCCTGAATTCAGACTTCTAGCCTCCTAGACTGTGAGTGAATAAGCTTCTGTTTGTTAAAGCCATCCATCTACTTGTAATGTTTCTGTTACAGTGCCACTAGATAACTAAGACAGTCACTCATGGTGCACAGGTTTTAGTGGAGCTTCCAGACTAAGACAGACTAGGAAGAAAGGCCTGGAAACCTACTTCTGTGAATTAGCCAGTGAAAACCTTATGGATCACAACAGAATGTTGTCCAATATAGTGCTGGAAGATGAGCCCCCTCAGTTGGAAAGCACTCAAAATACACAGTGGCCACAATAAAGAACTTGAGCATTCTAATGATCATGAAGATGGCACAGGACCAGGCAGCATTTTGTTCTGTTGTCCATGGGGTCACCATGAGTTGGAGAGAGAGAAAAGTACACAAGAGCGAGAACAAATAGTAAAGCATATGGGACAAAATGTTAGATAGAAAGTATGAGGGTATTATTTGCACTTTTCAAATTGCAACTTTTCCATAAAAATGTAACTATTTAAAAGTTTTGAAATAAAATTTATTGCTTGTTTACATCACTGTGATCCTAATTAACATCTGACACAGTCAGCAAGGGGTTCATTCAGGGATCCCAACTGCTTCAATTTTCAACATATGCTCCTAAGTTCAAGGAGCCCTGGTAGCACAAAGGTTAAGCACTTGGCTGCTATCTGAAAGGTTGGTGGTTCAAACCCACAGAGTAGATCCACGGGAGAAAGACCTGGTGATCTGCTCCCATAAAGTTCACAGGCTAGAAAACCCTATGGAAAAGTTCTATTCTGTCACATTGGGCCACTATGAGTCAAAAATTGACTTGAAGACACCTAACAACAACAACAGTCCCAAGTTTACTGTGGAAGGGCAAGAGAATGAATGGAGGATCCTACAGAGAGCTTTATGTACCCTAAATCTCTTCTGTCATTCCTTCCACTGGCCAGCAGTAAGTCACCTGGCTCTGGCCTAATTGCAAATAAGTCTGGGAAATGAAACTGGTACAGGGAGTACATTCTACTCTCTCTACCACATAAGGGTATCCCTGCCTTGCTGCTAAATCAACCCTGTGGTTTCATTCACTAACCATCATGTATGCCAAGCCAATAATTCCTACACTTTACTTCTATGCTGCCCCTCTGAGCCTCTCTCCATTGTACTTCACTGTTTTTATTAATACCTATTCTTCCAACAAATGTTTACTTAGTGCCTTATGTGATCAAGGATGTATGGGTTTTGTAAAAATGAATAAAAATGAATATATTCCTGCTCATGAAGACTTTAAATAAAACAAACCAAATTAATTGCCATCAAGTTGATTCCGATTCATAGTGACCCTATGGGATGGAGTAGAACTGCCCCGTAAGGTTTCAAAGGAGCTGCTGGTGGATTCGAACTGTTGATTTTTTTGGTTAGCAGCTGTAGCTATCAACCACTGCACCACCAGGGCTCCATGAGGACTTTACAACCTAATTATTAAGGGTGACAGACAGACAATTTACATAAAGAGGTCTGATGGAGGCACAGTGTGATAAACGCCTTTACAGGCACAATCTGGGATTATTTGGGCACTCATGATTATAGTTGCATTGTAGGAACTCTGTTATTGTTGTGGTGATATACAGCTTGGATCAGGAAGAGGAGGCTCATTGGGGACTGCTGTAGCATTATAGGCAAGGGGTCATCAGGACTTCAGCCAGTTTTCTTTGGTTAACAAACCCACGATATGTCAACACTCTCCCTTCTCAGCCTATTACCAGTTTTCCTGACCCCTTCTGCCTTCTAGTCCTTGGACCAGGGCTGGTATGCCCTTTCAGTCTTGTTTTGTTTTATGGGCCTGTCTAATATTTGGCTGGAAACCCTGGTAGCACAATGATTAAGAGCTATGGCTGCTAACTAAAAGTTTGGCAGTTCAAGTCCACCAGGCGCTCCTTGGAAACTCTGTGGGGCAGTTCTACTCTGTCCTCCATCATAGGATCGCTATGAGCCGGAATCGACTCGACGGCAAGGGGAAGAAGAAGAAGAATCTATGGCTGAAGGGTGAACTTCAGGAATGATTTCATTACTGAGATGAAAGGGTATCTGGGGACCATATAGTCGGGCTTTCTTCAGTCTCTGTCATGCCAGAAAGTCTGGTCTTTTTTTGTGAGCTGGAATTTTTTCTACGTTTTTCTCCAGCTCTGTCCAGGACCCTCTATTGTGATCCCTATCAGAGCAATCAGTGTTGGTAACCAGGCATCATCTAGTTGTACTGGACTCAGTCTGGTGGAGGCCGTGGTAACTGTGGTCCATTAGTCCTTTGGACTAATCTTACCTTTTTATCTTTAGTTTTCTTCATTCTCCCTTGCTCCCAAAGGAGCAAGGCCAGTAGAGTCTGTGGCTGCTCACAGACTTTTAAGACCCCAGATTCTACTCACCAAACAAGAATATAGAACATATTCTTTATAAACTATGTTATGCCAATTGAGCTAGATGTTCCCTGAGACCATGGTCCTCACAGACTTCAGCCCAGCAATTCGGTCCCTCAGGGAGTTTGGATATGTCTGTGGAGCTTCTGTGACCTTGTCTTGTACAAGCTGTGCTGGCTTCCCCAGTATTGTGTCCTGTCTTAACCTTCACCAAAGTTACCACTTATCTATTGTCTATTTAGAGTTTTTGCCTCCACACCTGTCTCTTCCCTCGTAACTGTCAAAGATCGTTTCTTTTTGTGTGTAAACTTTTCATGAATTTTTGTAATAGTGGTCTTATACAATATTTGTCCTTTTCTGATTGACTTATTTCACTCAGCATGATGCCCTCCAGATTCATCCATGTTGTGAAATGCTTCGCAGATTCATCATTGCTCTTTATGGTTGTGTAGTACTCCATTGTGTGTATGTACCATAATTTGTTTATCCATTCATCTGTTGATGGGCATCTAGATTGTTTCAATATTTTTGCTATTGTGAGCAATGCTGCAATGAACATGGGTGTGCATATATCTATTCGTGGGACAGCTCTTATTTCTCTAGGATATATTCCTAAGACTGGGATTGCTGGATCATATGGTATTTCTATTTCTAGCTTTCTAAGGAAGCGCCGTATCATTTTCCAAAATGGCTGTATCATTTTGCATTCCCACCAGCAGTGCATAAGAGTTCCAATCTCCCTGCAGCCTCTTTAACATTTGTTATTTCCTGTTTTATTGATTTTTGCCAGTAATGCTGGGGGTGAGATGGTATCTCACTGTGGTTTTGATTTGCATTTCTCTAGTGGCAAGAGATCATGAGCATTTCCTCATATGTCTGCTGGCCGCTTGAATGTCTTCTTTGGTGAAGTGTCTGTCATTTCCTTTGCCCATTTTTTAATTGGATTGTTTGTCTTTTTGTTGTAGAGTTGTTGGATTTTCCTGCAGATTTTAGAGATTGGACTGTTGTCAGATTTGTAATAGCCAATTTTTTCCCCCAGTCTGTACATTCTCTTTTTACTCTTTTGGTGAAGTCTTTTGATGAGCATAAATGTTTAATTTTTAGAAGAACCCAGTTATCTAGCTTATCTTCTGGAGTTTGTGTGTCGTTAGTTATAGTTTGTATCCTGTTAATTCTGTGAATTAGGGCCTCTAGTGTTGATCCTATTTTTTCTTCTACGATCTTCATAGTTTTTGGCTTTCTATTTAGGTCTTTGATCACTTTTGTATTAGTTTTTGTGTATGGTGTGAGGTATGGGTGCTGATTCATTTTTTTACAGATGGACATCCAGTTTTGCCAGCACCATTTGTGAAAAACACTGTCTTTTCCCCAGGTGATGAACGTTGAGCCCTTGTTGAAGATCAGGTGACTGTAGATGGATTGGTTTACATCTGCGTTCTCAATTCTGTTGCATTGGTCAGTGTATCTGTCGTTGTACAAGTACCAGGCTATTTTGACTACCGTAGCTGTATAGAAGGTTCTGAGGTCAGATAGTGTGAGTCCTCCCACTTTATTCTTCAATAGTGCTTTACTTATCTGGGGCTTCTTCCCTTTCCATACAAGGTTAATGCTTAGTTTTTCCGTCTCTTTAAAAAATGTTGTTGGATTGTGCTGGAAGTCCTAGCCAGAGCAATTAGGCTAGACAAAGAAATATAGGGCATCCGGATTGGGAAGGAAGAAGTAAAATTATCTCTATTTGCAGATGACATGATCTTATACACAGAAAACCCTACAGAATCCTCAAGAAAACTACTGAAACTAATAGTTCAGCAGAGTTTCAGGTTACAAGATAAACATACAAAAATCAGTTGGATTCCTCTAATCAACAAAAAGAACATCGAAGAGGAAATCACCAAATCAATACCATTCACAGTAACCCCTAAGAAGATAAAATACTTACGAATAAATCTTACCAAAGATGTAAAAGACCTATACAAAGAAAACTACAAGGTACTGCTGTAAGAAACTAAAAGGGACCTAAATAAGTGGAAAAACATACCTTGCTCATGGATAGGAAGATGTAACATTGTAAAAATGTCTATTCTACCAAAAGCCATCTAGATATACAATGCACTTCTGACCCAGATTCCAATGACATTTTTTTATTAACTTTTATTGAGCTTCAAGTGAACGTTTACAAATCAAGTCAGACTGTCACATATAAGTTTATATACACCTTACTCCATACTCCCACTTGCTCTCCCCCTAATGAGTCAGCCCTTCCAGTCTCTCCTTTCGTGACAATTTTGCCAGCTTCCAACTCTCTCTATCCTCCCATCCCCCCTCCAGACAGGAGATGCCAACACAGTCTCAAGTGTCCACCTGATATAATTAGCTCACTCTTCATCAGCATCTCTCTCCTACACACTGTCCAGTCCCTTTCATGTCTGATGAGTTGTCTTCGGGAATGGTTCCTGTCCTGTGCCAACAGAAGGTTGGGGACCATGACCACCGGGATTCCTCTAGTCTCAGTCAGACCATTAAGTATGGTCTTTTTATGAGAATTTGGGGTCTGCATCCCACTGATCTCCTGCTCCCTCAGGGGTTTTCTGTTGTGCTCCCTGTCCAGTGACATTTTTTAATGTGATGGAGAAACAAATCACCAACTTCATATGGAAGGGAAAGAAGCCCCAGATAAG
This sequence comes from Elephas maximus indicus, assembly GCF_024166365.1. Lineage (NCBI taxonomy): Eukaryota > Metazoa > Chordata > Mammalia > Proboscidea > Elephantidae > Elephas > Elephas maximus. The sequence continues at coordinate 137,597,905 of NC_064846.1, forward strand.
TAAAGCATTACTGAAAAAGAACAAAGTGGGAGGCCTCGCTCTACCTGATTTTAGAACATATTATACAGCCATAGTAGTCAAAACAGCCTGGTACTGGCACAACAACAGACACATAGACCAAGGGAACAGAATTGGGAACCCAGATATAAACCCATCCACATATGAGCAGCTGATATTTGACAAAGGCCCAGTGTCAGTTAATTGCTAAAAAGATAGTCTTTTTAACAAATGGTGCTGGCATAACTGGATATCCATCTGCAAAAAAATGAAACAGGACCCATACCTCACTCCGTGCACAAAACTAACTCCAAATGGATCAAAGACCTAAACATAAAGTCTAAAGCGATAAAGATCATGGAAGAAAAAATAGGGACAACGTTCGGAGTGCTAATACAAGGCATAAAAAGAATACAAAACATTACTAAAAATGATGAAGAGAAACCAGATAACTGGGAGCTCCTAAAAATCAGACACCTATGCTCATCTAAAGACTTCACCAAAAGAGTAAAAAGACCACCTACACACTGGGAAAAAATTTTCGGCTATGACGTCTCCGACCAGCGCCTGATCTCTAAAATCTACGTAATTCTGCTAAAACTCAACCACAAAAAGACAAACAACCCAATTAAAAATTGGGCAAAGGATATGAACAGGCACTTCACTAAAGAAGACATTCAGGTGGCTAACAGATACATGAGGAAATGCTCCCAATCATTAGCCATCAGAGAAATGCAAATTAAAACTACAATGAGATTCCATCTCACTCCAACAAGGCTGGCATTAATCCAAAAAACACAAAATAATAAATGTTGGAGAGGCTGCGGAGAGCTTGGAACTCTTATACACTGCTGGTGGGAATGTCAAATGGTACAACCACTTTGGAAATCAATTTGGCGTTTTCTTAAAAAGCTAGAAATAGAACTACCATACGACCCAGCAATCCTACTCCTCGGAATATATCCTTGAGAAATAAGAGCCTTTACACGAACAGATATATGCACTCCCATGTTTATTACAGCACTGTTTACAATAGCAAAAAGCTGGAAGCAACCAAGGTGTCCATCAACGGATGAATGGATAAATAAATTATGGTATATACACACAATGGAATACTACGCATCGATAAAGAACAGTGAGGAATCTGTGAAACGTTTCATAACATGGAGGAACCTGGAAAGCATTATGCTGAGTGAAATTAGTCAGTTGCAAAAGGACAAATATTGTTTAAGACCACTATTATAAGATCTTGAGAAATAGTTTAAACTGAGAAGAACACATTCTTTTGTGGTTATGAGAGGGGGAAGGGAGGGAGGGTGGGAGAGGGTTATTTACTGATTAGATAGTAGATAAGAACTACTTTAGGGAAAGGGAAGGACAACACTCAATACAGGGGAGGTCAGCACAATTGGACTAAACCGAAAGCAAAGAAGTTTCCTGAATAAACTGAATGCTTCGAAGGTCAGCAAAGCAGGGGCAGGGGTTTGGGGACCATGGTTTCAGGGGACATCTAAGTCAATTGGCAAAATAAAATCTATTAAGAAAACATTCTGCATCCCACTTTGAAGAGTGGCATCTGGGGTCTTAAAACGCTAGCAAGTGGCCATCTAAGATGCATCAATGAGTCTCAACCCACCTGGATCAAAGGAGAAGGAAGCTCACAAGGTATTTATGAGCCCAAGAGACAGAAAGGGCTACATGAACTAGAGTCTACATCATCCTGAGAGCAGAAGAACTAGATGGTACCTGGCCACAACTGATGACTACCCTGACAGGGAACACAACAGAGAATCCCTGAGGGAGCAGAACAGTGGAATGCAGACCCCCAAATTCTCATAAAAAGACCAGACTTAATGGTCTGACTGAGACTAGAAGGACCCCGGTGGCCATGGTCCTCAAACCTTCTGTTGGCCCAGGACAGGAACCATTCCCGAAGCCAACTTGTCAAACATGGATTGGACTGGACAATGGGTTGGAGAAAGATACTGATGAGGAGTGAGCTACTTGCATCAGGTGGACCCTTGAAACTATGTTGGCATCTCCTGTCTGGAGGGGAGATGGGAAGGTACAGGGGGTTAGAAACTGGCAAAATGGTCATGAAAGGAGAGACTGGAAGGAGGACGCGGGCTGACTTATTAGGGGGAGAGTAAATGGGAGTATGTAGTAATGTGTATATAAGTTTTTGTTTGAGAGACTGACTTGATTTGTAAACTTTCAGTTAAAGCACAATAAAAATTATTTTAAAAAATGTTGTCGATATTTGGATCGGGATCGCATTGTATTTGTAAATTGCTTTGGGTAAGTCTTGGTCATCTAGGGCTGCTATAACAGAAATACCACAAGTGGATGGCTTTAACAAAGAGAAATTTATTCTCTCACATTCTAGTAGGTTACAAATACAAATTCATGGTGTCAGCTGGAGGGGACAGCTTTCTCTATCAGCTCTGGAGGAAGAGTCCTTGTCACCAATCTTCCCCTGGACTAGGAGCTTCTCATGCACAGGAACCCAAGGTCCAAAGGACATGCTCTGCTTCTGGTGCTCCTTTCTTGGTGGTATGAGGTCCCCCTGTCTCTCTGCTCACTTCTTTCTTTTATATCTCAAGAGATTTCCTCAAGACACAATCCAAACTTGTAGATTGAGTCCTGCCTCACTGACACAATTGCCACCCATCCTCCCTCATTAACATCATAGAGGCAGGATTTACAACATACAGGAAAATCACACAATACCAGGAATCATGACCCAGCCAAATTGATACACACATTTTTGAGGGGATATAATTCAATCAATGACAGGATAGAATTCTCATTTTCACAATGTTGAGTCTACCTATCCATGCACATGGTGTGTTTTTCCATTTATGTAGATCTCTTTTGGTTTCTTGCTGAAGTGTTTTGTAGTTTTCTTTGTATAGGTCTCTTACATCCCTGGTTCGATTTATTCCTAAGTATTTTATGTTTTAGGGGATATAATAAATGTTATTGTTTCCCTGATTTCCTTTTCATCATTCTTTTTATTGGTGTATGGGAATTCAAGTGATTTTTGTATGTTTATCTTGTATCCTGCTAATCTTCTGAATCTTTCTATTAGTTCTAGTAGTTTTCTCGTGGAGTCTTGTGGGTTTTCCATGTATAGTATCATATGAACCACCAACAGGGACAGTTTAATTTCTTCATTACCAATGTGGATGCCCTTTATTTCTGTTTCTTGCCTTATTGCTCTAGCTAGGACTTCCAGCAAAATGTTAAATTGGAGTGGTTATAAAGGTCATCCTTTTCTTGTTCCTGTTCTCAAGGGAGATATTTTCAGCCTCTCTCCACTAAGAATGATGTTGGCTGTTGGTTTTGTATAGATACCCTTTATTATACTGAGGCATTTCCCTTCCATACCTATTTTATTGAGAGTTTTTTTTTTTTAATCAGGAATGGGTGTTGGACTTTGTCAAATGCCATTTCTGCATCGATTGAGATGATTATGTGATTCTTTTATTTATGTGGTGGATTATGTTGATTGATTTTCTAATATTGAACCATCTTTGCATACCTGGTATGAATCTTACTTGGTCTTGGTGTATTATTTATTTATTTATTTATTTTTGGATATGATGGTGAATTCTATTGGCTAGAATGTTGTTGAGAATTTTTGCATCTATATACATGAGAGATATTGTTCTGTAATTTTTTTGTGGTGTCTTTGCCTGGTTTTGATATCAGGGTTATGATGAGTTTGTAGAATGAATTCGCAGTGTCTCTTCCTTTTCTATGTTCTGAAAGTTTGAGTAGTACTGGTGTAAGCTCTTCTCCGAATGTTTAGTAGAATTCTCCAGTGAAGCCATCTGGGCCAGGGCTTTTTTGTTCGGAGTTTTTTTTTTTTTTAGCTTTTCAATTTCCTCTCTTGTTATGGGTCTGTTCAGATTTTCAACATCCTTTTGTGTTAGTTTTGGTAGATAGCGTGTTTCCAGAAATTTGCCCATTTCCTCTAGTCTTCAAATTTGTTGGAGTATAGTTTTTCATAATACTCTGTTATGATTCTTTTTATTTCATTTGGGTGTGTTGTGATGTCCTCCATTTCATTTCTTATTTGGGTTATTTGTGTCCTCTCCTGTTTTTCTTTTGTCAGTTTGGCCAGTGGTTTGTCGATTTTGTTGGTCCTTTCAAAGAGCCAAACTTTGGTTCTGTTGATTCTATTGTTTTTCTATTCTCTATTTCATTTACTTCTGCTTTGATCACTATTATTTCCTTTCTCCTGGTGGCTATGGGCCTCTTTTGCTATTCTCTTTATATTTGTTCAAGTTGTGTAGCTAATATTTTGATTTTGTTCCTTTATTCTTTTTTGATGTGTGCATGTATTGCTAAAAATTGACCTCTGAGGACTGCCTTTGCTGTGTCCCAAAGGTTCTGGTATGATGTGTTTTCATTCTCATTTGAGTCTAGGAATTTTTTTCTTCCATCTCTGATTTGTCCTATTACACAGTAGTTCTTTTTTAAAAAAAAGCAGGGTGTTATTCAGTTTCCATGTAATTGATTTTTTTCCTTGCTCTTCCTGTTGTTAATTTCTATTTGATGGCGTTGTAGTCAGAGAAGATACTTTGTACTATCTTAATGTTTTGGAATTTGTTGAGGGTTGCTCTGTGGCCTAAGATGTGGTCTATTCTGGAGAACGTTCCATGTGCATTGGAAAAGAATGTGTACTTTGCAGCTGTTGTGTGGAGAGTTCTATATATGTCTACGAGGTCAAGTTGGTTGATTGTTGCCTTTAGCTCTTCTGTATCTTAGTTGAATTTCTCTCTAGATGTTCTGTCCTTTACTGAGAGTGGTGTGTTGAAGTCTCCTACTATTATTGTGGAACTATCAATTTCTCTTTTCAGTGGAGTTTGTTTTATGTATTTTATGTATGTCATTGGGTGTATAGATATTTATTTTGGTTATGTCTTCACACACGTGTGTGTGTGGTTGTTGTCTTCATGATGGGTTGTCCCTTTAATCATTATATAGTGCCCTTGTTGTCTTCTATGGAAGATTTTGTTTTAAAGTCTATTTTATCTGAGATTAGTATTTTTTTTTTTTGGTATTACTGCTCCTGCTCTTTTATGGTAGCTGTTTGCATGATATATTTTTTCCATCCTTTGATTTTTAATAAATTTATGTCTTTGTTTCTAAAGTGTGTGTCTTGTAGAGAGCATATTGATGGATCCTGTTTTTTTTTAAACCCTTCTCTCACTCTGTGTCTCTTTATGGCTACATTTATACCATTTACATTCAGTGTAATTATTGATAGATGTGAGTTTATTGCTGCCATTTTGTAGTGCTTTTTTGTGGTGCAGATGTTTTCTTTGTTCCTCTTACTCTCCTGTGCTGGATTACTTTTGTTTGTAGATTTGTTTTCATTTGTTTTGTTTTTGTAGATTTTGTTTTTACTAAGACTTTATGTTTTTCATCTTTATTTTGTTGAGTAGGTTTGTTAAGTTTCTTTGTGGTTACCTTGAAATTTATCCTTATCTTCCTAGGCTTGAACCAGTCTCTTATTACTTGGTATCACGTTGCCTTGCTCTCCATTAGGAAGTTCTACACCTATACCATTTAGTCCCTCTTTTATTGTTCTGACATTGTTGAAATTTACAGATTAACCTCTCTGGTTCCCTGTTGCAATTGTTTTGGTTTTGGGTAGTCCTTGAGAGTTCATTTCCTACATGGGTATCTGGCTGGTACAATCTTGGGTCCTAGATTCAGGCTGTGGTCTCATGTTGTTTGTTCTCAGACTGAAAGACTCCCTTTAATAATTTTTGTAGGTTTGGTTTGGTTTTTACATATTCCCTTAATTTCTGTTTATCTGGAAAAGTCCTCATTTCACCATCATATTTGAATGAAAATTTTGCAGTATATATTATTCTTGCCTGGCATTTTTTTTTTCTTTCAAAGTTTTATATATGTCATCCCATTGCCTTTTTGCCTGCATGGTTTCTGCCAAGTAATCAGAGCGTAGTCTTATTGTGTCCCCTCTGTATGTGACTTTTCATTTTTCTCAAGCTGCTCTGTGGATTCTTTCTTTGTGTTTGATTTTAGCTACTGTGATTATGATAAGCCTTGGTGATTTTCTTTTGGGGTCTATCCTATGTGGGATTTGTTGAGCTTTTTGGATGGTCAGCTTTTCATCTTTCATGATATTAGGGAAGTTTTCTGTCAGCAATTCTTCAGTGATCCTCTGTGTTTCCGTTTTCTCTCCCTGTTCTGGAGCTCCGATCACTCACAAATTTTTGCTTTTGATTGCATCCCACATCATTCTCAGGGCTTCTTTATTTTTCTTTGTTCTTTTTTTCTGATTTTTCCTCAAAGTTGTATCCAAGTATTTGTCTTCACTTTCGCTGATCTTGCTCCTCAGACCTTTTATGACACTGTCCATTTCTAAAATCTTATTGTTTATTTTTTGGATTTTTTAATTGTTGTTTTTGTATGATTTCTAGTTGTGAATTTATTTCGACATTTTGTTCCTGTTTTATTTTCCCGAATTCTTCCATTTTTTTGGTCTGTGTTTTCCATGACTTTGTCTGCCTTTTCTATGAATTTGTCTATTTTTTTCTGCTTTTTGTTTCAAGTCTGGATAGCTCTGCATACTAGAGATTTGAATTCCTTATCAGGTAATTCTAGTGCTTTTCTTTTACTGGAAAGTCATCTGGTGTTTCATTTTGGACGCCTACTGGAACCATCCTGTCCTTTTTTTTTTTTTTTAATATGTTCTGATATTGTCTGCTGTCTTCGGGACATTCAGTAGTTATTTTCTTTGTTTATTGATTGTAGATTTGTTTGTTTCATCCTGCTTTTTGTTTTATTTGGTTATGTCTGAGCAGATGGGCTGTGCATTCTCTGTTATTTGCTCACCTATGAGCACGATATTTTTCATCTCCTTCTCCAATGGGCAGGACCAGTTGCTCAGCTATGGTGCAGCAGGGCACGTCCAGCTGAATGGGAGGGCTGGGGTGGGTTGTTTGTGGCACATACTGGGGCCAACAGGGCAAGCTGGGGGTCAGTGCAGGGCAGGTTCCGGTAGGCTGTGCCCGTGCTGCTTGGGGGCATGATGTTCGGCAGATGGTGCAGGTAGGGAGGGGAGAGGGGGGAAGTTGTGATGTGTGCAGCTAAGATGGGTATGGGAAAGAAAAGAGAGAGGAGAGAGAAACTGGAGCCAAACAAACACACAAACAAAAAGAGTGCTGAGAGAGCTTGCAGTTGGAGTGGAGAGATGAGATACTGAGAAATGAAGAAGAACAAAAAGGAAAAAAAAAAGAGAAAAATAAATCAAAATTAAAAAAAAAAAGAAATGCCCCCAGGAATCCCACTGGCAACCAAGGAAATGGCTCCCAGGCCTCAGGGCACAGCCCGTTTAGAAGGGGTGGAGATGGCACACAGTGCCAGGTATTCAGGAGACAAGGAAAGAAGGAAAGCAGAGAGAGATGAGAAACTGAGAAATAAAGAAAAAACAAAACAATAGAAAAAAGAATAAAATAAATGAAAGAAAAAAAAAGAAAAGCCCCCAGGGATCCCACTGGTGTGGCTGGACAGACTGGTAAAGTGGCTCCCAAGCCCAGCTAGAAGGGGCAGAGATGGCATACAGTGCCAGGTATTTATGAGACAGGAAAAGAAGGTAAGTAGAGAGAGATGAGAAACCGAGAAATGAAGAGAAAAAGGAAAAAAAGAGAAATAAATAAATAAAAAGAAAAAACAGAAAGAAAACTCTCCAGGAATCCCACTGTGTGGCATGGTGACTGGGGAAGTGGTTCCCAAGCCATGCGGTACAGCCCAACTAGAAGGGGCAGAGATAACACCCAGCACTAGGTATTCAGGAGACAGCAAAAAAAAAAAAAAAAAATGTAGAGAGAAACGAGAAACTGAGAAATGATGAAAGACAAAAAGGAAAAAAGAAAAAATAATAATAACAAAAATTAAAAAAAAAAGACCCAAGGGATTTCACCAGTGCAGCTGTGCAGACCAAGGACGTGGCTCCCAAGGTGAGTAGTACAGGCTAGCTAGAAGGGGCAGAGATGGCACACAGCGCCAGGTATTCAGGAGACAGGAAGAGAGGGTAAGTAGAGAGAGAGGAGAGAAACTGAGAAATGAAGAAAGACAAAAAAAAAAAAAAAAAAGGAAATATCCCCAGCAATCCCACCGGCATGGCTATGCAGACTGGGGAACTGGAACCCAAGCTGTTCAGTACAGTGCAGCTAGAAGGGGCTCCCAAGCTGTGAAAAGAAAAAGAAAACAAACAAACAAAACAAGAAAAAGTCCCCAGGGATCCCACCAGCATGGTGGTGCAGACTGCAGAAGCAGTTCCCTAGCCAAGCAGTGCTTTACAGCCTGCCAAGAAGAAGCAAAGATGGCACGCAGAGCCAGGTGTTCAAGAAAAAGGAAGGGGAAGACCTGACAGGCAGGGAAGAAACCAAAAGAAGCCAATAAAAAGCAACAGCGAAATGGCATTGAAGGAGCCAGCCAGTGTGTGCAGGGCGAATCCAAGTGGCATGGAGCTGGCACCTCCCAGGCCTCAGTCACTCGGCCCACAGGGAAGCAGTGGAGGCCAAGCAGGGGGAAGGGGGTGGGGGGTGGGAAAGCATGTATCTCTGATTACTGGGTGCTCTGTCTCCTGCTGTGAGCTCTGTGGAGCTGCTTCCCTGTACTCCTTCCCTGCTGATCTCCAACAGGAGTCCAAGATGGCGAATCCATTCTGCGTTAGCTGATAGGGGACCCCCCCTCATATCCCTCCTCACTCTCTGTTCTCTGTCAGTTTCTTATTCCATTTGGTGCTTGGTTTAATTCTTTATCTCTTTTGATGCTTATGGTTGCAGGATTGATGTTTGTATCTGTTTTACTTAGTTTTTTGGGTCTTTGCTCTGGAAGGATGGCTTGGTGCTTCTGTCTATAGCACCATATTGGCTCCACCTCAATGACCACAGTTCTTGAAATACATACTACAGAAATAATAGCATGAGTGAATAAAAATATATGAAAATTGTCCTTGCAACATTGCTTGTAATAGCAAACAAACAAATGAGTGGAAGGAAATAAATGTTCATCTATAGTGGAAGACATAAAAAAATTATGGAGACCAAAAGAGAAAGCATCATGCTCGTTACTTTATGTGTTATATGGTTTTAAATACTTAAACCTTGGTGGCATAGTGGTTAAGAGCTATGGCCGCTAACCAAAAAGTCAGCAGTTCGAATCCACCAGACACTCCTTGGAAACCCTGTGGGGCAATTCTATTCTGTCTTATAGGGTTGCTATGAGTTGGAATTGACTTCACGGCAATGGGTTTGGTTTGGTTTTTGGTATTATATATTAATTTTAAAATTTAAATCGCATGATACTTGAATATATTTTTCATATAAATGTTACAATATAACAAAAGCCTGACAGGCCCTTGCCCTTCATCTTGTCTCATCTTTGTCCTTCACCTGCCCATCCACTTCCAAGAGGTGGTAACTGTTGTCATTTTGATGTATATAATTCCAGGATTTTTCTTCACACTTATATATATGCACATATATACATATATGTGTGTATAATTTTAAAAATTGTATGTAGTATATATGATTTTTCAATTTGCTCCTTTATGCAATAATATGCCTTGGAGATTTCTTTCATGTCAGTATATACAGAGCCACCTTGTTGAATTTAGCTGCTGTATTGTATCTTATGGTATGGATAGGTCAAAGTTTATTCATTTTCCTATCGATGGACATTTAAGTAATTTCCAATGTCGCACTCTTACAAACAATGCTGCTATGCATATATTTTCATATGCATCCTTATGCCCATGTCAAATTTTTCTCTAAAAAACTTTGGAAGTGGAATCTTTGGGTTATACAGTGCATACCTTTGAAATCATGATATATTATGTGTATGTCTTCTGTAATTTAAAAATAATGATTTGTTTTAAAAGTAACAATTATCATCTTCAAAATGCCAAGCTTCCCTCCCACATAAAAATATATAATGCATACATATATAACTAAAGAAACCTGTGCCAGCCCTTAAAAAGATTCATTCCAAAATAGAATTCATTGTGATTCACAGCATACCTTCAACAAAAACAAATCATACACATGGGGCCTGCTCTTTTTGGCTCACCTGTCTGACTCATTATATATAATTGTGTGTGTGTGTGTTTCATCTGGATGACTGCTCTGTACCACAGCAGTTGTTGTGGCAGTGTGAAGGAAATGCGTAAATGTATGAGATATAATGGAATTTGAACCACTGGAACTTATGACTGGTAGGTCTGGGGATCCAGGGAGAAAGCAAAACTAAGGATGTCACAGCGTTTGCTTTCTCTTCTGTTGAGCTGGATAGGGTGTTTTGAAGTATCTAAAACTATAAGGAGCGCTGTTCACTGAGATCAGTTTCATTAATGCCACTAGCTTCGTCTCTCTGCTGCCAACCATAACACTTGATTGGGAGTAAGAAGGCTTGTGTTCTATACCTGACTCTACTTCTAATTGGCTATGTGGTATTGGAATAATCATTTCACCTTTCTAAGTCTTACTTTATTCACCTATAAAATGAAACTGACAGATTTAGCCTTTTTCAACTTTAATATTATGACGTAAAAAATTCCAAACAAAGAGCCTATGCACCTAACACGTACTTGATGCTAAGTTAACCCTTTGTATCTGTCCAGGAACTTCTCTGGTCCTATTTTTCCTCATAATACAATATTTTTATACAAATAACAGGTGTCTTCTACATTTGTTTACCAATCGTGCCCTCCCTCCCACGAGGTATTTTCATTAAGTGCTACGCTAATTTTTTTACACCAACATGTAAAAAAGAATTGACACAGTGGTCCTTATGAAAATACCTCATGGGGGGAGGGCACAGTTGGCAAACAGATGTAGAAGGCACCTGTTATTTGTGTAAAAATATGATATATGTTTTAGATCTTTACAGAAATAAGACAAATAGAAAATCCAGTGCTTAAGACTGGTGCCAAGCAAAGAAGCTTCAGGCCCTGGTTCTTCTATGATTCTGGTGATTTGTACACTGGTTTCAAAGTCAGTTTTAAGTAGTCACAGATTGAACTGGAAACCAAGGCTGGGAGATGGGGGTATGAAGGGCTGGAAGGGATAAGTACAGGGCAGGGTAGAACCCAGCAGTCTTAGATGAGGTGGGGTTGGAAGTCTAGAATCGTGTTGAAAGTTTAGAGTGGGTGTCATGAATTGTATAGTGTTCCCCAAAAATATGTGTCAACTTGGTTAGGCCATGATTCCCGGTATTGTGTGGTTGTCCTCCATTTTATTATTGTAATTTTATGTTAAAGAGGATTACGGTGGGATTTTAACACCCTTACTAAGGTCACATCCCTGATCCAATGTAAAGGGAGTTTCCCTGTGGTGTCTCCTGCACCACCTTTTATCTCACAAGAGATAAAAGGAAAGGGAAGCAAGCAGAGAGTAGGGACCTCATAGCACCAAGAAAGCAATGCCGGAAGCAGAGTGAGTCCTTTGGACCCGAGGTTCCGGCTCTGAGATGCTCCTGGACCAGGGCAAGACTGATGACAGCAACCTTCCTCTGGAGCTGGCAGAGAGAGAGTCTTCCCCTGGAGCTGGCATCCTGAATTTGGATTTCTGGCCTACTGTACTGTGAGAGAGTAAACTTCTCTTTGTTGAAGCCATTCACTTGTGGTATTTCTGTTATAGCGGCACTAGGTGACTAAGACAGAATTGGGGTTATGCACAGAAGAGGTCATTGAATGGCTCAAATGGTTTGCCCTTGGCTACTAATCAAAAGGTTGGTGGTTCTAACCCACCTAGTGGTGCCTTGGAAGAAAGGCCTGGAGATCTGTTTCTGTAAAGATTGCAGCCAAGAAAAGTCTATGGAGCAGTTCTACTCTGTAACACATCAGGTCTCCATAAGTCAGGTTTGGTTTTGATTTATTCACAGGAAGTGAAGATCAGGAAAGATTTGAGGGTTCAAGCAGGAGTTTTGGATAATGCTTGCAACAGTCCCGAAGCCAGAGTGACAGAACAAGAGTGATCACCAGCTTAGCCAAGAAGGCTATGTAGCATTGTGTCATATTCTTCTCCTAGTCAGCATACAGGACATATCTTATGAGACAACCAAATTCTACCTATGTCATTTGCAAATTTCCTAACCCTTTGCTTTTGTTGTTAACACTGTTGGCGTAGTGGTTAAGTGCTACAGCTGCTAACCAAAAGGTCGGCAGTTTGAATCCACCAGTCGCTCCTTGGAAACCTTATAGGGCAGTCCTGCTCTGTCCTATAGGGTCGCTATGAGTCAGAATTGACTTGATGACAATGGCTTTTTTTTTTTTTTTTGCTTTTGTTATTCCAAAGCACTAAATAGACAAAGGGATAAAGAGTCATGTTCAGGGCAATGTCAGATAAGGGACTTTAGAACCTTCTTCTGTTATGTTACTACTTAGGCAAGTGTTTCCCAAGTGTAGTCTGTAGACCACCTATAGCGGGGAGATCTGAAGTGCTGGCTGAGGTGAAAATTCTCAGGCTCCATCACTGATATGCAGAATCAGAGCCAGAAGGCAAGTAGGGGAAGAACTAGAATTCTCTATTTTTAACATTCTTCTCTAGCGATTTGTGTGCCTGTTAAAATTAGAGAACCATTAACTTAAGGAGTCAACTGTAGTCAGGATACATTGTAGGGGCAAGGTCCCCAGTCACACAAACTCAGGAGTAAGAAGTATGTTGTTAGACAGAAATAAGAAGCACATAGTGAAGAATCCTAGAGGATGTAGATGTCTCAAGTAAGTGAAGGTCTGAAGCAGAAAAATTAGGGATGCCTAAACTCAAAGACGAAGGAGCCCTGGTGCTGCAGTAGGTAAGCACTTGAATGCTAACTGATAGGTCAATGGTTCAAACCTACCAGCAGCTCTGCTGAAGAAAAGACCTAGTGATCTGCTTCCATAAATATTATAGCCTAGGAAACTCTATGGGAAAGTTCTACTCTGTTCTATAGGGTTGCTATAAGTCAGAATTGACTCAACAGTACACAACATCAACAATAAAGACAGACTAGAAGAGAGTTGAGTGAGAAAGTCTCATCTTAAAGTCATAGAATCCTAGAGTTGAAAGGAACTTTGAAGTTACCTATTCCAACCTCCTAATTACAACAGAAATCCTTTCTACAAACACACTTGGCAAATGGAGGTTGTCTGGGACTGGATTGGGGGTGTCCTTTCCACCCAAACCTAGCTGTCAGGGTAATGTTTTCCATTCAACTGGTCCCCATTGATGCTGAGCTCAGACAAGTAAGCATGGTCAAGGACTGTGGAAGAACATCCTTGGTATATTTTTATCCCAAACAAACACACATGTGCACACACACTTAGAGTTTGTATAGCATTTGAAAGATATTTACTTATTTTTTTTTCTCATCTTCAAGGATTTATCTCCCCCTGCAGTTTACCTGTGCTGCCACCAGGGGACGGAATGATGCTATTGATTGTGTACAGGCTCTCCCTGGATTACAAACGCGTTTCATTTCTAAATCTGTTTTATAAGTCGAATTTGTATATAAATCGGAACAGTTAGTTATGGTTAGTATCTAACGTCAGTTAGTCAAATGTTCGTCTTAGTATATAATATATAGTGTACCTTTCTATGAAAAAAAAACAGTAAAGAAACACTTCGAGATACACTACATCTTTGACAATTATAATAATGTTTTGATGCACATTGCAAAGTAGCTCCTATTTGTTATTAGAACCATTGTATGTACCTTGAATTTTTAATATAATAGGCTTTGCGGGGGTTGGTTTGTAACTACGGTGTTGTACTTCAGTTGAACTTTTTGTAACCAGGAGGCTGCCGATACGGCAGTTTAAATTTCAAAGTTTGTGCTTTGCCGATACGGCAGTTTAAATTTCAAAGTTTGTGCTTTCCTGAGATCCAAAGCAATGGATTTCTGCTCAGTTCAACCTCCTGCCCAAGATGTATAATCATAGATCTCAAATTTTTCCTAAAAGTATATCCCTTGGTTAAAAACGTTTAAATTAGAATATAGCAAACTTTAAAACCATCATATTGGAACCCACATTTTCCAGGCCCCTGAGTATAAGTCCAGGCCTGGCAATCTACTTCTAAAAAATCAGCCATTGAAAACCCTGTGGAACGCAGTTCTACTCTGACATACATGAGATCACTGTGAGTCAGAATAAACTTGATGGCAACTGGTTTGGAATGTAAGTAAGAGAAACAATAGTAGTTTCTGGTTTGTATCACCTCTTTCTCAGAGAAGTAACCAGAACTTCAATTCCCCCTGTTTCATTTGACATCTCTTAGCTATGCCTCATTTGTGTTCTTCAGTGGCCCTTCCAGGCCTCCTCTTTCCAAAGTCCAACACCTAATATCATTCCCTAGCCTCTTCCCATACACAACACAGGGCTAGGTCAGTAATTCATGTAGTAAATATTTACTTAGCGTCCATTATGTATCAGGCACTATTCCAGGCTCTGGGAAAATTAATGAACAAAAATCTGCCCTCATGGAGTTCCAGCACCATTTATCAAAAAGACTACCTCTTCTCTCCACTAAATTTTCAGTGGTACATCTGTTGTAAATCAAGTTATCATATACGTGTGGGTCTGTTTTTAGACACTCTCTTCTTTTCCTTTTGCCTATTTTTCTATTCTTGCCCTGATACCATACTGTCTTAATTACTGTAGCTTTAAAATATTGCTAGTAGAAGTATAAATTGGGCAACCTCTTTGGGAAAGTGTTTGACAGTGCCTGTTAAAGCTAAACATGTCTATGTATGTTATATCTCAGTAAATAGGGAAAATGGAAAACATGGAAGTCTGAGAGTGTCTTTATTCTGTTTCACAACTGAGTATTTGTCTGGGCTATTAGACACAAACTGTGTGATTTGTCTCAGATTCTCTCCAACATCTTCTTTCTTTCATTTTTGATCAGGGTCACACCTGTGCAGAGTTTTCCTCTTCTTCCAGACTTTGATGAAATGCCACACAACAGAGCATGGGTCTAATTTCTGACCTGTCATTGAGGCTTAACGATGCAACCCAGAAGTGTGGGGGAATTATATTGCCATGGAGTGAATTTTGACCAATGGGAAACAGAAGAGAAATTGGAAAGATAAGTTTTCACTCCTTTCTATCCTCCATGGACCACTCAGAGGTGTACTTCCTTTTGAAGTACTTCAGAGAAGACCTATGCACTGAGCTGTAACACCTGAGTGCGGGTCTTTAGGTTCACTGTGAATTGGTGGCCAGTGTGGTGATGCTTCACATCTTTCCTTGCTTGCTGTTGTTAGGTGCCGTTGAGCTCGTTTTGACTCATAGCAACCCCATGTACCACAGAACGAAACACTGCCTGGTCCTGAGCCATGCTCACAATCATTATGCTTGAGCCTATTCTTGCAGCCACTGTGTCAATCCATCTCGTTGAGGGTCTTCCTCTTTTCTGCTGACCCTGTACTTTATCAAGCATGATGTCCGTCTCCAGGGACTGTTCTCTTCTAACAACATGTCCAAAGTAGGTAAGATGCAATCTGGCCATCCTTGCTTCTAAGGAGCATTCTGGTTGTACTTCTTCCAAGGAAGATTTGTTCGTTCTTTCGGCAGTCCATGGTATATTCAATATTCTTCACCAACACCACAATTCAAAGGCGTCAATTCTTCTTCGGTCTTCCTTATTCACTGTCCAGCTTTTGCATGTACATGAAGCGATTGAAAATACCATGGCGTGGGTTATGCACTCCTTAGTCTTCAAGGTGACATCTTAGGTTTTCAACACTTTAAAGAGGTCCTTTGCTGCAGATTTACCCAATGCAATGCGTCTTTTGATTTCTTGACTGCTGCTTCCATGGGTATTGATTGTGGATCCAAGAAAAATGAAATCTTTGACAATTGCAATCTGTTCTGCATTTATCATAATGTTGAGTATTGGTCCAGTTGTGAGGATTTTTGTTTTCTTTATCCTGAGGTGTAATCCATACTGAAGGCTGTGGTCTTTGATCTTCATCAGTAAGTGCTTTAAGTCTTCTTCACTTTCAGCAAGCAAGGTTGTGTCATCTGCATAACGTAGGTTGTAAATGAGTCTTCCTCTAATCTTGATGCCATTCTTCTTCATGTAATCCAGTGTCTTGGATTATTTGGTCAGCATACAGATTGAATAGGTATGGTGAAAGGATACAACCCTGATGCACACCTTTCCTGACTTTAAACCACACAGTATCCCCTTGTTCTGTCTGAACAACTGCCTCTTGATCTGTGTACAAGTTTCTCAGGAGTCCAATTAAGTGTTCTGGGATTCCCCTTCTTCGCAATGTTATCCATAATTTGTTATGATCCACACAGTCGAATGCCTTTGTATAGTCAATAAAACACAGGTAAACATCCTTCTGGTATTCTCTGCTTTCAGGCAGGATCCATCTGACATCAGCAATGATATCCCTGGTTCCACATCCTCTTCTGAATCGACCTGAATTTCTGGCAGTTCACTATCAACATACTGCTGCAGCCGCTTTTGAATGATCTTCAGAAAATTTTTTCTTGCATGTGATATTAATGATATTGTTTGAAATTTCTGCATTTAGAAATTGCTTAACTTCCCCTTTTGCTCTCCCTCACCACCCTGGGCTTTTACTTCCTGTGAAAAATATCAGCACTTTAATTCTTGCCTCAGACCCTGCTTTCTAGAGACCTAGAAAGATCTGATTCTGTAAAGATTACAGCCAAGAAACCCTATGGAGTACGGTTCTTCTCTATAATAGATGTGTTGCCATGAGTCAGAATTGACTCCATGGCAATGGGTTTGGTACCTGTAAATATAACCCTATTTGGAAATAGGGAGTTCTTTTGCTATGTTAATGATGTCATACAAGAGTAGGGTGGGTCCTAAATCTAATCATTTCTGAGTTATACAAGCAGAATAGACACATAGACACACTGGGGGAAGACAGACACCAAGCAATGCCAAGGAACTCCAGGGAACATCCAGGGCTACTGGCAAGGAAGGACCCTCCTTTAGAGTCAGTGCACCGATTTGGACTTCTAGCCTCCAAGACTGTGAGACAACAAATTTCTGTTCATTAAAAGCTACACACTTGTAGTCTCTTTTGTTAAGGCAGCACTAGGTAACTAAGACACCCCTCCTCTCCCAATCATTCAGCTTTCAGGTATTTGATGAAATCTCGCATCCCTTGATGGTCCTCTTTTATTCTCTTTGCATGGGTTATACCACTGTTATAGATTAAATTGTGTCCGCCTCAAAATATGTGTTGAATTTCTGGCCGTTGTATCTGTGATATGATCCTGTTTGGAACTAGGATTTTCTTTTGTTATGTTAATGAGGTCATACCAATGCAGGGTAGATCCTAAACCTAATCATTTTCTGAGTTATAGAAGGACCAGAATAGACACAGAGACACACACACCGGGGAAGACGGATGGCATGTGAGGACTGTTTACAAGCCAAGGAACACCAAGGAACCCTCGAGGCTACTGACAAAGTAATAATAAACATGGCCAAGACCCTGATTTGGACTTTTAGCCTCCAGAACTGTGAGAAAATAAGTTTCTGTTCCTTAAAACCACCCCCTTGTGGTATTGTGTTATAGCAGTATTAGGTAACTGAGACAACCATAATTATTTTTTAAACATCTTTTAAGGGAGGAGAGAGAGAAGGAAAATTGCTCAGAGGCAGTTGACCATCTTGAACTGGAAGTGTCTGAAATTTTATTACGTAATTGAATCTCTCTCTTCCACATGACTTGTGAATTTCATGACTGCCTTTTTTTTTTTTAAGTAGGCTTCTATAACCACTGCACCTCCAGGGCTCTTTAGGCTCTTATTTATTTAATATTTTCTAAATGTTACAAAAAAAATGTTATACATGCATTGAATATCTTCAGCTAGCTTAATCTTCACTTACGGAAGAGTTTATGGTTCTCTGCCAACTAAAGCAATTAACATCACCTGCAGCAGATTCTTGTCCAGCAGATAAAGACTTCCTAATTTCTGAAAATAACTATTTGGCTTTTCAAACACCATCAAGAGAGTGTGAGTAAAAATTTTCTCATTAGTATATTCTGCATTTTTCAATTTTAGCAGAAGTTTTAAGGTATTATTTCAGAAGGATAACACTTTCTTTTTCTTCTTTTAATGTCTAAAATATGATGCAAATTTTATTTTCCACCTCCCTTTTTAAAAAACCTAGTTATTTATTTTTATCTTTAAACAATTTATCAATATATTTTACTTCTTTTGGTGCAATCTACACAAGTTGTCTCTTTCCCCCCCAGAAATGTGGATGTTCCTGCACTGGAAATGGAGACGTTTTAATAATACAAACCTTAAGCCATCTGGAAACGTCATTGAATGAGTCATTATCAATGGTTACACTTTCCTGATAACTGAAGATTTACTCCATAAACTAAAAAAAAATGTTAACTATTTTGCATGACTAATTTGGCTGGCTAAAAAGTAGAGGGTCAGAGAAAACGAGGGAAAACCTTAATGAGATAGAGTGTCACAACAGCCACAACAATGGACTCAAACATACCAATAATCATGAAGATGGCGCTGGACCAGGCAATGTTTTGTTCTGTTTTACATAAGGTCACCATGAGTCAGAGCCTACTCAACCGCAACCAACAACAACAATCAGATGATTTAAGCATTTCACAAATGGACTGTTAAAAACACCAATGCCATTGCACATGGTGTCGTGCCAAATTGTGAGCTCTAATTAATATTCTTCACCCCTTCAGATACTGGCCAGTACACTGACCAGAGAAAAATCTCAGTATACATAGTATTTATTGAATAAATGTGTGTATGAATGAATGGATGGATGGGGGAAATGCAGTTCAATGATGTTCTCAGGTTCTGTTGAGGTGTACATAACTCATTTCCCTCACACTAAGTGGCTCCAGACTGCTATGCTTCTAAGTTCTTGAGTCTGCCTTGTAGTGTTTCTTTCTTTTCCCTTTCTTTAGGTTCTCAAATGTTATTTGTTATATTTATTTGTTAGATGTTCTTTGTGTGTGTGCCTACCTCTAGCAGCCCTTCTCTCTTCTTTTAATTTGCTATTTCTCATCAACTATGGGTATGAAACCAACATCATTAATCTTGCTATGGCAAGTATAAACAAGCTCTGACTCAATTTCTGACTGACTTTGCTATAGATCAACATAGTGTTTTTGGATTTTACTTTTTTCTGGCTGCTCAGATACTTACTGCCACCCTCATCCCCAGTTTTTACTTCTATTTCAGATATGAGATTGCCAGATAGGTATTTCTACATGGAACAGTGTTTTAGTTATCTAGTGCTGCTATAACAAAAATACCACAAGTGGATTGCTTTAACAAGCAAAAATTTATTCTCTCACAGTCTAGGAGGCTAGAAGTCTGAATTCAGGGTGCCAGCTCCAGGGGAAGGCTTTCCCTCTGCTGGTTCTGGGGAAAGGTCCTTGTTATCAATCTTCCCCTGGTGGAGGAGCTTGTCAGTGCAGGGACCTGAGTCCAAAGGACACGCTATGCTCCCAGTGCTTCTTTCTTGGTAGTATGAGGTCCCCCTGTCTCTGCTAGCTTTTCTTTTTTATATCTCAAGAGATGGACTCAAGATACAACCTAATCTTGTGGATTGAGTCCTGCCTCAACAACATAACAGCCTCTAATCCAGCCTCATTAACACCATAGAGGTAGGATTTACAAACCAAAAACCAAACCCATTGCTGTGGAGTCCATTCCATTCCAACTCATAGCAACCCTATAAGACAGAGCAGAACTGCCCCCATACGGTTTCCAAGGAGCACCTGGTGGATTCGAACTGCCGACCTTTTGTTTAGCAGCCAAACTCTTTAATGACTACCCCACCAGGATTTACAACACATAGGAAAATCACATCAGATGACAAAATGGTGGACAATTACACAATACTGGGAATCATGGCCTAGCCAGGTTAATAGACATTTTTGGGGGACACAATTCAATCCATAACAGCTATTGTGGTACAATTGTTTAAAATAAATAACCTATATTTTCTAGGATGGCAATACCTTTAGACTTCATGAGCCCAGGGGCTTTCAAAGAAATTATGACTCTACACAAGTTATTACAATTCAGAGGATATAGTGTTTTTCTCATAGAAAAGCAAATGCTTTCTTTATAGCAATCCCCAGAAGAGCTGGCCCTGCTGTGTAAGCATGAATATAATCTGGACTAAACTCTCATCTTGTATACTTACATCTCTCTCACCAATTTTTGATACCAGCTATACCACTAGCTTTTCTGTGTAACAAACTACCCTGAATTTAATGGCTTAAAACCACCACTATTTAATATTTCTCATGCATCTATTAGCTGAGTGGTTCTGCTAATCTCAACAGGGCCCAGCTGGGCTCACTTATGCATCTGCAGTCAGCTGTGGGTTGGCCAGCAGTTTTGCTAATCTTAGCTGGGGTCTCTCATATGAGTGGGGGCTCAGTTGCGACTACTAGGCTGATGCCGCTCCAGGGCTTCGAAGTGGTTCAGTCATGGCCGACAACATGAAACCACAACAGACTCAAATTTTTACAATTTGAATGCCCTGGGTGGAAGCCCTGAATTGAGAGACTCAAAAGAGGCATAGTGAGCCCTTTCAGAAGCCTAATGCCTGAGACTGGACTATTGCCAGGACGGGGACACGCAATCAAAGTGGCACAGTCTGCCACTGCCTTTGAGCGGGGCACCATTGTTTCCAGTGCTGCTCAAAATCTTGACCAGTGCTGCTCAACACTCTTGACCAGTTTCCAGTGCTGGTCAAGAGATTTGGTTGCCAGGCAACGTGTACACTGCCCTTGTTTTCTAAGAAGGAGGTTAGGTTTCTAGCAGGGCTTTGACCTGTAATTTTTCCCATTCCGGTTACTGTTACCGTTCACCCAAATTTAAAAAAATTTGTATCTGTTCTGGTTTCGCTTCCTCACCCATGATTGAACCGGGAAGAACTGGTGTGAAGCCCTGCTCTGCTGGAATATGTTTTGTCCTTCAGCAGGCTTGCCTGGGCATGCTCTCAGGGAAAAGGCAAAGGAGCAAAACAGAGAACAGAAGAATGCCAGGCCTCTTGAGGCCTAGACTCTGGAATTCACACAAATATCATTTCCACCACATTATATTGACCAGGACAAGTCACAAGAACAGCCCAGATTCAAGGGGTGGGCAAATAAATTCCTCTTCTTGGTGGAAGGAGCTGAAAAGTCACATTGCAGAGGATGTTGATAAAAGAAGTAGAAAAAAATGGGGCCATTTTGAAATCAATTTAAACATTATTTACTTTTTAAAGAAAATAATCACTGTATCCATTTCAATATTCTCTATCTTGTCTTTTTCCCTCTAGTTAATGCTGATACCATCTGTTTCACTTTTTTTCCTACTCCCATCTCCTTACCATGCGACATACAATATCTAAAAGAGGAAGCTGATTTCTCAAGATACGTTTTTACATGTACCAAATAGAAAGTAAAGTTTGCAGATCAGTCTCTAGAAAGAAAAAAAGTACAAAAGCTCATATTTTTAAAGAAGGGTTTCAAACAGGTTCCACCCTGTTCAGTCGTGACCGAGGAAGTGAAACTGAAACAGGCCCGAATTTTTAAAACTTGGGTGCTATGGAAGGGTAACCAGAATGAGAAAAACTATGGGCTGAAGCCCTGCTAGAAACCTAATCTCCCTCTTAGAAAAAAAGGGCAGAGTATGCGTTGAGTAGAACCAAATCTCTTGCCCCTCAGATTTTGAGCAACGTCGGAAACAGTAATGCCCCGCTCAAAGATGGCGGCCGACTGTGCCACTTTGAATGTGTTTCGCTCTCGACAGTCCTGGCAATAATCCAATCTCATGTATCAGGCTCCTGAAAGGGCTCACTATGCTCTTCCAAGTCTCCCATTCCAGGGCGTCGGCTGTAATTTTTCCCATTCCGGTTAGCCTTCCGGAGCACTCAAATTATAAACGTTTGGGTCTGTTCCAGTTTTGCTTCATAGGCCATGACTGAACCTGTTTGAATCCGTTCGAAGCCCTGTCGTAAAGGCTGATTTTCAGCCTCCTTTTTTTTTTTTTCTTTTGTGAGCTGAACACTGTCAAACGCATTGTTGCCTTTGATCTCAGTAAAGCCACAGGTACATTTGCTGCAGCAGAATGAAACACTGGGTAATGAATACAGTAAGAAGTTGATAACAGAGATGTATGAGTGTGATGTTACAGCCATGGGTGATATAGAACCCCCAACTGGAAAACAGGATGATCAGATAGTTCTGCTGTCCTTCAACAGCTTCGAATGGAACAACTACCATGTCAACTGTGTGCCCTGGTGGTTTTCAGCCAATACAGGGCCATTATCTATTCTAGGAGATTTTTTAGTCAGCATGATATCAACCAACACAAGGATCTCTGAAATTTGCTAGCATCTTTTGAAAAGAACAAAGATGACTCATTCCTTATGCCCTGAATCCCCCCATCTGACCCAAAAGAGTGATGTTTATATTTTCCTATGAGAGTGGGTGGGTTAGGGAGGTTATTATTACTTAATTGGGGATTGCATGACTGAAAACAGGAAGCACTGCTTAGCAATGAAGTGATCTAACATAATGGTAAACTTGGTGATTACTAAATATTCTAATGTAATTTTAAGATTTATGAAGACTTTTTGAACTATTTAAAAAATCAGGCTTGCTCTATTTGGGGGCAGTTTTCTGTGAAGGATGAGGTTTCAGAGTCTAATACTTTGGACTGTTTCTGAAAATCAGACAGGCACAGTCTCCAGGTAGTTAGTCTCAGAGTAAAATCAGAAAATGAACTCATAATAGCCTCTACTCGTGTTCAACCTTCCTAAAAAACAAAACAAAGAACAGTTGCTGTGGAATTGATTCTGACTCTTGGAGACCCCATGGGTGTTAGAGTAGAACTATGCTCTACAGGATTTTCCGTGGCTGATTTTTCAGAAGTAGATCATCTGGGCTTTCTTTCAAGGCACTTCTGGGAGGACGCAAACTGCCAGTCTTTCGGTTAGCAGCCGAGTGTTAACTGTTTGTATCACCCAGGGACTACAACATTTCTAGTATTTCCTTTTATCCACAAAACATTGTATGTTGGGGTTTAATTTTTTCGTATACCTTACAGTATCCAAACTCTTTAAAAATTGCTAATCGATTATCAGTAATTATTATTAACTAGAACATCCAATTGCTTAGGCTTACTCCCTCCCCAACTGTGCAGGATAATAAAGACCTTTGAACTAGTCTTAACCTTTAATAGTCTGAAATTTTATAGTCTTAACAGAATTGCAGGTCATCTGGTTGATTTTTGTCCATCTTTTAGAGAACTCTGGAGCCCTGGTGGTGAAGCGGTTAAGCATTTGGCAGCTAACCAAAATGTTGGCAGTTCAACTCCAACAGCCACTCCTTGGAAACTCTATGGAGCAGTTAGTTCTACTCTGTCCTATACGGTTGCTATGAGTCGGAATGGAATCGATGGCAATGGATTTTAGAGAACTCCAGGGGTTGGGCTTCCTAGCCTTTGTCAGCAATTTTATTTTTTGCCTAACAACATTTATAGCTGAGAAATTCTGTTCTTTTACACTTAGCTTCTTCCTCAAGCAATTTTATAAATATGATGAACAATAACTAGCCATTCCCTGCCAGAAATATTTTATCTAAAGAAGTACATGTAAGAAATATTATTGAGTCCTGGACCCTCCTTTCTCAAGCAAAAACAATTCCATTTCTTGATATGTCCTATTCTCTCCTAATTTAAAAGTAAAAATTAGCTTTACTCAAGTTAACCAGTGTTTCTAAACTAAGATACCAAGCAACTTAGATGGCATAAACCAGAGGTTTATACCATCACTGTTATTGGAATGCATAATCTCTACTTGGCACAATAATTTTGAATATATTGTTGGTTACTTATACCTTGTCTAATCTGCTAGTGCAGTAAACAGAACATGGGTGTTGACACCAGAAAGATGTGGATTTAATGTTGACTTAGTCACCCATTAGTTGTAGGACCTTTGCCTATTTGAATATTCATCCTCTCTCAGCCACCTGGAAACCTTGGTGGCGTAGTGATTAAATGCTACGGCTGCTAACCAAAGGGTCAGCAGTTCGAATCCGCCAGGCACTCCTTGGAGACTCTATGGGGCAGTTCTACTCTGTCCTATAGGGTCGCCATGAGTCGGAATTGACTAGACGGCACTGGGTTTGGTTTTTGGTTTTCTCAGCCACCTCCATTTTCTTATCAACAAAATTGGGACCAAAAAAGGCTACCTTGGGGTGTTGTTTGGGGATTAGCTGAAGTATGTGTAAGGTGTTTGGCATAGTAGAAGTGTTTACTAAATGGCAGCTATTTTTATTATTCTAGGTAATGTCCTTTCCCCCCAATGACAACACCTGCTGGCTCCCATGGAAACATACCATGCTGCCTCTATCCATTTGCTAGACAGTGGGGATTGTAACTGGTTGACTCATTTGGAACAATGGTCAATACAGAACGATGAATATGTATGTATGTATATATACATAGCTACCAAGTTATTTGATGACACCTAATTGCAAAATTAGAATCTAAAAGGTCAGTGGGAATGGTCTTAGACTAGGGCATCTTCTCCTTTGAAATTTTGTCCAAGACAGTGAAGTGACCTTCCCTTCTCTTATATCAGTGCTGTGAAGATCCCCAGGATATTAGCATATAACTTGGTACTCAGTTTTCCCTTCACAATCCATACACCCTGCAGTGTTTGGCCTGTTAGATACAGAAATACAGAGAATCTCAGCCCCACTGGGGCAAAGAACATCTTTGCTAGCTAAGTTAACCCTTTAAAGTAAGATTGATAAAAGACACAAGGAGGGCTCATTGATTTTAATAGTTGTACACAATTTTAATGGTCCTTCCTGCAAATTGTCTCCCAGGAACCCACCCCCAATTATCCATACACAACAATCAAGTACTCAAATTTCGTAATCACAGTATTGCAAAAGCAGGAGAACTAAGAAAAGCCTTCATAGCCTTGAGATTAAAAGTAATGCTTCTGAAAAAAATTTTTTTTCAGCTTTCAGTGACTGTTAACTAAATGCTAAAATCAAAAGCTGGGCTGGCGGCTGGCAGCTGGGGGCTGGGGAGGAGAATGAAAAAGGAAGTTCTCATAATGACAAGCACTTTTACACTCATTTTTTCATCTTACAACCAGGGTAACACAGGGCAGATCTCTACTTTGGTAACTGTGTTGGTCTCAAAGTAGAAAACCCTG
This sequence comes from Elephas maximus indicus, assembly GCF_024166365.1. NCBI lineage: Eukaryota > Metazoa > Chordata > Mammalia > Proboscidea > Elephantidae > Elephas > Elephas maximus. The sequence continues at coordinate 137,623,155 of NC_064846.1, forward strand.
GAGAGACATTTTCAGAACAACAAACGGAGCTGGTTGTACTTATGCCACGTAGTTTAGAAAGCACCAAGATTCTGAGCCTCCTCATAATTGAGGTTCCCTCTCTTGCTCACCCTTTGGTGTAAAGAATTGAAACTATGATTACAGAGCCTGACTCATAGCAATAGTACAACAAATATTTGTTGAATGAATGAACTGATACCTAGGGTGCAGTGGGATCAGAACGGACCTAGGTTTCTCTAGGTGGAAACCTTACTGAGATATTTGGGAGAGGAGACATTCCCACAGCAGGAGGCCCTCAGTGCCCCAGGGGGATCCTGGGAGCGCAAAGGTGTGGTAGTACCACAAGGAACTGAGTTCTTACCAATTCATCCCAATCCACTGAATATGCCCTCTCAGCACCAAAATTTGTGAATAGAATTTAAATGATTCAATCCTGTATGTAATCAAAATAAAATGAGTATGTGTATTCATCTTTCAATTACCTTCAATATATACAAAGTTTGAAAAAATTTGGGGTAGAAACTGACCAGCCTGAGACCCCCTTTCCCTAACTTTCCCTTTTGTCTTTTTCTCCTTCTCTTTCTATTCTCTTTTGCCTTTCCTTTCTTTCAAACTCTGACTTCTGTCCTTTCCACTGCTCTCTTCTTTGTCTTCCTTGTTACCAAAGTATAACAGTTTTAAATATCTGTGACCCCAGAGGGTGGGGCAAATGAAACTGCTTCTACTTCCCAGAAATGGGGCAGTTCTACGGAAAAGAAAAACTGCTTCTGGCCACACTAACAGTGATTTAGAGACTATTTCTTGAAATCATGGCTATCGAGAACATTCTTTTAGGTGTGAATTCAATATCTACACAGTAAGCTGCAGATTTTAGTTTCTAGAATGTCAACTTCAGGATGACCATGATCATGACAACAATAAACCTTTAGCCAGAATTGTAAGATCTATTTTGTGTGTGAGTATTTAAGCAGGGGAAACCCTGGTGGCATAGTGGTTAAGAGCTATGGCTGTTAACCAGGGGTCAGCAGTTCAGATCCACCAGGCACTCCTTGGAAACTCTATGGGGCAGTTCTGCTCTGTTCTATAGGGTTGCTATGAGTCGGAATCAACTCGATGGCAATGGGTTGTTTTTTTTTTTTTAAGGAGAAGAGGTGGGCATTATTTAACACAGATGAGCAAATCAGATACATATTTGTCACAATTCTTAATTTCAAATTCACAAGAGCTGGCTGGAGAGACCTTTGCAGGCAGTAAATCAGCCTGCACTTCTTTATAGCATAGGGAGTGAGACTAGAGGAGCTGAGTTATATCAGATGTATACTCTGCCTCCTTTCCCCTTTTCCCCGTGCTTCAAACAAGGATGTGAGGGAGCTACCAAAACATCCAATTGGTTAAGACTTTTCATCTGTTATCTACCCTCAGGAGAATCAGGTTCCAATCTAACATAGTTATTTCCTTAGATAATTCTGTTTAAAGTTTAATATTAATTCTACCTTGACATTATGTGCTTCTGAATGGGTTTTTCATTCATTCATTCATTCAACAAACTTTCATTGAGTACCCACTACCTGCCAAGCACCATGGTAAATTCTTTGGATTACTTTAACTTCAGTGCAGACTTATATTCTTTTTTTTCAGGAAGAATCTCTGGCCCAGTTAGGTTGCTGTATTGGTAAACTGGAGTGTGCACAGATGTCAATCCTGTGTTTATTATGTGTTAAGTCACTCTTGGCATATAGTAGCTCCTAACTATCTGGAAAATTTCCTTCAATATGACAGTGACTATAACAAAAATAATACAAAATAAAACAAAATGGAAAATGAATAGCTTCTCTCTGGTTTGTGTCTTCCTTTTGAGAGTATACAAATCAATTTTGAGGCAGTGTCATGGAAAGACTACCAAACCTGGGGTTAGGTGGCCTAGATCTGCTCTCAGCTTCATAATCTTAGGCTAGTTACTTAGCCACTTTGAGCCCCCGTGTCTTTATCCTAAAAATGAGTCCAGGAATCCCTACACTACCTTCCTCGTGGCATTACAGTGAAGAAAAAAAAAATGAAATAATGTTTGTAAAAGTGATCTGGAAATCATAAAGCCTCATAAAAATGTAGGTCATTATCAAACAATCTCTGTAATTCCTTTGAAGGAAAAAAAATCACGTTATAATTTCTTTTTCTCCTTTCTTTAAAGGCAGGGGGAGCCTATCAGCTAGCGCTATTTGTCTGGGCATTTGGCAGCATAACCCGCATTTATTTCCTCATGGGAGAGATGAGTTAGAAGTTTTCCTTGTTGAAAATAAAATGCACTCCCCGAGGGCCAGACTCGGAGTTGGAGATGCTCTGTTTACTGAGAGTTTCAGCCAAGGCTTCAGGTCCACAGAGGAAAACTCCTATTCTTGTACTTTTGGGGGAAAAAAAGAAGATAGTTTCAGGCTTTGGAGCAAGGTAGACATCTGAGATAAAAGACAGGGAAATTTCCTATTGATAGCAGACCCCAGGGCAGATTCCCTTCTGCTCTTTCGTTCCTCCAACCAATGGCAGATTTACCCTGTGGGAAGGTGGCACAGTCATGTTTGTGGGGGCAGCTGGATGATTCAAAGGGCAGTCAACTGCCCTGGACTGTAACATCCAAAGACAGCTTATGGAAACTTCTACCACAGAGAAAATGGTGGATTCATGAGTCTGTGGGCTGCTTCTCTTCAGGGCTCTGTGCCCTCAAAACTTCTCTGAATACTTGAAATCAGTAACAAACGTGCTTTGTGTGTCCCATTTATGCCAACGACTTGGTGTGGCTTCATCGCTCAAAATTTTAGAGTCTAAAGTCTTGCCCCTTGGGGTGTAGTTCCAGGCCAGCACCATGAGCATCAGAATCAGCATCCATGTTTTAGCAGGATTCCCAGGTGATTTGTGTGCTCATTAATGCTTAGGAAGTGCTGGTCTAAAAGGATATATTTATGGTGATTTCTTGAGTTTATCATGTGCTCTAGCAAGATGGGGATACCCTCAAAATTCCATGCTGAGTGAAGCTTTGGTGAGGGCAGAAAGGACCCTGGGACTTCAGTCAACTTATTTTAGACCCCAAATCTATAACTTAAAGTAAGGACAGTGTTTCCTTAATAATAGGAATTATATTGAATTGTTGTCATATTTGGGAGGAGCAGAGTTCAGTAAGTCTGGGGCAGGGGCCTGAGAATCTTTGTTTTTAAGAACTCCCTAGGTCAAAAAAAAATTTTTTTTTTTTTTTATTAAACTCAGAGATACTTGGAAGCTTCTATTGGGCATAAATTCAACTGCTACCTAGAAATCTGGTTGTTTTAGTTTTTAGAATACACAAATCTAGTCATGTTTGGGAGTTACTGCTTTAGGCAGACCATGAGCCTCAAGAACACTCTGGTTGGGGCGGGGGGGGCTCTTACTTTGGGTGTTGACTTGCAATTGTCTTGAACTCATTATCCCAGTTGGGACGGCCATACAAGGTCTTTTGTTTTAGGCCCGTGATCACATCTTTCTCTTCGTCATGGTGCACAGCAAAGTGGTTGGCCTGCAAGAGGACATGAATTCACAAAAATGAGACATGCTGTGAAAACACACACAGGCGTATTTATATATCTCACAAACCAAGCTCTCACTAGCCACTCTAACAAAAATTAGGGACAAAGCATCATAATAGAGGGCTGGAAGGTACTAAACAAAGATGAACAAACTAAACAGCCTGGCAGTGTTTCAAATGGCTAAATATAAAGTTAGTGTATGATCCAGCAATTCCACACCTAGGTATGTACCCAAAAGAGTTGAGAACAGGTGTTCAAACAAAATATTCATAGCAGCATTATTTATAATAGCCAAAAGGCAGAAACAACCCAAATGCCCACCAACTGATAAATGGATAAATAAAATGTGGTATCTCCATACAATGGATTATTATTCAGCCATAAAAAAGGGATGAAGTACTGATACATGCTACAACATGGATCAACCTTGAAAACATTTTGCTAAGTGAAAGAAGCCAGTAACAAAGGACCGCACATTACATGATTCCATTTATATGAAATATCTAGGATAGGCATTTCATAGAGACAGAAAGTAAACGAGTGGTTTCCTAAAGCTAGGAGGTATGGGAAATGGGGAGTGACTGCTAATGGGTAAAGGGATTCTTTTTGGGGTGATGAAAATGTTCTAACATTGTGGTGATGGATGCATGACTCTGAATATACTAAAAACTATTGACTCGTACACTATAAATAGGTGAATTGTACGGTATGCAAATTATATCTCCACAAAGCTGTTTTTAAAAAATGAACAAACTGGGTCATCCTCAAGCAGTTTACAGTCTAGATGGGGAGACCATGAAGTTTAAGCATGAAAAATCCTGTCTCTAGATTAGGGTGTGATGAATGCCATGGAAGAGGCACACGTACCCCGCAATGAGAGCAAAGAGGGAGGTGGCGTGAGAGGAAACAGGAAAGTTCCAGGGAAGCAGCGTTTGAGTTGAGCTTTGAAGTGTGAGTACGAGTTCCTAGGTGGCACAAATGCTTAAAGCTCTTAACTAGTAACCGAAAGGTTGGTGGTTAGAACCCACCCAGAGGCAGCTTAGAAGAAGAGGTCTGGTGATCTGCTTCCGAAAGACCTCGAAAACCTATGGAGCACAGTTCTACTCTGCAACTCATGGGGTCTGCATGAGTTAGAATTGGCTTGATGGCAACTGGTACTGGTTGCTGTGTGATCAGGATTTAAATTCTCTGTTTTTCCTTTCTGATTTACACCTGGCTTTTTCTCCTCACCCTAATATCCTCTCAATCGTTTATGAGAAACATTAAGAACTAAAGCAATCAGAGGTTAAAATGCGCTCATATTTTGGTAACATATGATACGTCAAACCAAGCCGTTCCTTGTGTGTGTGTGTGGACACATGTGTGTGCATGCATGAATGTGCACATACATAGCTATATTTTGATTTTCTGCTACCACTCCAAGGCAGTTTAAACAACAGGTGCTTTTCATAAAAGTGGTTAATTAAATTTATTTAAACGTTAAATCAGATTCTAAATTCACCGGGCAGGGGATGGATGATAGGGATGGAGAGGTTAAGAAAGTTAGCTATTCTGGTTTAACAGTCCTACGTAACTAGTTCTGTGAAGAAAAATAATGATTTTTTCAGTGCAAATAAATTTACCATTTAAAAAATGTATCCGGCTTTTTTTAAAATAACAAAACTATAAAAGCAATTCATGTAGAAAATTTTTTTCCTGGGTTCACTTTTATCAAGGGTTTTGTTTTGATTTTAAATTGCAAAAAATGGGATCTTGAAACCACATTTTTTTCTGGTGCAGCAATTCTCTTGGTCATATGTCCCCGAATCTACATTTGCTACAAGACTATTCTAAGACTAGGAGAACCTAGGGTAAATAATATGTCAAAGACCAAAAGAAAGGTTATTCTCCATAATCAGGGAACACTCACCCAGGGTTGAGGAGCCAAGGTCTGAGTGTGGCCAGCTGAGATGCTGGAAGGAATTAGGCAGAGATTGTCTTAGCTCCTCCCTCAGGGTGACGGCCTATGCTGCTTCCAGGCCAAGTCATTAATGTTGCTTACTTACATACTGTTGCCCTCTAGGAATTATTAACTTGTTTCTGGATTTCTCAACCTTGGTACTTTTGACATTAGGACCTGGATCATGCTTTGTTGTGGCGGACCATTGTGTGAATTGTAGGATGTTTAGCAGAATCCCAGAGTACTGGTGGTACAGTGGTTAAGAGCTTGGCTCCTAACCAAAAGGTTGGCTGTACCAATCCACCAGCTCCTCCTTGGAAACTCTGTGGGGCAGTTCTACGCTGAGTCAGAATGGACTCGATGGCAATGGGTGGGTTTGGTTAGCAGCGTCCCTGGCCTCTATCCAGTATCAACCCCTCTCCAGTTGTGACAGCCAAAAATGTCTTCAGACTCTGCTAAGTGTTCCCTTGAAAGAGCAAAATCACCCCCATTTGAGAACCACTGGCTTCTTTTATTACAGCAGTGGTCGTCAAACATTTATGAAAGCACAGTTCATATATGTATATATATAAATATATATATACACACACACATATATGTAAGTAACAAAAACAAACCTAAACCCATAAAAAAACAAAAAAACCCATAGTTACTGTTTATTAAATGTATTGTGTATATTATAAAAGATACATAAAAGTACAAATTAAAGGATAAGATATTTAGAGAGAGAGAGAGAGAACTAATATTTCCTTCCTACAACTCATCTTGCCACCTGGTTGGAGACCCCTGGTGGGCACATTGCTCTAATAAGGTCAAAGTCATGGCTTTATTCCTGACTCCCTGAGTGGCACAAATGATTATGTGCTGGACTACTAGCTGAAAGGTTGCCAGTTGGAACCCACTTAGAGGTTCCTTAGAAGACTAGGCCTGGTGATCTGCTTCTGAAAGCTCGCAGCCTTGAACGACCTATGGAGAGTTCTACTCTGCACACAAGGGGTTGCGATGAGTTGGAACTCATTCTGTGGCAACTAGCAACATGCTACTTAGCTTTGATCTGTTCAAATACCAACTTTGAATCTAATCTCAACAGTCTAAACATATGAGGGTACTGAGTGAGCGTGAATGTGCTGGATTACTCAAGTCCATCCACTGTCCTTGCGGGGAAGGGGGCAAGAAAACAGTACACAAAACACACCAATAACCAAGGGGAAGTCGGTAAGCCCTGGGCTCAACCAGAAGGAGCGGACATGTGGGATCTTGTCCTCACCTGAGATTCATCCCAGCCGGTGAGGTAGATGTTGTAGCTGAGGAAGCCAGCGTTGTCCCTTTCCTGCATCTGAGTCTCCAGTAGCTGCAGCAGGTCTGCAAACCACTCAAAGGCATGTGTGTCCCGGCACAGCCAGTAGAAGTAGATCTGAAAGAGAGATGGGTCATGAAGCAGATTGGTTTTAGGTAGGTAGCTACAGCAGATTGTATTTGGATAGATATATCAGCATTGACATATGGATTCCTCCCTCCTACCCCACAACTTTTTCCTGCTGCCTAGAATGTCTAGAGATGCTAGCTCACATGACTCTTCACTGGCCTCCACACAGGCAGGACAGTAAATACACAGCTTGGACTTGGAAATACATAGCTTAAAAAAAATGCCATTGTTTCCATCCACTTTCCCTCTGCGTCTGCTCTTGCTCTCCCAGAATGCCTGGCTTTCTTTGAATCTCCTGTCAGAAAGCCTACTGAAACCTAGTAGTAGCTGCCACAGGACTCCTTCCCCACCTGCTACAAAGTTCCCAGGAAAAAAAAAATAGCTCTTTCCTCCCCTCCTCCACATAGAAAAGAGATAAAAGGAGAGAATGAAAACTCAAGGCAGGCTCAACATCCCTATCAGAGTTTATCTTCAAAGTTATTACAGTGACTCAAGGCTTATTAAAGATGTCCTTTATCAGGCAATGAAACCAAATTTATGTGTGACAAAAAAAATTCCCTGGGAATTTAATTTATCCCAAGGCTAAGAAAATAACAGTTTCATGAAAGGACGTCTCCTGTCCCCTTCCCCCTCCACACAAAGAATTTTAGGGGGTTGGAAATTGAATAAATCTCAATATCTGACATACAATGATAGAAAAATTATTCTATATCCTCTCAATGGAAAATGATAAAATCATTAAAATTGTCATTATGATGCCTGTCATGACAGAAAAATGCTTATTATAATAGATGGAAAAAAGCAGGATATGGAATTGTACATACTAATTACAATTTTCTAGAAGTATGTAAACACATGGGAAATATTGGAAGAGAATATATAAAAATAAGAACTATTGGGTTGGGATTATGAATACTGTCTCTTTGCCAACTTTATTTCTTCTAAATGTCCAACAACGCTATACAAATACTTTATTTTCACAAATAGGCCTGCATATATAGAAGTATATTTAACATGTCAAATAGCCCTTTTAGGAGTATGCTGATGCTATGGAACCTCCCAGAACTTTTCTTCACTTTCCAGGGCCTCTACCAGCCTTGACCCTGAAGGCTCTCTCAGGCCTCACTTGGCAGAGTAAAATGACTGCTCTAGGCCCTCTATAAAAGGAAACCCATTGCCATCAAGTCAATTCCGACTCATAGCGACCCTATAGGATAGAGTAGAACTGCCTCATAGGGTTCCCAAGGAGTGCCTGATGGATTCAAACTGCCAACATTTTGGTTAGCAGCTGTAGCTCTTAACCACTAAGGAACCTACCTTTTTGAGCCTCAGATTGGTGGCGTTATTGCAATATTTGTACCAGACCGACTTGAGAATGGATGCGAAGGGCGTAACCCCAATCCCTGCTCCCACTAACATCACCACCTCATAGCTGAACACATCTTCACTGGCTGTGCCAAAAGGCCCATCAACCGCTATCCTGGAGGAAAATGGAGGAAGTGACAGTTACAGAAATATCTTGTTGTTCAGAGTGAGTGGAGTACATATCATCACTCTGGGGAACGTGAAATATGTCAATTCAAACTGGGACGATGTGTCTATAGGGTGTTGTCTTCTATGAAATAGCTTTCAAGTAATCAACTTAGTAAGAACATGGGGGTTGGTAGTAAGAAGAGAAATTTCTAGGTAACTGAGAACGTTTGGTAACTCAGCACAGGTATTTTCTCTTTCTCACGTACATGCATGTGTGCACGCGCACACACACACACACACCTGTATCTCCTGTCAGGGCACCTCACACTTGAAATTTCTGCTTACGTTGCACAATGAAGCAAGAATTTCCAACATTGTAATATGTTGTAAATTTAACATCAGCATTTTTCATCTGTTTATTCATTGATTGACTCCACAAGCTTTTCTTTAGCATCTACTAAGTGGCTGACACCATGTCAGGTATGTGTAGAGTAGGAGGTAAAGGGGAATAATATATGGCACTTACCCTCAAAGAACTTACGTCAATTAAGATTAAGAATATCTTAGATACAATATTATTATGTTTCTTAGGAAAAGTTAATATATCTTGCCCTTGACCCCTACATTCTTAAAGGAATTTAGGAGTATTCATTACTAATATTGGATTAAAATTTTTATATTTCACATAACGGTTACAAAATATGCATAAATACACCTCACACATAGAATGGGGAACACAGAAATAACACTTTTTTCTTAGAACCTGTGTATTTTATTAAAATCTCAGACGACAGTATAGTGATAGATGGAGGGAAAGAAGCTAGGTAATACCGTTTTTCCTAAACTCATATACTCACTTAGGTAGTTTCCAGGCATCTTGAAACTCCTGCTTATCACACCCACAAGCCTTGAACAGCCCCTCCGTCCAGTCCCCAACAATGCGGATATGGATGCTAAAGAAGTCTTCCTCAGGAGCAGACGTCAGTGTGAAGGGATGCCACTCCAGCCTGGACACCACAGGGCACTTGACAAAAATGTATTGTCCTACCTCCATCTTGAATCCCTTCTTCTTCATCTGCAGCTCGATGGTTTTGAAAGGGTGAGTGACTACCTATGGAACAAAACATGTCCCTGGAAACCACACATTTCCCAAATACTTGCCTCTTCTGTGTCCATATGGATAAGAAAGCTGAGCTAAGATGCCATACCCAGATCCCTTTTCCAGGATTAACACAGCAGTTCCTCCAGCAGATGTAGTTCTTACTGGGAACTGCTCTCCACTGCAGCCAATGGTCAGTGGCTGGTTGATGCAGGGATACAAAGCCCTGGCCCTTCTCCTCAACTTGGAACAACCCTGAGGGGTCCTCCCAACTCCAGCACTCCTCACAGGATCAGCTAAGGCTGCAGTTGCAGCCACATTGAGGGTCAGAATCTCCCTCTTCCCAATCATGAGTTCCGGAAATGTCTGGCAATTTTTATTAAAAGGATTTCCTACTCTTTAACTGCCTCTCCCCCAAAGAAAAGCCCAGTAATATCAGTCAGCATTAGGAAGCTGTTATTTTGTTGCTATTTATTTTTCTTTTCTTTGATGTCCTCTATAGACTCATCTCCTGAGAATATGCCCCAATAAACTGTCTTCATTCAGTTCTCTGTCTCAGAATCTGTTTCCTGGGAATCTAACCTCAGACATGAGCCTATTGTAATTTTTTTCTTCTCTAAGAAGTCAGGAAGGTGCTAGAAATAGAAAGAAGGGATAATTTCCAGCTCAGCTTTCCTACCTCCCCAGGCCTTAGGGGATGACCAAGGGTCTTAGCAGCTGGACAGAAGAAGGCGATCTCCTTGGCTAGTTGTATAGCAATATCCCCCAAATGAAACCTAAGCATGCTGGTCTATCTTTATCCTGAATCACACCTTGAACCTGTTTGATTCCTTGCTTTGGTTCTACATTTCCCCCTACTTGAGGAGTACACCATCCATCTCTCACCAAACCAGGTCCTACCCACCCATTGCCATCTTCATTCTCCCTGTATATGAATAGTCATAACAGCTTCATTCATGATAGTAAAAAATGGAAAACATCCAAAAAGCCCATCAATTGGTAAATGAATATGTAATTTAAAAAAATAGGTTATAGCAAAGAGCTCTCACAGCAATACAGAAAGTAATAATATACTGTTTCTCTGATAGTTCCTAATACCCCTAGAAGGAACTTTATATATATATTTTTTTAAGACAAATCTAGGAACATTGAAGGAAAAAAAATAGAAACAAAATAACAGCTTCCTAATGCTGACTGATATTACTGGGCTTTTCTTGGGGCGGGGGACAGGGTTCTGTAAAAGAGTGGGGAATACTTTTAATAAAAATTGCCAAACATTTCTAGAACTCATGATTTGAATGTCTATGATATGAAAAAGCTGTAACTAACTTCCCTTTGGCTCTGAACAAAGCAGTTGTAAAGCCTCATTTTGACAAACAAAAAATCAAAATTTATGAAAATTATGTTGAATATTATATTTACCATGGTATAATTTTGTGTGGTAGAAACAATTATTACCATATTATGATTTTGCTGCCACAAGCACAAATGGGATTTAACAAAATAAAAAGATACTAGCGGACAACTTTTTCACTGGCATACTTTCAGATAACACCTTGCTTCTTAGATTTGTTTATATGAGCAGAAAATGAGTATTTCCTTCCCAGAAAAACAAAGTTATCTTAGAAACTTGTTTTAAGGAAAATACTTGTTTGGTTCAGTCTAGTCTAGTAAGGGAAACTTTGTGGTAGCACGTTTTGCTGATCTGTGGGATTTCTTTTATAACAAAATATAAATATTATAAAAGGGGAACTGCTGTGGTTTCCTATATTTCAAGACTTCCTATTCCAGTTGGACTAACTTTACTGTGACTCTCCATAGATGCCAAGAGATAAAGTTACAATATGCATTTTATAAAAATAACCCATAATAGGATTTGGTAAATACTTTTTGAACCGAGTTGAGCTGAATTAAACTGTAGTTGATAAAAATAGCCTTCCTGGTGTTTCCTGAAGCTATAACAAGGAGTTTCCATTTATATTTATTTATTTTGTGATGAGAAGCGTCATAGCAGAGTGAGAGATAAACACCCAAGAACTGGAATTAGGAGGCCCAGTTCTGGGTACAGCTTAGTTAATAATGAGCTAGAGACTTTCGGTACTTCAAGTCTGGTAGTCTATGATTACATATTACACATGGAAAAGGAGGTAAAGGAAAGAGGACCTGGGAAACAATCTTAACCACAATCAGTCCTGCCCTTGGTGCCCTGATTTTTTGTAAATCTGAATAACTTGATGTTTGATTTATATCTTTTTGAACTCATTCTTTTTGCCTACCCGCCCTACTCTTAACTAACAATATAATCCCTCTATGCCCCTCTGCTGTACACACACACACACACACACACACACACACACATTCATACACACAAAGCATTTGGTTTCATTTTACAACAGAAAATGGTAACTTCAAGTTTCCCCGGTTAAAAGGCACTAAATAACCATTTGACTCTCAAGCTAAGTCCATTGAAATAAACTGTCAGTCTGCTTTTATTCCGTATGTTGAATCAAAATAAACTGGGTGCAAGAGACCTGTGATCAATAATACAGAGCACTTGGGTAGACTCATCCATGACATAGTTAGATACTGACTACTAGTAATTCCTTAACCAACCAATACCTTGGTGATGACCACCTTCTGTTGAGATCGCCAAAACCGGACCAACCTCTCACAGAGATACAGGAACATGGGACCCACTATCCATTTCCAAGTCTGTAATCAGAGCAAAAATGAGAATGAGAGTGTGGTAAGGAGTGGTAGCTAGTAAAGAAAAGATTCATAGGGACAAAAATTTTAAAATCAAGGTAATCTCTGTAGGTTTATTTAAATATTTCATACTAGATTAGTAAATTTCTTCTACAACAGAACACATGAGAAATATCTGAAATTAAAATAAATTTTTGAGCCCATGAAAATGAACATTCTCCTTGGCTACATTGGGGAACTAAATCTACAGTATGAAACTTTCCCAAGAGGAACTTCCCACAAGAATGAGATTTCCTCTCAGTGTCACAATTGCAGTAGCAATAAACTACAACAAAGCAGGGCTGGTTTCGGAATGAATATTTCTTTAAAGGATAGCATTTCAGCAACATCATAGCTTTTAATGCAACATTGCAATTTCTTTCTCTTGGCCGTAGACAGAAGTTTAACCTCTTGAAAGATTACAAATTTTGTGCAAGAATTTAGCTGTCTCTCCAATATCTTGGTAAGTTCTGGAAGCTATACAGTGCACTTGCTGAATGGGAACAAATTGAAAGATTTTCAAATTTCTCAACGATCACTTTTGCCAGAACATACTGAAATTACTCTGTAGCATTGTTGGCTATGTAAAAACATTGAGGGCAAACAGATTTGTTTTGGGACTCAACCAGTTAAGTTCCTAGTGTAATACCTGAAGAAACAAAAAATTTTAGAAGACAATACCACCTACAAATGTGACTTCCCAGAATGGATCCCAAAGAGGATTAAATCAGGGTATGCCTCTTACAGTCTCACTATGATCTTTCTTTTTTTTCTAGAAATTTAGTGTAGAAAGTTGAGAGCACATACATGTCCTGTATCTCCACCCAAAGTTGAAGAATATTTGCCACAAAGGTCAGGAAAGTTATGCTGCTTGCCTTCATTTTCATGTGACAAGTTTTTAAAACAGTCTCCTATCATTCATCTGTTTCCTGGGTGCCACTATGGGGTCTTGTTTAACAGAGCTATTGCTTGGACTTGGCCTCTAATATTCTCAGAAATCCAGAAGCTCCTTTGAGGTAGATGCCTATTAAACCCACTGCCTAATAAAAAACCCAAAAACCAAACGCGTTGCCATTGAGTCGATTGTGACTCATAGCGATCCTATAGGACAGAGTAGGAGCCCTGGTGGCAAAGTGATTAAGAGCTCTACCGTTCTACTCTGACCTACAGGGTTGCTATGAGTTGGAATCCACTGAACGGCACACAACAACAATAACAGGACAGAGTAGAACTGCCCATTGGGTTTCCAATCAATGGCTAGTGGATTTGAACTGCCGACCTTTTGGTTAGCAGCCAAGCTCTTAATCACTGCACCACCAGGGCTCCATTCTGACTCCAACTGTCATCAAGTCAATGTGCTTCCCCCAGCCCATTAGAGGACCGAGAATACAGTTCCCCCTTTTTCCTTTCTATTGATGTCTGCCTGTAGTGAGAGCAGTTCACTGATGTGTGTGATGGCTCTCGTTAATGGGCAAGGCTGCTTAAGGCTTTTAAGTCACCAGACACCATGCTGTATCTAGAGGAAGAATACTCCTGTACCAGGAGTTGTTGTTAGGTAAGCTGGTTCTGACTCATAGCGACCCTGTGTACAGCAGAACAAAATGAGCTCTGGTGGCTCAAACGGTTAAACACTAAGCTGCTAATAGAAATGTTGGCGATTCGAACCCGCCCAGTGGCTTCACTGGAAAAAGGCCTGGCAATCTGCTCCAGTAAAGATTACAGCCTAGAAAACACTGTGGGGCAGTTCTGCTCTATCACCTTGGGTCACTATGAGTCGAAAATCGACTCAATGGTACCCAACAGCAACAACTATTGCACTTAATCCTCACCACCTCTGGCTGAGGCAAGTACTGTATTAGGAGAGTAGGATAAAAGAAAGGAGAAAATGGAATGGGAAACTTGCCTTTATGTTATACTATGCAGAGGTTCTTTATTTTTTTATATATAGCAATGGGTAGCAATAGGAAACCCTGGTGGCACAGTGGTTAAGTGCTACAGCTGCTAACCAAAAAGGTCAGCAGTTCGAATCCACCCAGTGCTCCTTGGAAACTCTATGGGGCAGTTCTACTCTGTCCTACAGTGTTGCTATGAGTCAAAATCGACTCGACAGCAATGGGTTTAGGTTTTTTGTTTGGGTAGCAATAAGGTGTACTGACTGCCAACGCAGGATAAAAAGGTATGATGGTTACAGGGCCCATTTCTTACTCTATGGATCACAGCCATTGAGCATACACAAAGTAGAATCCTTCAGAACGCTCTACAGAAGAAGAGAACTGTTCCACCATGTTTTCCCTTGGTCACTGTTGCCACCCTCCCACCTTATTGTGCAGTGCTATGGGTGTTGGTGTGAACCTGGCTCTCCAGCCTCCTTTATGGCTCATAGACAAGGCCTGATGAAGTTTAATGGCAGCCCTAGGGGCCACCTCACCAATTTCCTTCCCAGTTCTGAAAGCTGTATAAAAAGGCTTACTTCATGGCATCCGAAGAGGCCCCCAGGTCCTTATAAGTGATTATCTGAGTTATTCAGCTCGGCTTAGAATGGAATGCCAAAGTGTTCCTCTGGAAATAGTTAACTAATGTTATTATAGCCCTCACACTCAGGAGAGAAGAGATGAGATAGACCCAAATAGGGCTTTTAAAAACACTGTGTTTTCAGCATTTTATATCACCACATTGATAATAGACCAATGCAAAGCTTATTTTTCAAGAAATAACTCTGGTCAATAAGTAGAGCAGAGCAAAGTAGATACTTGTAACCTCCTGGCAGTTCCATGGCATTTGTAATGAACAACTCTATGACATTTGGATGAGTTTCTTAGACAGTTTGAAGACTGTCAGTGAGGTGCAGGGAATTACTTAATATGGCCCTTCTAGCCATAGTCTTTGTAACTAATGACTGGGTGGGACTAAGCAAATGAGGTACTTGTGGCCCACCAGGGAGATAGCTTGCTAATAATGTAAACAAGGTACATGGTACCCTTTTGGGGTAGGATGATGCAAATAAGGTATATGGTACCCTAACAAGGGGATTGGTCAGTTTTGTCATCCCACTAGGCTTAAAGTGAGCCATCTCAGAGGCAGGAAGGGAGAATCTCACCACCATCAAGAAAAAAAAGCCAGGAGTGGAGCTTATCCTTTGGCCCCAGGATCCCTGTCCTGAGAATTTCCTAGATCCAGGAAACAGAGAGGAGCTGTAACACAGAAGACAGCGAGAGATGGTGGCGAGATGGCAGGAACCAAGAGACTGGCAGCAGATGGTGCATTGGGCTTCCCGGCCCACGGCACAAGAAAGCTGAGTACCTTTGAGCAGGAGGCTTCCTGGCAGAGTGGGGTGCATCTGGGCACTTACTGGCAGAGTTAAAAGAGCTTTGTAACACTTGCAAGAGCAATGCAGAGGCCAAGGAGCCAGAGAGAGGTATGCATGCCACTGAGAAGAGGCTGTCCTGATGGAAGAACTCTATCCTGAGTGTTCCTGAATCTGAATTTTAAACCTTTACTTCCCTAATAAATCCAGTAATTGTGAGTATTGTCTGTGAGTTCTGTGTGGCCATTGCAATGAATTATCAAACCCAGCAGAGAAGTAGAGAGTGCAGTGGGAGGGACGGTTGGTGTTATAACTGGTAAAGATGATGGAGAGAGAAGGCCTATCTGACCTCTGCCTCACAGGAGTCAGCCTTGGACTGTTAATAATAATTCTCTCTCCCCCTTATGAAGTTAGAGGAGGTCAGATGTCCCCGCCAGGCAATTTTTATAGTCAGTAATAAAACTGTAATAGCAACAGTGAATCATACGTACCATAGGAGGGTTCCCAGAGAATTCTGGAATTGGGCATTCCTTTATTTTTCCCCAGTCTGAGATATTTTGAGAACATACGTATGGGTCATGCTTCTCCAAGCTCTGTGCAGTCTGTCCACGCACAATTCGTCTGGGGGTAGAAAATGTAAGTCCAGGCCATTTAGTAGAAAAACATTAAGCTCTTTGTTTCTGGAGATTCTGGGCACATTTTAAGTACTGTAATGTGGGTCCTTTACATTTACTTAGAAGTGATATCCTACTGCTCCTTCCAAATAGATTAAGGGAAGGGAAAGAAAGTATACATTTGTCACCAATAGAAAAAAGAAATAATAATCCAACATGTAAAGTGGCCCAGTGAATAATTATGTGTAATATTATAGAGGATAAGTTTGGGATTATAAATACATGTTTTCTTAAAACGAGTATCTGTGCTTCTGTCTCAAGTATCATTTTCATTTACAGAGAAAGAAAAACACAAAAAAACTACAAATCTAATGGGGATACTGATAGCCCATACTGTACCTTTGTGCGAATTAGAAAAAGTGCCCCTCTGTGAGGACAGTCTTACAGGCAAAGGTCTTGGCCAGAAGAGTGTGGGCTAATTTTTAGCCCCCATGGCCAGGCACCATTGAGCAGTGGACAACTCATATAAGTAGCCCTGTAACTTAGCAGAAATGTTATGAGGCTTAGCAGCCCTGAGGTTTAGTGGAAGTACTTTATCTATTGGTTCAAAAACTGTCTAATTTACACCAAAAGTTCAAAATTGATTTAGGAAGACTTAACTTTGGGGGGAATATGAAGTTCTCACGGATATTAGTACTGATGGTGTGTCCATTGAAGTATGCAGAGCCCATTTGCCTCAATTCAGTCAATATTCATTGAACAACTACTAAAACATACGTTAATGCTGAGTTTTTAGTGAGGGTGGGGGAGGGGACACAAAGTCAAATAAGTCATGTTCTTCCTTGTCCTCAAGGAACATAAACGACTGCCTTCAGAATATATAATAAAAAGGAACACAGATGGCTCTTTGTAAATTTTGTTTTGGGGACATGAAATTTATCATGTCAGGTAGTATATTCTGAGAATGTTTCAATTCAAGATAATTAACCACCCCTTTAAAAAAAAATTCTATTCCTGAAGGAGCCCTGGTGGTGTAGTGGTTAACTGCTCAGCTGCTAACCAAAAGGTCTCTGGTTTGAACCCACCAGCCACTCTGTGGAAGAAAGATGTGGCAGTCTACTTCTGTAAAGATTACAGCCTTGGAAACCCCATGGGGCAGCTCTGCTCTGTCCTGTAGGGTTGCTGTGAGTTGAATTGACTCAATGGCAGTGGGTTTTCAGTGGATTTTCTATTTTTTGTGGGGGGAGGTCTTGAGGAGGAGAATTACCATGAATTGAGCACCTGTTATTTGCCAGGCCAGGGCAAGGCACTATACACTAATTATCTCATTTTAACCCTCATAACAAGCCTCAGAGGTAAGTATTATTAACTTCATTTTACATATGGGAACATCAAAGCTAAGAGAAGCCAGGTAACATGAAATAGAATGATTTGGTGGAAAGAATTCTGGACCAGAGGCAGTCAGCCTTGAGTTCAAATCCCGGTTCCACCACTGACTAGTTTGGTAGCCTTAGGCAAGGTATTTAACCTTTTCTTGAGCCTCAGATTCATCAGCTATAAAATAAGTGTAATAGTACCTAATTAAAGTTTACTTTAGTAATTAAATGGCATGATATACAAAAAATGCCAGACAAAGAGTGCAATAAATGATAACTATTAAAATTCTTTATGCCCAAGTTCACATTGAGAATAAATGATAGAAAAAAATTTTGTTTTTGGTTTTCTCCTTTACTTCTCAGTGCTAGGACCAGGAGTCAGGAAACCTAGATTTTTAATCCCAGTTCAGACTTCACCCAACCATGAGATTGTGAGCAATCACCTAACTAGTTTAAGTATCAGATTCTCCTCAATTGAAGAACGGGGTAACTCTATCTCTTCTGCCTACTCCAAAGGGAGATGAATATCTGTGAAACCATATAAGCTTAAAGTGATAGTATTACTAAACTAGAGAGGGGAAGAAATTCTTTCTCTTTTCTAGAATTTTCTGAAACAGCTGGGATTATGGCTAAATCCCCTTTAGAGATGCTCAATCGCTTTAAGACAGTCAAGAAATTCTTTGTCTACACTGATTTTCCAATGTTTTGAAAGAGTATTATCAGGAGTCAGAGTCAGCAAGCTGATCAAAAAAGTACACACGTGTTTGCCCAATGCTGCCTTTCCTCACCCTTTTCACACAGGTCATGGCCTCCTCTAGGTGGACTTGGCCCTGAGCAGTGTCACTGAGCTTTGAGCACCTACTTCCTCCACCACTAGCTTCTTGGGGCCCCATGCCCCCACCAGGAAACTCCCCAGGCCCGCCTCTGTGCGCAGGTGGGAGAATCAGCTAATGTGAAACACTATAAAAAGGAAACCTGGTATTAAAGAGGATTCCTAATAAGGCAAACTCGTCCACCCACACACCCAGGTGCTGTGTGTCTTATTACAGCATTTATCACAGCCTGTCTTAGACCATCTGGGCTCCAATCCCAACATGCCACTTATCAGCTGGTTGTCTTAGGCTACTTATTTTACCATTTTTAGCCTCACTTTCCTTGTCTGTAAAATGGAAATAGTAAGAACACCTATACATTTTGAGGGTTAAAAGAAACATTCCATGTTAAACCCTTAGCACAGAGTCTGACATGGAACAAGTGTTCAACAGAGGTTAACTGCTACCTTTATTATAGTAGGATAGCTGAAGGCAATACTCATGTATTTTTCCTTCTAGTGTTCCCCACAGTGCCTGAGATTGGTCCTCATACGCAGTAGGCAACCAATAAACGAGTGTTGGCTTGAATCAAACTCATCGAACTACAGTAAAACCCTTCAACTGATTAATCATTAACCCCTCTAGTTTAGGAGTTTGTCTAAGTTAGTAGTGAATAAGCCACAGGAGACATTGCCACAGACATCTAGAACCCACCAGTGCTCTCAACATGTTTTATACATTTGCAAAGATACTCAGACTTTGGTGTATTTTTCCATGCTTGCTATAAGTAACAGGACTAGGAAGAGCAATTAACTGGGTGCAAGAAACTGAAGTGCTGCTCAGAAGTTTCTACTGAGCTGACCTCCACTGTCCCCTCACATTCCCTTGGCAGTCTGGCTGACCACCACACACAGGCAAGGAGGTCACTGTGCCTCTAACACAGCATCATACCTAGAAACTAAGGGGCAGAATGCATTTGGCCTTGGAGTTTAAACACTCACTGAGCTCCATGAATGGCGAGACCGATGAAGAAGATCACAAAGAGATGGTGTGTGTACCAAAACACTTCAAAGTAAGATCTTCGGATGGTTTTGGTAGAGGAGGTGATAATTAATATGAGGCACAGTGTGATGACAATTCCAGTGATGCCTGCCAGGAGAGTCACAGCCACATACAGGCCTCCTTCAGGGTTCTAGAAAATACAAACACACACACATTATTTATAGGCTGTCATATGCATGACTATGTATTTATGAAATATCTAGTGTACAGAAAAATAGGCATTTTCATACCCCCTTTTGGTAGTCCCAATTATCCCCTCACAGAGAGACATAGACTTGGAATCGATATTTCTAAATTTTCAAAAAGGCTTACATGGTAGTGGTGTCATAGGGAATATGAATTGATACCCTGAAACAGTTTTAAGGGAGTAACAAAGGAAATCAGTTGACTATAAGATGCCCTAAAAGTGTCTGAAGCTCTTTCTTCCTTTGATTTGGAATTAATGGCCACAGTGCATAGTTTGCAAATGTAATCTGGGCATGCCTAAGAGCTTAGGCTGGGTTTCCCAGAAGCAGACCATGAGGTGTAGATTCATAGACAACTGATTTATAAAAGGTGTGCTTCCAGAAGAAACTGGTATGGAAATAGAGAACAGGACAAGAAAAAGTCAAGCAAGGCATGATCTCAGGCAAAGTCTCACGGAGGGTAGCTTGGGCCTGATCCTGCAGGGAAGCTCTGGAGGGTGAGTTACACCTCAGGGTCTGTCCTGACTTCAGGCAAGGGAGCTTGACTTTCATGGCTTGTACCCATCAGTCACTGGCTAAGGGCTTTCTAGGGAGCAGTAACCATCCAGGAGGCCCTTTCAGGGCTCTGAGCTTGTAGGCAAAAGGAATCCGGTATCCCCAGGGTAGTCCTCTGAGGAAGAAACACAGGCACAGACCATTGAAAGCAAAAGGACACAGAAAGGGAGGGGCACAGACAGTAAAAGTGATGCACGGGGATCTGCGCAGAGCACAGTAGTGTCTGCTCACCTAATATGTTCACATTGCCACCCTTTTATATCATTGTACAAACAATGAACAAATATAAGAGAAAAATTATCCAAGACATTGTAGAAAAAAATTTTCTGTTTTGTTTGCTGTTCAGTTTAATTCCGTCCCCAAGTAGTCTAGGCAAGCTTTTCTCATACTACTCAGAGGGTAATTTTTTTGTGTGTGCAAAATTAAGGGTTTCCCCTTGTAGTCTTTTCTAAGCACAAGGAAAAACATTTGGAAGTTGGTGTATAGTAATGGGATTTGGCCACCCTCCTGAGCGAAGAGGCACATAACGATGACTTGGAGTTTCTTTCTCTGAGTGTAGAAAGCTTCAAAGGCTGCTTGAGGAAGTGGGGAGAAGTCTCTGCCTCTGGATGTCCTCATGGCTGCTCCTGGAGAACTGCACTATGCTTCTTAAGGAATGACAATTAGCAGATACAGTCCTCCCCTAAGATGTTGTAGGTATGAAAGAACAAAAGCATCCTTGACAGCTGACAGCTGGTGGCTGGCCTGGTACTAACACCTAGGGCAGGGTGTTCCCTATTTAACATAAACAAGTTCACAGAACACCAAAATCAGACAAGGTCACATTGTGATTGTAATGGAGTGAGACAAAAACAAAACCACTCCACAACTCTGCCCCAGCTAAGATAAAAAGCATGGGTGACTGCTGTTTCTTTACCTATTATAGCTTACCCCATTCCATCCCTTCTACTACCTAGGAAAAAAATTAATATGCCCAATCCTAGAACTATCCCCAATCCTTGGCCATATCTGATCCAGAGCAAATCTTTGCTTCCTTAAACCCACCCTAAAGTCACCTAACACAAGCCTGAATTCTATAACAAGTCCTTCTTAATACCCTCTTGAGATAATGTGGACTTCTCACTGCATGAGGTCTCTTTTGCTGCAACAAGTGATAAACCCAGTTTTGTTTGATTACACGTGTGTTCCTGGCCTTCTTTGATTGGTGGGCACCGTCTGGAGTATGTTGAGGATTACTGAGTTACTCCAGGTTCCATGTACACACATTCTCACAGATGAATGTAAGAACCTAGAGAATGTGTAGTGACCATCCACACACGGGATCAGTAATGTGAGGGACATCTGCTCTGCACCCCACATCCTTATCACCTACAGACCTGTCTCTCTGAAGGTTAGTCAATATTTTGTTATTGTTCTAAGTAGAGTGCTTCACTCATTGAATCTAGCCTTTAGTTTTAATGGCCTAGGGAACATATGAATCAGGAAATGAGAAGCTTACCTTGATTCTCTTGCGAGCAAAATTGAGGTAAGTTTCACCGGGCTTATCTCCAATGTTAGAGAGTGCTATTGAATAAGGATCAGAATTGTTGACACGGGCATTCACACACCACTCCACATTAAATAGATGTGCAATGGTGTGAATAGCTAAAGAGGGTAGAGAAGAGAAACAAAAAGGGTAAAGGGTGTATATACTTTTATTATATGCCAGGTTTCTGGCTACAGTTCTTGACACTATGATGAGTCATAGAGAGACACAGAGCCCAGGACGCTTGTAAACAAGAACTGGGTCTCCAGGACCAGAAAGGCAAGGCAATTCTAGTGGGAAGATCTCCTAGCTGTGTGATATGTACAAATCACATAACTTCTCTGGTTGTGGTTTCCTCGTTTGTAAAAAATGCATAGTTTTGTTAAACTGCATGATCCTAAGGACCCAAGTTCTAAGATTCCACAAAATATCCTTGGTCTCCGAGGGTGCTTAAATGTGCTCTCATTTTCTCTCTCCCCCTGATATAGCTGTACTCAAACAAGAAGACTCTCCTGTATTGTATGCCTATGACTGGCCCATTCACCAGCCATAACATCACCTGAGTCTGACATTACCTCCAGAGAGAGACAAAATTTGATTGAATTGATACAAACCAATGGCCATAAATATGGCTCTCTTAAAAAAATAATAAATTTCATCCTTTATTTAACAAACACATAGGGCTTAAAAACCAAAACCAAATCAGTTGCCATCAAGTTGATTCTGACTCATGATAACCCCATGTGTTGCAGAGTAGAATTGCATGCCAGTTTTCAAGGCTGTGATCTTTCGGAAGTAGATCACCAGGATTTTCTTCCAAGATTCCTCTAGGTTGGTTCAAACTAACCTTTCAGTTGGTAGTCAAGCACTTAACCATTTACATCACCCAGAAACTCCTACATAGGGCTTACTAAAACCAAAAAAACTTGCTGCTATCAAGTCGATCCTGACTTATAGCTATCCTGGAGGACAGAGTAGAATGGACCCATGGGGTTTCCAAGGAGCAACTGGTGGATTCGAACTGCTAATCTTTTGGTTAGCAACTGAGTTCTTAACCACTGCACCACCAAGGGGCTTACTGGGTGCCAATTAATCTTTACATTAATCTAATGATATAAAAAAATATATAGGTACTATTATTGTCACCTCAGAAAGCCCTGGTGGCGTGATGGTTTAGTGCTCACATGGTAACCAAAAAGTTGGAGGTTGGAACCCACCCAGCAGCTCTATGGGAGAAAGACCTGGCAATCTGCTCCCATAAAGATTACAGCCTAGAAAACCCTATGGGGCAGTTCTACTCTCACGTGGGGTTGCTACGAGTCAAAATCAACTCAACAGCACCTAACAACAACATTTATCACCTCATTTTATAGATGAGGAAATCGAGTCATAGGTTGCTTTAAAAACTTGCCTGAGTTCATCAAACTAGGAAGTAGCAGTTAGGATTCAAACCCAGGCAGTCTGGCATGCAATTCTGTATTCTTAACCAGTATACTATGTTGCTTTCTAACAATATTTTATCAAAAATTTCACTTTTGAATTATTTCATTTACCACAGCTCAGAAAGCCTGCATGCTCTATTTGTAGAAGAAGAGAAAGTCAGTTGAACACCTGCAATTCAAGCCTATTTTACTCAAGCTAGGGACAAACTCCTTAAGGGCAGAGTAAAAGTCTGTTTTGTTTATCACTGTGCATGCCTAATGTCTAGCAATTCAATTATTTATTAAGTGAATTAGTGGAGATTTGATAAGCGTCCCGGATATAGCCCCTTCTTTCACCCGAATACACCCACTCTCCATAAATCAAGCTATGTGGGTAGAAGGTTTCAAACATCTCCAACATTGACTTTCAGGGGTTCCCACATCCCTAACCACATCTCTCTCCTTCCTTCTGAACTTTTAGTCTCTTCTATCGCTTTACACTTCAAGTTTTCAACTATGCAATCCCTAAATTAGAATAATAATTCTAATAATAAATATGTTTAGCTAATAAGGATTATCTTAAGGGATTCTCAATTTTTGGGCTCTGGCCCCTGTGAGGTTACTGCAAGAAATCAACAATTCCACATATGCACCAAGCATTTCTGTTCAATGAATGAATAAAAGCTCTCATGTGAATTGACAAACATTTTTGGTATTAAAAAAGGATCTTCACAATGGAAAAAGGTGGGGACACAAGACTTGACTTTTCTCATAGCGTATTTTCAATTTTATAGGAAAATTCTGAAGATGAAAAAATTTTAAGACCTTTTTTAAAGGAGTAAATCCTAATATTGGAATGACAGAAAGTGTGGCAAATATTTTCGAACTCATTCAAAATATGCAACATAGCCAACCACTACCTAATCTACCTGTAAAGGCTGGCGTCCTACAAAAAGTATCTAAAAATAGAGAGAATTCTCTGGTTCCAAGTTTTCTTTGCAATCTAAAATGCCTTAATAAACTCACCAGTGTGAAGTGCAATCATCCAGGCCACCATTTTATGAAAGGTGAGATTTCTGTCCAATTGTCTTCGAATTCTTGTTGAGCAGCACTTCAGATTAAGAGGAAAAGAATGGGATAATAATTGTTAACAAGAAAGCTTTCTACATTTTATATGTATCAGCTCATTTAAGTCTCACAAACACCCCACAAAGTACAATCATTATCCCCATTTGACAGATGGGAAAACTGAGGCTCAGAGAGATTCAGTCATCCATCCAAGGTGAAACAGTCAGTAAATGGCATAGCAGTGTTAGGCAGTATGTGTTCTGTTTGCATACCAGTGACATGCAAATTCTCTTCTGGAATTCATTGCTTCATTTTATAAAAATATGAATTTGGATAGAAAATATATCTAACCACATACTTTCTAGTTCAGATTAATTTCTCCAATAAACAGCGATATAGAAATAAACAAAGGAACGGGCATCCCTTCAAACAGCTGACAGTCTAGTGAGGGCATAGACAAGTGAAGAGTTCTAGAACAAGTGAATCGTTCTAGAACAACAGGGTTTTAGGACATACCCACTATGGGAGAAGAAACAAGGGTCACCTACCCATGCAGATCAGAAATGACATTGCGAGGGAGATAACTGACCAAATGATAATAGATAACATTTACCAAGAGCTTGTGCAAGGAACTGCTTTAAGTGTTTCACATGCATTGACTCATTTAATTCTTACATCAGTCTTATGTGTGAGGTACCATTATTATCAATACACCATAGAAGAGGAAACAAAGGCATAGAAAGCTTAACTTGCCTTAGGTCACACAGCTGATAAGTGGCAAAACTGGGCTTTAAACCCAGGCTCTGATACAAGAGCTTTCATCATAGTCTTTTATTTCATACCTTATGTGATTGCCTTGACGTAAAAATAGTATTTGGATCCACACTTAGTGTAATTGTCTTAACTGCATATGTTAGAAAATGTGGTTTTGAATCTGGATTCAGGCCAATGTTCAAAGCAGAAAAAAACAAAAACCTGGTTGATGGATGAATCAGAGCTTTGCCCTCCTGAAAACTGCCCAACGGCTCCTGCTGGCTGCCTTGTTTTTGAGTTCAAATACACTATCACTGAGATTCAGAGAACTTTCAGAGGAGGAGAGTGAAATGCCAAAAAGTTCTTGGGTATTTAAAATACCTTGTTTTAAACATCACATTCGATTAAATTTAAATACACAAAAACAAAAAACCCTATTGCCGTCAAGTCAATTCTGACTCATGGTGACCCTATAGGACAGAGTAGAACTGCCCTATAGGGTCTCCAAGGAGCGACTGGTAGATTCGAACTGCTGACCTTTTGGTTAGCAGACAAACGCATAACTACTTTGCCACAAGGGCTCCAAATTTAAATAAAGGAGTGTTTAATTTTTATTAAAATAAGTAAGCCAAATATTAAATACTCCTATATTTAATATTTCGTTTACCTATTTTAACAAAAATTTCTGATTTTATAGAAAAATATAATTACATGGAAAACAGTGTTTACTTATATGAGTGTTTAATATTTGGCTTACTTATTTTAATGAAAATTCCTGATTTTTATAGAAAAATATAATTACTTGGAAAACTGTGCTTACTCCACTATCTCTCAGCTAACCACACCCAAGGGGGCCAGGCTGCTTGAAACATGAGAGCAGACTCTTGAATTGTAGAAAAATTAGTGTCGTGGATTGATTTTTGTCCCACCAAAACACATGGTGAAGTTCTAAGCCCTGTACCTTTGAGGGTGATCTTGTTTGGAAAGAGGATATTTTTCTTTTACTATGTTAATGAGGCCATACTGGAGCAGGTTGAGTCCTACACTTAACCCATCTGAGTGGTGTCTTATAAAAAAAAACACAAAAGACATATAAAAACACAAGCCAAGGAGCACCAAGAAACACCAAGGCTACAGAAGCTGAAAGAGACAAGGATCTTCCTCTAAAGCCAACTTGAGAGAGACAGAGAGAGACAGAGACAGAGAGACAGAGACAGAGAGACTAGCCCTGCTAATGTCCTGAATTTGGACCTCTAGACTCCAGAACAGCGAGAAAAATAAATTTCTGTTCTTTAAAGCCCAGCCACTTTGTGGTATTTGTTATGGCTTCCCTAGGAAACTAGAAAGGAAGACATTGAGGATTCTAGAAAAAGGAAAAAAGAGTTAGGCCTTATTGAGTGCTTTCTGTGAGCCAGGCATTTTACTTATAGACATTAATGCAATGAGGTACATGTTATTGTCCTCTTTTTAGAGATAAAAAAAATAAGGTTAAAATTACACAGTGGTTGGGATCTAAGTCTATTTGTCTTTAAGTTTCATGCCCTTTTTCACCAAACTAAATGCAAAGATATAGTCACTATTATTCTAAGTGTCTAAAAAAACCTGAGACAAGAATTTAAATGTAAGTACTCTATTCGGTAGGCGATCCTAGAAAATGTGGGTAGGGAAGTGGGGAGTGAGACAGAAACAAAAAGGAAACCAATAAAGGGTGTATTATCATACCAGCCATCACTGTCATATATCAGTTCGCTCAGTTCCACTAAGGAACTCTGAAAGACTGCGTAGAAAACACCCTAGAGTTATTTTACCTAAAAGGTTAGGGAGCTGGGGTATTTATTCACCAACCCCCATCCATCATGGGCTGAGGGCTACTCCCGGGGCATCAACTCTCTGGCATTTCAGGCTTTCCTTAAGTAAGGGCTGAAAGAAAATCCTCAGGCGGAGAATCACTGGTGCTTGCAGAAGGAAGCTGTCCCATGTATTGGAACTGTCAATCTGTAGAGGATATGGGTGGGGCAACGACAGTATCCTCTACAACTAAGTGTCCACCTGTGGAGCTGATCAGTGACTCAGACTCTCAGAACAAAGAGTTCCTTTTTGAAAACACTTATTTTACATGTCTGGTGGTGAAAAATTGTTTTCTTATATAGCCTCGGGGTATCTTCTGTGTTGCTTTCAAGTGCTGAAATTTCATTTGCTACTTTCTAGTCTTTACAATTTTAAGGAAATCTTTTTTTTCAATTTCTCAGTTCCTCCAGAGTTTCTAAGAGTCCTGTGGCAGGCGGAATTCTAAGATGACCCCCTATGACCCTCACCCTTGTATAAGCTCCTCCCCTTGAGTGGGAGCAGAACCTGTGAATATGACGCCGTATCATTTATGTGATTTTGTTACTTTATACGGAAAAAGGAATATTTCAGAAGTAATTAAGGTCCCAAATCAGGTGACCTTAAGAGGGAGGTTATCTATCTTGGTGGTCCTGACCTTATCAAATGAGCCCTTTAAATTTGGGTCTAGAAGTCAGAGACGGAGGAGGTCAGAGATTCAAAGCAGAAGAAGGATTCACACACTGTTGCTGGCTTGAAGGGGGGCACATGCCAAGGAATGCAAGGGTTTCCAGGAGCTGAGAATGTCCCCCAGGTAACAGCCAGCAAGGAGACAGGGAACTTGAGTCTTGCAACTGCAAGAAACTAAATTCTGCCAACAGGAATGAGCTTGGAAGCACATTCTTACCCATAGTTTTCAGATGAGAACTTGTTCCAGTCAACACCTTGATTTCAGCTTTGTGATACCCTACACAGAGAGAACCCAGCCATGGTATGCTGGACTTCTGATCTACAGAATTTAGAGCTTATTACGTCAAAAGAGTGTTTTTTTTTTAATCCATGGAATGTGTGGTAATTTCTAACACAGCAACGGAAAAATAGTACAGTTCTTACAGGAACGATGATACTTGATTGGAATCCTAAGTATCAGAGAATGGGAATTAGTAGTGTTGGAAAGCCATACTGGGTTACATTTCAGAGAAGAAAGTTTTGCTGTCAGATATACCTGTGTTAGATACCAGCCCTACCACCTAGCTGTGAAACACTGAACAATTTACTCAGTCTCCCATTTCCTCACCTGTATATTAATCATAGTTCTTCCCTTATAGGTCCATTGCATAGATTAATTGAAAGGTGTTAAATAAATATTTGATGTTCTTTTGTATAATTACATAACTTTTCTTCTAGTATGGCTTGGCTCCCCAGCTACAGGATAAGCTTCCCATAAAAGCAAAAAAAAAAAAAAAACCCTTTGCTGTCAAGTCAATTCAGACTCATGTCAATTCAGACTCATAGCAGCCCTACAGGACAGAGTAGAACTGCCCTGTAGGGTTTCCAAGGCTGTAATCTTTACTGAAGCAGACTGCCACATCTTTCTCCCTCTGAGTGGCTTGTTCAAATCACCGACCTTTCGGTTAGCAGCTGAGTGATTAACCACTGTGCTACAAGGGCTCCTTGAGCTTCCTGTAGGCAGAGCAATATGTCATGTACTTTTAAAAAGTCCTTGAATAATTGTTTGGTTGAATAAATGAATTACACTTTCGCTGCCCTAGAAACCAAGATAATTATGCTAACCTTGCTCTTGTTAGGTGCCATCGTGTTGGTTCCGACTCATAGCGACCCTATGTACGACAGAATGAAACACTGCCTGGTCCTATGCTATCCTCACAATGGTTAGTATGTTTGAGTCCATTGTTGCAGCCACTGTGTCAATCCATCTCATTGAAGGTCTCGTACCTGACCCAGCCATGGTATTTTCAATCACCTCATATGCATGTGAAAGCTGGACAATGAATAAGGAAGACCAAAGAAGAATTGATGCACCTGAATTTATCGTGTTGGTGAAGAACACTGAATATACCAAGAACAGCCAGAAGAATGACCAAATTCGTCTTGAAACAAGTACAGCCAGAATGCTCCTTAGAAGCAAGGATGGAGAGACTTGTCTCACATACTTTGGACATGTTACTAGGAGGGACCAGTTCCTGGAGAAGGACATCATGCTCGCCAAACCTACGGAGATATATTTACCCCCATATCTATATTTGCCACACTGCTTTCTTTTCTACTTCCTGATAAATCCTTTTGAAACTTTGGGGGGGAAACGCACTGGCTCCACATGCTGAATTTGAAGAAAAAGAATGTGGTTTCATTGTGGTCCCTACATCGTCTCCACAGTCTTATTTTTATCATCATCATCAACATGGTTAATCAAAAATGTGAAACAATAGATATTGAACTTCCTTACCAGCTTTAGCAACAGTCCCACAGAGAAAAATAAACAAAATGTCAGAACGATGAAGTGATGTGCTTGGGAAATACAAGGCCCACTCAATAATACTGTTTTATCTTAATAAGTAATTTTTTTAAGTTAATATAAAACACACAACTTTTATTAAAAGAATAAACAGGGGCCACTAATCACTAAAGGGCTAGTAGCCACCAGGGCACCAATCCTTAATTTTTTCCCAATCACCCTCTTTAGCACAATCAGGGATGGAAAACAAACAAATAAACCACAAGTCATACACACTCATATACTTGGCTTTCAAGAATGTGATTCACTCACCATTTTCTAAAAAGGGAGCAAGACAACCAGCTGGTGGTGTGGGATAGAAAGGTTTTGTTGCTTGTGACTGCTTTTTTATTCCTCCCACCATGCAGATCCCTTTTATATGATTTTGAGTTACTTCTAAATTACTGCCAGCACCTACCAATTACACAAGCCACCATCATACCCCATAGCTTCCTCACTAAACTATCTCCTTGCTTTCTGCCATTGACTTCTAAAGGGAAGTTTCTTTGTTACTATCCCTTGCTCAATCTCAGTAACCTGATATTCAAGTGCAAGGCAGACTATTGAGTCATCTCAGCAGATTTCTATGCTCTGCTCAAACTCTTAGAGAGAGAGAAAAAATAATCATTTCAAAAAAACGAGAAGTGGAACTAAAAAGAAGTACATATTTAATGGGGTGTGATATGAGTTTCATGTTACGGAAACTTAAAAGTTCTATTTTGTGTATACCTGGTCTCACCACAAACACCATTAATGAATCTGAATTAGATAGATATTTATGTGCATTTAGGAGAACTTGCAAAAACCAGCCTTGAAACTACAGATCTCAGGCTAAGAAGTTGATAGTAACGTCCAAACCTAGTGACAGGATATGTGACAGACATGAAGAACACCACCTTCTAATTGTATAGCACTGTTTATCATTTAGAAATTACCTGTTTATTCTCTATCTCCCACATAAGACTCTAAGCTCCCTGAGCCCATGGCCCACCCATGTGTTACTCTTTTACTCACCACATGTCCCTATTGTTTATCACATAGCTGGCACTCAACAAGTAATCATTGACTGACAACTCACTAACTGATGGACTGAATCAATTAATATACTTTTTAAATATCATTTTCATTCTTACATTTGCATTATTCTACCTGACTTCTGGCTAAAAAAAATTTGAGACAGAAAGTCCAAGAGGCTTGCCTTAGACTATATGCTAGAGACAGACCAATGTTGAAGGTCTCTGACTCCCATACTATATAAGGTTACAGACAAGGCCTCAATCTCTTCACCTTCCTCTTTCTATCCATCCAGTTAGAAATTAGTTTCGGAATGGCAAGCTGAGGTTATTAAGGCTTCTTCAGAGACCTCTGTATCTTGAGCCCCACCCTATCCGCCATCTCCCTCAACGAAGCAGGTAGAGAATTTTTACCCCTACCTTCCCTAAGGTGGGCCAACCCTGGGGCTTTTTTTTCTCCATGTAACCAGAAGGATTTTACAAAGCAAAGTCTAAAGGATTAAGGCCACTAGAAACCGAGCAGAAGTTATGTGGTTTTTTTTTCACATAGTGTCCTACTAATTAATTCTTGAAGTTACAACATCATTGTCATTTCTAGCGTAGTTTATTTGGCTTGCTCAAACATTCATACATATGATTGGTTTTGGAAGACCATAATACCTCAACAGGAGAGTTCCAAGAAGTTTAGAAGGCACAGAGGAAAGTGAATGGACTATGGGGGCCTAATGACCTGGGTTTGAGTCCCAGCTCTCCAATGTAATTTTGTCCCCACCTCTCTGGCTCGATACAAAGATTTAACAAGATGAGGTCTTTGAAGTCTTCATAAATGGCAAATATTATGATTTCCTAGTCTGTCTTAGTCTGGAAGCTCCACTAAAACCTGTCCACAATGGGTGACCCAGCTGGTATTTGAAATATTGGTGGCATAGCTTCCAGCATCACAGCAACACATAGTCACCACAGTATGACAAACTGACAGATGGATGGTGGCTAAGACTAAGACTAGAAAGAAAGGCCTGGTGATCTTCTTCCAAAAATGAGCTAATGATAACTCTATGGATCACAACAGAACATTGCCCTATGTAGTGCTGGAAGATGAGCCCCCTCTGTGGGTTGCACCAATGGATTCAAATGTACCAATGATCATGAAGACGGTACAGCACAGGACTGGGCAACGTTTCATTATATTATACATAAGGTCACCATGAGTCAGAGTTGACTGGGCAGCAACTAATAACAACAACATTATGATTTCCAACATTAGTGACAGGAGGCTGACTCGACTAAATCCAAAGAGGAAACTGTTTCATTTGCAAAGTTCACATTTCAAGTTGGGGATAAGGGAAGGAAAGACGCACCTTGTATATAAAAGAATGTTGCTTGCTGCTAGTTTTATTTAAAAAAATACATTCTTTTTTAAAAACAAAAGATTTGTCTAGTTACAGAGTCAAGCTTCTCTGTGATATGAAGACGAAGCTCATTTCATCCCTGTCTTTAGAGACACTGATGAAGATCTTCCCTCTTGGACCACAGGAAGTCCAAAAGCTGCCATTACAACATGTGCTGCTCGTGGGACATGGTAGCTCAACAGCAGTGCAATTTGGGCTTATGGGGTAACAAGAGTTTCTTAACGGGTCATCCTGGTGAAAATGCTACCTGTTTCTCAGAGTTTGCTTCCTCTAAATAGAAATTATTCAAACAGGGGAAAGAGTTCTATCTCCTTAAAATGAAAATAAAAATTACAGTGCATGAGTTTCATTCAACACATGATCAGCGATCACCTACAATATCCAGGATATTGTACTTTAGAGTGGGCTCATCAATAAAACTTTCAGTACAGTGGAATTTGACCACTGTGCTTTCTTCGGTTGAGAAGATTATTTGGAGAGTCTTGTAATCAATGTCATTGCTAATATTAAGTGCTGTTTTTAGTTTTTGTTTTTGTTTGGCTGTCAGTTGGCAAAGGAGCCTTGATGGTGCAATGGTTAAAGTGCTCAGTTGCCATCCAAAGGTCAGCAATTCGAACTAGCTGATGTCTAGTTTCCCACCGCTGTGCTTTTCCCCATGCCCTTTTCTCTATGTCGAAAGCCTTTCTCTCTCATTTACGCCTCTTAGAGGCTTATTGATCCTTATATGCTCATCTTTGGTGCCATTTTCTCTAAGAAACTTTTCTTTATAGCCTGCCCCACCTGAGTTAATTTCTCCCACATCGATTCCCAGTAGCTCTTTACTTGTAATGTCTTGTGGGAGTTGTCATATTTTGCTTCGTGTCATTTTTGAGTACTTGTGTAGGTTCTAAGCTCCTCGTAGATAAGTTTATTCTCATCTTTGTGTAATAATACCAATAAAAAATGCATAGACCATTTTATAAGTTTCAAAGGCTCTGCCTACATAATCTTTTTTCCTCTAAGCATAGCATGTTTAGGGGCTCACTAAATTGTTGAAGTGAGGGCAAAAGAAGCCCTGGCAATTTACAAAGCTCAGCACTCCCCAATTTCATGGAGCAACCTTCTTAGTCACATTATAATGTGACTCAATTATCCATCATTTCCATCTGCTTGGGATGTTTTTACAAAATACATCTTCTCTGACTTAAAAACTTAGAAAAAAAATGACACTGCAAAATTAATTCTCAAATCTTACATTTCAGCCTTAAGTAAATTCCCTTTTAGGTACATACGTGTGTCTGCTTGCGCACATGAGTGTATAATATATATATATATATATAAAATTAAATCATTATATTGTGCATATTATTGTTACATGCGTGCATGCATGAGTGTATAATATATATATTACACATATATGTATATACATATGTGCATACATATACATACTTATTGTAGTTGTCATTGAGTCGATGTCAACTCATGGTGACACCACATGTGTCAGAGTAGAATTGCGCACCATAGGGTTTCCAATGGCTGATTTTTTGGAAGTAGATCATCAGGCCAGGCCTTTCTTCCAAGGCACCTCTGGGTGGACTCAAACCTGCAACCTTTTGGTTAGCAGCCAAATAATGTGCCACCCAGGAACTACATTTGTATGTATGTATGTATATATATATATTTTTTCTCACTGCTATTGTTGGAGCCCTGGTGGCACAGTGGTTAAGGGATTAGGCCGCTAACCAAAAGGTCAGCAGTTCGAATCCACCAGCCCTTCTTTGGGAACCCTATGGGGCAGTTCTACTCTGTCTGAGTGAGTCAGAATCGACTCGACAGCAAGGGGTTTGGGTTTTTTTGTTTATTTTTGAGGTATAGTTTGGTTAGTTGTTTTTTTAAACATCTGGTCCAGGTTAAATGGTTGTCCCAGGGAAGTCTATGCACAAATAATATAAAAATAAAATAGAACATCAGACACGGCTTGGGTCATGAATATTGTACAGAGTGAAAGCTTCAAAAACCGTTGGTTGGTTTGCTTTTCCTAAGAAAAGGCATTTAGCTGGATGGTCTTTGAAAATTTGAAGAATTCAGTGAACACTGTTTTCCCTTACCGCACTGGAGCCCCTGAGGAAGGAGAGCAGGTTCCGACAGACCGGCAGCAGGATCAGCATGCAGTTGAAATTCAGGCAGGCTGCAGGGGCCCGGGCAAATGCCAGTGCAGACTGGAAGAAGCAGGATACGTAGCAGGGTGACTCCTGTGAGCACAGAACACATCCCTAACCTCCCCAGGGCTCCCACATCAGAGGCCCACACATTAGAGACATCAAGTTATCTGTAAAGTTAAAGGAAGGCCCTTCGGGGACAAGAGTTTTCCTTTAGGTCCTACTGGGAGTCTTTGTTTTGATGTGAAACTGACCTTTCCCATCAATTCCAATATTTTATTATGAAAATTTTCAAATATAGAGAAGTTGTAAGAGTTTTAATGAATGCCTGTTTTCCCATTTCCCAGATTCCACCATATACATTTACTTCGCCAATTTTCCAATCCTGGTGACATGAATCAGGATATATCTGAATCTCAACTCACCTTTCCTTCCATATTATGTAGAAAATTAAAAATATCCATGCAAAGACTTGCCCATGGAGGTGGTTTCCCTTCACTACCATCTTTCCCGAGCAGCTGTTCACTATGCTTCCTTTATCATATATCTGTCCATTTATTCATCCCTCTATCCATCGACCAACTCATCTTATTTTTTTGAGGCATTTCAAAACAAGTTGCAGACACTGGTTCATGTTCCCCTAAACACTTCAACATTCGTATCATTAACTAGAGCTCAATATTATAACTGGTCCTTTTTAAGATTTTATCAAAGTTTTTCTCAGCACTTAGACTGTGGTTACTGTGGTATATAATGCTTTGGCGTTAGAGTTATTATGCTTGTAATGCCTGAATAATATCTTTGTAATGCCTGAATAATTATTATCTTTGAAATGCCATATTTTGGAGAGAGGAAACAAAGAGAAGCCATTCTTCTCAGAATCAACATGGATAAGTTAACAGCAATTATAATATTGCACTACAACTATATATTATAATTATTTACACATACGATTTATAATGCATATTATAATTAATATCAATTAATTAACTCAGCAGGATGTAACAAATGATATTCTCTGGGGGTGGCAGCAATTGTGATTATTTTCATTTGTGATGAAGAAGAGGCCTGGCAGTTCAAGGAAACTGAGAATGCTAAGTACGCAAGGAAACTCAGGGGGCCTCCATTCTGTTGGCCAATTCAACAGATATGGCCTTTCAGAAAGTTTCTCAAAGGCTCCATTTGTAGGAAGATACTGATTTTCTGAAAATCATTTCATAACATGTCACCAGGAGCAGGACTTTTCACAGAAAAAATAGTGGTAGGAATTGGATATTTAGAGAATATGGAAAGTCCCACTTGTTCCACATGTGCTACCCTGGATTTATCTTTACAACTTGGCTTTCCATTTCAGGGTCAGTATTAGATTTCTCCTTTAATCAAAACAATGGCACCATGGCTCTTGGGAGAGAAGGGAAGCCACTGGGACCCTTTGCCCACTTTTGTTTGCTCTATACTGGAAGGTATTAAGAGAATCTTGCCCAGGCAGGTACGATGAAATAAGGGTGACGGTGTTGCATATTTATTGATTAGAATGTTTACTTAAAGTGTGAGGAAGTATGTACAAGAATGTCAGATAAGAAATGTGAGCCAGCCAATATTGCAAGAGATGGAACTTATACTTACCCCAAGAAGTTTTCGAGTGTAAAAAAACTTAACTGGAACATCATAAACCAGGTAGTACCAGACAAAGAGGAAGACATTCATCCCCAGCCATACCAGCTGCATAAACAGAAATAGTTGAGTGAAGTTTTTACATTTCAACAGGTAAATTGCACACAAGGTTGGAGTCAGACCTCCTGAGGTCAGAACTTCTCCAAGTCCAGCCTTGGACCAAGGTAGTTACAAAGCTGGGTGTAACCAGCTTAGGTCCAGCACTTGCCTGCCACAGTGTCACCACACTTTGTAATTAACCTTCCCACCCTGTCTTGTCCCCCATGATTGTTTTACTACTTGACCAATATGCCAAGTTGTTTTCAGCCTATCTCCCCTCCTCTCTTTCTCCTCTTTCCTTCTTAATATTAGATAATAGCAGATATCTCTTAAAAATACAAAAGAGGGGCATGGGATTTAAAAACAAAGAGACCCTTCTAGGGAGTGATTGCTCTTTTCATTCCAGGCATTGACTACGTCAAGTGGCGACACTCCCCAGTTCTCTATCCTCAGCTCCATTTCTTACTGTGCATTGAAGCTATTAAAAACCCATAGATGCTGAGACCAGAAATCTGTCCCTCTTTACAAAGAAGAAGGTACTGAAGTGACTTCTCCATTTTCTGACTGTGTCATTCTTCTTACTCTTGCTTTCCAAGTTGTTTTCAATTTCCAGTATATGAGTGCATAGTCCAGAAGGAGGTCATTTCCCAGGGGAAATTGTAGTGGGAACTAAAATTATAATTTGAGCTTGTTTTTTTACAAAAGTAACCTTCTCTTATAATGGTGATTAATATATCAGGTTTATAGTTCTAAGTCCTTAGAAGAAACCTATATTGCATTAGTATGTTGGCTTGGCATAAAATGTAATTTTTTTTATTTTTATTGTGCCTTAAGTGAAAGTTTACAAATCAAGTCAGTCTCTCACACAAAACTTATATACACCTTGCTACATACTCCCAATTGCTTTCCCCCTAATGAGACAGCCTACTCCCTCCCTCCACTCTCTTTTCATGTCCGTGCCACTAGCTTCTAACCCCCTCTACCCTCTCATCTCCCCTCCAGACAGGAGATGCCAGCATAGTCTCAAGTGTCCACCTGATCCAAGAAGCTCACTCCTCACCAGCATCCCTCTCCATCCCATTGTCCAGTCCAATCCATGTCTGAAGAGTTGGCTTCGGGAGTGCTTCCTGTCCTGGGCCAACAGAAGGCCTGGGAGCCATGACCATTAGGGTCCTTCTAGTCTGTCAGACCATTAAGTCTGGTCTTTTTACGAGAATTTGGGGTCTGCATCCCACTGCTCTCCTGCTCCCTCAGTGGTTCTCTGTTGTGTTCCCTGTCAGGGCAGTCATCGGTTGTAGCCGGGCACCATCTAGTTCTGATTCAGGCTGATGTAGTCTCTGGTTTACGTGGCCCTTTCTGTCTCTTGGGCTCATAATTACCTTGTGTCCTTGGTGTTTTTCATTCTCCTTTGGTCCAGGTGGGTTGAGGCCAATTGATGCATCTTAGATGGCCGCTTGCTAGCATTTAAGACCCCCAATGCCACTCTCCAAAGTGGGATGCAGAATATTTTCTTAATAGATTTTATTATGCCAATTGACTTAAATGTCTCCTGAAACCATGGTCCCCAGACCCCTGCCCCTGCTACGCTGGTCTTCGAAGCATTCAGTTTATTCAGGAAACTTCTTTGCTCTTGGTTTAGTCCAGATAAAATGTGATTTTTTTAAATGTCAAAATATTTTTTGTCTTTATGTTATTTGTGCACTTATATCTTTCTAGGTCTAAAATTCAAAGACTTAATATACTTCATGATAAATTCTTTTAACAGTTCAATTTATAAGTGTTCTTTTAAGGATCTGTTTTGTTTCCATTGGCTATTTGGAAAGGTTTTTTAGATATCACATTCGTATATCCACAATTTGCCCATGATTGCTTTGCTGAGACTACCATCTTAAGAGAATAGTTTGTATCTTTATATTAAAAAGCACAGAAAATAACGTCTATTGGAAAATCAGTTACATCTTTTTCTTACAAAAATTGTTTCTCAAGATAGATCATATGAATCTATAATTTAGATAGCTTATTTTAATTCCCTTTTCTTGGATTTTTATAAACCTTACAAATAATTCAAGTTTAGACCTCAGAGAAAACAATGTGATTTTTTGAAAAACTAAGTTGAGAACTTAAATTATGTTTGATGTAATTACTGAAATAAAGGCTATAAATTTCCCATAAATAAGCTATCCTTGTGCTTCTCATTTGGAAAATAGTATAAAATTTTGATTGGCCATTTTTAAGCAGCGTAAATGCATAAGAAGTAGAGAATTTTCTTCTCACTAATAATTAAACAACTCAGAAGCAGAAGTAATTAACATGAAATTTTTCTACTCCCTCTGTGATTTGGTGGCTAATTTAGTACTCCCAGGAAGTCAAGAAATAAGCTAGATGAAATGAGGCACCTAAGTACATTCTTCCCATTAAGAGATTTGGAAGTGGACTCAGTCTGCTTACAGATAAATATATGTTCTCAGAGTAAATCAGTTTCGACATGATTTCTCAAATAAACAAGGCAAAGCTTTCTTCTTCTTTAGCTCTCCCCCAAAAACTAAAAACAGCAGAGAATTCATAATTCATCACCCATTTGTACTTACAACGACAAAAATGGAGAGTCCCTCATTCACAAACCAGTTCCCCATGGTGGCAGAGGTTCAAAGCGTTGTGTCTGCCTTTCTACTACACTGTAAACTTCTTCTTCTCATGAGGAAATGAAAACAGCAGCCTCGGGCAATCTGTTTCCTTTTCTATTATCAGAAATTAGCTAATCATTGGTCAACCAAGAAACTTGTTTCCATAACAAATTTAAATATTTAACCCATAAAAACTACAGAAAAAGGGTCAGCCATGATCCAATCACAACTTGCAGGGTGAAAAATGAAACCAATTTCTACAACTGAGGGACAAATGGCAGTGAAATTTGTGGGATATATTTTACAGTTATAACTGGTTTAGACTAATCAGTTATCAATAGCAATTTTTAAAAATTACCTAACTAGCCATGACTGGGTGCTGGGTAAAACCCATGAAACAGGTGTGATACCTCTTGACAGGCTGGAGCAGTATTTACAGTTTTGTTGAAAAAGGGTAATGACAATAGTAATGGTTGGTATTTATAGAATGCTTACTATGTGCCATATAATGTTCTAAGCAACAGATAATAGATATATGTGTGTATACATGACATATATATGAATAAATGTCATATGCATATATATTTGTATATCAAATCACTTGATCCTTAAAACTCAACACTTATAAAAAAAAACATTGCTGTTGAGTTGATTGCAATTCATAGCGACCCTGTAGTTCAACTAGTATGATTACATTTACAGATTAGGAAACTGAGGCCCAGAGCAGTTAAGTTACTTGGTCAAGGTCACACAGGAAATAGTGAAGCTTGAAACCCAAACAGTTTTGCTCCAGAGTCTATGTTAAATGTGGTAGATGCCAGAAGCCAGCTGTAGTACTTTTTTTTTTTTCCTCCTAGGTGCTCCTCAGTCTTCAGGACATGAAAGAAACAAGAAGGCCAGGTGGTAACCCCACTATTTGATCAAATAATTGCAAAAGGGTGGTTGCACAGCAGATATAGATAATAGGGAAGTGAAAGAAGAAATTGGAGGAGCAGAAGGAAACAAGAGAGGAGATAAGAAGAGCCGTGAACTCTTCCGGCTGATGTCTATGAAGCACATGAGTCAGTCCCCCAAAATTATGACAATTAACAAAGTGATGTTGTTTTTATTTTTTAATGTTTAAGGAAAGGCACTATGACATTCATTGCTGTTGGAATATGTGTAACTCACATAAAGGGCTGTCAGCCTCCTGGCTCCATCCCATACAGAGATGAGTTCAAAGACAATGAAAACATGATTGTTACACAATCAAAACACGTGTTAGTCACTTGCCTCTGCTCCCAGATACAGTCCTCACCGTTTCCTTGCTCTGCTGTGATTCAGAAGGAATTATATTTGCCAGGGTTCTTGGCCCTCTGGCTTCTAATATGTTCAGTCAAATTGGAGGGTGAGAAGCAGGGAAGAAGTCAGAGTAGTTCTTCCCCTAGCTTTCTGATTCAAGTGGCATCTTGGAAATGGCTGTATCTCCACTGATGCCCCAGCTCCCATGAATCATCCCCTCTCTCTGTGGCACCAGCTCCTACTGGCCAGTACCACTGTAGTTCTAGCTCCCACCAGATGGCCCTGGCTTTTGGGCTTGAGTTACACTACCTCCTACCAGTTTCCCTCCAACCATGAGAGCTGGAGGGTAATTGCTTCTTGTAGTTGTTCGTCTTTATGTTGCCTGGACACCCTCTGCTTGAATTCTCTACTTTTCTATCACCCATGTAACAAATTACTGGTATGAAATTGCCTCTGTTGAAATATGGTGGTTTCTGTTTGCCTTACTGGACCTTGACTAATACAAAAAGCAATTCAGGCCTGTACTCATATTTTTAAGTCATTAAAGAAGGAAGGCATATATGCTTAATGAGTAAAAAATTTTAAAAATCTGCTCTCCCCATCTTTTCCCCTCTCAAACTCCTCCAAAGGGAGGACTGCTACTCCATCAAGCTCTTTGAAACTAGCCAAGTTTTCTCCTCTCTACCTGTTCCCCCCTTTTCTCTTCTCCTGCCTACTGGTTCGTCTTTCCTTTTCCTACTAAATCTTCAAGTCTATCCCACATTTTTCACCTACCTTCTGCTAGGAAGAGGGTTATAAATATTCATACACTATGAAATAATCTTCCCTGTTGCACATAAACCTATTTGTTTGAACATTTTCTGGCTCCCTTTTTCGTCCTTCACTGTTTGAGAATAAAAAAGGAATATTTTCCATGCATAATCAACTATTCCCTCCTATTGCTTTTTTCTCCTTTATAAAAATAATCACAGAGCTGTGAGCAGTGATTTCTTGAGAGCCTTAAGAACCTCAATCAGTTTCACAGCTGGAGAAAAAGAGATTGGTTGTGATGAAGAGTAAAATCTTTCTTTTATGGAAAGTAACTTTTTTGAGGAAAACATTGTTAAAGAAAATAATGTAATGCACACTACTCTTGGAGAGACAGGCAGAAGGATGGACAATGGAGGAACAGGTGTTAGTTGACTGGCATTGATTGGAGATGAAGAGTGAGGAAAATTGAGCCTCTGTGCTTTTAGCTAACAGCTTCTTTTCCCCCAATGTACCTTGGCTTCCATTGTCTTCTAAGCTGTTGGTGTCAAGCTAGACTGTGGTGAACATAAGGAAATACTCATCATCCCAGTAGGCAGTGATGACTAACACCCTCGGGCTTGTGTTTAAAATCCTAGACACCTCTGGCTGAGAGAAAAGAGAGAAGCAGACTCATATTTCCAGGCTATTTCCTGACTTTGTGCCTTGAGTAAAATTCTTTTTTGATCCATCAAATTAAAAATTAGGCTCCTAATTTGTTCTAAGAAGGCTGTGTGAAATTGTTGAAGAAAGGGAGGTACGTTTCCACACCAAGATTTGCAATGAATTTTGTTCCTGATGATGGTGAGAAATGGATTTCTGCACCTGTTTTCTCTGTTGTGCATCTACGTTTTTGCAATTGAATTATGATGCAGTCACAACAAGTCCTCAGCAGTTCTGTAGGGAGATCTGAAGCCAGGATGACCACTGAGATCTGTCCTGAATGTCCTAGGCCAAGGCATCTTTCTTCACTGAGACCATCCCTGTGACTGCCAAAAGTAGCAGAGTGAATCCTTCATTTCTGGGGGTGGATCTGGTTGGCACATCACAGTAGCCAACACAGGCACATATGACATAAATTCCCACCATCACCACTTCCTGCTTTAAAAAATTTTTTTGTGTGGTGAATTTCTACCACATATACCTAGAAGAGTCCTTACCAAAGCATGGTATATAGAAACCCACTTTTATTTCATAACCACAGTCTGAAAGGTTAGTGAAAGTTGGGTGAGGCTGCTGGGATAGCATCTAGATATTCT
Organism: Elephas maximus indicus; assembly: GCF_024166365.1. Taxonomy (NCBI): domain Eukaryota; kingdom Metazoa; phylum Chordata; class Mammalia; order Proboscidea; family Elephantidae; genus Elephas; species Elephas maximus. The sequence goes on from NC_064846.1 coordinate 137,664,622, forward strand.
ATATCCTGTTTGAGAGAGAAAATAAAGTAAAAGAAGAGACATTTAGGGAGAAAGGGGGAAATTTCCTGATCCAAGTGATCAAAGGCATTAACAGCATAGTTTTAACTAACATTCCATTTAATAGAAAGTAAAAATGTCTGGTGACAAAGATTTAAATTTTTTAACCTTATATATGTTAAATATGATTTCATACATTAATTCATTAGCAAAAGGAAGAAAATGAGGAAAGCATACATATTTTCTCAAATAATTGATTTGAATTAAAAATTTTCCAGTATGCCTCTGGTGGTAAATTTGTTATTTTCTCTTTTTTTGTCTTAAAAATGTTTACCTTTACTCCTAGGAATATATCCTGCAGAAATAAGAGCCATGACAAGAATAGACATATGCACACCTTGTTCACTGCAGCGTTATTCAAAATAGCAAAAACATGGAAACATGCCCATCAACAGATGAATGGATAAACAAATTATGGCATATACACACAATAGAATACTATAAAATGATACAGAACAATGATGAATCCGCAAAATGTCTCATAACATGGGTGAATCTGGAGGACATTATTCTGAGTGGAATAAGTCAATCACAAAAGGAAAAATATTGTATGAGATTACTATTATAAAAACCCAAGGAATGGTTTACACACAGAAAAAAAAACAATCTTTGATGGTTAAAAAGAAGGGGAGGAACGGGGAGGGGAAATCCACTAACTAGATAGTAGACAAGTTAACTTTGGTGACGTGAAAGAACACATGATATGGGGGAAGGCAGCACAATTTGATCAAGGCAAAGTCATAGAAGCTCCCTAGACCATCCAAACACATTGCTAGACCAAGTTACTGGGGCTGAGGGCTGCGGACCATGGTCTCAAGAGACATCTTGGTCAATTGGCATAACATAGTTCATAAAGAAAATGTTCTACATCCTACTTTGGTGAGTAGTGTTTGGGGACTTAAAAGCTATGAGCAGCCATCTAAGATACACCTATTGGTCCCATCACATTTGGAGCAAAGGAGATTGAAGGAAACCAAAGACACAAGGAAAATATTAGTCCAAAGGACTAATGGACCACATGAACCACAGCCTCTACCAGCCTGAGCCCAGAAGAACTAGATGGTGCCCAGCTACCACCACTGGCTGCTCTGACAGAGATCACAATAGAGGGGCCTGGAGAGAGCAGGAGAAAGATGTAGAACAAAATTTAAATTCACACACACACAAAGACCAGACTTACTGGTCTGACAGAGGCTGGAGGAAACCCCAAGACTATGGCTCCCAGACACCCTGCTAACTCAGAACAGAAGCCACTCCTGAAGTCCACCTTTCAGCCAAAGATTAGACAGGCCTGTAAAACAAACAATAACATACATGAGGAATGTGCTTCCTAGTTCAATGAAGTATATGAGATTAAATGGGAAACACCTGCCCAAAAGGAAAGACCAGAAGGCAGGAAGGGATAAAGAAAACTGGATGAATGGGCACGGAGAACCCAGGATGGAAAGGGAAAGGGGGAGAGTGCTGACACATTGTGGGGGTTGCAACCAATGTCACAAAACAATTTGTGTATAAATTTTTGAATTAAAAAATAATTTGTGCTGTAAACTTTCACCTAAAACACAATTAAAAAAAATGTTTTTAATTTACTTTTACAGACTTAAATCTAATTAACAACAGCTGATATTTATAAAGCATGCCAAGGAGCCCTGATGGCTCAGCGGTTAATTGCTGGCTGCCAACTGAAAGGTCGGCAATTTAAGCCCACTAGCTGCTCCACGGAAGAAAGATGTGGGAGTCTGCTTCTGTAAAGATTACAGCCTTGGAAACCCTACAGGGCAGTTCTTCTCTGTCCTATAGGGTTGCTACGAGTAGGAATTGACTGGATGGCAATAAGTTTTTGGGTTTTATGCATGCCACGTGGCTTATGTGCTTTGTTTCATTTATTTTTCACAATCATTAGGTATGTAAAATTATTGTATCCATTTGTGGTAGCCTGAATAACCCCCCTCCCCAGATGTACACGTTCTAATCCCCAGAACCTGTGAATATGCTATTATCTCATATGGTAAAAGGGACTTTGCAGATGTGATTAAGTTAAGGCTCTTGAGGTGGGGAGATTATCCTGAAATATCCAGGAGGGTCCAGTGTAATCACAAGGATCTTTATGAGAGGAAGCAGTAGAATCAGAGTCACAGAAAGAAGATAAAAGGATGGAAAGAGAGGTCAGAGAGGAAGAAAGATGCTGTGCTGCCGGCTTCAAAGATAGAGGAAGGGGCCACAAGCTAAGGGGTGTAGGTGGCCTCTAGAAGCTGGAGAAGGAAAAGAAGTAGATTTTCCCTAGAGCCTCCAGGAGAAGTTCAAGTCTGCTGACACCTTGATTTTAGCTTAGTAAAACCTGTGTCAGACTTCCAACCTGCAGAACTATGAGAAAATAAATTTGTGTTGTTTTAAGCCACTGAGTTTGGGGCAATTTGTTATAGCAGCCATTGGAAACTAATACACTATTTTAGAGATGAAAGATGCAAGCTCTAGGGAGATAAAGTAACTTGCCTAGAGTCCAAAGGCTACTTGAGTCCAGAGCCGGGGTTTGAATCTGGGCACTCTGTTGTATATTGTTGCTTATCCGAGCCACCAGAAACATTTTGTAAAGGTAGACCTTCACTGTAAACAGTAAAATTGTGTCATGAGCACCAGCTGCTGTCTCAAGGCCCCTGGCTTGAATTTGCTATGTTGTTCTCAGTTTGCAACATATAAAGTAACTCTTCCCCACAGGGATGGTCATAAAAGCCCTTCTGACATCCCAAATGTTGCTGACAGGTTCCTGTAGTAGACACACATGTGAAGAACCAGCTCAGCCTGAGAAGCCTGAAGAAGTTTTTGTTGAGCAACAGGCGTTAGGTCCCTACAACCAGTTTGTGCATATTTCAGCTGGATCTGAAAGAGGAGAGCTCTGTCTCTGAGTCTCCTGCATCACTTTGCCTTATGCCAGGATATACCTGAGCTCCCTTAGTCCCACTCTGGGCAGTTAGCAAAGAATCACCCCTATGAATATGTTAACAGGTAACTTAAGTGAGAGAAAAGGCTTACGCATTTCACTTGACCCTGGGTCCACCTTCCTTGATTCTTTCAGCCAATATTGTTTGGCCTGACTATCTGCTAGTGAGAAAGTGTAGATGTTTTATACAAACACGTGTAGTCTCAGGCAAAAACTTGATATACGTAACCACATGCTTTGGTTTCCTAAGACTGCCATAACAAAATGGGTACCCACAAGATGGGTAGCTTTAAAGAACAGAACTTTATTGTATTACAGTTCTAGAAGCTAGAAGTCTAAATCGGGGTATTGGCTATGTCAATTCCTTCTAGAGAGGAACTCTTCCTAGCTTCTGGTTTCTGACGGCACCCCTTGGTGTTCCTTTGCTGCATGTGACTTTGCCTGGCTTCTTCCTCTGCGTGTGACTCTGTTTCTGAGTCTGCCCTCTTCTATCAGACAGGATTCAGAAAAGATTAGAGTTAGAACCCACCTTACTCTGATATGATTTCATTAACTTAACTGATAACATCAGAAAGAAAAACCCTATTTCCCCAAACAAGGCCACGTTCACTGGTGTGGAGGTTAGGACTTCCAACATATTTTGGCGGGGGGGGCACAATTCAATCCATAACCACAGTATAATTATCAAAATTAGGGCATGTAACATTGATAAACCACACCTGTTGCCGTCGAGTCAATTCCGACTTCATAGTGACCCTATAGGACAGAGTAGAACTGCCCTGCAGGGTTTCCAAGGAGTGGCTGGCTGGTAGATTCGAACTGCCAACCTTTTGGTTAGCAGCCAAACGCTTAATCACTGTGCCACCAGGGCCCCTGTAACAAACGTTGATAGAGCATTATTATCTAATCTAAAGTCCATATTCAGATTTTGCCAATTGTCCCAATGTCCTTTTTTTCCGATTGTTTTGGTTCAATAACCAATTCAGTTATCAAATCTCTTTGGTCTTCTTTAATCTGGACCAGTTCTTCAGCCTTTTTTTTTTATTCCACTACATTGATATTTTTGAAGAATACAGACTATTTTGTAGGCTGTCCCTCATTTGAAGTGTGCCTGATGTTTCTTCATGACTAGATTCAGGTTATACATCTTCAGCAGGAATATCACAGAAGTTACCTGGGTCTTTCTCAGTGCATCATTATCAGGAGGCACGTGACACTGGTTTTTCACATTGTTGGTGATGGACTTGTGCTTGGGAAATACACACTGAAGTGTTTAAGAATAAAGGGTCATGATGCAGGTGACTTATTCTCAAATAATTCAGAAACAAATAATAAGGAGAGAGAGGAAATGGTAATTTAAGTCTTTTTGTTGTCGTTGGGCGCCATCGAGTTGATTTTCTACTCATAGCGACCCCATGTGACAGAGTAGATTTGCCTCATAGGGTTTTCCTGTAATTTTTTATGGGAGCAGATCACCAGGTCTTTCTCCTGTGGAGCCACTGGGTGGGTTCCAATTGCCAACCTTCTGTGAGTATGACAAAATGTAAATAGTAAACCTGTGTCAAGGTATGCTGAAGTTTTTTGTACTATCTTTGCAATTCTTCTGTATGTTTGAATTTTTCAATAAGTTTTTTTTTTTTAATCTGGCATATCACAAGCTTTCTGGAGTATGTATGGTTCGCTCTGGGAGTTGGGGGGCAGAATCAGTCTTGAGGGGAAGCTGCTCTTTTGCAAGAGAACACACTTTGATGAGCTTTTTGGTAATGCAAGGGCACTGCCTGGTCCAGGGGTTAGAGATAGTCAGAGAAGGTCTAAGCTGCTCAGCACAGTAAAATGAAAGGATGACGTCCTTGGGTGGAGAAACAGTGTTATTTGATTTGAAGCTTGTGCTGGAAATTGTGGAAGACATTGTTGTGGTGGACAGAAGTGGTTCTTACAGAGATGAAGAATAGGCCCCAGAGTAGGACAGAATGTCTGGCCCAAGAGAGGAGGAACTTAGGGAAAAAGGATACACAATAATGATTGCTGGTTTTTCCTTTCCTGTATTGTAATTTCTTTTTATTGTCTGTATGTCTTCAGTAAAGCTGATTAACAAGCATAATACAGAATCGGTCTTGAATTATTGGTCATCTGGGGAGATAAGGCAGAAGCTTTCCATTGGGTGAAGGAGACCAGAGAGGGCTGAGCCAGCAGGGAGAAGAAATGATGACATGGCAGGAAGTGATCCGGAGGAAGAGCCAGAGACAACCATGAGGATGTCAACAGTCTGGGAATTCCTGGAAATACTTGGGAAAGGACACTAGACTTCCAGCTGTTCCCTCGAATTGTAATAAGGGAGACTAAATGTACCTGGGGAACATGATTTTACACAGGAAAGCAAAGTTCTTTTGCCACGTATGGGCCACATGCAATAAAAGGCAAAAAAATATATTTCAATAGTTTATTCAAGTCCAAAGGACAGGGTGGCAGCCACCTTTTACTGCAATAGTCATCAGAAGAATAGCCATTTAGCAAGGCAAAGTCATTCATCGCAGATGAGGAAGATCAAGATTAAGGGTTATCCCATGTCTGTACCTTCAGATTTTGCTAATTTATGGACTATTTAGGGGGAAAACAACAACAAAGCAGAGAATGAATATTTATTTTATTTTAATGCAGTGATATTATTCATCTGTAGACTTTTGTGAGATGTACTGAATTGCTCTCTAAGACTGAGATCTTAGTAATTAAACACTCGAAGAAACTCAACCAGTAAAATTCAAATGAATCATGAAGGTTTTACTTTCTCACTAATATGAAAAGGCAGCTGCACCACCGAACTGGAAATTATAGGTGTGAAGTGTGAATACTGCTGATGGCTTAAGGAAGTGAAGATATTCAGTCTCAAAACGAACATGTAGATAATTCAGGGACTGCACTCATTTCCCCTGCTAAGCTCCCCGAGCTCAATGGATTAACAATTTTTAACAAAGGCAAACCTTTTGGTGGATATGAAGCCACAACTGAAAAAAAAAAAAAGATTTGATGATTATGAATGACATTTTAAATTTCTGAAGTTGCCTTTAACCTTTAAATACCTGTATAGAGAAGCCTGGGTGGCACAAGTGGTTTGTGATTGGCTACTAACCTAAAGGTTGGCGGTTTGAACCTACCCACAGCAGCACCACAGAAGACAGGCCTAGCGAACTGCTTCTGTAAAGATTATAACCAAGAAAACCCTATGAAACAGTACTACTCTGTAACTACTCTGTCACCATGAGTTGGAATCTAACTCAACGGCAATTTTTTTTTTAAATCTATACATTTGTATACCTATCAGCCCCGTCAGTGCAATTTAGTTTTAAAAGTACTGATTGGGCTTAAAAATTAAATATGCCCATAAAAAAGGCAAAGGATCCATGGAATTATGGTGCACTCAGAACTTCCATAAAACATCTGGTAATATGGCCCAGTGATGATCAATGCTTGGTTCTCAGGTGATGCTATACAAAATTTGCCATCATTAATGAAACAGCTGAAATAAAAAAGGCACCATGAGCAATGAAAGCCCACAGTCAAACTGAGGTATTCTCCAGCTATAGCCACTCCACGTTTTCCCAGAATTGTTTATTCTGTTAAATACCAATGTGGCAGACATTGTTTTTGACTCTCCCAAATATTTTCTCAATTCTTTCCTCTCCTATATCTCAATACAAATCATGGAAAAAAAAACTTTCTCTCCCAATCTTTTTTACAACTATTCTAACAATTTTCCAAGGGGAGGTAAATCATTCTGGGGAAATATTTTATTTTATTAAAACATTTATATTAAAAAAATAAAGACAGTGATGTCAGCAAAAATGCCAGAGTTGAGAACTCCAGAGGCCCATCCTCCTCAAAATCACACACACACACACAGAGAAAGAGAGAGACACACACACAGAGACACAGACACACACAGAGACACAGAGACACAGACACACACACATATACACACACACACACACACACACTGGCAAAAACAGAATAAAGCTCATCAGAACTCTAGAAGATAGTCAAAGGTTTACAGCAACCAAGTGGATGCTTAACCAGGACAAAGGCCACTGAAACATGGTAGGCAAGTTGTAGGGTAATGCTATTCATCTATATGCATCCCCTCCCTAATGGAATCAGCTTTGCTCTTCCCCGAAGCATGCTGGGGATGAATTCGGGATGGACTCGGGCTAAGGTACAAGGCCGGGAGTGGTATGACTGGGCCAGCGGCCAAGGCCGAGGAATGCCTTAGCAACAGGAAGGAAAATATCTGGGCCTGGACGTGAAGTCCCTGGGAACACTGACTGCCCAAGGACGTGGTAGAAAACAATGAGCCTTGGTCCCAACTGAAATGGTATATAAGCTTGGGTCCCTTGTTAGGTGGTTGTGGAAAATACTCCAGCCAGCCGCCACTGGGGAGCAGCTGCTTGGCCGTGTCAGTAAGTTTCCCTGAATAAACTCATGAACCTGGAAAGGGCTACATGTCAGTTCTTCAGATTATCTGCCAGGACACACAGTGAAAGTCTTTCCTTGCTGGGGCTGTCCCCCGAAACAAGTCTTGTATTATTTTAAGTTACCCTTGCCCCACTGCTCTCCCCAGCACAACGGTAATCTTGAAGACAGCAGCCCACGTTTCCAGTGTGGGTACCAGCGATTAGTGTTTAATAAAGTTCAGTAGAAGCCAAGGTTAACTATCTTTCTGCAACATGATGTGCTAGACATTCCTAAACCTAAAAAAAAAAAAAAAACCATTGCCCTCAAGTCAATTCCAACTCATAGCATTCCTAGGGAAGAAGAAAAAGAGTGAAAGAAAAGGATGACCTCTAGCTTCTTGAGGTTTGGCCATTTATCTGAACAGGATGGTCTTGGAAGCGGGTAGTATACAGCTTAATTATGTGGTATGATTTTGTAGGATTTGGGAAGGTTCCTTGCCCCATCCCTACCTCACAATTCAAAGAATCATACAATAAACTCACAGAAAATAAAAATACCTTATTTGGCATAGAAGGTAAAGTACTTGTTCATCTTAGATGGATAAGTTTCTTTATTAAAAGCAATATTTGATGGGAAAAGAGAGCATTTTCTCCATAACAGTGCTGAGTACTTGAGGAGGCTAGGAAGGTTCACAATGAAATCACGACAAATAATTATTAAGGTGAAATTCTGGACTGGATCCTTTTGCTCAACTGGACAATATTGGAACAATTGGTAAAACTTGAATGGGGTCTGAGTATTAGATGAAAATATATGTTTATTCCCCAATTTTTGATAGTTGTGTTGTGGTTATTAGAATAATGTCTTAGTTTGTATAAAATATGTCTTAGTTTGTAGAAAATATGTCTTAGTTTGTAGAAAATATATAGTAAAGGGCAGGAGATCACATTGGCAATTTATCCACAAATGGTTCAGGAAATAAAAGTTATTTGTACTATAGTTGCAACTTTTCTGAGTTTGTGATTGTTTCAAAACAAAACAGATTCAAAAAATCTACTTAGACCCAAAGACAGAACATTAGTAGAAAAGCAGAAAAGAACTTTACAGTAAGTATATTTAATATCCTCAGGGTACAAAAATAGTCATCTAGAGATAATGGAAATGAAAATGTTGATTGTTGAAATAAAAATTCAATAAATGAACTGAATAACAATGAGCACTGCTGAGTAGCAAATTACTAAGCTGGAAAATTGAAACAAAGGAAGTCTCCTCCAATATAACATAATAAGGCCAAAACTTGTCACTTGCTAATATGTGTTCTAAATAGAAAAGAAAGAGGAACATGTAGAAAATATATGAGGAAATAGAAATAATATATAATGAAGTATAGAATACATGAGAAAAATTTCTAGAACTGACCAAAATATACATTTTTGTCTTAGCCTGGTTCCATAGAAAACAGAACCTGAGGGTTAGTTAGAAGGTGTAAACCCAAAGCAACGAGGGTGAGAAAAAAGGAACATGAAGCAAAGAAGATGTGAAGAAATGCGATGTTATGTGTTATTTTGCTGGCCACTTCTTTGCAATGAACCACAAAGACTCAGCAGATCCCTACTGAGCAGGCGCAAACGACTTCTCCAGACACCTGGAAGGCAAAACTACACCTCAGGACAGTTCACAGTGGGGAAAAAGGTAGTGGTGGGGGAGACATATCTACTAGACTCCCTCCTGCTTCCAATTTTTCATTAGCCAAGGTTTACCCCATGGGAGCTTCTCCCACACTTTAGAAATGCATTATTCAGGCCCTCACCACTGCCTCAGGAAACCAGATCCTACACCCAGTGGTATGACAATTTCACCTTGAGTCATGAAGTGGAGGGGTGAGAAGAAGCACCAGTGCAGAGACGTGGAGTGAGGCTTTTCTGGGTGGAACCCCAGGAGCCAATGACAAAATCTTCCTGTAATACATACTCAACAGTCACTGCTTCACCAGGCAGAAAGAAAGAGGTGTCAAGGAATCCACAAAGGCATCCACTGTCCAGTGCAGACCATATACTAAAAACATATGCTAAGTACTGATCAAGATAAATTTTTGAAAAGTGATTTCATACCTAGACAGAGTGTAATTCATATTTCAGATTACCGGGCATTTTTCTTTTTACCGGAAAACATTCTGAGAGAAAAAATACCTACAAATGATTGACAACGTGACCGCCATCAGAATTGTCATCAGCATCCTTAGGTAAAGGGGGTAATGGAATAGTGTCTTCTAAGTACTGAAGGGGAAACCCTGGTGGCGTAGTGGTTAAGTGCTACAGCTGCTAACCTAGAGATCGGCAGTTCGAATCCGCCAGGTGCTCCATGGAAGCTTTACGGGGCAGTTCTACTGTGTCCTATAGGGTCGCTATGAGTCGGAATCGACTCGACGGCAGTGGGTTTAGTGGAAGTACTGAAGGAAAATAACTCTGCACTCAGATTTCAGTACCCTGCTCAGCTTTGTTTCAAATATGAGGCAAAGATAATCTCAGACAGACAATGATTCAAAACACTCAACCATTAGAGACCCTCTATAAAATATCACCTGGTATATTTACTCAAGGAGAAAAACATATCCGTGAAAAGTGAGTCAAAAAAGATGCAAATCAAAATCACAATGAAATACCATTTCACTCTCACTAGGATGGCTAAGATAAAGAAAAAAACAGAAAATAACAAACGTTGGTGAGGATGCAGAGAAATTGAAACTCTTATTCATTGCTGGTGGGAATGCAAAATTGTACAGCCATTGTAAAAAACAGTGTGGTAGTTCCTCAAAAAACTAGAACTATAACTACCATACGACCAGCAATTCTACTCCTAGGTATATACCCAAAGGATTTGAAAGCAGAGATTCCAAAAGAGATTTGCTGTAAAAATGGCATGGGGAAGGTGTCTGACTTCCTCCAAACCCACAACGGGGAAGAGAACCACGATAAACAGCCCAAGGCTGATTTCTACAAGGTGGAGGTCAGATATACCTCCTACCTCTACCATGTCTACCAGTTCTGACACCAACTGTCCCTACTACAGCACTCTCTACTGGGTTTGATAATTCATTGCAGTGGCCACACAGAACTCACAGACCATACTGATAATTATGGGGTTTATTAGGAAGTAACAGATTACAATTCAGGCTCAGGAACAATCAGGATACATTTCCTCCATCAGCATAGCCTCGCAGGCACGCCTCTCCCTGGCCCTCAGTCTCTGCCCAAAGGCACTCAGCTGTCTCCTCTCTGCTCTGGAATTGGCTCTCTTTTAAGGCAAAACTGACCAATCCCCTTGGTAGCCATAATTACCCTATAACAATCACAGGGGTGGGAATTACAAGCCCATGGCTAGAAAGACCACACACAAAAGTAATTAATTGCACAACAGGCCACCCCTTGGCTTTTCTAGCCATGGCTCTTTCATATTCAGAGGATAACTTCCCCCTCTCAACCATTTTACCAGTCCAGAACAGTCATTAACAATCAGTCTGTCAGTAGGGCAGTCCTCAGGGTGAGGTCACTCAAGTACTAGCCATTCGGGTTTGCTGCAGGTAGCCATCTGATTTGGTCAGGCTCTCCAACAGTTTGTCTCATCTTCACCTTTCCTGGCCTCTGATAAAATTTAACTGAGAGAAGATTATTCCCTTGCTCTGAGCCTCACGAGGTATTAGCTTAAGCAAAACCTTTAAGGGACTTTAGGTTCAGCCACTGTACTCCAGTCCAGCAGTGCCTCCCCCTTAGTCCACTTTTTCACACTCACAGCTTCTACAATTACAGTTTTTACAATCACAACCCTGTTGACAATCAACATTCACAGCTGAATCATATAATCCTATCAGTGTCTTTCCCTACCCTCTCTTCCCCAGACCCATTAGGAGAAGAGACATCTAGTCAGTGGGGATCCTCCCTGGTCCCCCTCATTTGATGTAAACACATTCATGAAAGTGTGTAAGCCAGCCACTTCATGCCTTTATCTCCCTCGTTTTAGATAGCTAATGTTTAAATTGTCCATCCCTATTGTTTTTTTTTATCCCTATAATAAAAAAAAAAATTCAAACCAGTACTCTGAGGAGACAACCATGTCCTTTGGTCTTAAAGTATCTTCAGTTCTAGCTGGAACTTTGAGTATCTGCACCCACAAGCAAAGTCCAGCCCAGAGCAAGCCACCAAATTGTAGCAATCTACACCAGCTCCCAGTGTCAAACATCTTTTTCTTCATTTGGTCAGATCTGGTCAGCTCATCCCTAGCCATCCCTAGGTCACAGTGGGTAGTAGCCTCAGGCTCAAGAGTTCACACACAGTTCAGATAGTACCTTCACACTTCCATCCCTAGACCCCTTGAGCTATGTCAATGGGTTCCACCCATAAACTTAGTCCACATACAACTCCCTTTATTTCTGACCAGCCAGCCCTTCCTCTCACTCTCTCATCTCTAGCCCCTGTGGGCTAGGTCAATGAGTGCCAATGCAACATGTTCAAACACAGCCTGTCTATTGCTTCACTTTCCTCACTTCCACTCGTTGAGTGGACCCAGGTGGCCGCCACAAGCGAGCAGACCAAGCTATGTACTTTCTGGCTCCCTTTAACTTCCAGTCCTGGAAGGGGGTTCCTTCCAGTCGGCACTGACTCTCTGCCTTGATGCACACCACTTGTTCAAAATTCAAAAAGTGAAACGGCCATTTTTTTCCTGTAAGTTCTTCCTTCAAATGCAAATATTTCATTCTCCCAGCAGTTCTGGGTGATTCTGCATATCTTTTCAAATGCATATATGGGTGGGGCTTGGGTTTTAGACCTAAGGCCCCCACCAATACAGAGGGCAACTACATTCAAACAGCCTGTTTCTCTCAGGCAAATCCTTGTCCCCCTTTAGCATATCTAATTAAATATTGGCTGAAGGCAGAGTTACAAGCTCTCTGTAACCTATAATACCCAATATTCATTTCTAGCATACATTTTAGTCTGCTGTACAACATTGTAGAAAAAATAAATTTTTTTTTTACAATTAGGTAGGAGAAGCATTCAATATCCATAGCACATTCAGATAAATGCATAATCCTAAACACATAGCCTTATTTTTCAAAACCATATATTCCAGCGAGTCTGGGCTGTTGCAGTGAAACCCATCATTCAAACACCAAATAAGCAAATAATTTCTTTTATAAGGATCAGCACAAAGATAATTAAGGATAGAGTTGCACAGCCGATTATTGTAATTGCCGTCAATAAGCTGTATACCTGTAAAAATTTGAATTGGCAAAATTGTGTGATAGATACATTTACAACAATGACAAAAAAAAAAAGAGTAGCTGCTGAGGCTGCTTGCATACAACCAAACACCTCAGGGAATTTGGTTTCTTGGTTTGGAGGTTTAGGGTCATGGTTTCATGGGACCATCCCAGTTAATCGGCCTAATAATGTGTTCAGTGCTTCTGTTCTCGCATAATGCCTAGAGTCTTAAAAGCTTGCAAGCAGACACCCAAGTCACGACAATTAATCTCTATGCACCTGGAGCAACAGAAGAAGGAGAGTCAGGAATAGGAGTGTGTGGAGTGTGCGGCTAATTGCCTCCATGAACAACTGCCTCCTTTGCCATGAGACCAGAAGAACTGGATGGTGCCCGGCTACCATTACCGAACATTTTGATCAAAGATTCCATAGAAGAATCCTGATCAAAAGGAGGAAAATGTAGAACAGAATTTCAAATTCTCAGGGACTCTAGTCTTTCTGGAGTCATGGAGGGTGGATGAGCCCCTGAAACTATTGCCCTGAGATAATCTTTGAACTGTAAAACAAAAATATGCCCTGAAGTCATCTTAAAACCTAACAATAATTGAACTCAACTAGTAGAGAATGTCTGCTTTGAGCATTGTGCTCTTTTAAGACCTATCTATGTGGAAAAAAAATTTTTTTTTATGTGGGATCAACTTGACAACAGCAATGCGAAATATTAGATAGGAACCTTGGGGGGGCAGTGAGTTTATGTCAATGAATGAAGAATGACTCAGAAAAGGAGGGTGAGAGTGGTTGCACAACTCAGAGAAGGTAATCAATGGTACTAAATTGTACATGTAGAAACTGTTGAATTAGTGTATATTTTCAACAACAACAAAATAAATAAAATTTAGAAAAAAATCTAAAATTTATTCTTGGGTTAGAATGAGTGTCAAGTGTTGAAATAAGAGTGGACAATCCAGAAATAAAATTCCAGAAAATATTGACTTGGAAGGTAGTGTTGAATGAAGGGAAGGAATAGAGAAAATTAAAAGCTTTCTAAGTTTCTTTGTTTTGAGAGGAAAGACTAGGCACTTTCTAATTTTACCTATTTGAAGAAAAATCTAGGTTTGATTAAGTTCTTAAAAATTTAAGGGAAGTTACTCTTAGAATAGAAATATAACACATAATGTTCAAACCATTAAATGAAAAAATAAAGAAAAGCTCCTACTACTGAAAGGCAGAAAAGTGATAAATTAACTGAAATAGCATGTGAAGAAGAAATGACAAAATAAGATGGCAAGAATAATCCAAATATTTCAGTAATTGCAACAAAATTAAATGGACTAAATATACCAATTTGGAAAAAAAAAACAGAAACTCATATCTGTTAAGAACAAACTTGATAGCTATGTTTCAAAATTGTATCTAAAAAAACATGATCAGATAAGTAAAAAATAAACTGATGCAAAAAGATATGTGTTCTTTATACTATAAATTCAAAATACATAAAGCAAAAACTGATATAACCACAAGGAGACAATGTAATCTACAATCGTAAAAACCAAAATTCCGTTCCTGTCGAGTAGATTCTGATGCATAGTGACCCAATAGGACAGAGTAGAAATGCCCCAAAGGGTTTCCATGGAGTGGCTGGTGGATTCAAACTGCCCACCTTTTTTTGGTTAGCAGCCACAGCTCTTAATCACTGCGGCAACAGGGCTCCACAATCATAATTTTTAAAAAACCGAAAAACCAAACCCAGCGCCGTCGAGTCGATTCCGACTCATAGCGACCCTATAGGACGGAGTAGAACTGCCCCATAGAGTTTCCAAGGAGCGCCTGGCGGATTCGAACTGCCGACCTCTTGGTTAGCAGCCGCAGCACTTAACCACTATGCCACCAGGTTTCCACAATCATAGTAAGGAGTCAGTAAATTAATGTATCTTTCTGAAAAACTGAGCTCAAGTAGGCAAAAAATAAGGCAATACAATATTAAACAGCATGTGTGATCAAATACATATAGAGAAACATTTATACCTAAATTATAGAAATTTCACATTCCCTCTTTGAAACACGTGTAGAGCATTTACACAAATTGATCAAATAATAGTCTACAAAGGAAATAAAAATCCAGTATATGTTCACAGACAACAATGCAATTTTTTTCACAATGCAATTTTATTTGAAATTAATAAAAATTAGCCCCAACGGCACTGGGTTGTTTTTTGGGTCTTCTTAAATACAAAGATATTTAAAAATACAAGTAATTTGGGGGTTAAAGTGGAAATCAAAATAATAGTTATAAGCTATGTGAAATGGAATGACAAGTTCACTACCAAAACCTGTGTGGTTGCCGTTAGGTACCCTCAAGTCGATTTCAACTCATAGCGACCCCATGTGACAGAGTAGAGCTGCCCAATAGGGTTTTCTACGATGCAATCCCTACCGGAGCAGATTGCCAGGTCTTTACCCTGAGGAGTCACTGGGGGCAGCAGGGAGGGAAGGGGTGAGCCACCAACCTTTTAGTTATAGCCCAGCACTTAATCTTTGTGCCACTAAAATTCCTTATCAAAATCTGTAGGATGTGTCTAATTTATAAATAATTTATATAAAATGAGAAAAATGAAAGTAAACCAAGCTTTCAGTTTAATAAATTAAGGTTTAAAAAGAAAATAAATGTAACCCAAATAAAAAAGAATTTAGGTAAAAGGAGATATTCATTGAATAAAAGATAAATATCTGATAGAATTGAACATAAAAAACTGGTCCTTAGAATAAACAATAAAATAAATGGATCATTTACAATACAAGTATGATAAAGGAAAAGGAGAGAAATATGAATAAAGGACATTAGGAACAAGTGTAAAATATTTCCATCAGTAATTTTAAAATGATAAAGAGGACATTATATGCAATTTATATTTACAAATTTGAACATAGAAAAATATATTTCATTCAAAATAGTAAAAACATGTTTTCAAAGAAGTATTCAAGAAGGAAGAAATGCACAAGAACTATGTACTTAAGACTATAAATTGTTACAGAAAATCTAAGTGATGATTTGATTAAATTAAATAGAATTCCAGTCAAAGTCTCAGGTGGAATTTTCACAGACCTTAATAAGCTAATTTTAAAAATTCATATGAAATCATGTAGAGGGAGGTTTTGTTCTACCAGATGTCAAAATGTATTATAAAGCCATGGTAAATAAAACAGTGTGATAATGACATAGGCAGAGACGAATAGGCTAATGCAAAATTAGAGAGGCCAGAAAGAGACTCATATATGGGAATTTAGTGTAAGATAACAGTGACATTTCAATTCGATGAAGTAAGAACACACTACTCAATAAATGATGCTGAGACATCTGGCTATTTACCTGTATTAAAAAAATTGTCATAATCTTACATCGAACCCAGAGATGGATTTATACTGTGAAACAAATGAAGCTTCCCCAACGTGTCTGTCAGTTTGTCTTACCGTGGGGGCTTGCGTGTTGCTGTGATGCTGGAAGCTATGCTGCTGGTATCCAGATACCAACAGGGTAACCCATGGCAGACAGGTTTCAGCTGAGCCTTCCAGACTAGGAAGAAGGACCTAACAGTCCACAGAAAAGAATTAGCCAGTGAAAACCTTATGAATAGCAGTGAAACACTGTCTGATATAGTGCCGGAAGATGAGCCCCCCACGTTGGAAGGCACCAAAAGACAACTGGGGAAGAGCTGCCGGCTCAAAGTAGAGTCGACTTTAATGATGTGGATGGAGTCAAGTTTTCAGGACCTTCATTTTCTGATGGGGCATGACTAAAAATGGGAAGAAACAGCTGCAAACATCCATTAATAATTAGAAGCTGGAATGTACGAAGTATGAATCTAGGAAAATTGGAAATCGTCGAAAATGAAATGAAATCCATAAACATCAATATCCTAGGTATTACTGAGTGGAAATGGACTGGTATTAGCCATTTCGAATTGGACAATCATATGGTCTACTCTGCCAGGAATGACAGCTTGAAGAGGAATGGTGTTGCATTCATCAACAAAAAGAACATTTCAAGCTCTATCCTGAAATGCAGCGCTGTCAGTGATAGGATAATATCCATACGCCTACAAGGAAGACCAGTTAACATGAATATTATTCAAATTTACGCACCAATCCCTAAGGACACAGATGAAGAAATTTGAAGATTTTTGCCACCTTCTGCATTCTGAAATTGAACATGCAACCAGGATGCATTTATAATTACTGGTGATTGGAACGTGAACGTTGGAAACGAAGAAGGATCGGTAGTTGGAAAATATGGCCTTGGTGATGGAAATGATGCTGGAGATTCCAAGATAGAATTTTGCAAGACCAAGGACTTCTTCATTGCAAATACCTTTCTTCACCAGCATAAACAGCAAGTATATACATGAACCTCACCAGATGGAATACATAGGAATCGAATCAAGTACATCTGTGGAAAGAGATGATGGAAAAGCTCAATATAATCAGTCAGAACAAGGCCAGGGGCTACTTTGGAACAGACCATCAATTGTTCATATGCAAGTTCAAGTTGAAACTGAAGAAAATTAGAACAAGCCCACGAGAACCAAAGTACGACCTTGAGTGTATCCCACCTGAATTTAGAGGCCATCTCAAGAATAGATTTGACGTGTTGAACTCTGATGACCGAAGGCCAGACAAGTTGTGGAATGACATTGAGGGCATCATCCATGAAGAAAGCAAGAGGCCATTAAAAAGACAGGAAAGAAAGAAAAGACTGAAATGGATGTTATAAGAGACTCTGAAACTTGCTCTTCAACGTTGAGCAGCTAAACCAAAAGGAAGAAATGATGAAGTAAAAGAACTGAACAGAAGATTTCAAATGGCGGCTCGAGAAGACAAGGTATTATAATGACATGTGCAAAGACCTGGAGATAGAAAACCAAAAGGGAAGAACACACTCAGCATTTCTCAAACTGAAAGAACTGAAGAAAAAATTCAAGCCTGGAGTTGCAATAGTGAAGGATTCCATGGGGAAAATATTAAATGACACAGGAGTTAT
The DNA here is from genome assembly GCF_024166365.1 of Elephas maximus indicus. Classification (NCBI taxonomy): domain Eukaryota; kingdom Metazoa; phylum Chordata; class Mammalia; order Proboscidea; family Elephantidae; genus Elephas; species Elephas maximus. Next base: position 137,682,353 of record NC_064846.1, read on the forward strand.
CAAAAGAAGATGGAAGGAATACACAGTCATTATACGAAAAAGAATTGGTTGACATTCAACCATTTCAATAGGGAGCATATGATCAGGAACTGGTGGTACTAAAGGAAGAAAGTCAAGCTGCTCTGAAGGCATTGGCAAAAAAACAAGCCTCCAGGAATTGATGGAAAATCAATTGAGATGTTTCAACAAACAGATGCTCACTCGTCTATGCCAAGAAATTTGGAAGACAGCTACCTGGTCAACTGACTGGAAGAGATCCATATTTATGCCTATTCACAAGAAAGGTGATCCAACTGAATTCGGAAATTATCAAACAATATCATTAATATCACACGCAAGCAAAATTTTGCTGAAGATCATTCGAAAGTGGCTGTAGCAGTATATATCGACAGGGAATTGCCAGAAATTCAGGCCGGATCCAGAAGAGGATGTGGAGCCAGTTCTGTAGAAATTCCTTCATCCATGGGACAGAGATGAATAGGAAATCAAATGCCCGAGATTCCATCACCTTTGTCTGCCTCCCGCAGCACTGCAAGCCCTGAGGCAGTTCATCTTCCGGGAACAAACAAAGAAACCAAACCCGTTGTTGCTACGGAGTTGATTCCAACTTATAGTGACCCTACAGGACGGAGTAGAACTGCCTCATAGGATTTCCAAGGAGCGCCTGGTGGATTCAAACTGCCGACCTTTTGGTTAGCAGCCGTAGCTCTTAACCACTGCACCATGAGGGTTTCCAGTAGGGTTGGAAGGAGGGTACATTTCAGCAGTAAAATATGAAGAGTATGGACAATGGTGTGCTGGTAAATGTTTAACAAATGGATATCTGAAGGTGGAGAGGGAGACCTGGTTTGTAGCATTTGCCAGTTTCTGTGGTGTAAATACTCCCACCATGGCCTATTTCAAGGATAGTGTGTTTAATAATCATCTCTGAAATTTCTGAAAATTTAACAATTTGCTATCACAGGCCAGTACGAGATGGCTCCAGCATATGGCTGAGTGGACGAGATTGAGATAAACTGGCTAGATGAACAAGTAGGGACCAGAATATGTAGCAGTTTGTAATTTATCCTAAAGATAATGATGATTCATTGAAGGTTGTTAAGAAGGGGAATAAGGTGACCACATTTGTGTTTTAGAAAGAACACCATGACTTCAATGAAGAAAATGGATAGGGGGAGAGGTCTGTAGGCAGGAATAAAAGTTAGGAGGCTACTGAAGTTGTCTAGTTGAGTATATAAATTGGCTATTACTGTGTTTTATTACTCCAAAACTCAGTGGCTTTAAACAACATCCAATTATGATTTCTCACCAATCAGCGGATAAGGTGGAAGTTGGGTGAGCTCAGGTGGGCAGTTCTGCTAGCCTTGGCTGGACTCACTCACCCATCGGCAACCAACTGGGCGTCAACTGATCTAGACAGGGTTCAGCTGGGCATGGCTCCTCCCCACATGTCTTTTGTCTGCCTCCTGGTGCCAGTAAGAAAATCTGGCCTTGTCTTTCTAATAGACACAGAAAAGGTACAAGAGAGCAAGGCTAATTAGATAAACATGTTTTCAAGCCTCTCTTAGCATCACATCTGCTAACAGCCCATTGGCCAAAGCACACCACATGGATGAGTTCAATTCCAAAGGGCAGGGAAATAATATTTCATTCTTTGATGGGAGAAGCTGTCAACTCACATAACAAAGGGTTTGGACATAGGGTGGGGTGAAGAATTGGGACCACTAACACAATCTGTCATGCAGGAAATTGTCTTGATGAGATGGTAGCCTCCATGTGCATTACCAGACAAGCTGTCCCAGAGGTCAGAGAAAAGATTCAGAGACAGTGTTAAGATGCATGAATTACGTAGTTTACCAAATAAATTTTAAAACCCACAGCAAGAAACAAAGTTAGGAGTTGAAGTAGGTTAACACACTTAGGACAAGGTTCAAGCAAGCAGAGGGACCACACTACCTGCATTCTGTCATATGCAGTGGTCATGTGTCCTGTCTCTGTGCTGCACCAGCCTTTCCCACTGATGATGTGGTTACAAAACCAGACTTGAGGTCTAAGCCGCAGGCACCACAGACAGAAAATGCCTGGAATCAATGGTACTGAGAGATGCAGAGACATGTAAGCCTGGACACAGCTGTAGCTTGCATATAAGTCAGTTGAGCAGCTATGGGTTTCATTTGTATTTCTTAGGGAGAGGTCACACAGTGTCAGGATGGGTGTCACCAGTGGGTGGTTGAATTAAACCTGCTGCCGTCGAGTCGATGCCGGCTCATAGTGACCCTGTAAGACAGAGTAGAGCTGCCCCACAGAGTTTCCAAGGAGTGCCTGGTAGATTCAAACTGCTGACCTTTTGGTTGGCAGCTGCAGCACTTAACCACTACACCACCAGGGTTTCTGTGGTTGACCTTATAAATTTGATTGTCTGATGAAAACAAAAAACCCATTGCTGTCGAGTCAATTCTGACTCATAGTGACCCTGTAGGACAGAGTAGAACTGCCCAGTAGAGTTTCCAAGGAGCGCCTGGCAGATTCGAACTGCTGAACTTTGGTTAGCAGCAGTAGCACTTAGCTACTACACCACCAGGGTTTCCGATGTAAACACAGTGTGCCTCATATATATTTAACATATTTTTTTTTATTATGAATATTAGTGTTTAGTCCTTCCATCTTTTTCTATGTTCACACATATATGCTCTACATACTTGATTTACCCTACGGGTCTTCCAGGTTAAGAACTTACTTATCTATGTCTAACCCATCCAGTGAGTTTCACCCATTCCTTTTGTTGTCTTATCTTCTACAACAGAATTGAATAATCTCAAATAATACAGCAAATATACACTCCATCACCACTGTGAGAGATGGTAATGATGTGAAATAGACTATAGAGAATAGTGAGAGAAAGAAATGGAAGGATTCAGAAGAGATATTGGCAGGACTCATTCACGGAGGAATAAGCTAGGATGATGCTTCAACCACTGCGCCACCAGATTTCCCAAATAGCCATCAACAGGTGAATAAATAAATTAGCTGTGGAATAACCATATGGTAGACTATTCAACGATAAAAATGAACTATTGATCCTGAAAGCTACTTGATGAGTCTCAAAAACATTTTGAATGAAAGATGGCAAACAGAAAATAGTATATACTGTGTGATTCCATTAATCTGTATTCATAGAAAGCAGATCAGTGATCATCAAGGGCTGAGGGTGAAGTGGGTGGAATTCATTCCAAAAGGGCACAAGGGAAATTTATGGGTGATGTAAATGTTCTATATCTTAACTGTGGTGTATTATACATTTGTCAAAACCCATCGAACCATGCATCTAAAATGTTTTCTTGCATTAAATTATACATCATGAAGTTGATTAAAATTTTAATAAGCTAGGATGAAGCTGAGAGACAGGAAGGAGTCAAGGTAGACCTTGGTTTTCAGCTTGGGAAGTGGATTAATGGCAATACCCTCCTCAGAGAAAATGGATAAAAACAACAACCATTATGTAGACAAAGATAATGAATTCAGTTTGGGACAGGGTTGAGTTTAAGGTGCAAATGGGCAATGTTGGAGGTTAGTTTTGATGTGGAGCCAGGAAAGAGGTCAGGCCTAGAGACATAGATTTGGGTGTTATCAGCAGTAGAAGGTAAACAAAGCCACAGGAGAGTGCAGGAGAGAGGAAAACAGAGGCCCCAAGGCAGAAGGCTTCTTGGAGATCTTTGATGGATAGAAGAGGAGGAGTCTGACGTACAGAAGGGAAAAGGCAGTCAGAGAAGAGAATGCAAACCTGGAACTGTGAGTCTTAGAAGCCACAGGAGTCTGAAGTACCAGTCATTTGATGGCAAGAACAATAAAACCAAAAACCAAACCCAATGCCACTGAATCAATTCTGATTCATAGCGATCCTATAGGACAGAGTAGAGCTGCCCCTATGGGGTTTCCAAGGCTGTAATCTTTACTGAAGCAAATTGCCATATCTTTCTTCCATGGAGTGGCTGGGTAGGTTCAAACCTCCGACCTTTTGGTTAGCAGCCTAATGCTTAACCACTGCGCCACCAGGGCTACTTCTTAAGAACAATACAGGCTGATAAGTGACCCCTGGATTTAGCAACAAGGAAATTATTAGTGACCTCAGTTAAGGGGTCCCAGTGGAGAGCAAAGAGAGGAGCCACATGTTGATGGCATGAGGTGACAAGTAGAGTCACCTCCAAAGGCTGGCTGTGATGGGTAAGAGAGAGCTTGGCCAGAATTGAGCAGACACCAGGGGAATTGGGTTTCATTTTGTTTTTAGAATGGGAGGTTGTAAATGTTGTTGAGAAGGAGCTAGGAGAAAGGGAGAGGCTAAACATGGAGGATCTTTGAAAAGTAAGGTTTCTGAGTAAATGGAAGAAAGGAAATGGAATTAGCCTTATACAAGAGGAGGCGCCTCTTCTCTTGTAAAAGGAGGCCAGGAGAGTGCAGATGCAGGGAGGTTTGTAGAGCTGGTGGCAGGAGGCTGAGGGACTTCCTCTTTGTGGTTTCCATTTTCTTTGTGAAAGATCAGGCAAGATCATCTGTTGAAAATGCAACGGTGGGTGGACATTTCAGGAAAATGAAGAAAGTTTTCAGTATTGTATCTTTTGTTCAGAAGGGAGACTTGACTGTAGAAACACAAAATGTTTCCCAGGCAAAGATAATGAGCCAGTTGCGCCTATCAAGCATACATCTGTAGTGGTATGCATCTGTGATGTTGGATTATTTTTGTAGCTTTCTTTACCAACCCACATGCAAGTGTGGAGGAGAGCAGTTGAACTGATCAGGGTTGTGGTTTTTCCTGACAGGTGCTACAAAAGGACAGTATGTGAGGGGATTCAGCATATATGCGAGAAACCGGTTGAAGTAATGGATGGTAGAGTCTTAGTTGAATAGAATACCAAGAAAGGAACATAAGGGGGAGCAAAATCAAAGGGTCAAGAAGAAACTAAAGGTCTTGACGAGGTTAAGGACGATCAGCTTAAGCATGAAATAATGAGGAATCCAGTGGAGCAGGAGGTGGTGGTCAGAGGGTAAGATGTCTGAGACAGATTTTAGAGGCAGTGCACTCCTGAGAGATGGCAGGGTCCAGAGTGTGACTGGGAGTGGATGGCTGAAGTGGAAGGAGCTGACAATATCTGAATTAGGAGGTCAAAGAAGAGAGATGCAGGGTATCGGATCCACTGAAATCACCCAGAACAATCGCAAGTGTTAGTGTGGAGAGGTGAGCTGTACTGCAGGTGCTCAAGTCCTCAGTGAATCAACTGGGAGGTCAGTACATGACCCCAAAAAGGAGGGGAAAAGGGAGGTGCCTCCAAGTGGCCTGCCCTTCAAAGGAACACAGAGATTTGCATGCATGGGGAGCAGTGAGAGCCTAGAAATGGCAATAACAACCCAGGACACAGGCAACTCCACATCTCACTCTTACAGCCATGGCATGTGGGGAAAATCAACAACTCTAGCTGAGATGTCTACAGGCCAAGTGGTCTTCTGAGAAGAGAGGAGGTCAGGAAGGGGTAGAGATGTTCAGAGAAGATCTGAGGATTTCAGGGAGTTTGTTATCCATGGAAAAAGAAGTAAAGCTGAGCAATGGGAAGTTTTTAGACAATAGAAAATTAGGAAATCAGTGGCGGCCAGGAGTTGCCCAGATGAGTTTGGAGACTATGGAATAGATGGGATAATTGGAAGAGCCGATCTCACTTGATTCTATTCCCTCTTCCTCAGAAGAGCACCTCAAATATATTTGGACAGCCTGTTCATTTATTTAGGTTAATCACACTGAGTTCCTTTCAACCTTCCTATGTGGCTCACATGATGTATCTCTTCCCACCCTGTTTCTCCTCCTATAGTTTCAAAGCAGTTTAGAGAAGTTACATAGAATTTTTTGATTCCTGACAGACACACTTAGCAGTTGCAACCCAGGACAATCTACTTAACCTCTCTGAGTCTCGGCTTCCTCTTTTATAAAATGGAGAGGGGGTGTTGATACCTACCTCATTGGGCTGGTAGGAGGATTAAATTTACACAAGATGCATTGTCCTGTGCCTGACCCAGAACAGCTGTACACTGCATGAATTTTACCTTCTTTTTAAGTGTGGGACACAGAATTTTTAAAAATGTTCTTCTACGTGCGGTCTGACATGTCAAGAGTGAAGGGGGATCTTGACTTCCTATGTTTTGGAGACCACATGTCTATGGTGCAATCTCAGACTGATTGTACTACCCTTTTAAAGACTTGCCTCACATTATTGGCTCATACAGAAGTGCGCAATCAACTACAACTACCAGAACTTTTAAAATATAAACTGCAGCAAATGAGTCTGGGGACCTGGTAAAAAGTATCAGGCAAGGTATACAGAAATTGAGAACCTTCATGGGAGGAAGTGTTGTGGATGAGCATTTAATTTTTCACACACTGGAAACTTTGTCAAGGCTTCTAGTCACATCTTAACACACATTAAAAATGCAAAAATGTAAAAAAAAATTAAGGGGCAATATAAATTCAATTTCAGTAACATATAATAAGAAATGGGACCTCTTCATAACAAAGGGGAAAAAAATCTGAGGTATTGTTCACTGAGAGAAGAAATTAATAATGTGTGCTGTTTCCTAAAGATAAGATGTATACACTATTGGGTCTAAGAAACAAAGTAAGATAAAATGCACAAGAAAAAGATGTGTCAGTGTTTATGTCTAAAGGCTGGACTGGTGTTTGACCACGTGCTTCTTCGTAGAAACATTGGCATAAATGCTTCTTTGGCGTTTCAGCTATGGCAGAAGCCCTGCTAAAAAGCTGCAGTAATGGTGTGCTGCTGCCCTGCACATAGGTGCTTGGGATTGCTATTATTGCACTAAATATTCCGTATTGTCTTACCCAGTCCTTATTTGAGGAGGTCACACCATTTCAAGATGGCTAAGTAGGCCTGAGAAGGGAAATTAACATTTTTTGAACTTCAACTCCTGGCAGGTGCTGCATTAGGTACTTTGCACACATTAATGTAATACATACTCACATTAAGATTAAGAATTATCTCTTCTCATCCCTATGTTATAGATGAGTATGTTGAGGGTCGTGGAAGTCAAAGGCCTACCTAAAGTCTCATGGTTAATGGACAGAGCTAAGAATCAAATGTAGGTTTGTCTAAAAACCAAGCATAAGTTCTTTATACCTAGCAAATGGGTCTAGACCAGCACTGATCAAGGAAGTAGCCACTAGGTGGCACAAAAGTTAAGTGCTCCTCTGCTAACTGAAAGATTGGCGGTTTGAACTTCCCCAGCACCTCCGCAGACCTGGTGATCTGCCCTTGTAAGGAAGAATTCCAAACCCTTTGCTGCTGAGTTGATTCCAACTCACAGAGACCCTGTTAGGACAGAGTAGAACTGCCCCATGGGGTTTCCAAGGAGTGCCTGGTGGATTTGAACTACTATTTCCTTTAAAAAAAAAATACTAGTTGTGACCCACAAAACTGCTTTGGGGATCCGTCAAAAGTTTGCAATCCACAGTTGGAGAATTCTAGGATATAAGTTACAAAACATACGGCAACACAGCACAAGCCTACACAGTTTCCATGACTACCCATCTGTCTTGGTCATCTACTGCTGCTATAACAGAAATACCACAGGTGGATGGTTTTAACAAACAGAAGTTTATTCTCTCACAGTTCAGTAGGCTAGAAGCCCAAATTCAGGGTGCCGCCTCCAGGGCAAGGCTTTCTTTCTTTGTCGGCTCTGGAGGAATGTCCTCCTTGTCATCAGTCTTCCCTTGGTCTGGGAGCACCGCAGCATGGGAACCTCAGGTCCAAAGGACGCGTTCTGCTCCTGGCACTGCTTTCTTGGTGATATGATGTCCCTATGTCTCTCTGCTGGCTTCTCTCTTTTATATCTCAAAAGAGATTGGCTTAAGACACTGTCTAATCTTGTAGATCTCATCAATATGACTGCCACTAATCCATCTCATTACATCATAGAGATAGGATTTACAACACATAGGGAAATCACATCAGATGACAAAATGGTGGACAATCACACAATACTGGGAATCATGGCCTAGCCATGTTGACAGATATTTCGGGGAACACAATTCAGTCCATGACATTCCACCCTTTGGCCCCCCAAAATTCATGTCCTTGTCACAATTCAATCCATGACACCACCTTTGAGGCCAGTGAAATCAATCAAGCAATGAACCAAGGAAGTCATGGTAATCTGCTACTTTTCTCTGTTCCTCACCAGAACTGGGATGTAAATGCACACAATTAAAGCAGAAGGAATGTGATATTTATCGACAGTGCTTTCAGAGAGAAACTAGGCCAGTCTTTGTAGAAAACCTCACGGCCCAGAAATGGTTTGTCAATGCACCTTGCCCAGGCTATGGAGGAGCCGTCCCATCCTTCACCTCGATAGCCCTCAGACAAGAATTTTGTTTTTTGATGGGCCTTTCAGGAGCGGCCCTTCCCCAGGGTGTGGAGGACTTATGGATGACTCAGAGAACCCAAACCCCAGCTCTGAATCAGAGAACAGGCTGTCTCCTAAGCCTCTTGTTGTGTTTCCCCACATTGCCCAAGTTCTCCCGGCTGCCCTTGGCACTGCAAATAGTGTTGCCTCCCTCTCCATCTTTCCAGCTACCCTTTGCATCAGGTTTCCTCTTCTTCTTGGGTATTAGAAGACCTCTTTCTCATTTTGCTGGAGATGGGACCAAAGTAAAGGACCAGAGCCTTTCCAGAGTGGCAGGCCAAATGCCAACTCTAATTTTTCTGCAGGGCTGTTCAGGGGCCTATCTACAGAAAATAGCACCTATGGCAATTAATTTTCAATTGCATAATGATCTCTCACAGCTGGCAGTGCAAACTGCGATGGCCAGTAGAAATTGCTCATTAGCGTCCTTCTCTAGTGACGCCCAGGGTATGCACCCTATTTGTCATACCTTAGTTATGCCTCTGAGCTGTGAGCCAAGGTTGGTGAAGGGGGTGACATCTGGGATTTGTGGGTGCGGAGTGGGCATGAGGGTGAGAGCACTGTTCTACTTTTAGCTGCTGAAGCAAGAGCATGTGATGGCTTGGAGGATCTCAAAGGAATGAGAGGTTAAAAGTGCAGTTTTTAATGTCAGATGACCCAGACTCAGTCCTGGCTCTCCTACTTGCTAGTTGCATGATTTTGACCAACGTTTTAACCTAAACCATAGTCTCCACATACATAACATTTACTCCTCAGCACTATTTTGAAGATTAAATGAGACGATGCATGTAAATCAACAAATGCCTACCACATAAGATGGGCTTGTTAACAATAAACCAAAAAAAAAAAAAAACCCACTGCTGTCGAGTAGATCCTGACTCATAGTGACCCTATAGGACAGAGTACGATTGCCCTATAGGGTTTCCAAATCTGTAAATCTTTATGGAAGCAGACTGCCATATCTTTCTCCCACGGAGAGGCTGGTGGGTTCCAATCGCCAACCTTTCAGTTAGCACCCAAGCACTTTAACCACTGTGCCACCAGGGCTCCTTCTCATTAAGTATTAATGTAAGGAGTCCCTAGGTGACATATATGCTTAAGCACTCAACTACTAGCTGAAAAGTTGGCTGTTCGAACCCACCTAGATGCACCTCAGAAGACAAAGCTCGTGATCTGCTTCTGAAAGGTCACAGCCTTGAAAAACCTATGAAGCAGCTCTACTCTGCACACATGGGGTTGCCATCGGTTGGAATCGACTATTGTATAGTTCTTGTGATCATGCTGGGTATGAGGAAATGGTGGAGAGGCCTAGGCAGAGGCCTCTGGAAAGCAGCTGCATGTAGGATGGAATGTCTGGGAACTGCATGTACACTATATTCTAACCTAGAAACGTGCCCTACCTGGGATGGCCAGCACTGTTTTGTCTTGCTTGCCTATTGATTTCCAGAAGCTTCCCTTTTTTTTTCCCGGAAGGATGTGCTGAGAAGGACTCTGAAGCCATGGCACATCCCAGTGTGGCAACAGAAGATCGTGATCGATCATCTTGGCTTGTCATGGGCACAGAGAGAAGAGAGCTGGCAGCCCAGCTGAACATTTGCCTCTCCTAAAAAAAAAAAAAAAAAAAAAAATTTTTTTTTTTTTTTTTTTACACCAACACCTTTACTGTTTGGTGATTTAATTTCTAATTCTCCAGGCTTTTCAAGGTGACTCTTTTTAAAAATATTATTTCTGGTCAGCACCTTGGTAGGTGATATGTAAACTTCAACCCCATTTCTGAAAGGCTGAATCTCAGGAGCTGTTTAGATGCAGAGAGGAAGTGGGTCAAGCAGTGGAGCGGAACCGAAGTGGAGGGAGGAAAACAGTCAGTCAGGCACATAATAAGGAAAGTAAAACCAAGCCAAAACCCACTGCCCTTGAGTAAATTCCGACTCAAAGGGATCCCATAGGACAGAGTAGAACTGCCCTGTAGGGTTTCCTAGGGTGTAAATCTTTATAGAATCAGACTGCCACATATTCTTCCCGTGGAGCTGCTGGTGGGTTCGAACCGCCGACCTTTCGGTTAGCAGCCGAGCGCTTTAAGTACTGCGCCACCAGGGCCCGCTAGGAAAGTAAAAAAAAAAAAAAAAAAGGGAGGGTGAAAACAAGAACACAAGAAAATTAGAGCTGCCGGCAACTTCTAAAATAGCAACGGGAGCTTAACGCTGGGCCACGCCTGAGACGAGGCTCACCATTCTGTACTTGCTGAACAAACGCCGCCACCTGGTGGCCAAGGAGAATGCGACTCTCGAGGGTCAGTTTGGAAATCATGTATTTGAAAAACAGGGGTGGACGGATAGACATTTTAGTGCCTTTAAAATGTGTTTTACCACGCACATGCAAATATGTGCTTGGCGTATAGGAAAGAGAGCAGTCGAAGCGAGATCAAAAGGTAAATGAAGAACATCCATCCATTTTTACTATAGCTGACTTTTATCGCATGTCCACAATGTGCCAGGCACTAGTATAAGTGTTGCATGTCTATTATCTCATTGAATCCTCTCCTCGACCTTAAGAGATCTTACTGTTATGTCCCCATTTTTCACTTGTGGAAATGAAGGCAGAGGAAGGTTAATGCAACTAGCCCGAAGTCACTAGGCAGGGAACTGGCAGCATTAAAATTTCAACCCAGGCAGAGGCCACTATATATATTTGAAATATAGAGGAAGTTGAAGATGGAATGGAAATTTCGAAGATTTGGAGATAAGCAAATAGGGAAAGGAGCTGAGCTAACAGTGAAGACATGGGAATAATTTATCTTTTCTCACATCAGTCAATCCACTAATATTTATTGAGCATCTACTACTATGCTCTCTCTACCATTCAATCTGGGATGCAAGCTGATAAAGGGTATAGTCCCTGCCCTCAAGAAGATCACAATCACGTTGGGGAAATAAAAAACATACGTAAGAAGCAATCAGAAGACAATATATAGTTGTATCAAAACATATCAGTTTTGCAGGGCAGAGTATAGGTGATGAAGAGAAGAAAGTAGGAGACAGTGATGAATAAGGCTATGGAGGGACATGGGGAGGATTTTAGATAATCAACGCTAAGTTAATAGAAGTGTCTGGAATTCAGAAGAGCCTTAAGCAAAGGACTTGGCCTGACTCCGCAGCACCAAATTAAATACTGCTGGGGACAGGAAGCTTTAATGATTGGAAATAAACACAATTTAAATAGTCTTCCTGCACATTTATTTAGTGTTTAATTTTGTACCCCAATTCCTTCCAAAAAGGATTTCAGGAGTGAAATCTCCTGGACCTTGCACGTCCAAAGAATCCTTTCTTGCAGCTCTTTATCTTTATGTCTACTAAGAGAACTGAGGAGCCCTGGTGGTGTAGTGGTTAAGAGCTTGGCTGCTAACCAAAATGTTGGCTGTTCAAATCCACCAGCCCCTCTACGGGGCAAACCCTGTCCTATAGGGTCGACTATGAGTCGAAACGACTCAATGGCACCTAAAAACAACAACAACAAGAGAAGTGAGGAGAGTGAGGAGAGGAAAGGGCCACGTGGAGAGAGAGAAGAGCACGGTGGTTTAGAGCATAGACTCTGGAGTCAGTCTGGATTCAAATCCCAGGTTTGACACTCGACAGCTGTGTGACTTTGGGCAAGTTACTTAACCTCTTTGTGCCTGTTTCCTCATTGGGTCATGATAAGAATTAAGATGACTTAATTCATGTAAGGAAACCCTGCTGGCATAGTGGTTAAGTGCTACAGCTGCTAACCAAAAGGTCAGCAGTTTGAATCCACCAGACGCTCCTTGGAAACTCTGTGGGGCAGTTCTACTCTGTCCTATAGGGTTGCCATGAGTTGGAATCGACCCGACGGCAACAGGTAAGAGGTAATTCGTGTAAAGCACATAGAATAGGCTTGGCAATCAGTAAGCTGTTACTATAAATTTGTAGTAAGAATAAACCAAACCAAACACATTGCTGATGAGCTGATTCCGACTCATAGTGACCACACAGAACAGAGTAGAACTGCCCCATAGGGTTTCCAAGAAGCGCTTAGTGGATTCGAACTGCTGACCTTTTGGTTAGCAGCCTAAGTGCTTAACCACTATGTCACCAGGGCTCCGGTAGTAAGAGTAGTATTCATATTTTAAAATACATATTAATGAGCTTTTCTTTTTTGCACTTCCATGCCCCTGCCCCTTCCCCCGAGTCACCCTGAGGCATCTTCTGCCCAGGATGATTAAAAGGAGGGGTGTGATTTGGGATAGAAGTGGAAAGAGAAAAGTAGAGTGTTTCCACTTGGTGCTGGCAAAACCAACATTTTGTTAGTTGAAACCATTATTATTATTTTATTGTGCTTTAGATGAAAGTTTACAGTTCAAGTCAGTTTCTCATACAAAAATTTATACACATATTGTTATGTGACTCTATTTACTCTCCCTATAATGTGACAGCATACTCCTTTCCACCCCGGATTTCCCATGTTCATTCACCCAGCTCCTGCACCCTTCTGCTTTCTCATCTCGCCTATGGACGGGAACTGCCCATTTAGTCTCCTGTATCTACTTGAACTAAGAAGCACACACTTCACAAGTATCATTTCGTGTTTATAGTCATTTGAATCTTTGTCTGAAGAGTTGGTTCCAGGAATGGCTTCAGTTTTGGACTAACAGAGAGTACAGGGGCCATGTCCTCCGGGGTCCCTCCAGTCTCAGTCAGACCATTAAGCCTCATCTCTTTACACGAATTTGAGTTCTGCACCCCACTTTTCTCTTGCTCCATCAGGGACTCTTTATGGTGTTCCCTGTCAGGGCAGTCATTGGTGGTAGCCGGGCACCATCTAGTTCTTCTGGTCTCAGGCTGATGAAGTCTCTGGTTTATACGGCCCTTTTTGTCTCTTAGGCTAATACTTCCCTTGTGTCCTTGGTGTTCTTCATTCTCCTCTGCTCCAGGTGGGTTGGGACCAACTGATGTATCTTAGATGACCACTCCCTGGCTTTTAAGGCCCCAGATGCTACTGACCAAAGTGGGATCCAGGACATTTTCTTAAAAAACTTTGTTATGCCAATTGACCTAGAAGTCCCCTGAAACCATGGTCCCCAGACCCCCACCCCTGCTACTCTGTCCCTCAAAATGTTTGGACATATTCAGGAAACTTCTTAGCTTTTGGTTTAGTCCAGTTGTGCTGACTTCCCCTGTATTGCGTGTTTTCCTTCCCTTCACCTAAGATAATTCTTGTCTACTATCTAGTTAGTGAATACCCCTCTCCCTCTCTCCCCATCTTCATAACCATCAAAGAATGTCTTCTTCTTTGTTTAAACCTTTTCTTGAGTTCTTATAATAGTGGTCTCCCACAATATTTGTCCTTTTGCAACTGACTGATTTCACTCAGCATAATGCTTTCCAGATTCATCCATGTTACGAGATGTTTCGTGAATTCATCGTTGTTCTTTATTGTTGCATAGTATTCCATTGTGTGAATATACCATAATTTCTTTATCCATTCGTCCGTTGATGGGTGCCTAGGTTGGTTCTATCTTTTTGCTATTGTGAACAATGGTACAATGAACATAGTCGTGCACATATCTATTCGTGTGACAGCTCTTATGTCTATAGGATATATTCCAAGGAGTGGTAGCTCTATTTCTAGCTTTTTAAGGAAGCACAAAATCAATTTCCAAAGTGGTTGTACCATTTTACATTCCCACTAGCAGTGTATAAGTGTTCCAGTCTCTCCACAACCTCTCCAACATTTATTATTTTGTGTTTTTTGGATTAATGCTAGCCTTGTTGCAGTGAGATGGTATCTTGTTTTAGTTTTATTTTGCATTTCCCTAATGGCTAATGATCATGAGCATTTCCTCATGTATCTGTTAGCTGCTTGAATGTCTTCTTTGGTGAAATGCCTGTTCATGTCCTTTGCCCATATTTTAATTGGGTTTTTTTGTCTTTTTGTTGTTGAAGTTTTACAGTATCTTATAGATTTTAGAGATTAGACCCTGATCAGATATTTCTGTCTTTTGGTGAAGTCTTTTGATGAGCATAAGTGTTTGATTTTTAGGAGCTCCCAGTTATCTAGTTTCTCTTCTGGTGTTTGTGCATTGTTAGTTATGTTTTGTATTCTGTTTAAGCCATGTATTAGGACTCCTAGCATTGTCCCTATTTTTTCTTTCATGATCTTTATCATTTTAGGTTTTATATTTAGGTCTTTGATCCATTTGGAGTTAGTTTTTGTGCATGGTGTGAGGTATGGGTCTTGTTTCTTTTTTTTGCAAATGGATATCCAGTTACGCCAGCACCATTTGTTAAAGAGGTTGCCTTTTACCCACTTAACTGACTTTGGGCCTTTGTCAAATATCGGCTGCTTCATAGGTGGATGAGTCTATGTCTGGATTCTCAATTCTCTTCCATTGGTCTATGTATCTGTTGTTGTACCAGTACCAGGATGTTTTCACTACCGTGGTGGTAAAATAAGTTCTAAAATCAGGTAGCGTCAGGCCTCCTAGTTTGTTCTTCTTCAGTAATGCTTTACTTATCCAGGGCCTCTTCCCTTTCCATATGAAGTTGGTGATTTCTTTCTCCATCTCATTAAAGAATGCTGTTGGAATTTGGATTGGGATTGCACTGTATCTGTAGATCGCTTTGGGTAGAACTGACCTTTTCACAATGTTGACTCTTCCTGTCCATGAGCAAGGTATGTTTTTCCACTTATGTAGATCTCTTTTGGTTTCTTGCAGTAGTGTCTTGTAGGTGTCTTTGTATAGGTCTTTTATGTCTCTGGTTAGATTTATTCCTAAATATTTTATATTCTTGGGCCTATTGTAAATGGTATTGATTTGGTGATTTCCTCCTCCAAGTTCTTTTTGTTGGTATAGAGGAATCCAACTGATTTTTGTATGTTTATCTTGTATTCTGACACTTTGCTGAAATCTATTAGTTCCAGTAGTTTTCTTGCGGATTCTTTGCGATTTTCTGCGTATAAGATCACATCATCTGCAAATAGGGATACTTTTACTTCTTCCTTACCAAATGGGATGCCCTTTATTTCTTTATCTAGCCTAATTGCTCTGGCTAGGACCTTCAGCACAGTGTTGAATATGAGTGGTGATAAAGGGCATCCTTGTCTGGTTCCCATTCTCAAGGGGAATGCTTTAAGACTCTCTCCAGCTTTGTATAAATGCCCTTTATTATGTTGAAGAATTTCCCTTCTAATCCTATTTTGCTGAGAGTTTTTATCATGAATGGGTGTTGGACTTTGCCAAATGCCTTTTCTGCATCAGTTGATAAGATTGTGTGGTTCTTGTCTTTTGTTTTATTTATGTGATGGATTACATCGATTGTTTTTCTGATGTTGAACCATCCCTGCCTGGTATGAATCCCACTTGTTCATGGTGAAGTATTTCTTTTGATATGTTGGTGATTTCTATTGGCTAGAATTTTGTTGAGGATTTTTACATCTAAGTTCATGAGGGATATTGGTCTATAATTTTCTTTTTTTGATGTGTTCCTTACCTGAGTAGTTCTATGGGGCCTAAAAGAAACCTCATTTATCTTTTTCCTTTAGAATCAGTGCCCCCAGAGAAAGCAGAGGATGAATTCAGTCTGGAAGGTGAAGAATGGAATGTAAGGCAATTCCAAAGGGTTCTAAGACCCCACAAAAAAGAGGTAAATATTCAGTTGGAATAATTAGAATTTTATTCTGTAACCCATGGTACTAAAAGAGATGTATGACCCTGGTACCTGAAGATGATCACCTGCCTCCTTACACAACTCCTGGAACTCTTTTCCATACTCCAAGAAGGAGAAGTCCAGAGCCACCTGGTTAGATTTCAGGGCCATCAGTAGTCCACCTTTCTAAGGGTAGAAATAGGTGAAAGATGTGCTCTCTGGCACAGGTGGATGTACTTTTCTCCGTATTGGTCTTGTAATTCCAAGAGTTGAGTACTAGCAGTGAGAAGAAATATCAGTGAGAAGAAGGCAGGTATTATGGTCTGCTTTTACAGGTTTAAGCTACTTAAAAACAAGTTGCAAAATATATAGACACCAAGGTTTACTAGTGGTTACCAGGGGCGGGAGGAAGGGGGAAAGGTGGGGATATTGCTTATGGAGTACTAAGTTTCAGTGTACAGTGATGGAAAAATCACA
The DNA here is from genome assembly GCF_024166365.1 of Elephas maximus indicus. NCBI lineage: Eukaryota > Metazoa > Chordata > Mammalia > Proboscidea > Elephantidae > Elephas > Elephas maximus. Next base: position 137,698,951 of record NC_064846.1, read on the forward strand.
TTGATTAAGGGTAGGTTTCACAGTTGATTATTGTAATTGCTGTCAATAAGTTCTACACCTGTAAAAAGTTGAACTGGCAAAAATTGAGTGATAGATGTATTTACAATGACAAAAAAAGAGTAGCTGATGAGGCTTGTTATGTACAACCAAATACTTCATGGGATTTGGTATCTTGGTGTGGAGGTTTAGAGTCATAGTTTCATGGAATATCCCAGTTAATTGGCCTAATAACATGTTTAGTGCTTCTGTTCTACCTCCTAGTTCATTGCATAGTGCCCGGGGTCTTAAAAGCTTGCAAGCCACCATTCAAGGTACAGCAATTGGTCTCTATTCTCCTGGAGCAACAGAGGAAGGAGAGTCAGGAATAGGAACAGGATATGGAATGTGTGGCTAATTGTCTCCATGAACAACTGCCACCTTTGCTATGAGACCAGAACTGGATGGTGCTCGGTTACCATTACTGAACATTTTGATCAACGATTCCATAGAAGAATACTAATCAAAAGGAGGAAAATGCAGAAGAGAATTTTAATTTCTCATGGGCTCCAGTCTTTCTGGAGCCATGGAGGCTGGATGAATCCCTGAAATGATTGCCCTGAGACATTGTTTAAACCTTAAACCAAAAATATCCCCTGAAGTGATCTTAAAATCAAACGATAGTTTAGCTTAACTAGCAGAGAACGTCTACCTTGAGCATTGTGCTGTTTGTTTTTTTTAATTTTTGTTGTGCTTTAAGTGAAAATTTACAAATCCAGTCGGACTCTCATACAAAAATTTATAAACACCTTGCTATATACTCCTAATTGCTCTCCCTCTAATGAGACAGCACACTCTTTCCTCCACTCTCTTTGATGTCCATTCGGCCAGCTTCTGACCCTCTCTACCCTCTCATCTCCCCTTCAGACAGGAGATGCCAACATAGTCTCATGTGTCTACTTGATCCAAGAGGCTCATTCTTCACCAGTATCATTGTATATCCCATAGTCCAGTCTAATCCCTGTCTGAAGAGTTGGCTTGAGGAATGGTTCCTGTCTTGGGCTAACAGAAGGTCTGGGGACCATGACCTCTGGGGTCATTGTAGTCTCAGACTATTAAGTCTGGTCTTTTATTGAGAATTTGGGGTCTGCATCCCGCTGCTCTCCTGCTCCCCCAACGGTTCTTTGTTGTGTTCCCTGTCAGGGCAGTCATCGGTTATAGCCGGGCACCATCTAGTTCTTCTGGTCTCAGGCTGATGTGGTCTCTGGTTTATGTGGCCCTTTCCGTCTCTTGGGCTCATATTTACCCTGTGTCTTTGGTGTTCTTCATTCTCCTTTGCTCCAGGTAGGTTGAGACCAACTGATGCATCTTAGATGGCCGCTTGCTAGCGTTTAAGACCCCAGATGCCACTCTCCAAAGTGGGATGCAGAATATTTTCTTAATAGATTTTATTATGCCAATTGACTTAGATGTCTCCTAAAACCATGGTCCCCAAACCCGCACCCTTGCTACGCTGGCCTTCGAAGCGTTCAGTTTATTCAGGAAACTACTTTTGGTTTAGTCCAGTTGTGCTGACCTCTCCTGTATTGTGTATTGTCTTTCCCTTCACCTAAAATAGTTCTTATCTACTATCTAATTTTTTTTTTACTATCTAATTAGTGAAAACCTCTCTCGCTCCTTCCCGCCTCTAGTAACCATTAGAATATTCTCTTCTCTGTTTCAACTATTTCTCAAGTTCTTTTAATAGTGGCCTCATACAATATTCGTCCTTTTGCAACTGACTAATTTCACTTAGCATAATGCCTTCCAGATTCCTCCATGCTATGAAATGTTTCACAGATTCGTCATTGTTCTTTATCAATGAGTAATATTCCATTGTGTGAATATACCATAATTTATTTATCCATTCATCCGCTGATGGGCACCTTGGTTGCTTCCATGTTTTTGCTATTGTAAACAGTGCTGCAGTGAACATGGGTGCGCATATATCTGTTGGTGTAAAGGCTCTTGTTTCTCTAGGATATATCCCAAGGAGTAGGACTGCAGGATCCTATGGTAGTTCTATTTCTAGTTTTTTTAGGAGGCGCCAAATCAATTTGCAAAGGGGTTGTATCATTTTACATTCGCACCAGCAGTGTATAAGTGTTCCAGTTTCTCCACAACCTCTCCAACATTTATTATTTTGTGTTTTTTGGATTAATGCCAGCCTTGTTGGAGTGAGATGGAATCTCATTGTAGTTTTGATTTGCATTTCTCTAATGGCTAATGATTGTGAGCATTTCCTCATGTATCTGTTAGCCACCAGAATGTCTTCTTTAGTGAAGTGCCTGTTCATTTCCTTTGCCCATTTTTAAATTGGGTTGTCTTTTTGTTGTTGAGTTTTTGCAGTATTGTAGATTTTAGAGGTCAGATGCTGATCCGAAATGTCATAGTTAAAAACTTTTTCCCAGTCTGTAGGTAATCTTTTTACTCTTTTGATGAGGTCTTTGGATGAGCATAGGTGTTTGATTTTTAGGAGCTCCCAGTTATCTAGTTTCTCTTCTGCATTGTTAGTAATGTTTTGTATACTGTTTATGCCATGTATTAGGGCTCCTAGCCTTGTTCCTATTTTTTCTTCCATGATCTTTATTGTTTTAGATTTTATATTTAGGTCTTTGATCCATTTTGAGTTTGTTTTTCTGCATGGTATGAGGTATGGGTCTTGTTTCATTTTTTTGCAGATGGATATCCAGTTATGCGAGCACCACTTGTTAAAAACGACTCTTTTCCCCATTTAACTGACTTTGGGCCTTTGTCAAATATCAGCTGCTCATATGTGGATGGATTTACGTCTGGATTCTCAATTCCATTCCATTGGTCTACGCATCTGTTGTTGCACCAGTACCAGGCTGTTTTGGCTACTGTGGCAGTATATAAAAAAAAAATAGGTTCTAAAATCAGGTAGAGTGAGGCCTCCCACTTTGTTCTTCTTTTTCAGTAATGCTTTACTTGTCTGGGGCCTCTTTCCCTTCCACATGAAGTTGGTGATTTTTTTCTCTATCTCAATAAAAAATGTTGTTGGAATTTGGATCCGAATTGCATTGTATCTATAGATCGCTTTTGGTAGAACAGACATTTTACAATGTTAAGTCTTCCTATCCATGAGCAAGGTATGTTTTTCCACTTATGTAGGTTTCTTGCAGTCGAGTCTTTTAGTTTTCTATGTATAGGTCTTTTACATCTCTTGTAAGATTTATTCCTAAGTATTTTATCTTCTTGGGGGCTACTGTAAATGGTATCGATTTGGTGATTTCCTCTTTGATGTTCTTTTTGATGGTGTAGAGGAATCCAACTGATTTTTGTATGTTTATCTTGTATCCCTATACTCTGCTGAACTCTTCTATTAGTTTCAGTAGTTTTCTTGAGGATTCCATAGGGTTTTCTGTGTATAAGATCATGTCATCTGCAAATAGAGATACTTTTACTTCTTCTTTGCCAATCTGGATGCCCTTTATTTCTTTATCTAGCCTAGTTGCTTTGGCTAGAACCTCCAGCACAATGTTGAATAAGAGTGGTGATAATGGGCATCCTTGTCTGGTTCCTGAACTCAAGGGGAATGCTTTCAGACTCTCTCCATTTATGATGATGTTGGCTGTTCACTCTGTATAAATGCCCTTTATTATGTTGAGAAATTTTCCTTCTATTCCTATTTTGCTGAGAGTTTTTATCAAGAATGGGTGTTAAACTTTGTTAAATGCCTTTTCTGTATTGATTGATAAAATCATGTGGTTCTTGTCTTTTGTTTTATTTATATGATGGATTACATTGATTGTTTTTCCAGTGTTGAACCATCCCTGCATACCTAGTATGGATCCCACTTGGTCATGGTGAATTATTTTTTTGATACGTTGTTGAATTCTATTGGCTAGAACTTTGTTGAGGATTTTTGCATGTAAGTTCATGAGGGGCATAGGACTGCAATTTTCTTTTTTGTGGTGTTTTTACCTGGTTTTGGTATCAGGGATATGCTGGCTTCATAAAATGAGTTTGGGAGGGTTCCATCCTTTTCTACACTCTGAAATACCTTTAATAGTGGCGGTGTTAACTCTTCTCAGAAAGTTTGGTAGAACTCTGCAGTAAAGTCATTTGGGCCAGGGCTTTTTTTTGCTGAGAGTTTTTTGATTACCTTTTCAATCTCTTTGTTTGTTATGGGTCTATGTAGTTGTTCTACTTCTGTTTGTGTTAGTTGAGGTAGGTAGTGTGTTTCTGGGAATTCATCCATTTCTTCTAGGTTTTCAAATTTGTTAGAGTACAATTTTTCGTAGTAATCTGATATGATTCTCTTAATTTCAGTTGGGTCTGTTGTAATATCACCCATTTCATTTCTTATTCAGGTTATTTGCTTCCTCTCCTGTTTTTCTTTTGTCAGTTTGGCCAATGCTTTATCAATTTTGTTAATTTTTTCAAAGAACCAATTTTGGTCTTGTTAACTCTTTCAATTGCTTTTCTGTTTTCTATTTCATTTAGTTCTGCTCTAATTCTTATTATTTCCTTTTTTCTAGTGCCTGAAGGTTTCTTTTGTTGCTCTCTTTCTATTTGTTCAAGTTGTAGGAATAATTCTTTGATTTTGGCCGTTTCTTCCTTTTGTACGGATGCATTTGTTGATATAAATCGACCTCTGAGCACTGCTTCCACTGTGTCCCAAACGTTCTGATAGGAAGTATTTTCATTCTCATTATATTCTTTGAATTTCTTTATTCCATCCTTAATGTCTTCTATAACCCAGTCTTTTTTGAGCAGGGTATTGTTCAGTTTCTAAGCGTTTGATTTCTTTTCCCTGCTTTTCCTGTTATTGATTTCTACTTTTATAGCCTTATGGTCAGAGAAGATGCTTTGTAATATTTCAATGTTTTGGATTCTGCTAAGGCTTGCTTTATGACCTAATACATGGTCTATTCTAGAGAATGTTCCATGTGCACTATAAAAGAAAGTATACTTGGCTGCTGTTGGGTGGGGTGTTCTGTATCTGTCTATAAGGTCAAGTTGGTTGATTGTGGCATTTAGATCTTCCGTGTCTTTATTGAGCTTCTTTGTGGATGTCCTGTCCTTCACCAAAAGTGGTGTTTTGAAGTCTCCTACTATAATTGTGGAGCTGTCTATCTCCCTTTTCAATGTTGTTAAACTTTGTTTTATGTATCTTGCAGCCCTGTCATTGGGTGCATAAATATTTAATATGGTTATATCCTTCTAGTATATTGTCCCTTGAATCAATATATAGTGTCCTTCCTTATCCTTTGTGGTGGATTTAAGTTTAAAGTCTATTTTGTCAGAAATTAATATTGCCACTCCTACTATATTTTGATTGTTGCTTGCTTGATACATTTTTTTTTCCTCCTTTGAATTTTAGTTTGTGTCTCTAAGTCTAAGGTGTGTCTTTTGTAGGCAGCATATAGATAGATCATGTTTTTTTTAATCCATTCTGCCACTCTCTGTCTCTTTATTGGTCCATTTAGTCCATTAACATTCAGCATAATTATGGATAGGTATGAATTTTTTTTTATGAGTTTAGTGCTGTCATTTTGATGTCTTTTTTTTTTTGTCTTGTTGACAGTTTCTTTTTCCCATATAATTTTTTGTGCTGGGTAGTTTATCTTTATATATTGTCTTTTCCTCTTATTTGTTGTTGTTGATTTTGTTTCTGCTGAGTCTCTATTTTTTCTTGTATTTTATTTTGATGAGTAGGATAGTAGGTCTCCTTTGTGGTTACCTTAATATTTACCCCTATTTTTCTAAGTTTAAACCTAACTTTTATTTCCTTATATCACTTTGTCTTCCTCTCCATATGAAATATCTATGACTACATTTCTTGGTCACTCTTTATTATTTTAACGTGGCCTTCTTTTCCATAAGGACATCACTGTTTCCCTGTTTTGAGCTCTTTTTTTTTTTAAATCCTGGTTTATTTTTGTGATTTCCCTGTCTGGTTTGACATCTGCCCTGACCGGTGTTCTAGTCTTAGGTTGATACCTGATATTATTGATTTTCTAACCAAAGAACTCCCTTTAGTATTCCTTGTAGTTTTGGTTTGGTTTTTTTACAAAATCCCTAAACTTCTGTTTATCTGGAAATGTCCTAAATTCACCTTCATATTTGAGAGACATTTTTGCTGGATATGATTCTTGGCAGGCAATTTTTTCCTTCAATGCTTTATATAAATCATCCCATTGCCTTCTTGCCTGCGTGGTTTCTGCCGAGTAGTCCAAGAGTTTTCTTATTGACTGTCCTTTGTAGGTGACTTTTCGTTTATCCGTAGCTGCTCTTAAAATTCTCTCTTTATCTTTGGTTTTGGCAAGTTTGATTATAATATGTCTTGGTGACTTTCTTTTAAAATCTGCCTTAAGTGGAGTTCGATAGCATTTTGGATTGATATCTTCTCATCTTTCACGATATCAGGGAAGTTTTCTGCCAACAAATCTTCAACAATTCTCTCTGTATTTTCTGTTATCCCTCCCTGTTCTGGTACTCCAGTCACTCGTAGGTTATTTCTCTTGATAGAGTCCCACATGATTCTTAAGGTTTCTTCATTTTTTAAAATTCTTTTATCTGACTTTTCTTCAAATATATTGGTGCCAAGTGCTTCATCTTCAAGGTTACCAATTCTGCCTTCTACTTTCTCGATTCTGCTCCTCTGACTTTCTATCAAGTTGTTTAATTCTGTAATTTCATTGTTAATCTTCTGAATTTCTGATTGCTGTCTCTCTATGGATTCTTGCAGCTTGTTAAATTTTTCATTATGTTCTTGAAGAACCTTTTTAATTTCCTCAACTGTTTTATCTGTGTGTTCCTTGGCTTGTTCTGCATATTGCCTTATCTCCTTCCTTATGTCTTGAAGAGGTCTGTATGTTAATCTTTTGAATTCTGCATCTGGTAATTCCAGGAAGGCACCTTCATCCAGATGATCCTTTGATTCTCTGTTTTGAGAGCTTGTTGAAGCGATCATGGTCTGTTTCTTTATGTGGTTTGATATTTACTGTTGTCTCAGAGCCATCTATAAGTTATGGTGTTAGTTTATTTTATGTTTGCTTACTGTATCCTAGTTTCTCATTTAGTTTTGTTTTGATATGCCCAAATGGGTTGCTTGAGTGAGCTAGCTTGATTATTTTCACATTTGGGGCTCTGATGTCCTATCACCAGATGACTAGTGCTATTATCAGCTATATGAGCTTATGAGTCCATTCACTTTTCTTGTGTGGATTCAGCTCCATTGTCCAGGTAGCTGGTCATCAAGTGTGTAGTACAGGCTCTGTCCTGCAGTCTTAGAGGGGTAGGGGTGTTTCATGTAGGTACCAGTATCTGGTTGCAGCAGGGGGTCACACTCTGAACAAGGCAGGGGCCTGAGAACTGTCCCCTGAGTGTCTCTGAGGAAAGCGTGTCCCTATTCCCTAGTGTGTACAGGTGGGTGGGTTCTGCAGATGGACCATGGGCACCCCATGCTTTTGGTTGTAAGGACTGGGAGGCATCAGTTATCCTTGGACCTTTGTCACGGGTGGCTGGGTGACCTGAGTGGAGCCACTAGTCCTTAGGTCCCTGATGTGGGTGGGTGAGGACCCTGTTTAATAGGCAAAGCCGTGTCAAATATCAAACACCCACCTCTCCACTGCACAGTTTAAACAGTTGCAGTCTGCCAGCAAGGGCCTATTCTCCTGGAATAGGCCCACACAGGTCCATGCAGGGGGGAAAGGTATTCAAAGTCCATGGACCATTTATGCCTGGACAGAAGCCGCTTCTGTCCTGAGGTTAGTGGAGCTGGCAAATTATCTTTTCCCCCAATTGTAAATTTATTCCTTCTCCAAGTCCAGGAGCATGGCTCAGGGCGCTCAAATGGGCCTATCTCAGGCCCAGGGAAATCAATAGCCATTGAAGCCAGCTTGGGGGTGGGAGGGTATGGTAAAATATATGCAAGTACTTAGCTTTTGCCGAGAGCGCCGTTCTTCTCTGGTTCCAGAGGTGTGAGTAGTCTGTGCAGCTGGCTGCTTCTCCCTGAGAAGACTGCGGCCGAATGCTATCACCAGCCTGCCAAAGCTGCTTCCGGGAATGGTGTCTGAGGGATCCCAGCGATTCAGGTCTGGCAACTACTCTCTGCTTCTGAACGGTCTCTCTCTTCCCCTGCCACTCAGTCCATTTTCTGACTTTGCCTTTGATGTTCAGGGCTCCTAGCTTGTCATAAATATAATTGTTTCACTTGATTTTTTGGGTCTTTGTTGTAAGAGGGATTGCCAGAAGCATCTGGCTATCCTGCCATCTTAGCCACGCCTCTGTATTGTGCTGTTTTAAGAGCTGTCTATATGGGATCAAATTGACAACAGCAACTCAAAAGTTTAGATAGGAAACTTAAGGGGCAGTGAATTTATGTCAATGTGGTGGGAACAAATTGGAAATGAAGAGTGAGAATGGTTGCACAACTCAAAGAATGTAATCAGTGTCACTGAATTGTACATGTAGGAATTGTTGAATTGGTATATGTTCTGCTGCGTATATTCTCAACAACAACAAAAATAAAGTAAATTATATATATGTATATATATATTTTATATGTATAAAATACACATATATATATTAAAGTTGCCATCAAATCAGTGCTGACTCATGGTGACCCCAGGTGTGTCAAAGTAGAACTATGTTCCATAAGGTTTTCTATGGCTTATTTTTCAGAAGTAGATTGCCAGGACTTTCTTCCATGGCACCTCTGGGGGGACTTGAACTGCCAACCTTTTGGTTAACAGCCAAATGTGTTAACTGTTTGTACCACCAAGGGACTCCTTACCCTAATGGAGCCCTTGTGGCGCAGTAGTTAAAGTGATAAACTGCTAACCAAAAGGTTGGTGGTTCAAAACTACCAGTGGCTCCGTGGGTGAAAGATGTGGCAGCCTGCTTCCATAGAGATTTATAGCCTTGGAAACTCTATGGGGTGGCTATGAGTCAGAATCGATTCTATGGCAGTGGGTTTTTTTTGTTGTTGTTTTGTTTTAAAGTGGGGAAAAGGATCTTTTCAGTTGTCTTAGACCAGCCAATTGGAGTTCTGCATTGGGGTTGGAGGGAGATAAGAAACTATCTTGCTTCATTTTCTCAATAACATTATCCTTGGGATTTTAAAGGGAGAAGTGGATGGTCTGCATAGAAATTGAGGTATTTCTTGACCCCTGGCCTGACACCATTACATGCTATCTTACTATGGCCCCTTAATCAAACTCTCTTCCTCCAGAATGTGAGCGCTTAATAGATTCCCTCCTAAAAATACCAGTTTGAATAAAAGTTTTTTGTGTTTTTTTTTTTTTGTAATTTATCTAGTTCAGACTTAGTATACTATTTTTTAGTTTCAAAGAACAGAAAATTAGATGTGAGAAACCAGATTGCAGGCTCAGATGTGCTCTAACTCACTAGTTAGTTTGGGTAAGTTCTTCCATTTTTTCCAGGAAAAGGGGAGAGTGGCCCTGAGCACAAAGATTGGTACTGTTGTTGTGTGCCATAGAGTCAATTCTGATCACTTATACTGATTGAATTTCAACCCGAGTCCTTTTCCTCTGGGGCCCTCACAGTTTCAGTCCAGTGCCCTCCCTTATGGATCTTCAATGCAGAGCTACTACTGCTGCGCCTCCAGCCTTACTCCCTAGCAGAAACTACCTCCTCCCCCCCGTGAAATGGCTGCGCTATGCATGCTTCTGCCTCTTCAGAACAAGGGACCAGAGGAAATGCCACCAGACTTGCTTCTTCCCTCAGTCCCTGGCATCTGCCAAACTTAGCCACAACTGCGAAATGGGTAATGTTTGGGAGTCAGAAAATTCTAGTGATTAAGCACTTGGGCTTGGATGCCAGACAAAATTGGGTTTGAATCTCAGCACTGTTACTTACTGTGTAATCAATCATAGGAAAGTATCTTTATCTCACCTGTTTCTGCTTTTTTTTTCTGTAAAATGGATATAATTATAGTTATGGCTGCATAGAGTTGTTCTGAGGAATAAAAGTAATCATGTTTATAAGATGCTTAGCACGGTACCCAGCTCACCCCGACACTATCATTATCTGCTCCTTTTCACAATGTGGCTCCTGCTCACCTCTCCAGTCTCACTTCTCTCAGCTTGTTCCAGCAATACTGGCTGCTCCCTGAACTTTGTTGTTGTTGTGTACCATTGAGTCGATTCCAACTAATAGCAACCCCATGTGACAGAGCAGAACTGCCTCATAGGGTTTCCTAGGCTGTAATCTTTAGAGAAGCAGATTGCCAGGCCTCTTCTCCCGTGGAGCCACAGAGGGGTTCAGACTGTCATCCTTTTGGTTAGTAGCTGAGCCCTTAACCATTGTACCACCAGGGCTCCTAATATGCCCTTTTTATCAACTCTTGGCTTTGCACATGCTGTTCCCTTTGCCAGGAAGCCTCTTCCCAGTGCCTTCACTGGTCAAATGTCTTCTCATGTTTCAGATAACAGGCAGGGGCAGATCCAAGTTTTTTGGGGGGGTTGGAAGGTTAGAAGATTTGGTGTGGGGACTTGGAAAGAAATCAAAATACAAATTCAAAACTAGGTACATAGTGAAAGAATATCTGTTCAGAATGAAAAGGAAATCACAACAAATTACTGAAGCCTTAGAGATTCAGGTCTGAGATCTCTTTGGGCAGTGTGGCAGAAATGCTTGCTAGACATGTTCCCCAATTACAATCTGGCTTTTCTTCCCCACCTAGAACATTCTACAACTCCTAGGGACCAGGTGGGGGCCCTGAGGCTTAAACTTTGTAAACTTCAGTATAGATTCACCCCTGGGGTCTAGGAATCTTCTCTGAGCCTCCAAGACTAGATTTGGGCTCCTTATCTCTGCCTCCATTACCTCCTGGTTTATACCACCATCATACCTCTTACTGTGGCATATTGAAATTGCCAGGTTAGGTGTCTGTCTCTTCAAATAGACCACGAGTTCTGGAAATTCAGAGCCAGTTTCTTGCCCACACCTTTAGTGCCTAGTCCAACCCTTGGTACATGGAGGGATTCTTTAATTATCTGTTTAGCTAGTGAATGAATATCTGGTTTTTCACCTCTAACCTCTGGGATCCCTGAGTCTTCAGAGCAGAGGATAATTCTCCCTGGTCCTACCAGATGACCACAGCCCCACGATTTCAATCCTGTGACACTAAGACAAAGACATTCTCCCAAGACAATCATATATAATGACCTTTATTTTCTTTTTTATTTACTCAATATGTGACTTCTTCCAGAGAACTTCTTAACCAGGAATATATAATGCAAGAGGAGATGAGTTAAGTAATGGAAATTTTTTTTGGAAAGAGGAGAAAGGGAGCTTTCACATTCTTCCTCAATTCATTAGCTTAGCTGGGTCTTTATTTTTTTCAAAATGAAAGTGGGAGACACTATAGGTTGCTCAGCACAGGGCTATCTCCTCCACTCTGTTTTTGGTGGGACCCTAATTTTGTGAGAGTTCTTTTTCCCATATACTCAGAGATAGTGGCCCCTTTGCCAACCCAAAGGGATGAATGTTGTGTAGTCAAAGCAAACCATGGCAATTCCATTCTCCTTACTGGATATATGTTTAAATGTGGATATGTGACTGACTCCTGGCCAACAAGAAACTAGAGAAGCTCTGCTGGGGGTGGGTGGCTTCTAGGAAAGATTGCCCTCTGAAATAAGAGAAATTCCCAAAAAGAAATTCCCCCTTTGGATTTAGTTGGGTAAATGTGATGCTTGGAGTTCAAGTTGCCATTTTGCAATTATAAGAAGAAGCAACAGGTTGAGGATGGCAGAAAGGAAAGATGGAAATTTTCTGGGGCCTGCGGATACCCCTCGCCCCCAATCTAGAATCTCCTGTCTCCAGCTCTTGTTAGGTTGGATAACAAAGCCCTTTGTTTAAGCCACTTTTAATCAGCTGTTCTACAAATTGTAGCTGATAGCGCCCTGATATAATTTCTAATAAGGACAAGGAGGTGAATTGAAGAATGGGTAGAATTCATGTCATTATCTTGATAATTATCGTGATAATAATATACATTTATTAGTGCTTTGAAATTGTAAAAGCATTTCATCTTGATGGTATGCTTTTTTTTTTAAGGTACTTTACTTTTTGAAATAACACCTTTAAAATAAAATGTTCTCATCTCTTGGATCAAGCTGGAAATGAGGGAAGCCAAGTGATTTGTGTGTGAACCATCCTCGTTTAGAATGGAAAAGAGTATATGTACACATCAGAATATATTCCAGCAGAGAAAAAAACCTTCCAGGGTAGTAGTTCCCCAAAATTTCAACTACAAAGGACCTCTTTTAAGGTCACCCCCCTATGATGGTGGTTTAATTTTTTTTTAATATAATTTTTATTGTGCTTAAAGTGAAAGTTTACAAATCAAGTCAGTTGCTCACACAAAAACCCATATACACCTTGCTACACACTCTTAATGAGACAGCCCGCTCTCTCCCTCCACTCTCTCTTTTCATGTCCATTTCCTCAGCTTCTAACCCCCTCCGCCCTCTCATCTCCCCTCCAGGCAGGAGATGCCAACATAGTCTCAAGTGTCCACCTGATCCAAGAAGCTCACTCCTCACCAGCATCCCTCTCCAACCCATTGTCCAGTCCAATCCATGTCTGAGGAGTTGGCTTCAGGGATGGTTCCTGTCCGGGGCCAACAGGAGGTCTAGGGGCCATGACCACCGGGGTCCTTCTAGTCTCAGTCAGACCATTAAGTCTGGTCTTATGAGAATTTGGGGTCTGCAACCCACCACTCTCCTGCTCCCTCAGAGGTTCTCTGTGGTGTTCCCTGTCAGGGCAGTCATCAGTTGTAGCCAGGCACCATCTAGTTCTTCTGGTCTCAGGATGATGTAGACTCTGGTTCATGTGGCCCTGTCTGTCCCTTGGGCTCGTAATGGCCTTGTGTCCTCGGTGTTCTTCATTCTCCTTTGATCCAGGTGGGTTGAGACCTATTGATGCATCTTAGATTGCTGCTTGCTAACGTTTAAGACCCCAGATGCCACTCTTCAAAGTGGGATGCAGAATGTTTTTTTTAATAATTTTTATTGTGCTTCAAGCAAAACTTTACAAATCAAGTCAGTCTCTCACACAAAAACCCATATACACCTTGCTACACACTCCCAATTACTCTCCCCCTATAATGAGACAGCCCGCTCTCTCCCTCCACTCTTTCTTTTTGTGTCCATTTCGCCAGCTTCTAACCCCCTCGGCCCTCTCATTTCCCCTCCAGGCAGGAGATGCCAACATACTCTCAAGTGTCCACCTGATCCAAGAAGCTCACTCCTCACCAGCATCCCTCTCCAACCCATTATCCAGTCCAATCCATGTCGGAAGAGTTGGCTTCGGGAATGATTCCTGTCCTGGGGCATCAAAAGGCCTGGAGGCCATGACCACCGGGGTCCCTCCAGTCTCAGTCAGACCATTGAGTCTGGTCTTATGAGAATTTGGGGTCTGCATCCCACTGCTCTCTTGCTCCCTCAGGGGTTCTCTGTTGTGTTCCCTGTCAGGGCAGTCATAGGTTGTAGCCGGGCACCATCTAGTTCTTTTGGTCTCAGGATGATGTTCTCACTGGTTCATGTAGCCCTTTCTGTCTCTTGGGCTCGTAATCACCTTGTGTCCTCGGCATTCTTCATTCTCCTTTGATCCAGATGGGTTGAGACCAATTGATGCATCTTAGATGGCTGCTTGCTAGCAATAAGACCCCAGATGCCACTCTTCAAAGTGGGATGCAGAATGTTTTCTTAATAGATTTGATAATGCCAATTGACTTAGATGTCCCCTGAAACCATGGTCCCCAGACCCCTGCCCCTGCTATGCTGGCCTTCGAAGCATTCAGTTTATTCAGGAAACTGCTTTTGGTTTAGTCCAATTGTGCTGACCTCCCCTATATTGTGTGCTGTTTTTCCCTTCGCCTAAAGTAGTTCTTATCTACTATCTAAGTAGTGAATGTCCCTCTCCCACCTTCCCTCCCTCCCTCCCCCGTCTCGTAACCACAAAAGAATGTTTTCTTCTCAGTTTAAACTATTTTCAAGTTCTTATAATAGCGGTCTTATGCAATATTTGTCCTTTTGCAACTGACTAATTTCACTCAGCATAATGCCTTCCAGGTTCCTCCATGTTAGGAAATGTTTCACAGATTCCTCACTGTTCTTTATCGATGCATAGTATTCCATTGTGTGAATATACCATAATTTATTTATCCATTCATCCGTTGATGGGCACCTTGGTTGCTTCCATCTTTTTGCTATTGTAAACAGTGCTGCAAAAACATGGGTGTGCATATATCTGTTGGTGTAAAGGCTCTTATTTCTCTAGGATATATTCCAAAGAATGGGATTGCTGGACCGTATGGTAGTTCTATTTCTAGCTTTTTAAGGAAGCACCAAATCGATTTCCAAAGTGGTTGTACCATTCATTCCCACCAGCAGTGTATAAGTGTTCCAATCTCTCCACAGCCTCTCCAACATTTATTATTTTGTGTTTTTTGGATTAATGCCAGCCTTGTTGGAGTGAGATGAAATCTCATGGTAGTTTTGATCTGCATTTGTCTAATGGCTAATGATCGTGAACATTTCCTCATATATCTGTTAGCTGCCTGAATGTCTTCTTTAGTGAAGTGTTTATTCATATCTTTTGCCCATTTTTTAATTGGATTATTTGACTTTTTGCAGTTGAGTTTTTGCAGTATCATGTAGGTGGCTTAATTTTTAATGCTTGTTCATGGGGTGGGGGGGTGGTGATGACAAAGTTACTTTGAATACAGTCATACTTCCAGTCCAAGTACTGTTTTATCACACACAACAGCATCCCCATTGGTTTGAAAATTAATTATATGAGTGTGTGCCAAGCATTGCTAATTAGTGTGCAGACATCTCTAGTTAATGGAATGTAATACTGCTCCAATTTTTGGAGCCCTACAGTCAGACACTGTTGTTCTAGAAAATTCTGCCACTCCATGTAAGAAGGTCATTTTGCTAGAAGAAAGTGACACGAGGGAACCATTCTTTCCACTGGGGTGGCAGTGGGGATGGTCTTGCAGGAACACTCCAAAATAGAATTTCTAAATCCTGTTTTGTCCCTTGAGTGCTATGGCTCCAGAAAACCTGACTCATTAACTATAGAGTTTAGGTAATGAAGATAGGAAGCAGAGTGATAAGAAATTAAACCAGTATGCATAATGCAGATGTCTATGGAGGATGGTATTCCCAGGGCTCTAGGAAGCAGGCTAATTAGGTTTCAATCAGTAACTCAGCATTCAGAGAGATAATAATTCAGGATGGGAGGTAGGGAGGAAAGGAAAGCCTAGGGCAGACTTAAAATCTGTCAGGATAAATCTATCCTTCTTGGAAGGAGGAAAACCCTGAAACTCCCTCACACAGGGGGGATATACCACAGCAGTGTCTGGGTGGGCAGTTTTCTGGTAATCTGCTGCAGAGAGAGGCTGCTACACACTGCCTGCCGTTCACTCCCTGAAGATGCTGTGGGTTCCCAAACCTGCTTAAACCAACACTGTTACAGACCTCCTTGGCCTAGTAATGTTCAGAGAAACAACCATACAGAGGGTGACAAGGAGGAGTGCAGGCATTCCCTAGAGTGGGCCTCTGCAGCAGACATACCTTCTTAGCATGTTAGGGGCCTAGTCTGATAGGGTGTGCTGTGAACGGAGAGAGTGAGGAATTTCCAGATCTATAAAAGCTCTGCTGCTATTAAGTCCCCTCAGAAAAAAGACTCAAAATGTTATTCATTTAATTGCAATGAATTTGCTGAGTTTTCTGAGCTCTTTCCTAGTTGGAAAGATGTTCACAGAATATATAGTCTGCTGGGAGGGGGGCACCCAGATAAGTATGGTCATAGTAGAATCATATCTACTTCCTTGTCCCCTTCCTAATCTTTACAAGCTTGGTCCCAGGCACTATAAAACAGAGCCATCATGGGGACAGGGGGTAAACTATAGGCTCACATGTTGTTGTTAGGTGCTATTGATTTTTGACTCATGGTGACATCATGTGACAGAGAAGAACTGCTCCTTAGGATTTCTAGGCTATAATCTTCATGGAGCAGACCTACAGGTCTTTCTAGCATGGAGCCACTAGGTGGGTTCGAACCGCCAACCTTTTGGTTAGCAGCCAGGAGCTTAACGCTTTCACCACTGGGTCTCTTTAATAAAAAACAACAAATATTGGAAGCCTAAAATGGATATCCATGGAAAAGAACTACCTATTGTCTGTCAATAAGCATTTCAAACGTATGATTTTAAGCCGTTAGTCAGTACTGATAACATGTATGTGGTTTCTTCAAATAACTTTACAGTCTTCTGTAGTTTTCCCAGCATTCATAGAGAAGTTAGAACTTATTTTTAAATAGTGTTAAATAGAACACAGTAGATTAACATAGTTGGAGGAAGCTTTGTGAAAACAAATGTAGTGACTGGCACAATTGTTGACATGGAATATGGATTTTACATTAATAATAGTAGTGTATCAATGTTAAATTTCCTAAATTTGATCATTGTACTATTGTTATGTAAGAGAATGCCTTCATTCTTAGGAAACACACACTGAAGTATTTAGGAGTATAAAGATGTAATGTCTGCAGGTTAATCTCAAATGGTTCATAAGAGAGGGAGAAGGAGAGAATAACACAAACATGACAAAATAGTAATAACAGGTGAATCTGGGTGAAGGACATAAAGGAATTCCTTGAACTATTCTTATGGCTCTTCTATTAGTTTGAAATCATTTCAAAAGAAAGTTATAAATATCAGATGAAGTTATTTTAGATTGACCTACTAGAATACTATAAGTTGCAGACATTCAGTTTTCTCAAGGGGTCGATTTAACATCAAGAGATCTCTGTCAAAGTCTCATTATATAGCTAAGTCTTTGCAAATTGGAAGGCCACCTTCAGAAGAAAAGGATTTATTGAAACTGCCCATCACGTGCCCTGAAATAATGTCTTTAATAACTTTTTTTTTTCACCATGAACAGACTTTACATTCGATTATTTGTTTATATTAGTATCAAGTTACGCCTTTGGTGTTTCGTATTTCTGAATCGGTATAACATTTATGTTTGTGTAGAAGAGTTGTATCTCTCTTCTTTGTATCACACATGGTATTTGACAAGCATCTGGACAGAATTTCAGTACTGAGCAGTGCTTTAATGAGCGGAATAAATGCTTATTAAACAAACAAACTGGAGGAGGTTCCATGAGCTATTGGTGTCTTGCAGGGCAGAATCCTAGCACTCTCAAGATTTTTCATTCTACAGAAGGAATTTCCAGGTGAGTTTACTAAGCCATAATTAACCACAGTGAAACTATTTTCAACTTTGTTTTTAGAATTATCCCTGAGGTCAAAAAGCCATGTGAGGGCTGTATAAAAAATGAAAAGCAAGGAGAAGTTGAAAAAACAAACAATTTATCATATGAAGAAACATAAACAATATTTATTAGAGACAATGACTGCAGAGAAACAGCCAGTAAAAGCTCACATTCACAATTTACTGGCTGTGAAGAAGTGCAGGCACATATACTCATAACCATAGCACTAATATCCTAAGGTGGTTTCCAAGGAAATGCTGCATTTGACAATCAGTTGCAACTTTTATTTTCCCATTTACAAGGCTGAAAAGTTTAAAACTACATTTAATGAAAGTCTAGCAGTATTTATTAGGCATTCAAGTTGTAAAGCACAATTATCAATAGGTGCTGCTGTGTACTTTATGAAAGACAACACAAAAATGATACACTCATTTGCCATCAGAAGCCCTTTCTCAAATTTCAGTGGATATTTTTCCTTCAGGGACCAAGTGTTTGGCTACTAATTTTTGTAAATAACTGGTGGTAAGAGAATGGGCTAGCGCAGAGTTTTCTCCAAGAATAAACCCCATTTACTTCTGCCCTTCCATAAGGCCAAAGGCCCACTTATCCACTAAAGACACTCATGTGGATGACACTACTTGTTTCTTTTATAACAATAAAAAAATAATAACCTGCTTATGAATCTGAAGAACTATAATAACTCCTTAAATAAGCATGGTACTTTAAAAATATTATCAAGCACTTTCACACCAATTATTTAATTTGATCTTTCCAAAAACCTTGTGAGGTAGGTTGGACAAGTATATCATCCAAATTTGGTGGATGAGGAAACTGAGGCATAGAGCCATTTAAGTAACTTGTAGGGTTGGGCAGGGAGATGCCAATCTCTATAGTGGGCTGTCTTCTTCAGCAATGAAGAAAGTCTAAAAAACTTCATGGTTTTATTTCAATATATTTTGAGGAAATACTTCACCCCCATCCAGCCAAGTGATAGCAATTCAGGTGGCACAGCTGTCATGACAAGTTTGAGCATGTAATTAATTAGACGAAGCACTGAGATTTTTCAAAACTGGTATTGTAACTGAAATACACATTTTAACTTCCAACATGTGAGGGAATTTGCTGGTTTGTTTTAGGACAACCCAGCTCTGCTGTCTGAACTCTGAGTTTGCTATTTGAGAAGTATAGTATACTTTTAAGGAGACCTGGTGGTGCAATGGTTAAAGCGCTCGGCTGCTAACTGAAAGGTTGTTGGTTCAAATCCACCAACTGCCCTGGGAGAAAAGATCTGGCAATCTGCTCCCGTAAAGATTTATAGCCTAGGGAACCTTATGGGGCAGTTTTATTGTCCTAGCAGGGTCACTCTGAGTTGGAATTGATTCGACAGCACACAACAACAATAATATACTTTTAAAACAAAAATGCTCAGTTCACCATGGCTTTTGACAGGAAAAAAGTAGTAATTTCTTTCTTCCAAAGGGAATGAGACTACATTTCTCCAAAGCTGGAGTATCTGTATATCAATACTTAAAATTGAGAAAATGTCCAATTTAATCACCAAACCTTTCTGTCCTTATACATGTGTAAGTTGGGCTTTGGGAATCTTACAGACCATCACTGTTAGTTTGGTTTGGGGCTGCTCAAGATGATTACCTGTCTTCTACATTAAAGTAATTAAAAATGTTATTTGGGGGTTCAGATTTTGTAATGGTTCTTGAGCTAGTCTTCCAAACCAAGTCTGGGATGTACAACTGTCCTTCTGCCTGTGTAATTCTGACCACAACTCCTGCTCAAAAAAAAAAAAAAAAAAACCATTGCCATCAAGCTACCATTTTTAACCCGTCCTATGAAAGACTGGCTATGAGAGCACTGGATGGATTGGGCCAGAAAGTTCAGTGATTAGGAGTCCTTAGGCCATCAACCTTGATTGATCTGCAATATTCAACCTGGTCAGTGACCAGCTGGTAGCTGCTCCCATTCCTTACACCCGCTGCATGACCTGAGGCCACTGTAAAGCTTCAAGGATGTCTTTCTCACAAAACAGCTTGAAAATACTTGGTGTCAATGAACACAGCTAACTGGTTTGATGTAAAGAAATACTTGAGATGGCTTAGGAATGGCCTTATACTCTCTTAATCATCATCAAGCCCTTTTGCTAATTAGGAAATAACCACAAAAATATGATTCAACATCTTAGCTTTATTTTACTCACAGTCGTTACGTATTTTCAAGGGTGCTTTTATGTATTACAAGCGCATATCTATGCACATATGTGAATATACATACATACATATATATATGTCTACATTGGGAGTGTATGTTGTATGAAGTATCCTTTTGATTATGTAGGTTCACTACTTAATTTAGGCCTATTAAAATAGGGCAAGTGACAGATCATGTTCTAACAGGGAGAACATAGATGATTTGTAGTTTTATTCTTATTTGGTTAAAAAATTAAAAAAAAATTATCTGCTGCCTAGATGTCCCCATAAAATTAAACCACAAATATCAATTAAACCAAGAGAATTTCAAAAGAGAAAAAAAATAACTCATAAAAATAAAATGGAGGCTCTGCGGTTTAGGAGCTTACAGATATATTTTTATGGGATTGTATAAAAATATTACGCAATATGTATGCCCTGTTAAAGAATAGTTACTGTTTCATTGATCTCTGAATGTACTGGGAATTGATCGTCAAATTGTGTTTTGTTTTGGTTGTGTATGAAATTACTTATAAATTCAACACCAACAGGAATTTTTTAAGAATTAGCAGAAGTGAGATGGCCAGATAAATGTTTTGTACTTTAATAGAGTCAGAGAAGTGGATCCCTATTCATCCTGGTAAAAATAGAGTCCATAAGTAGGTGCTCAGATTTTCCTCTAATCCTTATCCTAAATCAGTATGATCTTAACCTGTTTCTAGGCATTTCACTGTCACCGTTTTAATGGTAGAAATGATGGCCCTACATCCAGGCATTTTTCCAAAACAATTGAGGATATCGTACAAATCCCTTTTTGTGAAACAAATAAAGTACCAGATTAAAGGAGAAATTACAGAGGATATGAGGGTGTAAGAGAATAAAATTGGAGATCTTGTCCAAATGAATTCACTGTTATGTCAAATGAAAATGCATTCAATGAAAGACAAAAATCTTCTGATCATTTCATCTCTTTTTATAATTTAAAAGTTTCTGAAGTCAATCTCTCAAATAATGAAAATCAAAATGCCCTATGTATGTGCACTAGGTGAGAGATTTCTGTGGGGTTTTCTAGAAATTTTTAAGTTAAACAAGGTAACTTTTCTAAAACATTCCTGGCAGGCAAGGAAGGGGGCAGTGAAGACTGTGAGCTTTCTTTTCTTTTCTTTTTTAAGAAGACAAATCCTAGAAAATTCTACCAGAAATTTCCCAGAATTGTAGGACAGGCTTGAACCTTGAAACCTTGAGAAGGTTTAAATCTACCTTCTAGGAGATTCATATCTTCAACCATCCTGAGATGGTAAGAACTCTTTGAGAAGTTTCCATAATTATGATGTTTTAACAACCCTCCTCGTCATGGATTGAATCATGCCCCCCCCCGCCGCCGCCCAAATATGTGTCAACTTGGTTAGGCCATGATTTCCAGTACTGTGTGGTTGTCCTCAATTCTGTGATTGTAATTTTATGTTAAAGAGGGTTAGGGTGGGATCGTAACACCACCCTTACCTGGGTCATATTCTTGATCCAATGTAAAGGGAGTTTCCCTGGGGTGTGGTCTGCACCACCTTTTAATGCTCAAGTGATAAAAAGGGAAGGGAAGCGAACAGAGAAGGGGGACCTCCTACCACCAAGAAAGCAGCACCAGGAGCAGAACGCATCCTTTGGACTCAGGGTCCTGCGCAGAGAAGCTCCTAGTCTGGGGGAAGATTGATGAGAAGGCTGACAGAGAGAGAAAGCCTTCCCCTGGAGCCGACACCCTGAATTTGGACTTTTAGCCCTTATAGGGTTGCTATGAATCGGAATGGACTTGACGGCAATGTTTTTTGTTTTTTTTTTTTTACTGCGAGGATATAAACTCTTTGTTAAAGCCATCCACTTGTGGTATTTCTGTTATAGCAGCACTAGATGACTAAGACACTCCTGATCTAGAATTTCTTCAGCATATCTAAGGAATATAACTTGCCTAAAATCCCACCACTTTCATAACCAAATTTAGAATTCAGTTTTGCATTGATGGATCCTTGGGAATAAAATCTCCAAATCTAGGCTCTTTAATCAACTGGAACTCAGAGATGGCATGCCAAGGTGGTTATAGCTGTTTATATACAAAAGGGCCTGATGAAATGAAAATGGGGCATCTGTCCATTAAAAAATAAATAAATAAAAACTTGAACAGCCCTCCTGTTAAACTCCAACAGAAATGATGTTGCTGATGGCAAAACCCCAGTAACCTTCTCTGATCAGCAGGAGAGCTCTTGGGCAAAAACTATGCTCAGGATAATAAATCATCAGGCTACGCAGGTCTGCAGTCCAGAAGACTTGAAAACAAGAAAGCGCCTCTCCTCATCCGACCTGATGGATCGAACCAGTCCAATTCAGATTTCATGGGTTAATGTTCTGCAGTGTGACAACAGTCTATGGTACCTTGTCAGTGAAAAGGCCAGTAATGCCTGGAAAAACATGGTCACTTGTGAATTGTGGTGCTTTGGCCAGCTTCCTCCAACACACAGAGGTTTTCTTGGCTTCTCTTTGTGGTTTCCACGCACCCAAGAGCTCTATAAAGGAGAGAAGCCCACAGGCCCATGAGAGTTAAGAACTAGCTTCCTGCTTTGTTATCTATGCAGAGCTCACTGCTTCTATGAAGAACAGGGATCAAGCCAGAAAACAAGACGCCTGTATCCCAGGAGACCCCAGGTCCTGTTAAACAGAGCAGAACTCGTCGGTGTTCAAGATCTGGCTGGGCACAGAACTGATTTTACTGCTAGAAGGTGTCTCATCTCTGTCTTCGGATGACCTTTGGTCTGTCTTTCCTGCTAACTGGCAGGATCTCTGATGCCTGCAGGCACAGAAGACACACTTAAACCATGCCCGAAAGCCTTCAGAAACACTGGTGGAAAAGAGCTTTTTGCAAGGGTGGAAGAACTGATAGAACACAAGCATGAAGAGAATGGCTGTACAGTACCCAATGAGCAGCTGCAGAATCAAGAGAGGTGCACACACATACATGTAGATGTCGGTCTTGTGAAGGTACCACATGAGGAGGAGGAAGGCATTCTCAATGAATCGCAACATGTAGTACACCAGCAGCCGGTACCAGTTCTGGGACTTGCTAATGAGGTCTGGGCTGTTGATTTTCAGCTGCACAGCCGACCAGCAGAACATGTTGATGCCAGCATACAGCAAGGTAAGGAAGCATAGCACGATGGTGGTGCCCACCCGACTAAGTGCTTTCTCGATGTTCTCAGGGAACGGGGAGCCACTGCACCAGAAGAGGACCCAGGGGTACAAGAAGAAGCTCAAGAAGTTGACAAATACATCGGCCACCACCCAGGTCTTCAGAACAGAGGTAAAGAGTACCAGGACCACAACTCGAGTGGCAATCTCAAAGCTCCTCCAGAGGAAGATGCAGACGTAGGCGAGAGGCTTCACTTTGACCTCGTATTCATCATACTTGATCTTGATGGCTAGGATGTTACAGCGCAAGGCTCCATACACAATGGACAACAGGGACAGAGTCATGAAGAGGCCTGGAGAGAAAAGAAAAAAGAGCACTTTCAAGTCTCGCCTCCACCAAGAATCTTATTGTGGCAGTCATGCTGTCAGCTCTCTGCCCATATTCCTTGGACCCTTTTGTTTTATGTGCACGAGCTGACTTTCAGCTGTCAGTATATGCATCACTGTGTGCCTGAGGGATTTTTCTAGAACTGTGGAAGGCTGCTTTGCCCAGGTGCCCGGTAGGCTGAAGTACTGGGGAATTAATACCCCTGGGACAGCCCTCAAATAATGACTGATGAAAGCTGTAGTATAACTACCTTAGTTCCCCCACCTCTTGGGTAGAATAACTCCAAGGTATGTGTTCTATACCACTTCCCAGTGTTTCCTCATATGATTAATTTCTATGTGATAGATTAATTTCTATGTGATAGCTGTCTTAAGGAGTCCCTGGGTGGGACAAATGGTTAAGCGTCTGACTACAAGCCAAAAGACTGGCAGTTCCAACCTACCCAGAGGCACCTTGGAAGGCAGGCCTGGTGATCTGCTTACAAAAGGTCACAACCTTAGAAACCCTATGAAGCAGTTATACTCTGCACAAGTGGGATTGTCATGAGTTGGAATCAACTTGACATCAGGTAACAACAACAAAGTTGTCTTAATAATGTAACCTTTATTAGCTGCCTTCTTTTCCCTGCTTCACTTCCCTTCTCTCACGTTGGTGTTCCCTTCACCTCCCAAAATAACTACATGTCCTCAAATTCTTGTCTCATGGTATGCTTCAGGAGCAACTTAAACTAAGACAACTTCCTGATCAGATCTCAATCTGTCTGACTATGTAGAGTCCTTCACATGGTATGCTTTGTTTCCTCAATCGGCTGATAAGCTCCTGGGGAGCCAAGACCGTGTCTGATATTTCTTCTTGATGCCCCTCAACACATACAGTAATAATAGGTACCTTAACAGATGGGACTCAGTAACAAATTGCCTAGTGAGCTCCTCTCTATCTGCAGAACTTTTGTTACTTATATGTTGACTACAGAATGTTCACTTTCCTTACTCTTCTGTTGTATTCTTAAATTCTGCACAGAGCTGATGAAATAAGAACGCTACTGTTACTGAGAGTCAATATGTCTTGGGCTGAAAGGCCTTAATGTCTCAAGAAGTCTCAATTCTAGCTGTTTATTTCTTAAAATGACTTATGGATAATGAGTTTTTCCAGTTTATAAGAAGGAGCAGTTTGCAGGGACAAGATGTGGTTCATTTAAATGAAGCATGGCACCATGTTCAAGACCACAACATTGCTAGTCTTGAATTCTAATATGTAAGAAATGTACTACCAATCCATGAGCACAGACTGTGTGATAAAAAGGAAGTATCACTTAATACAGGGTTCCAGCAACTTCAAATATTGGAGCAAGGAGGTAAGGGAGGCAAGGTTTTGAGCTGAGAACCAAGAGCCTACCTCAGGTTCTACTCTTATCTCACTAGCTTACACTGGGAAAATTACAACCTCTCTGGGCTGTTTCCTCACACATAAAATTGGGATGATAATGCCTTCCATGTCTACTTCTTAAAATGCAATGTCTGTGTAACATCATCCTTGTAACATAGTTTTCTCTACCTAAATGTATAATGTTAAATATATGGGAATAAAATGATTTTTTTCTTATTTAAGTTCTGAAACAATGGAAAAACATCTACATTTCATGGTCACAAAAACTCTGAAGCTTTGGTATTTATTTGCCTGGGAGAAGCTCAGTTTTACTCAAAGCATCAAGTTTTCGCATACCCTTTTGGTGCTGATTTAAATGACATCATTCACTACAAAGACTGGCATCTACTAATCAAATTTAAGATAAAAAAAAAAAAGCACCATCACAGGAGTAGAATGAAAAGTAATTGGACTGATTTCTTTTTTTTTTTCTGAGATGTTAATTTACCAGAACATTTTAAAGCAATACATATTAGGGATATATTTTTATATTTGTGGTCACAAATTTCTATACTGAAAGGATACAGTAGTCAATCTTTTTTAGCCCTTATGTTTTCTCCACTATAAGAAACTTTAAGTGCAGAAGATACACTAAGCATAAAGAATTAAAATACACAATTATATATTCATGCACATGCACTATTTATATTGTTATATTTATGGTATTTTAACTCCAAATTATTTATTTCTTTTCACAATACAAGGACCCAAATAATTTTTTAAACATCTAGCCATTTTTCTCTTGTTAGGTCAGTTATTTCCAAATTACATCTTTTTTCTCTATCAAGAGAATTAGTCAATTGGTGCTTAGTAGCAATCAACTGCTGAAGTCTTCAGGGAGTACAGAGAAATTATCTAGAAATCACTGACTTCAATCATCACTTCTACATTGGGTGCTCACTGCATAATGTCACAGATAGAAAGGGTGCCAGAAAGGGAGATACATTTGGAGGACAAGAAGCTTTTACAAAATTCTCGGCATGTACATTTTTCCCTCTAGGATTAAGCTGTTATATAATGAATGACTAGGCTGATGCTCATGCAGATACTCACTTATTCTGATTTATATGGAGGAAAGTTGCTTGACACAATCTCCTAACCTTATCCTCCCAAAGTCAATACGAAGGGGATCAGTTGGCAGTCCCACCCATTTAAGAGGCACTTTTTTTTTTTCATAGAAGTCTAACGTTCACTACTAACCCTATTCTCAATTCCTAGGTGTGTGTGTGGCGGGGTGCTGTTTTTATTATTTTTTTAGAAGGCAAGACATCACTTTAGGCAAAGCTTAAAGGTTTTAGCAATATTCCAAACCCTTGCCACACTCTAAAAGCCTTCTCCTGCACAAATCCAGCCAAATGAACTCTTTCCAAACAAAAAACTCTCTCCCTACTTCACAGAGAAAATAGTTACCATTAAGCATAAATTTGCTCATTTCCTGACTTGACACTATAAGCATAATCTTTATGCAAAGTCACAGAGAACATTTTATTTCCCAGGATTCCTCCTAGAAAGGGAATTCTATCTGTAAGACAAAGGGAACAATTTCTCTATTGCTTTGGAGTGGTAAGGGAGGCTGCCCTCAAGATGGAGGAGGGTAGAAGGTTGTTCTCTGTAATGCAACTACCCTCTATATACCTCAGATCTTTAGTTGCACAGTAAGAATCAACATGAATCCAACCCCCATAATGTGGAGATTGATCCGGTCCTCACATT
This sequence comes from Elephas maximus indicus, assembly GCF_024166365.1. Classification (NCBI taxonomy): domain Eukaryota; kingdom Metazoa; phylum Chordata; class Mammalia; order Proboscidea; family Elephantidae; genus Elephas; species Elephas maximus. Next base: position 137,725,147 of record NC_064846.1, read on the forward strand.
CCCACTTCTGTATCCTTGTTGCCAGCCTCCTCCATGGCACTCTCTCTCTGACCCTAGCCACCCAGAGCTAGGTCTGAGCTCACAAGTTAAAAGAATACCATCCTTCAGACTGCCAAATAGGCAGACACCAGCCTCAAGTTTGGGAAATCTGCATGACACCCCAACCTTCTGGCCTGTGGCCACCAATCTGGAGCTGGTTTCCCACTACTCCTTCAGGATGCCAGCTGCAAGCTGAGGAGTCCGCACAGCACCCTTACTTTTTTTTTTTTTATAGGTGCCCTATATTTATTTATTTATTTTATTGAACTTTAGATGAAGGTTTACCGAAGAAACTAGTTTCTCATCAAACAGTCAGTACACACATTGTTGTATGACATTGGTGAACAACCCCACGACATGTCAACACTCTGCCTTCTCAACCCTGGGTTCCTATTACCAGCTTCCCTGTTCCCTCCTGCCCTCCAGACCCCGCCTCAGGGCTGGTGCGCCCCTCCAGTCTTGCTTTGTTCCATGGGCCTGTTCACTCTTTGGCTGGAGGGACAACACCCTTACTTTTTGACCTCCTGGCTCCCACTGCCCCTTTGGGTTCAATAATTCACTGAAAGGACTCACAGAATTCACAGAGAATATACCATATTTATGACTACAGGTTTATTATAACCAAAAAGGATACAAATGAAGAAATACATAGGGCAAGGTTTGGTAGGGTTACGAACCACAAAACTTCCATATCCCAAAGGACATGCTATGTTCCCGAGAACAGATGTTCTTGCCATCTAGGAAGCTCTCTAAGCCTTAGCATTCTGGGATTTCATAGGTCAGGCCTACATGACAAGCTAACTCATGCGTCCTGAGGCTAGCTGATGTCAGCCTCTCAGGTGAGTCTTTTCTGGTCTGGCCAGATCCTACTTGCCAGCACAAATTCTCAGGTACAGCTTGAAAGTCCCTGACCAACGTACCCCAATTATTCCAAGGGTCATTTCTACAGAGCCAAGGACAAAGGCCACCTTACTTAGGTTAAAACTAAGTCCTTTACCCAACATTACTAAAGTGACTGGACTCACAAAATGCTTGAGTGAAACAGATTTTTCATAAAAATTAGTGAATGACTTCAAGGGGGACCTGCAGCAGCCTGATATGGACTGCAGTGGCAGAGGGAAACTAGAGGAAGTAAGCCCAGTAAACTTCTGGAAACTGGAATTTTAACCAGATTTCAGAGGGACAGTGATTCTTACCTCTTTTCCTCTCAACTCAGTAAACAAAGTGTCTTTCTTACTGTCTAAAGCCTGGCTCTCCACCTGTACCACATTCCATCACTTACCTCCTTCTCAAGAACCTTGCTCCATCACCTGTCATCATCTTTGTCTTCTAAATCTTCAACTGCTCCCTCCCTGCTTTTTTTTTTTCCTGAGTGTATGAATGTGCCTAAGTCTGCTGAAAAGAAAAAGACCCTCAACGAGATGGACTGACACAGTTGCTGCAACAATGGGCTCAAGCATAACGATTGTGAGGATGGCGCAGGACCAGGCAGTGTTTTGTTCTGTGGTACATAGGGTCTCTATGAGTCAGAACTGACTCAACTGCACCTAACAACTACAAGTATGCATCCAAAAAAACCATCCTTCATTGGCAAAAAAGTACATATTCGTTGAAGCTGTGTGATGAATACATGGGGGTTCATTATAACATCCTCTCGGTCGTTTTGCATGTTGGGAACTTTTGATGATAATGAATCTAAAAGGAAGGAAAGGTGGAAGGGAGGGAGGGAGGAAGGAGCCCTTCCTTTACACTGCACTTCTTTCTGTCTACTACTGGGCCCTCTTTGACACTTTTCAGCCAGCCCTCTTGCATTGTCTCTAACCAAAACACTCAGTTCCTGATATTCAACTCCTTGCAGTCTGGATTCTGGTCTTGCCACTGTACTGAAACTGTTCTCTGGGTTACAATGGCATCCTAATGTCCAAATCCCATGAATTCCTTTAAGTTCTCTTCCCTGACCTCTTTGCAACATTTGATATTATTCACCCTCACTTTCTTGAAACTCTTGCTAGGGTAATGATCACAGCATTTTCTTGTAATCCTCTTCTCAGTTTCCTTGTGGCCCCTTCTCAGTCTCCTTCATAGGCACATATTTCTCTTCCCACTCAAGAACTATGGTTTTATTTTCTCCTTCTATGCAGTCTTCAGTATCCGAGGGCCTACCATATTTCTCTTCCTATACATCTCATAGATGCATTTAAAACAAAAACGGAGCAAAGCTTATCTTGCCTTAGAAATCTCCTCTTACGTTTCCTCTAGCAGTCAATGACACTGTCACCTCTAGACCGTCCTATCTAGAAATCTGTATGTTAGCTAGGACTCTTCACCTTCCTCTCTCATCCCATCCAATAGATCCCTAAGTCCTTGCTACTCAGTGTGACCCATAGACCAGCAGCTTCACCACTGAAGTACCCTCACCTCAGACCCACTGAGTCAGACTGTATTTTGACAAGATTCTCCAGATGACCTGTAACGCTCATTAACATTTGAGAAGCACTACTCTAAGTTACCCCCCACCAACACCACTTCTGTTTTTAACTGTCACTTGTTAACTCTCAAATGGCTTTTGCCCCAGGATCCTAACTGATTTGTTTCCCTGCCACCAGCCTTCCTATTTCTACTATTTGTCTGTCCAGCTAACCCCTATTTGTTCTTCAAGTTTCAGTTAAAGTGTCACCTCATTAATGATGGCTTCCCTGAGCCTTTATTCAATTACATTCACTCAGTTGTACTAGCTGCTTTCAATACTCTTCCAAGCTCAGTTAACTGCTACTCTATTGAGACCTCAAGCCACCTCCGTATACCTTTATCTTATCACTTGGTACCTTTGGTTTACTTGCCTGTTTCTATTTTTACCACCAGTACCATTCACAGTGCCTAGTACAAAGCAGGTAATCAAGATATGTATGCTGAATGAATGAATACATGAAAAGTGCACAAGCTATTAACTGCCCTTTTTTTCAACAATGAATGAAGAACTTAAGCTCCAAATTCTCCACAGACATAACTGTAGTGAACGATGTGAACTCTCAAAGCCCCTTATCAGAAGATGACTTCTGAAGTTACAGACTTCTTATGCAAATACATCTGCCTCCATGTGCCTTTCTCAATCAAGATATTGCACCTGTCTCCTCTACTACTAGAAAACCAAAAAACAAAAAAAAACCATTGCTGTTGAGTTGATTTCAACTCATAGCAACCCTATAGGATAGAGTAGAACCGCCCCACAGGGTTTCCAAGGAGTGGCTGGTGGATTCAAACTGCTGACATTTTTGGTTAGCAGCCACAGCTCTTAACCACTGTGCCGCCAGGGCCCCATTACTTGAAAAGTAGGATCAAACTTAGGAAAGGTCTTTGAGATTTAAGTCTACACTCTACAAATTCTCTTTTTAGAGTAAATGAGAGGCCCACAAAACAGGGAGATGTAGGACCATTCAAGTGACTAAGGAAGCTAAGTGTGGCTTCAGAATGTGGGTCCCAACCAGGAATTAACACATATCTAGATTATCTTAGAAGTGTTGTGTCTGCCTGGCTAGTTACTCAGATCAATGTTCTTGATAGATTCCATGGCCTATTCCCTGGGGTTAGCATCAGACATTTATTCTAGAATCCCTTGTTCTGCTTTTTCTATCTCAGGCCCTGAAAACTGGTCAGCAAGCTGTTGATAAAGAGGTTAAGAATGAGAGAGACCATTATTACTGTCATGAATTGAATTATGTCCCCCCAAAAATGTGTGTATCAACTTGAATATACCATGATTCCCAGTATTCTGTGGTTGTCCTGCATTTTGTGATTGTAATTTTATGTTAAAGAGGATTAGGGTAGGATTGTAACACCCTTACCAGGTCACCTCCCTGATCCAGTGTAAAGGGAGTTTCCCCGGGGTGTGGCCTGCACCACCTTTTATCTCTCAAGAGATAAAAGGAAAGGGAAGCTAGCAGAGAAGGGGAACATCATACCACCAAGAAAGCAGTGCCAGGAGAAGAGCACGTCCTTTGGACCCAGGGTCCCTGCGTGGAGAAGCTCCTAGACTGGGGGAAGATTGACAAGAAGGCCGACAAAGAGAGAAACCCTTCCCCTGGAGCTGACACCCTGAATTTGGACTTTCAGCCTACTTTACGGTGAGCAAATAAATTTCTCTTTGTGGTACTTCTATTATAGCAGCACTAGATGACTGAGACAATTATGATCAGCTCCTCTGCCCCTAGTTGCTGCCACAGATTCTGTTTTTGGTTCTCAACTATGGTTCAAACTTATAATAGATTATACATTGTCACACATGTGCCCCCAAAAGGTCTTCCATAATTCAAAGGCCTGATCTGCATAGACTAATTTAGGCATAGAAAGAGTAGCCTTGCCCACAGTCATCAACATGCATTTAAATTGAGAAAAAAATTAGTATAATTCCATCTTCTCACACTTGTTGATTCCCTAAAAAATGAGGGCACTGAAAAGCAAAATGAGGATTTCCATGCCCAGCAATGGCAGATTAGCTTGTTTTGAACCAATACTCCTGCCAAGAACAACTAGACAAACATCTGTTTGAAGGCGTCAGAGACCTACCAAAGCAGTGAGGATTTGCGGGGATAAGATCTCAGAGAGAAGAAAAGTTCCAAAAGAGGATTCAATATCTGAGGCTGCTTTCTGCTTAAGGCATTTGCCCATAAGAATTCAGGTACTGAGAGACAAAGAAACTGAACACAGCTTTTAGAAGTCTCTTAAAGCTGGTGGGGAGGGGGCAAATATTGACATTCGGGCTGTAAAATGGCTCTGGTATACACCCAATGCTTTTGAGTGTAAACTTGAAGCGCTAGACCCTAGGAGTAAGGATGGACCGAAATAGATAAGCCCATACAAAATACTTAAGTATAGTTACCGATTGACTCAAGATTTGATTGAATCGAGCTGATCTGCATCTAGTTCAACTTCCTGCCAGAAACAAAAGTAAAATCTCTCTGAAGAAATATAACTCATCCAGAACCTCAAATTATCTCAGTTTTTTGGGTTTATAAATATATGACATTGAATTACAAATAACAAATCATACCACCAACAGCAAAAAAAAAAAAAAAAAAAAAGTCAAAATCCAAGCATGAAAACATACCCATAGGAAATACGGATATTGGAATTATCTGATATGGTATTAAAAATAACTATAATTAATATGCTCAATAAATTATATGACAAGAAGGGGAATTAGAAGAGACTGAAAACTATTTAAAAACTCAAACAAAAACTTTAGAACTGAAAAATACAATATTTGCATTTAGGAAATCAACCAGTTTACCAGTTGTCAGCGAGTCGAATCTGACTCATGGCGACCCCATGTGTGTCAGAGTAGTGGGTTTTCAATGGCTGATTTTTTAGAAGTAGATCACCAGGCCTTTCTTTTGAAATGACTCTGGGTGGACTTGAACCTCTAATCTTTCAGTTAGTAGCAGAGCATGTTAACCATTTGCACCACCTAGGGACTCTGTTGTTTGTTGTTAAAAAAAAAAATTTTTTGTTGTTGTTAGTTGCTGTCAAATAGGCCCCTGACTCATGGCAACCCCGTACACAATGGAACCATGTACAACCTGGTCCTGAACTATCCCCGTGGTCAGTTGTAGATTAGATAACAGTGATCCATAGGGTGTTCACTGGCTGATTTTTGGAAATAGGTTGCCAGGCCTTTCTCCCTAGTTCAACTTAATCTGGAAGCTCCACTGAAACCGGTTCAGCATTACAGTAACATGAAAGCCTCCACTGATGGACAGGTCATGCCTGTACATGAGGTGTACTGGCTGAGACTCAAATCTGGGTCTCCTGCAAAGAAGGTGAGAATTCTACCACTAAGCCACCAATGCCCTCATAGGACATCAACAGATAGGTTTAAGAGCAGATTAGACACACTGTAAAGACACTTAGTAAACTAGAAGGAAAGTAAAAAACAAAAACAAACAAAACTTTCCAGATGGAGATGCAAAAAACATGAGAAACTTATAGAAAAGTAAAAACATTCCAAAAAGAGAGGAAATAGAATGGGTCAGAAGCAATATTTGAAGAAATAAAAGCTGAGAATTTTCCAAAACTGACAAAGCTATCAAGCCACAGATTCAAGAAATGCCACAAACCCTGAGAAAGATAAATAAAAAGAAAAACACAATTAAGCACATCATGGCAAAATTGCTGCCCACCAAAGTCAAAGAGAAAATCTTAAAAGTGGTCAGAAATGAATAAACAAAAAATGGATTAACTTCAAAGAAGCAACAATAACAATGGCAAGTGACTTCTCAACAGAAATAATGAAAACCAGAAGACAAAGGAATGACAACCTCGAAGTGGGAAGAAAATAATCACTAAAACAGACTTCTATACCCAACGATAAAGATAAAAGAAAGACATTCCATTAAAAAATGAGAGAATCTGTCACAGCAGAACTGCTCTAAAGGAAAGAGTAAACTTAGCATTTTAATTCCAAGGAAAATGATCCCACATGGAAGCATGGAGAGATAAGAAAGTATGAACAGTGACCAAAATGATAAACACAACTTAGTTTTTAAGATGGGCAAGAAGATTTGAACAGGCACTTGTACACATACACCAATATCAAAATAGACCTTAAACACATGAAAAGACACTCAACCTCATTAGTCATCAGGAAATACACATTCAAACTACAAAGAGATACTACTACACACCCACTAAATTACTAAAAGTAAAACCAAACTGTTGGCAAAGATGTGGAACAACTGGAACTGTCATGCATTCCTGGTGGGAGTATAAAATGGTATAACCACTTCGGCAGTTTCTACTAAAGCTGAACACATATGCGCATATGTGTGTGTGTGTGTGTGTGTGTATGAGCAAAAAAAAAACCCATCATAGTCTAGTCAATTTTGTTTCATAGCGACCCTACGGGACAGAGTAGACCCACCCTATAGGGTTTCCAAGGAGCAGCTAATGGATTTGAACTGCCAACCTTTTGGTTAGCAGCTGAGCTCTTAACTGCCTACACACACACACACACACTAAATAGTATGTACAAGATTGTTTACAGCACTATTATTTTAATTGTCCCAATCCGGACATAACCTAAATATCAATCAACAGTAAAATGGATCAATTAGTTGTGATACATTCATACAATGGAATACAACACAGCAACGATAAAGAACAAACTTTGGCTACAAGCCACAACATGGATAAATATAACAAAGATAGTGTTGAGCAAAAGAAGCCAGACTTCTAAAAATAAATATGGTAGATTGCATTTATATATATATTTTTAAAAAATTAAATAGGCAAAACTAACCTATGGCACGAAGTTGGCTTTGTACTTTAAAAAGGAGGGTAGCAAAAGTGACTAAGAAGGGGCATGTCTTAGTTATCTAGTGCTGCTTTAACAAATTTCACAAGTGGGTGGCTTTAAGAAACAGAAATTTATTCTCTCATAGTCTAGGAGGCTAGAAGTCCTAATTCAGGGCACCAACTCCAGGGGAAGGCTTTCTCTCTCTCTGTCAGCTCTGGGTAAAATTCCTTGTCATCAATCTTCCCCTGGGTCTAGGAGTTTCTCAGTGCAGGGACCTCAGGTCCAAAGGACGTGCTCCACTCCTGGCTCTTCTTTCGTGGTTGTAGGAGGTCTCCCTGTCTCTCTGCTTGCTTCTCTCTTACATCTCAAAAGAGATTGACTCAAGATTGTAACACTGCCCTTACTCAGGTCACCTCCCTGATCCAAGGTAAAGGGAGTTTCCCTGGGCTGTGGCCTGCACCACCTTTTATCTCTCAAGAGATAAAAGGAAAGGGAAGCAAGCAGAGGATTGGGGACTTCATGCCACCAAGAAAGCAGCACCGCAAGCAAAGCGTGTCCTTTGGACCTGGGGTCCCTGTGCCTGAGTAGCTCCTCAGCCATGGGAAGACTGAGGTCAAGGACCTTCCTCTGGAGCCAACAGAGAGAGAAAGCCTTCCCCTAGAGCTGACACCTTGAATTTGGACTTTTAGCCTACTTCGCTGTGAGGAAATAAATTTCTCTTTGTTAAAGGCATCCACTTGTGGTATTTCTGTTACGGCAGCACTAGATGACTAAGACATCAAACCAGTTTCCTGGTTTTAGTGCTGCCTTTTCTCTGTTGCTGCTTATCGCCATCTGTGCCATCTCTGATGTTACAACTCTCCTCACTTCCTTCTAAGCCCTCACCAGAATTGCCTTTCATGTCCATAATTCCACCAACAGTCTCTTCAAGGCAAGCTAGGCTTTTACTGTTAGGCACTTTAAAACTCTTCCAGCCTCTATCCATTCATAGTTTCAAAATCACTTCTACATTTTAGGTATCTGTTAGAGCAGTACCCCGCTCCTGGTACCAAATTTCTGTCTTAGTTAACTAGGGCTGCTACCACAGAAATACCACAAGTGGATGGCTTTAACAAACAAGAATTTATTCTCTCACAGTCTAGGAGGCTAGGTGTCCGAATTCAGGGTGCCAGCTCCAGGGGAAGGCTTTCTCTCTCTCTTGGCTCTGGGGGATGGTCTTTGTCATTAGTCTTCCCCTGGGCCTAGGTGTTTCTCAGCACAGGGACCCTGGGTCCCAAGGACATGCTCTGCTCCTGGCTCTTCTTTCTTGGTGGTAGGAGGTTGACTCCAGATACAGCTTAATCCTGTAGATTGTGTCCTGCTTTGTTAACATAACTGCCTCTAATCCTGCTTCATTAACACCATAGAGGTTAGGATTTACAACACATAGGTAATTACATCAGATTGCAAAATGGAGGACCACCACATAGTATTGGGAATCATGGCCTAGCCAAGTTGACATACATTTGGGGGTGGGGCACAATTCAATCCATAACATGGCACAAGCGAGGTTTCTGGGGTGCTGGTACTCTTCTGTGTCTTGACCTGGATAGACAGTACATGGGCACATTCACTTTTTGATAATTCATCAAGTTTCATACTTATGATGAATATGCTTTTCTGTATACATTTTATATTTCAGTAAAAATGTTTACTTAAAAAATCTAAATGCACTACTAGTCTACCTAATAGGCAATCAATAAATGTTTTTTTCAGATGGAATTTTTTAAGGCAGAAGACTACCCTTTCATTATTATCACAAATTTGTTTCATAGCTATTGTCCTTCTTTATCCTGGCAAAATGCCAAGTAAAAAGCAAACATAGTATATAATCCTACATAGAGCACTATAGCAAAACTAATTCTACAGGTATATCCAGCATGACCTACTAATACTGTAAAGTACACCTTAGTGACTAAGATCTTACTGTTACCAAAGTCCATCTTGAACACCTGCCAATTTATCAGATATTTAGCCAGAAATTGACGACTTTTCCTTCAATACATATTTACATCTCGTTTAGTAGTAGTGTTCAGAAGTGTCAAAACAAATATTATGGCCCATGATTCATAGCCCACATAATGTGATTATTACTATATACTTCACAATCCACAGAGATCCTGAATTCTTTTGCTATTTCTCTCCCAGACATCTTTTGATTTCTTGCCGAAGGAAACTGAGTAAGACCTCTTCCAGAACTAAAATCCCACCAGTTTCTTACGCTCAAAAGAATTACTACACTGTTACTCTGTGCCAGGGACTGTTGTAAGAAACTTTACAGGTACTAATCAATTCCAACGACAGTTCTATACAGTAAACACTGTTATCGGGGTCATTATACAGATGGCACAAAGATGTTAAATAACTGTCGAGGGATCACTCAGCTAGCAGGTAGTCTTACTCTAGAATATTTGTCTTAACTAGGAGGCTCTTCTGCCTAATAAATATAATTAAGTCTTGACGGTTAAGTGCTCAGCTGCTAACTGAAAGGTTGGCAGTTTGAACCTACCCAGCTGGTCTATGGAAGAAAGACCTGGCGATCTGCTTCTGTGAAGATTACAGCCAAGAAAACCTTATATGGCAATTTTCCTCTCTCACACAGGGTCACTGTGTGTCAGAATCCACTCGACGACACTCAACAACATTTTCCTAACAGTGGTCGCAGCTCCAATTTTTTTCTCTTTTATCAACAGGAATCAAGAAGCAGAGGTCTGCTACCCTTAAAACTGCCCAAGGCCTTAAGGAGTCTGGAGAATCTCCCCAGTGTACTTTCTGGAGTTGCTCAATTCTTCCTTGCTTCCACTGAGCCCAAATTTCATATCTACTCTTTATTATATGAGTATTTTATATGTAAAGACCTCCTGAAATCATGTTCTCCAGGCCCCTTGGAATGGGTGAGCCTTACTGTGTTAAGCTGGTTTCTGGGAATCTCCTCCCAAGTCAGAACCAATGATCAGAAAGAAGCAGGGCAGACCCCTCTATCTGCCCTGGCAACTTGTTCTCCTCCTTCCTTATCATCCTGCCTCAGGCAAAAAGAGGGGGCATCAGTGAGTTGAGTTAGAAAAAAGAAAACCCTTGCCCTTGATAGCCAGACCAAGGAAATAAGTACCTGGACCCGTGTGTGGGGCTCTCTATCAGGTTATCTAACAGATAATGGTAACAGGACCACTCAGAACCCAAAGACAGAGGTTCTCCATTCTGCTGCAGATTCTTAGCTAGGTAAGGCGTGGTAGACTCTCTTAAAATAAAATTACTGATACACAATGAACTTTGTAAATAATCCACATGGTCACTTGACCCTCCATGACTGAAATAACCTCTTGCATTTTCTGCCTTGCCTTCAACACTCAAACCACAGACACTCACAAACATTTGCACACACATGCTTGCCTCCACTAATCTGTTAACTCCCACAATAATCCTCAGTATAACTTTTTCCTCAAATCTGTCTTCCCTTCCCTCTTTTCAAATGCTTTGTTCTGCTCTCCTTATTTAATGGTCAATTTTTACATGTTTCCATAGTTACAAGCAGCATGAGAATCTTTTGAAAATAGGTAAGACGTAATTAATTAATTAAATGCATGAATGAGTGAATGGCTTGGACCTACAGAAAAGACCCCAGTTCTTCTGTGTGTGCTTCTAACTGCTCAGTGTCTCCAATTCTAAGCTGCACTATGTGGGTGAGGAATCAAAGAGGGTCCTATGCTGGATTCTTCAACCGTAGTCTCTAGAAGGAAACCTGCAAAGGTATATAAACAGCATTGCATGCTCCAATGAACTCAAGCACAGCCCTGACAACGCATTCCTGTGTGTGGAGGTGGGTGGGAAGTTTGTGTCTTCCCAGTGAGTAGCCCTAAGAAACTTCTATTGACTTGTGGCCACATGGCAAAAAAGAAAACCGGAGTCTACACCTGGCAAAAGCCAAGCCTGAATGAAAGCTCTTGGAGGTGACATGGCAAAAGCCAAGCCTGAATGAAAGCTCTTGGAGGTGACATGAAAGCATTTTTCCAGTACATTTGGAGGAGAGCTGATTTTAGGAGGAATGGATATGAACTCGTTCTGAAGTCTTATAGGCTTCACACTGTCTTACACGTTGACATACTATTGCACAATAGTGCAGACCATTATTTAGATTGCTATAAACCCACTACTGTCGAGTCAGTTCTGACCTATAGGTGACACTATAGGACACAGTAGAACTGCCCCATTGGGTTTCCAAGGCTGTGATCTTTACAGAAACAGACTGCCACATCTTTCTCCTCCAGAGCGGCTGGTGGGTTCAGACCACTGACCCTTTCAGTTAGCAGCCAAGCACTTAACCACTGCACCACCAGGGCTCCCTGGATTGCTATCAAAGATTTTATATATATATATATATACACACACACACACACACATACATATACATAAAAATACTGAGTATAGCTGAAAATGCTTGCTCTTTGGTGCCGAAAATCACTCAACGCCATCTTTCTTAGGAGTTCTAATAAAGAAAAGTACCAGATCTTCTAGTCAACTATCAGATATACACAAGTCACTTCTTTCTTGGATTTGCAATAGTCAAATAAATTCATATGGGTATAGGTTGATGAGAGCAGTATAGGATCTAAATCACAGGCATCTAACATGGAGCAGAGGTTTGAGAAACATTCACACTGGAGCAAATTCAAATACAATACACCTAAACCAACCTTAGGGTAAGAAGAAAACAAGCTACAATGACATTTTTGTAACTAAAACTTTTAAAATAACCTCAAACTTCAAATAATCCACATTTAGCCAATCTGCCAATCAACCAATGCTCTGCTTTAGATAAAAGAAACATAGATTAAATTCATATCCCTGATAGAACACAAGCTTGACAAAGACAGAGATTTCTGTTCTGTTCACTGATGCCTTGCATCAAGTATAGTGCCTGGCACATGCAAAAAAAAAAAAAAAACCCAAACCCATTGCCACTGAGTCGATTCCAACTCACAGAGACCTATAGGACAGAGCACAGCTGCCGCATAGGGTTTCCAAGGCTGTAAATCTTTATGGAAGCAGACTGCCACATCTTTCTTCCACAGAGTGGCTGGTGGGTTCAAACCTCTGACCTTTCGGTTAGCAGCTAAGCACTTAACCACTGCACCAACAGGGATCCTCTGCCTGGCACACACAAAAACCCAAACCAAATCCACTGCCGTCAAGTTGATTCCAATTCATAGCGACCCCAAAGAGGTTCCAAAAGCTGTAAATTTCTACAGAAGCAGAGCGGAGCTGCTGGTGGTTTCAAACTGCCAACCTTTTGGTTAGCAATCACTCTACCCACTGTGCCACCAGGGCACAGGTATTAAATATTTGCTGAATAAATTAATTGATAACAGAATGTACTATTTTTTTTTAAACCACTGTATCGAAATCAGTTTTACATATCTTCTTCATTTACAGAACCATATGCTACAAACATATTCCAAATGGATACTGGCTTTAAAGCTTGTTTCTAATATGTATGCGATCTTCTTCAAAGAAGGGTGGAAAGATAACAAATGCACTTAAAAAAAGATTTTCAATAGTAAGGATGAAATATACACAAGCAAAATAGTATTTCTGGCTGGCCTATGTCTAACCAGAAAATTAAATACCCAGAAATTTTCATTCCCTTTGTAGTTTCACGGCACATGTGTTCTGCTATTCACTCCTACTTTCAAATAGATGAAACCAGTTAACCAACTCTCTGCTCAATATATTATCATCCTTTTTAATAAGCATTAACTAAAATAGTTCAAACATCCTTTGAAAAATGAACAAGAAAACTTTGAAATTAAAAAAAATAGCAAGTTTTCTAGATCCTTTCTAGATATTCATCACTGTGTACACATCCTTTAATTATCCTTGATATTTGGATCCTGGTCCACGTACACAGTAAGAACACAGAAAATGTTCACAGAGTAGATACTAACAACTGAATGTCCTTAAGTCCAACTCAAAGTAGCCAGTTCTCAGAGGTTCTAATGTCATGAATTTAGTGTCTTACTTTTTCCTAAACATAATGAACAATATGTGACATCATAATAACCTTGTCATAAGATGCTTTGAATTTTATTTAATATTATTTTCCGCAGAGAAAATTCAATTTCATTCTGTACACTGAGTCCAGATTACTTCTAGGTCTCTCGAAGCACAATTAGAAACACCAGAAATAGCTTCCAATCTGAAGCAAACATTAAAAACTATACTCATCTCTAGAAATGTAAGAATTGGCTCTCTAAATCTTCTTTCTCAGTCTAGTATGTGCTGAAAAACTGAAGACTCAGCCTTAACGAGGAAAGGCCAGCAATACCAATGACTATTATCCACATTAACATAGCTATGTGAGCCAGTTTGGCCCTTTCCATGTGTTCCCCTTGCCCATCTGCAAATCTCTAGCCCTAAGCCAACCTTTCGTTCCTCTACGCTGCAGCCTGGGTTATCTGTGACTGCAGTGGATGCAGAAAGATTGAGTATGTCACCACTGAGAAATAAAAATGTTAATTCAGTTCAATTTCTTAAAAAGTCTTTAATTTGTCCACATGCCAGTCACCAGTAGTCACTAGGTACTACTAGACACATGCTTAAGGCATTAAAAAACAAAGGTGCTTGCAGTAACATATGAGGGGCACTAATTTTTTCTCCAATTCAGGTGCTTACTTTGGGAAAGTTTGAAAAGTAGACACACAAAAATTGGGTTTGGGTTTGTTGAAAAGATCAACAAAATTGATAACCCCCTAGGTTAGACTGATCAAAACGAAAGAGAATGGTCTTTACTCATGCGGAGCAAAAGAAAAAGAAGGAACCCAAAGACTCAAAGAAGAAATTAGTCGACAAGGCGAACAGTCTACACGAACCATGGCCTCATCTACCCTGAGACCAGAAGAATTAGATGGTGTCCGGCTACCACTACCGACCGTTCTTCTAATCAGGGCCACAATAGATGAGCCCTGATTAAATGGGAGGAAAATGTAGAACAGAACTTCGAATTCCTTAAAAAAAAAGAGAGAGAGAGACCTACCAGACTAGTTGAGACTGGAGAACTCCCTGAGACTACTGCCCTAAGATACTCTTCGAACTTTGAACCAAAAATAACCCCTGAGGTCACCTTGTAGTTAAATATCAAAATGACTGAAAAAATAATGAATATCACCTGTAAGAACTGTGTTCCTTTAAAAAATCGCCTATATGAGACCAAACAGTGAACAATTACTTTAAAACAAGAGAATGTAAGTGGGCAGGGAAACTAGATTAATGGAAATGAAACAACCAGAACGGAAATTCACACACTATGAAGAATGTAACCAATGTCACTAAACAACTCATGTAGAAAATTGTTGGATGGGAAGCTAAACTGCTGTGTAAACCTTTACTGAAAATGCAATAAACCATTATTTAAAAAAAAAAGAAGAGAGAGAGCATGAATTACCATTATTAGAAATTAGGGATATCCTACAGTCCTACAGGCAGTAAATACATAAGGCAATAGTCCATTAACAACTTTTTGCCAGTAAATTCAATAAACTTAGTTCTACTGGGCAAATTCTTTGAAAAATACAATTTACCAAACTTGACACAAGATTAAAGTAAAAATATTTATAGCTGTATATCTATTAAAGAAATTAAATTTATTACCAAAAATCTTTGCATAAAGAAAAAATAATGCACTGCTGTTTGTTTTACATTAAGATCAGAGAAGGAGCCAAAAACAGAATAAATTTCATCAAAATTCATTGAAGTTATCAGTGCTGTGTACACACAAAAATAATACAGGCACATGTCCCTTGCAGACTTGCTGTCTAGTCCAGTGACCCTTAAAGGGGACTCTCCATAATAAATACATGATTAATAATACAGCAAATTAACCTCTACTGAGCATCTCAGATTCAACCAATGCTCGCCAAGGGCCTACACCACATACCAATGTTTTCAGCATATCTCATTTAATTTCATAACAATCCTATAAAAGCTGTGTTGATATATGCAGTTTATAGATGAAGAAACAAATACTGTGACATCAGCTCGGTCACACAGCTATTTGGTGGCAGAGCAGGCCACCAGCTCAAGATCCTGACCCAGAGCCTTTAAACAAAGTAGCAGCTGTGTTCCAGCTAAGAAGATAACTAGAATGAGGGTGTGCCTCCTGAATGTCACATCTAGTGATGTCCCAGAGCTGTGGAGAAACCTCCAGGTAAGAATGTAACACTACACTCTTTGGGCTCAGGCCTCCCCAGTCCTCAATTACCGAACAGTATTTTCCCATGTGTCTGGACCGTCTAGATTTCTCAGTAAGTTCCCGTATTTTTTCATGAAAATTCAATTCAGAACCTACTTAGGCCAGAAAAAGGAAAGGAAAAGGGAGAGAAAGGAGGGAAAAGTGAGCTGAGATGGAAGGGAAAGAATAGAACAGCCCTTCTAACATTTTAATGGTCCATAGGTGGTACAAAAGGTTAAGAAAGACTGGTGGTTCCAACCTACCCAAGAGGCTCCTAGGAAAACAGGCCCAGGTATCTGCTTCCAAAAGGTCACAGCCTTGAAAACCCTATCGAGCAGTTCTGCTCTGCACACAAAGGTCACTATGAGTCAGAATCAACTTGCTGGCAACTAGCAACAACAACAACAACTAATCAAAAGGTTGGTTGGAACCCACCCAGCAGCACTGTGGAAGAAAAGCCTAGCAATCTGCTTGTATAAAGATAAACCAAAAAAAAAAAAAAAACAAACCCAGTGCCATCGAGTCGATTCCGACTCCTAACAACCCTATAGGATTGAGTAGAACTGCCCCATAGAGTTTTCAAGGAGCGCCTGGCAGATTTGAACTGCCGACCCTTTGGTTAGCAGCCGTAGCACTTAACCACTACGCCACCAGGGTTCCCATAAAGATTACAGCCAAGAAAATCCTATGGAGCTCAGTTTTACTCTGTAACACATGGGGTTACTGTCTTAGTTATCTAGTGCTGCTGTAACAGAAATACCATAAGCGCATGGCTTTAATAAAGAAAAATTTATTCTCTCACAGTCTAGAAGGCTAGAAGTCCAAATTCAGGGTGCCAGCTCCAGGGAAAGGAAGGCTTTCTCTGTCGCTTCTGGGGAAAGGTTCTTGATATCAATCTTCCTCTGGTTTAGGAGCTTCTCAGCACAGGGACCACAGGTCCAAAGGACATGCCCCCTCCTGCTTCTTCATTCTTGGTGGTATGAGGTCCCCCTGTCTCTCTGCTCGCTTCTCTTTTTTATATCTCAAAAGAGATTGATTCAAAATACAACCTAATCCTGTAGATTGAGTCCTGCCTCGTTAACATAACTGCCTCTAATCCCCCCTCATTAACGTCACAGGGGATTTATAACACATAAGATAAATACAGAAACCTGGTGGGTGTAGTGGTTAAGTGCTATGGCTGCTAACCAAAGGGTTGGCAGTTCAAATCCACCAGGCGCTCCTTGGAAACTCTAAGGGGCAGTTCTACTGTTTTACACCTTTGCTATGAGTCAGAATCGACTCGACGGCAATAGGTTTGGTTTTTTTTGGTTAGGATAAATACATCATATCACAAAATGGAAAACAGCCACACAATACTGGGAATCATGGCCAAGCCAAGAAGACATATTCTGGGGAGACACAATTCAAACCATAATAGTCACCATGAGTCGGAATCGACTGGATAGCAACAGGTTTGGTTGTTTTGTTTGTTTTTAACATATCAAGGCACTTTCATATCCATTATCTGCCTTACCCTCCTAAGGAGGTAAGCAAGGCAAATATTGTCACTTCTACTTCATAGAAGAAGAACCTGAGACCCAGGAAGACACATAAATAAAAAAAAAAGAATGGATAAATAGTGTTATAGTCATATAGCAGGACAGTGATAGGCAAATAATGTCCTGTTTTTGTATTGTCTTTTACATTTTTAAAGAGTTGTTAAAAAAACAAAAAAAAATTTAAAAAAAAAAAGAATATGTGACACAGACCTACATAAAAAAAAAGACCTGTAAAATCTAAAATATTTACCTTCTGGCCCTTTGCAGAAAAGGTTTCCCACTCTGCAACAGGACACTTTGCAGTTACACACACACACACACACACACACACACACACACACACACACCCCCCCCACTATATTAATCAGCATGTATCATTCTCAAAAATGCAAGTTGCAGAATATCTGCAGTATGATAAAGTTTAAAGACCTAAAAAAGCAATATATAATGTTTATGGACACACTACATATGCATCAAAATTATGAATTCTGCAGGAGAATGATAAACTCTGAATTCATGACAAGGAAGGGTTACACGCTGCCCCAACTATGCTGGTGATGTTTTATTTCTTAAAAAGAAAAAAAGACAATTCTGAAGCAAACATGTCACGTTAAGATTTGATAAAGCAGGCAAAGAGGTACACTGGTGTTTGTTATATTATCCTCCACTCCTGTCTATATGCTTTAGTATTTTACCTTTTACAATTTTAAAATACAATAGTATTTTAGTATTTTACAATAGCAACATTTTGAATTAATACACAAAGAAAAAATATTTGGGGTTTATAAGTGAGTGAGTATTACAGACATTGGTGTGTAGTTTTCAGAAAAGCTTCCAGAAAAACAAAACAAAAAACTCATAATATTCTTGTGGACAAGTCAGAGAAATCAAGGCGACATGCTAATGAGAGTATAGTTTGATGGATTTGCAAGCAGATAAGCAATTTGTACTCATATTCTTCACTACTTCATTTCAGGTTAAAGGGCATTTTTCAAGGCTTGCACAGCTTTAGGGCTATTGTACTCTCACATGCTTGTCAACAATTGGAATGAAGACAGAAATTTATAGCTGGGACAAAACTGAAAGTATAAATAAGAGAATCAGGACTCAAAATTATCCTAGGCTTGAATCTAAGAAAAGAAAATGTAACATGAAGAAAAATCAAACCCTACATTTTCATATTTTAAAAATATAATAATATACAAAAATAGTATATATATATATATATATTTTTAAACAGTTGCCATTGAATCAAACTGTGTACCATAGGGTTTTCAATGGCTGATCTTTTTTGGAAGTAGAGCACCAGGCCTTTCTTCCAAGGTGACTCTGGGTAGACTTGAACCTCTAACCTTTTAGTTAGCAGCCAAGCATGTTAACCATTTGCACCACCCAGGGACATGTAATATACAATATTACATTATGTGATGATAAATATAAATATGTAAAAATATGCACAGGTATAAGATGGGAAGTCTTGGCTCAGCCACTGTCGGCATAAAAAAAGGCCTGGAAAAATTTACTGGACTATCCTTCAATGTAAACGAACTATGTAATTCAGCTCCTCTAAAAGCTACAACCTTTCGGCACATAAGTAAAACCACAGGGTTCTAATTAAAGGAAAAAAAAATAGTCCTGCTGTTTTCTGCTTTTGTCAAGATAAGTCTGCAATATTACATTCAATTACAGATTCTATGTTTTCAGAAAAAAAAGTGACAAGCCAGATTGTATCTCAAGGACAGTGACCTTGATGGAAAAGTCGACAAAGCATGCCCTAAAAGAAATGATTGGAGGATCTGGAAAATTGCAAAGCAAAAGGAGACAGGGGAGTTGTTTGTGAACAGTTGGCGATCTGCCATGTGGTAAAAGGGAGTAGATGTGTTACTATTGGTTTAGTGGGAAAAATCAATTTTAACCATCAGGCTAAAGATTGAAGGGGGTGATTTCTGTGCAATGTAATTGAAAATGCTCTGGTTAGTATCAACTCGGTAGGATATTATCATGAAAGGGTTTCATTATTTTTCCTCAGTCTCCTCTCATCTATGGAAACCCTCTTCCCTGGGCCAACACCTAACATAAGACCCACTGCTTGCTGGCCACTGTCTGCTATAAAAAGTCCAGTCCTAACTGTACACTTAAAATCTGTGCATTTGTTGAAGGTATATTGCACCTCAAAATGAACAAAGCCCACTCTGACAGTAAGAAAACAACTTTTAGTGAACACTAAACGTGCAATAAATGGCAAAGTCAATGTTTAAGGGGAAAAATGTCCAGTCCAGTTCAGTTTAAAACCCTATTCTCTTTACCTGATTGAAATGTCATCTTCTCCCCTCCCCTCAAGCAGGCCTGGGAATACAGAGCAGGCGGGTCTCCACTTTCGCTCTTCCTTCCCCTCCCATATCTTGGAAGGGAGGCACGGAAACAGCAAGATCCATATTGGTTCTGGGACACCTCCACCCCTTCCCTTCTCTGAGTCTAACTCCTTTGAAGAGACAGAGCTCTTCTCCAGCCATATCGACGGTACTGGTGAGGCCTCTATGTCCCTCTTTTTTTTTATTTGTGGTTTTCTTGGAACCGGTGCCCAGCTTTCTGACTCCCTCCATCACTGAGGATCCCCTCAGAGATAGATGGCTATATTTCCCTTTGGCCTGCCCCCACTCTCTCTCTGGTCATTCCAATATCTTGCTAGGTCCAGTGGTCCCTTGGCAGAGCCCATGGCTTCTGCCCCGACCTCTAACCTACTAGTTCCCTCACACAGACGCATCACAACTGTTAAGGTCATCTTCCAGGAAACTAGGGTGGGTGTAACAGATGGATTAGAGAAAGAGGCTGCAAATTTTCCTCCCTTTCTCATGGACATCCTCTGCAATGTGACTTGAAAATTCCTCCCATCAAGAGGTGGAATCTATTTCCCTTCCCCTTGAATGGCACTGTGACTTGCTTTGGCAATGGAATGTGGCAGAAATGACAACGTCCCAGTTTTGAGCCTAGACCACAAAAGACATTGCATGCTTTGACTCTCTAAAACCCTGCCAGGACCAGTCTAGCCTGCTGGAGAAGCAGAGACCACATGGAAGAGAGCCATTCCAGGTGCAGCCTCTAGACCAGGTGTTCCCACCTGACCTGCAGGCTGACTATATACTTATGAGTAAGCTCAGCCAAGATCAGCCTTGCCTTGTCCAGACCAGAACTGCCCAGTTGACTCACAGACTATTGAGCAATAACAAATGTGTATTATTTAAATCACCAAGTCTTAGGAGATTTGTTACTCAGCAATAGCTAGCTGGTACAGTGGAAGCCTCTTAGCCCCTTGACATGTATATGATATCACAGTCTCTAATCACTCCAGGTTCCTCTCTCAAGTATCCCTGCTTTGATATTTTCAAATGAGAAGCCAGCCTCAGACTCTAGCTCATGAATATTCTAAAACTAAAGGGGACACACAACACGCTATCTCAGAGGGCAGCAGCAGTGGGGCAGGCCTGTGGGTTTCCAAATCAGCAAACAAGAGAGTGACGTTCTTGGCTTCCCTTGCTGCAAGCACCCTTCTTCTTGAAACCCTAAGGCTTCTGCGAGGGGAGAAAGTAACCTCTTACCATAAACAATATATTACAGAAGCTCCTATCCTTTCCTACCCTTTCCCCCAGGTGTTTCCTTATAGAGTCTAAAAGAGGGGGGTGGGTGGAGTTGGTTATGGTAGGGCTAATTTTTCACTCATGAAAAGTCCTGAAAGAAGGAATCTGGCCAATCCTTGGAGGCTTTTTTTTTCCTGAATGTAGTATACCCAACACATGGGACTGATGTCATTTCTGGTTGAAAAAGAAAAGTCTCCCTTTACTTCTCATAATACAAGGAAGAGCTTTTTAACATCAAGAGTGCTTTACCAATGGAACACTTATACACTGCTGGTGGGAAAGTAAAATGGTACCACCACTTTGGAAATCGATGTGATGCTTCCTTAAAAAGCTAGAAATAGAACTACCATACGATCTAGCAATCCCACTCCTCGGAATATATCCTAGAGAAATAAGAGCTGTCACACGAATAGATATATGCACACCCATATTCACTGCAGCACTGTTCACAATAGCAAAAAGATGGACACAACCTAGGTGTGGATAAACAAATTATGGTATATTCACACAATAGAATACTATGCAATGATAAAGAACAACGATGGATCTGCGAAACGTAGCATGGAGGAATCTGGAAGGCATTATGGTGAGTGAAATTAGTCAGTCACAAAAAGACAAATATTGTATGAGACCATTATTATAAGAACTCAAGAAAAGGTTTAAACAAAGAAGAAAACATTCTTTGATGGTTACAAGGGTGGGGAGGGAGGGAGAGGGGTATTCACCAAATAGACAGTAGATAAGAATTATCTTAGGTGAAGGGAAGGACAACACACAATACAGAGGAAGTCAGCACAACTGGAATAAACCAAAAGCTAAGAAGTTTCCTGAATACAACCAAACACTTTGAGGGACAGAGTAGCAGAGGCAGGGGTCTGGAGACCATGGTTTTTGGGGACATCTAGGTCAATTGGCATAACAAAGTTTATTAAGAAAATGTTCTGCATTCCACTTTGGTGAGTGGCATCTGGGGTCTTAAAAGCTAGTGAGTGGCCATCTAAGATGCATCAATTGGTCCCAACCCATCTGGGGCAAAGGAGAATGAAGAACACCAGAGAGTCAAGGAAAACATGAGCCTAAGAGACAGAAAGGGCCACATAAACCAAGACTCCATCAGCCTGTTACCAGAAGAACTAGATGGTGCCTGGCTACCACCAATGACCACCCTGACAGGGAACACAACAGAGACCCTGATGGAGTAGGAAAAAGTGCGATGTAGAACTCAAATTCTAGTAAGAAGACCAAACTTAATGGTCTGACTGAGACTGGAGGAACCCTGGAAGACATGGATGCCAGACACTCTGTTAACCCAGAACTAAAACCATGCCCGAAGCCAACTCTTCAAACAAAGATTAGACTGGACTGTAAGACATAAAATGATACCGGTGGGGAGTGTGCTTCTTAGTTCAAGTAGATACATGAGACTAAACGGGCAGCTCCTGCCTGGAGGCCAGATGAGAAGGCAGAAAAGGACAGGAGCTGGTTGAATGGACATGGGAAATCCGGGGTGGAAAGGAGGAGTATGCTGTCACATTATAGAGAGAGCAACTAGGGTCACATAACAATGTGTGTATAAAGTTTTGTGAAAAGAGGAAGACCCTCAACAAGGTGGATTGACACAGTGGCTGCAACAATGAGCTCAAGCATAACGACTGTGAGGATGGCGAAGGACCGAGCAGTGTTTCCTTCTGTTGTGCATAGGGTCGCTGTGAGTCGGAACCGACTCGACGGCACCTAACAACAACAACAACACCATAAAGTTTTGTATGAGAGACTAACTTGAGCTGTAAACTTTCACTTACAGCACAATTAAAAAAAAGTTTTTCACCAATGGAACAGTATCTTTTGAGTACTGAGAGCTGCATCACTGAACATAATCAAGCAGAGACTGATGGACTGCCTTTAAGGGATGACAAAAAGTGGCTATCTACAAAGAGTGCAAAGTCAGGCATGATGACCTCTTAGGTCCCTTGCACCTTTAACATTCCACAACTTCATGAGAAGCTGTGTTGGCTTAAAAAATAAAACAAAAAAACTAGCAATGGATTAAGTGTTCAAAAATCTGGGTCTTGGTCTTGGCTTTGGGCCCTTATTTTTTTTTTCCTTTCATTCACTCATTTATTCATTCAACAATATACATTGAGGGCCCATGATGGTCAAGACATCACATTAGGCCCTGGTGATGACTTTAAGTAAAAATATACAAGGTCTTTATTCTCATGAAATGTACAATCAAATGGGAGTGGCAAGGGCAGACAGTCAAATAATCATAAAGATGACTGGTTAATTAAAACCAAGACAGGGGCTTTGAAGGAAATGAAAGCAAGTCTAAGGGAGTAATCCTAAGAGGACCTCATCTGGATGATGGGCCAGAGAAGGCTTCCTGGAAGATGTAATACTTGAGGTGGGCTCTATAGGGTGAGTTCATTAGACAAAGGGTGGAGAAGGGAAAGTGTGGGTGAAGGTCCTCCTCAGCGAGGGAGGAAGAGACAGTAGAGGGATTGGAAAAAAGAGCAGTGGGATGCGGCTGGGATGGCAGATTGGGAAGAGCACATGCGGCTCCTTTTATGTCAAGAAATTAAGGAATATAAGCTTTACTGTTGGAGAAATGGTAAGTCATCGAAGGGTTTAAAGCAGAGTGATGACATGATTTGTGCTTTGAACACTCACTCTGGCTGCCAAAAAAAAGTCTGAGGTAGCACTGGTGGATTCGAGCTGCAGAGAATGGCAGTGGAGCTGGTAGAGAGAGCAGAAAGAGGGAAGAGGAGGATAGAAGACAGAAACTTAGTATGGGTAGGGGGCGGGGAGGCAATTGGCCCAAAGGAAATCAAAGTTGTATTGGGGAGGGAGGAGAGATGCTGGGGCCCTTAAACTTTCTGAGCCTCAATATTACAGAACCGTTTTAAGAATTTAAATTCATGTAATTTCTGTAAGTCTTTGACAAACTAGTTTAATATTTTGAGTTTAATGAAAACAACTATGACTTCTCTGATTTATCCATGTGAAGTATAACACAAGTACACATTTTTATGCTACTTTGTTAAGTTTTTCCTAAAGTTTTAAAAGTTTACTGATCACATAAACCAGCATTACATTTACTTAATGTTTAAGATTGTGTAAAGCATAAAGTTATGTTTAACTAAACAGCGTTCTGACCAATTTTGTTTCTCCACTAATAAGTTTTTTTTGTTTTTAGCATTTCAGCTTGAAAAGCATTTCCAAAATCTTTAGATAACTTAAAATTTTAGAGATAATTAATGAACATTCATTAGACGCCTAGATTATTTCTAAGTAAGATAAAATACTGAAGTTTTGATCACTATGCATACTTTTAGCTTATGTATTTTTTAATCTTATTTGTACATACTACAAAGAGGCTGTATCTTTGGATCTGCTAATGAACATATTCATTTTCACCATGTTATAAAATTATATAAGAGTTGTGCACAGCTGAGTAAAGCTGGGTTAAGTGTATTTATGAGATCAGCGAGTCTACTAAAGTGACAGAAATTCACAATTATCCACCTGCCTAGTTTTCTCCCTGAAATATAAGAAACTTTGCTTAAAATTATAATTAATGTATGTGAATGAGACCCTACTAGGAGCTCAACATAATGAGTTATGATTTTTTATTAAGAGCAAATAAAAGAGAGAGAGAGAATATTAATATCCTGAAATGACTTTTTCTTCCAGAATGGGAAAGAGGATGGTGAAGACAAAAGCTGATTGGATATAGAAAGCTGTAGAAAGGTCCAGAAAAGAGAATCTGGAAAGGAACACAAATTTGTGTTCAAACTGCCAAATCCAGCTCAGTATTGATGGGTGTATTCATAAGATTTTGTGGCCCTTTAGAATAAGTTACACAGAAGAGCTTGTGGCCCTGTAGAATAAGTTACATAGAAGCAAACCTAGAATTTAATTTCTTCACTGTGAAAATGGCAAAACTTCCTTGGATTATTGGTCTGCTCTTAATAAGAGGCTGTAAAAGGTTATTCTTTACCTGTATTAATTCCTATGGCTTCTGTAACAAATATCCACAAACTTGGTGGGCTAAAATCAAGCTGTCAACAGAGACATGCTCTCTCTGGAGGCTCTAGGGGAGAATCCACTTCCTTGCCTACCTTGTCTCCTGAACCCTCCTTCCATCCTCAAATCCAACAGTGCTGCATCTTGCTTCTGCCATCACATTGCTGCCTTCTACCATAGTTAAATCTCCACCTGCCTCGCTCTTATGAGGACATCTGTGATCACATTTAGGATGAATCGGATAATCCCCCGTTTCAAGATCTTTAATCACACCTGCAAAGTTCCTTTTGATTTATAAGGTAATATTCATAGGCTCCAGGGATTAGGATCTAAATATCTTTGGGGGCCATTACTCAGCCTACCACATCATCTTATATAAAAAAAACAAAAAAAATATTATCAGCTAAATAGCAGTGATTCCATATTCCACCGGAAAAAAAAAATTTTGTTCTGACCTTATAATACCTTTGATCATTCTCTTTAGAATAAAAGAAACAAAATTACACATTTCTGAATGTGTTACCAATTTCTGAATGTTTATTTAAATACTGTATAGTCACTTTAATTAACAGTAAGCTTCAACTACTAACCTACCCCCATGGGATCAGGCTCCCACAATGCTGCCTTAAGTGCTCAAATCTCCTGGTAATTTTTTATTTTTTCTGCCCAAAGTTGAATCCTCAATAAAAAAGGACATAAAATGATTGCAATATATCTTTTGTACCTAAAAATGTCTTGGAGGTTTCCCAGAGGATCCCTGGAAAGTCACAAAGATTTGTTCTTTCACCTTATAAAAAGAAAGGTTAGGAACAAAAAAATAGGTTTATTTGGTATGTTACTATCAATGAGTTGCGTGGGAAAAAACTGTCACATCAAAGAAAGTGCTCAGTCTTCCCTAGGTTAAATTTGAGCAGGGAGAATGTTATGAACATAGTTCCTTCAGAAATCCTGTGCTGCATGGGCAGTTCCTAGGGCTCTGTCAGCACCTGTGCTGTCCACGCTTGTCCTCCTGTTTGGCAGAGTCCTGGTGGTGCTTCCCTGACCATGGAGGCAACACTACCTATGGCGTTATGGATCATAATTCTAAGGATTTTTTTTTTTTAATGTGTGGTTGCAAACTGGAAACCCTGGTGGCACAGTGGTTAACAGCTACGGCTGCTAACTAAAAGGTCAGCAGTTCGAATTCACCAGGTGCTCCTTGGAAACCCTATGGGGCAGCTCTACTCTGTCCTATAGGGTCGCTGTGAGTCAGAATCGACTCGAAGGCAACGGGTTTGGTTTTTTGGGTTTGGTTGCAAACTTATTCAATTTTAATCTAGCGTCTTCTAATCCAGTGCTTTTCAACTGAGAATACTCATCAAACTTATCTATAGAGTTTTATTTAAAATACAAACGTTTAGGATCTACTCAAGCCTTCTCTGAAAATTGGCACAACCATTATGTTTATAGACATTTTGTCCAAAACTTTTTTTCATTGGCTTTATTATTTCGTTTTGCATGCCACAAACAACCAAATTTCCTTTTCACTTGCATTATTCTCATTATACATTCCCACCAGACTTTTCATTTGCAAAAGATTATTAATCATAAGTAAGCAACAGCATTTTAAGCCTCTGTCATCTCCAGATAGGTTTTGGTTTTACTCTGATAGCTCCCCAGAAAGCTCGGAAACCAGCTACGAGCCAGAGTTCTTGTCTTCATCAAACAAGGGCAATCTCAGAGCCCTGTGGAAAGGACAAGACCTCAGGAACTTCAAACAACAGGCTCTTGCACCCAGGCCTCTGAAGTCATTGCATAACCACCTTTAAGACCACGCCAGCGGAGAGTCAGCATTACCAGAAGGCCTTAGTTGAGAAGTAGATGAGTTTGTGACACAGTATCACAACATGCAGTGAAACATGACCAAGGTCAACAAACTCTAAAGACCTGTATTGGGAAATCAGTCCAGTGAATGCCCATCTATCTGGCTTTCCCCAAATACAGCAGAAGTGAGCGCTACTGAGAGGGACTTGTTAAGAGTGCTTTCCTAGGTATCCAGGAGACGGTAACACCTCCATATTGAAGAGTTCAGCTTCTTTGTCCCAGAGAACACTGAACACTTCCCACCTCGAGGCCCTTGCTCAGATTTCAGGGGAGGGAAGAGCCTTAACAGCAGCAGGGAGAGCTGGGCTCTCTTCCCCCTCACTGGCTGTGGGACCTGGGAGAGGAGTGACCATCTCTGGGCCACAGTGGTCTCGGCTATAAAGTGGGGACATAAAAGACCCCAATCACCTCAGTAGAGATCATTTCTTAAGAAAAGGTGATAGTCTAGGAATTCTATATCTGAGCAGACCTTGGAAGTAACTTCAAGGCCCTCATTTTACAGCCATGGGAACTGATGTGCCCCCAAGTTACACTGGTTCTCTTCCCTCTTTTTCACTATTTTGCCCCACTGTGTTATAAAGTCTCTTTTCATGCCTACACCAAGCCAATTTTACCCTCCAAGTGTCCCAGAGGCTCCACTCCTGGTCTCATGTCTTTTCACAGGTGATGATTTGTGCTGTATTGACCCAGATCCGACCCGACCTACCCTGACTTCTGTTGCTCACAGACCTGGCCTGGCAGCCACACCCTCCCCAGCATCCATCCATGCTCACTCGGGATTCGGCGTCCCTCTCCCAACAGGGCCCTGGCTGCCAAAGGTGTCCTCTCCATGTGGCCCACACTACAGAAAATCCTTCCTTGCTGTCTCGCCTCCCACCTTTCAGAAATGTACAAAAGAGTCTAAACTGGAGTCATTGAGCTGTCCCATGGGCAGCAATTCTCTCTGTCTCCCTTTCTGCCCTGAGTGCAGGTGTCTTGGTCATCTAATGCTGCCATGACAGAAATACCACAAGGGGATGGCTTTAACAAAGAGAAATTTATTCTCTCACAGTCTAGTAGGTTACAAGTCCAAATTCAGGGTGTCAGCTCCAGGGGAAGGCTTTCTCTCTCTGTCAGCTCTGGAGGAAGGTCCTCGACCTCAATCTTCCCCTGGTTGAGGAGCTTCTCAGGGACAGGGACTCTGGGCCCAAAGGACGCACTCTGCTCCTGGGGCTGCTTTCTTGGTGGTATGAGGTCTCCAACTCTCTGCTTGCTTTCCTTTCATCTCTTGATAAAAGGTGGTGCAGACCACACCCCAGGGAAACTCCCTTTACCTTGGATCAGGGAGGTGACCTGAGTGAGGGTGGTGTTGCAATTCCACCCTAATCCTCTCAACATAAAATTACAATCCCAAAATGGAGGACAACCATACAATACTGGGAATCATGGCCTAACCAAGCTGATACACACATTTTTTGGGGGGGACATAATTCAATCCATGACAGCAGGATTCCTGTGCACGTGTAGGAGGGGATTCTTAAGGGTGCGGAATGTAGACTGATGCCATGCTTGTCATGGGCACCACATATCCTGTGAAACCCACAAGCACAGCTAAAGCACAATTCCTAAAAG
This sequence comes from Elephas maximus indicus, assembly GCF_024166365.1. Classification (NCBI taxonomy): domain Eukaryota; kingdom Metazoa; phylum Chordata; class Mammalia; order Proboscidea; family Elephantidae; genus Elephas; species Elephas maximus. Next base: position 137,753,416 of record NC_064846.1, read on the forward strand.
AGGTGGCAGGCAGTATGGCTCTGCCCAATTCTTCCACGCCCGTGTGAGCCTGCAGAGGGCTTGTCAACAGGGCTCCTGAACGCTCACCTTCCGAACTTCTCCTCAGAGAAGAAACAGGGTCTGACAGAGCCTAGGAAGCCTGTTCTTTACAAGAGTCATAGGGACCATTCCCTGCGAGCCACTGCATGGACTGTGAGGGCTGAAGACCTGGCCACACAGCATCGCTGCCTCCGATACAGTTCACCACCTGCTGTTGCTTCTCAGGCTATATCCTAGAGATTATGTTTTGTCTACAACCATCCACAGCCATAAGCCAACATAAACAGTTCTACAAACACTGGACAGGGATTTAGCCAATATGTCAAGGTCTTAGTATAATGATTAATTCCCTGTCATTACCCACCCTAGAGGCACTCTCTGTAGGCTGAAGGACACTGAAATATGAGAAATTGATGCTCTGGACACAAAGGTAGCTCACTTCTGGGATGGGTGTGGTAACGTTGGTGCTATTGTGTTACCAGCTGAAGGTGAGTCTCCACCTGTGGTTGTTGGGGAGAGGACCACTTGCCAACCCAAACGAACAGAAGAGTTGAGCTTGGCTAGTGCTAGGCATAATGAATGGCTCTATAATGAGTCACAAATTTGTGGGGTGAACATCAGACAATGACACTGTTTCCTCCCTTTTTAGGACATTCCCGTGAAGTAGGCAAAGGCCCAGCTGGGTCCTTCTGCACTGACAGATGGTGGAAAGAGACAGAGCCAGGTAGAGTCACCAGGCTGCGGGGGGCAGAGGAACCCAGGTTGGGGCTGTCTGGTCCATGATCTAACTCTGTCTCCTCCCTCGGCACGGCTCTCTCCTGCCTCTCCACAAGGCTCCATAGGGGTGGTTTTCCCAGACATGGGCCCAGGCATCCAGCAATCACATGAGAACCAGGCCCAGCTCACCTCGGGGAGGCATGCCTAAGCGTGCAGTGTAGACAGAAGAAATGTAGCTGCTTATTGAGGGCGTACTGTGTGCCAGGTATGGTGCTAAGCCCCAGTTTACAGGCACAAGCTGACTTAATGCTTATGAAAGCCCCAACATTCCCCATACATTGAGGAAACTGCTGCTCAGAGGGAATAAATGAATGCCCAAGATCACATGTCCAGTGAGTGGGGACTGAGATCCCTAACCCAGACCATGTGATCCCATTGTTCAAGCCAGCTGGGCAACCTCTGACCAGCCCTCCATGAAAAGGCAGGAGGCAGGAGAGGATGGCCCTCGAGCATGTGATGAACAGGTGAAAACCTCGATGCTGACACTCACAGAGGAGGGGTCAGATCGCTACAACACTTGATGTGACACTTTTTTTTTAACTTAACACAACCCACGAGAGTGTTTATAATTGTATGTGCTTTTGAGTCAATCAATTATGACAGAATTCAAATAGAACATACTTTTACCTCTCCAAACATGTATTCAGCCACTGATAACTCTGTTTCTCTATTAAATATATGATCATTAGACAGATTAGGAGTTTCATCTTGGAATGAGATTGACAACTGTATTTGCAATGAAATACATTTGTAACTAAGTTTAGGGATATTTAAGAACGGTTGTTAACTGCCTGAATTGCACACCTTAGGCCATATAGTAGCTTATATATAATATTACTATTTAATTTACCAGTGTCCTCAAGAGAGGACAGAACAGTATATTCCATGGAAAGAATTTAAGCACTCCCTAATAAGTTTTTTTTTTTTAATAAGTGTTCCCTCAAGTCTTTTAGAATGAAGCAGGGTATAAATGATATCAGCGTGACCATAATTCTTTTTATGTGTATTTCTTGTTTCCTCCATCACTTCTCAATCTTCATGTAAAAGCCCCATTAAGTTCATCGCAAATTCTATGCCACTCTCTCCACCCCTGCTGTCAGCCACTTCACCCCACCCAGGGCCACTTCCTGCACTGTCGCCTTTAGAAACTGCCCCTCTCTGAAATCACTGATTCAAACAGCCCATGCTGACTACCACCTTCTATCAATTGGTGTCTCCCCTTGGATGTCCCATGGACATCTCCAACTCAAATGACAGAAAGAGAGGAGTCAGAAGTTCATGGATGTAAACAGCTGCATGGGACACCTTCACTGTGAGTGAGTTTTGTGGTGGTTGAGGCTGTAAGGACTCTCGCCCAGCTCTGGGTTGCAGACATCATCAGGTCCTTCTAGATGGGACATCTCATCAACCTGTGAGCTGGCCACATCACCTAAGAGGCAGCTGGGGTGTGCGTCGTTGTCCGCTGTGCTCTCTACATGTTCTGGGGTGATAAACAGATCCTGTGGTTGATGTGAGCCTTGTTGCCCACCAGCTTCAGGATCTTGGTCATCAGGTGATCAAGCACAGCAACTAGGGAAACCTGTGTGGATGAGCTCAGGTGCTGGGAATAGTGGTTCTCCTACAGGAGACGGTACACGCGGCTCATAGGGAATTGCAGCTCGACTTTCACAGCACCGGAGAGAGATGGCGTTCTACATCTGTAGGAGCTCTGATAGCTTCTTCTCTCAGATATGACGTTTGCTGTATTTGGCTCCAATCACCCCAGCTTGATTGTCCCACTGGTCTGGGCCTATCAAGACACCGGGGTTCATCCTTCCCCACCGTACCCATGCGCTCCAGCCCCTCATTGGTCTAGGAGCTGCCTTCGTAACATCTGGACTTTGTGATGTCATTGCTGTCCACTGGCCCTGATCAGGCCTGGGCCTAGAAATGTCCGTGGTAGGAGCCTGGACACATGAATGACTGGACCCTCTTTTGGAGAGAACTCTTTCTACTTGTCTTTAACACTGTATTAAGAAATGTGGGTTTCAATGGAAACTTTGCCTTGTCTAGAGGACACCACTCTAGGTTACCTGATTATAGCCTTGCATTGTCGCTGGACTCTTTCACAGCCCTTTGTAAGCTGTAGGTCACTGACGGACATGCACAATGGCTTATCCAGTGGAGGTTTAATCATCTCTCTTCTCATTCTGTAATAAAACCAGTTTTGCCCCATTTACATATTTACTTCAATATCCTTGATTGATATTTCTGTATCTGTTCTTTTTATTCTTTGTTGAATTATAACATCTGCTCGTTCCCAAATGAGTTAAATAAACTCTTTAAAATGTATTCATTTAAAAATATGACTGAAACTGAAAGTAAAAACACACCCTACAAGCCTGCTCCTTCTCCAAGGTTCCCTAAATCATACAAATGGGATTATATAGCCCCAACTGCCCATGCTGAAAACCTAGGAACTATCTAGACACCACCCTAAGCCTCGCCTCCATGTCCAATCAATCTTGTACCACTTCTATATCCTTAATATGGCTCTAATAATCCACTCCTACTATGCCAGCTCCAGCCATCATCATCACTCACATTGACCACTATAGCAGCCCATTTTACTGGCCCCCTTGGCTCTCCCCTCACGCCTCTCCAACCCATTTTTTCCAGAGTAATCAGTTTCAAAAGCAAAATATGACCATATCACTATATTGTTTAAAACTTATCAATTGCTTCCCACGGTCTCTGGATAAAGTTAAAAATATTGGGGATGTTCTTTCCTGCTTTCCTTACACCTGCCTCCTCCTCCTCATCTACCAGGTCTCAGGTGAAACATACACAGCTCTGAGGGCCTTTGCCTCACCTCTCAGACTCCCTTAGATTCTCCCAGTGCATTCTCATGTGGGCTCCTTAACGTTCAGTTTACAGAATTTACTTGAAATACAACAACCATATGACTATTTGTTTCATATATGTTCCAAGAGGATATGGGCTTGTCCACCTTATCCACCATTGTATCCTCAGAGCTCAGCAGAGTCTGGAACACAGAATATACTCAATAAATATGCACTCAATCTATGCCTGGATGAATGAATGAAGTCAGACAAATTAAACCCCAAGTCCTGACTCTTCTAGTAGACTGTGAGCACAGTTTCCCTCTTTAGTATGATGGTAATAACATTATCTACTTCACTGGAACACTGTGAAAATTAAGTGCAATGATGCCCTAAAGAGTTCAGCACAGTGCACAAAGCAAGGATTTATGAATCAGTCATTATTATTTTCAATATTGCCGCCTGGAGTGGAAGAGAGAAGGGCACTGTGAGTCCAGGCAAGCTAAATGCCCAGCTGCAGGGGCTTTCATGGAACAGAGCAACCTTGGGGCTCTCACCTGGGCCTCAGCCTGACCCATCGTCCAAAGTCCAGAGACTTGACCAAGCCTTGCTGAAAGATTACTAGGCTTAGAGAGCGTCAGGATGGCCAAACTCACCCGAGACTGAGGTTCACTGATAAAGTGTCTATTACTCATTGACAATGAGAAATAAAACTCTCCCATGGTGAGTTTCATTTACAGTAAATATACACAATAGGTAAATCCATAGGGACAGAAAATAGATAAATAGATTAGCCTGGGGCTAAAAAAAAGTGGAGGGGAAAAGGCAAATGACTACTCATGGTACAGGGTTTCCTTTTAGGGTGATGAAAATGTTCCAGAATTAGACAGTGGTGATAGTTGTGCAACATTGTGAATATACTAAAAATTGTACACTTTAACATGGTGAGTTTTTTTTTTTAATATCTTGATTTAAAAAACAACTCTTTAGAGTGGAACATGTGGTCCACCTTCTCTCACTGAGGCCAAGCTCTACCAAGGCCAAAGTCATCAGTGTTTGCTAGGTGAGCCCAAGACATGATTATAGGATTGGAATGTTTAATGGGGTCAGGTTCTGACAGAATCTTTGTCCTTCCTCTGTTAAGAGGATGGACATTTCTCCTAGTCTGGGCCACACTTAGATGGTCTGTTAGATACTGTTAGCTGCCTACCCAACAGTCCTGTAGAGACACTTTACAATACAGATTTTATTTTCCTGAAAGGAATTCTGTCTGAAAAACTATAACAAAGGTCAGCAAACTTTTTCTCCAAAGAGCCAGAGAGTAAATATTTTAGTCTTTGGGGGCTGTCTTAGTTATCTAGAGCTGCTGTAACAGATATACCACAAGTGGGTGGCATTAACAAGTTTAGGAGCCTAGAAGTTGGAATTCAGGGAGCCAGCTCCAAGGGAAGGTTTTCTTTCTCTGTCGGCTCTGGAGAAGGTCCCTGTCATCAATCTTCCCCTCATCTAGGGGCCTCTGAGCACAGGTATCCCGGGCCCCAAGGATGTGCTCTGTTCCCGATTCTACTTTTATGGCAGTAGGAGGTCCCTTGCATTTGGGCAGCCCCATTTTCCTAGTCCATCTGAGCAGTGACCCTAACCCCTAGGCCCTAGTAAGCCCCATTCTTCTGCCCCTTGGGCATGGCAGCTCTGCCCCCTCAGCTTTGGGCAGCTGATCTGGCCCCATCCCACTGGCACCCTGAAAGGCAGCCTCACACTCCAGAACTGAGTTGGTGAAGGTTTGACTCTTTGAAACCTAGGAGGCCATGCCCCCACCTTTTGAAATCCCAGAGGCCAGGACTTCACCCTTTGAGACCCCAGAGGTCGTGGCCCTACCCTTCGAAACTCTGCTTCCTCTGTTCCTTGTCTCTTCTGCTTCTGCTTCTTGTTTCCTTGGCCTCTCGGCCCCTCAAGCCCTCGGCCCCTCAGGCCTCTTGGGCCCACCCAGCATCTGCCCTGCTTGGGCAAGTGTTTCAAAGCTCTTTAGCTCTATCAATAAATACCTGGAGGTACCCTACTCTACCAGTGAACCTCAGCTGGAAGGCACTCAGCTCTCTTGCTCCATGGGTCCGCTTCTGCACCATCTCACACAGGTTTTCTGGTTCTGCTGCCACCATTTCTCTGCTGCTACTTTGCCTTGTCTGTGCTCTCACTTCCTTCTGAGACCTTGCCAGAATTGTCTTTGATGTCCATAATTCCACCAACAGTCTCTTTAAGGTAATCTAGGCTTTTACTATTAGTCACCTCAAAACTCTTCCAGCTTCTACTCATTCACAGGTTTAAAATTGCTTCCACATTTTAGGTATCTGTTAGAGCAGCACCCTACTCTCAGTACCAAATTCTGTCTCAGTTATCTAGTGCTGCTATAACAGAAATACCACAAGTGGATGGCATGCAGAGGACTCACCTTGGTCAATGCTCAGTCCTGTTATGAGTCTTTTGAGAACAAGAATGGCTACGACATTTATTGAGTGCCTACTATTTGCTTGGGGCTGTGGGAGACATTTTCACATAAATGTTAATCCACCAAGGGCCAAGACCTTAGCTTAAGGTCCTAACATCATATCTTTAAGAATTATAGTCACTTCCAGGTAACCTAGATAAGAGAGAGAGCTCTGATGTGCAAGTACTCTGTAACCCACCCATAAATTAAGACCTTTTACCATCCAGACTAAAACATAGAAAGAGGATAAAATTCAGGGGAGTGAGATTAATAACAGTGATTTTTTTTTCAAAATTCCAATTTCTGTGTGTTTTTATATATATATTTTTTACAACTTAGGCTTTTACCTCATTTTTGCTTATCTATACTAAAACTTATCAGAATGTCTAGTTTTCATTTACCCATATTTTAATATTTGGTAGGGGTTATTTTCCCTTCTCACTTGAAGACTTTTCACTTATTTCCATTGCGAGTAGGGGTTTTTTTGAAAGCTGGCTTAACCAAAACCTGCCCCTAACTTGTTGATGTAAGACTAGCCCTAAGGTTAGAAAACTGTGTTCATTTAAAAGCTGATCAACCTATTGATTTCTCAAAAAGTTGAACATAAAACTACCGTGTTAGCCAGCAATTCCAATCCTACGTATATACTCAGAAGAAATGAAAGCAAGAGCACAGACAGACACTTGTACACCAAAGTTCATTACACTACTTTTCACAATAGCCAAAATGCGGAAACAATTAAAATGCCTATCAACAGATGAATGGATAAATACCATATATACATACAATGGAATTTACTTAGTCATAAGGAGAAATGAAGTCTTGACGCATGCCACTACATGAATGAACTTTGAAAACATCATGCCCAGCGAAGGAAGTCAGGTGCAAAAGGACAAATACTGTATGATCTTACTTACATGAAATAAGCCAATATATAGAAACCAGAGATTATTAGTGGTTACCAAAGATAGGAAGAAGGGGGAGAGAGGGAGTTTTTGCTTAGGGGAACACTGAATTTATGTTAACAGTGGTGGAATAATTTAGAAAAGGATAGCAAGAACAATTGCGCAACATGAAGAATGCAAGCAATGTCACTGAATTATATATGTAGAAATCGGTGAATGTCTTGTTGTGTACATTTTCACCACAAAACAAAACAAAAAACCTGATTAGAACTTCAAGAAGACAGAGAGTAGCCTTGATTCCATCATTCACCACAAAGAAGTTGTTAAAACCAACTGTCTCAGCTGGTTTAGAAATGTCACTGAAAGATAGAGGTGAAATCCAAACAGATCTGAAAGTACCTTTAGCCCACGGCAAGCTGTGTTTCCCCAAAATAGTTACAGCGGTTATTTGAATCTCACGCGATCTTCCAGAATCCTGCCATTCCTCAGCAAGAAGCAGAGTCTATTTCCCTCCCCTTGAACATGTACAGAACTTTGTCACTGCTTCGACAACTAGAATGCAGCAGAAGTGATGTTGGGTGACTTCCAAGGCTGGGTCAAAAAGGTGACATGGCTTCTGCCTGACCCTCTCTCGCTCTTGGGACACTCATCCTTGGAAGCCCAAACTAACTCACATGGAGAGACCAAATGGAGAATAACTGAGGCACCCAGCAACAACCAACATCAACCACAAGACAAGTGAGTGAATGACCCTTCAGAGGATTCTGGTTGTTCTGTGCCGTCGAGTCAATTCCGACTCATAGTGACCCTATAGGACGGACCCTATAGGACTGCCCCATAGGGTTTCCTAGGCTATAATCTTCATGGGAACAGATCTGTAGGTCTTTTCTCCTAGGGAGCCACTGGGGGTGGGGTTGGAACAGCCAATCTTTCAGTTAGCAGCCAAGAGCTTAACCATTGCACCACCAGGGCTCCTTCACAGGATTCTTCCATTAAAAACTCACTGCTGTTGAGTTGATTCTGATTCATAGCAAACCTATAGGACAGAGTAGAACTGCCCCGTTTCCAAGGAGTGGCTGGTGGATTCAAACTGCTGACCTTTTGGTTAGCAGTTGAGCTCTTAACCACTGCGCCACCAGGGCTACTGAGAAGATTCTAGCTCCCCATATTTGAGCCACCCCAACTGATGCTGAGTACAGCATAGTAAGCTATCCTTTCAGAGTCCTGCCCAAATTATAGATTCACAAGTAAAATAAAAGTTGTTATTTTAATTCACAAAGTTTTGGGCACTAAGCTGAACACAGACTCAGGATGGAATGGATTTATAAATAGGTTTCACCTGAAACAGAATGAACTGCATGCTTTGCTTCCCATTTTGATCCCCAAACCCAGGCAGAAATGAAAAACCGTACATACTTCTTCCGACAGTGACATCCTGCTGCACAACGCTTATATACAGCTGCAGAGTCAGCTGGGGGGCTGAGCCGAGGAAAGCCTGGATCACAGATGCCCGGCTAAATGCAGATCGGTGGGTGAATAGCTTGCCCTCTGCTTGGCCCACCTCCTTCTCAATCTCTTCCGAGAAGCCATTTTTGGGCATCTGCCGCTTCTTGGTGATGCTGACATAAGGCTCTTCGACGTGGCCTGACTGACAGTAGATGCAGAACACTTCAAAACACCTGGAAACAAATCAGGAAGTGATGCTATTCAGAGGCAGACAGGACTGTCTTTTCTTAGTCACCCTGCTTACAGAGCCTGATTCTCAAGGCCTTGACTTAATTACTCTGGACTTTAGCCACGCCTCTAAAATCATCCACTCCAAGAACCAGTTCTTAGCAGGGAGGCCTCTTGAGGCCTGCAGGCCAGTGGCAACTAAGTGAGAAGCAAACTGAGAAGTGACACTAAAAGCCACTGAGGCAAGGGAGCCAAATCGTGAAACGGATGTGGCTCAGGCTCTAGAGCCACAGAAAAATGTTAAATTCCCCTTCATGACACTGATTAGCTGTGCAGCCTTGGGCAAGTCACTTAACCCCTGAGTCCTTTCCCTCAATTATAAAACAGAGATAATACCTACCTTACCACGTTGTTGCAAAGGGCGGGTAGAATACATATAAATACTCCACATCCAATAGATGTCCCCAAATCACCCCAGTTAAAGCGGAAGCTATGGTTGGGGATCCTTCAGCACAGGGCAGCTTGCCATCTAGCATTCCCCTGGAAGATCACACACATTACCTATCTCTCTGTTCCCATAAGCCCTTAGGGGGCAGGGCTAGAGTCAATCACACCTGGAGGCCTGCCACTTATGTCTTATTTATGAAATTTCAAGCCTGCCCTAGGGACAAAGCCTAAGCCAATGACCTCTTCTAGACTGACAAAATACCTGCCTTTTAAAATTGGACATAACTGTCTAGGTAATGCTTTAGATGCTAAAGAACTGATGTCCATAATATTATTCAAATTGCATAATATTTATGGATGAATAGAAGAGGTATGAATAACCAAAACTAAACCCGTTGCCACTGAGTTGATTCCGACTCACAGCGACCCTATAGGACAGAGTAGAAACTGCCCATAGGATTTGCAAGGCTGTAATCTTAACAGGAGCAGACTCCCACATCTTTCTCCCGAAGAGTGGCTGATGGGTTCAATCTAGCCACCTTTTGGTTAGCAGCCCAGCACTTTAACAACTGTGCCACCAGGGTTCCTGAACAGATGTGTGAAAAGGGAATATAACAAAATGTTGTATTGTAGAACCTACTGCACAACTCTTTCAACTTCTGTATGTTTGAAATTTTTCATAATAAAATGCTGGGGGAAAAATGGGTTTTCTCTAGAAGTAAAAAGAAATGCTCATAGCCTTAGGCTTACAAATTGTTAAAGGACTTTCCTCCCCCAAATATGCATTTTTGTAACAAACTTACAATGCTGCTGGAAGATTGTATGGCTTCTTCTATTTTATTGAATGTTGTTAACTTTGTACTCTTGCCCTGAGGTGACTATGGCAACGAGAACACATTTATAATTTGAAATAATAAAATAAAGCTTGAAGTAAGAAAGAAAATGTAGGAACCTCTCTGATGAGTACAAAGTAGACATATTTTGTGACTGTTACCTTTCTTCATTTGTTCCTGGGAGAAAGGAGGCCCATAGCAGTGTGCGTGTGTGCATGCGTGTGTGTGTGTACGTGCGTGCGTGCGTGTGTGTGGTTTATATGCTACATTTTGTCCAGTTGAGTCATGGATACTTTATTACACAAAAATATGTAAAGCAGCCCAGACCAGTTTGTGCAGCTGAAAATAATGTTTATGAAGTTCAGGTTATGAGTTCAAGCCCAATTGGTTCAAGTGAATTTACTCTGAGGGAAAACTCAAATCTATGACTGAGGACTATATGAGGCCTGGCTACTTCACACTGTTGGACCACTGACCGAAACAAAGGCCAGAAGACAGAACAGGCTGATGATTGTCTTTATCTCTCAAATGTTTGCTGAATGCAGACTTATTTTGCTAAGTGCTGCGGAGAATGCAAAGACAGCTGGATATCCCTGCCTCACTTGGAGGTGTTCACAATTTAAAGGGAAAAATGAGACACATATATAATGAATATAAATAATAGAAACAATTAATATTTACATGCCACTTTTAGTTTATAAAATATTTTCTCACTTACAAACCCTACTACCCACCCACTGCTACTACAAGAAATACAAATTCTTGTATCACAGCATTATTTATAATAGCAAAATTCTGGGAATACTCTTAAGGTTTCAAAAAGAAAAGAATGATTAAATAAATCATAATATATCTGATGAAATACTATGCAGTCCTTAGAAGCGATGGTGTAAACACACATTATACATAAAAAAATACATACATATACACATATATAATGGTATCTGTCATATTTCCTAAGTGAAAGAAACAAATTAGAACAGAATATACCTAATTCCACTTTTTGTAAAATTACATATATAAATACACACAAATTACATATACTATATGAATATATATGCAAACAGTAGAGTGCTTCAGCTGGCTCATACCCACAAGAGTATACTGTTAAATAGTCTGAAATTTTGCAAGTCAATAAGTCAATTAAGTCAACTGAGTTAAACCATTGTGGCTTGAAGCTGGCTGTGATGGGAGTATTTACATCACAGAAATCAGTAAATGCTGCAAACCAAGGTGTACCAGTACAATACTGTAAAAATATTAGTAAGGCTATACAAAAAAAATTAAGAATTATTCTCTTTAGGCAATTGAATTAGAGGTTTTGTTTTCTTCTTTGTGCTTATCTGTTTTCTGTTGCGCTTTCATTTCAACAAATATATTTTACATGCATAATAAAATCAAGCTTAGAATTTTTAAAGAATAAAAGAAAACAAAGAAACACCAGCATATGCTAAGAGCTGAATCAATAAAACAAAGGTTCACAGGAACAAGCAAGTGCCCCAGGTGCTGAGGAAAGGGGCGTGTAGAAGAGGAAGCATTTGCAGAATTGTAGATGAAATGGAACTTCAGTGATCAACCAGTGGGGGCCCATTTCACCTCAGATGTGAATATGGAAGAAGGTCCCAGGATGAGTTAATGGCAGTGGTGACCCAAAGTTCCAGGTAGTCCCCCTCCCAATCCACTGTTTTTCCCAGCTAATTAATACATTTGTCCTTGAATACTTACATTCAGTAAATTCGTGAAATAAGGCCTAAGACCTCCCAATGCCACTAGTTAAGATAAGTGATAACAAACTACTATTCTTAGAATTCCGAAAGACTTATCCAATTACCCCAACTCTGTTTTTTGTTTGGGAGGTTAAAGGCCATAAATTAGATACTTTCATCAAAATAATTCAAGGTTGCTTTTCAGTATCACGTAGACCAGAGGCTGGCAATCTTTTTCTGTAAAGGGCCAGAGAATAAATGTTTTAGGCTTTGTGGGGCACGGTCTCTGTTGCAACTACTCAACTCTGTCACTGTAGCACAAAAGCAGCCATATACAATACTAAATAAATGAGTATCGCTGTGTTCCAATAAAACTTTATTTACAAATCAGGCGGTAGAATAGATTTGGCCTGTGGGGCTTAGTCTGCTGATGCTTGATGTAGATAATCAACAGGCTGATCTTTTTTTTTTCCTCACTTTATCCCATTTTTCAAGCATCACACAGCTATAGCTGAAGGAATCTATTCCTTAGCTGAAACCATGCATGTTGGTACCAGCACAAATAAGTTGTGGTACCAGAGCCCCCTAAGGTGATTAATAAAAATACTTTTTTTCAAAAGAAATACTGATTATGATTTCCTATACGCCCTGTTATCTGTACATGACAGACGCCCTCTGCAAGGCCACACAAAAACCAAACTGGTTAAACAGAAAGCACCACATGACCTTTGAAAAACCACTTGTGGAATTTCACTGAGTCTCAATTCCTCAAGTGTTAAAAAAAAAAAAAAGATAATGACCGTTTTACAGCGGATGAAATTAAATTCTGTATGTAAAACCATTTTTCAAATGAAAAAAATTCCTCATATGTAGGCTATTATTATTTAAATTCTATTGAAAGAGAGAAATGCTATGATGAATTGTTTTGCAATGTTCTATAAAGTATAACTTCTTAGCCTTTATTTTATAAACCCAGGTTTTTCACATACCATTTTCCTCATAAAAAGTAAGGAAAAATTCCTTGAACTTGTAACATATTTATTCCTTCTCCAATTAATTTATAAAAGTTAACATAATTACAGAAGAATGATGAATAGAAACATTTTTTTTAATGTTCTTTTGGTAACAGATTTTTTTGTTTGTTTTGTTTTCCAGAATACCTATTATTCACAATAGAATTTTTCTTTAAAAAAAAAAACATCAGTTCAAGGCATTATCTAATGTTCATATCATTCAAACCTAAAAATGGGATCCCAGCCTTAAGGAGGAAACAATCATACAATCTGCAACTACAATTTTAAATAGAAGACTGATATAAATAAAATAGGGTCCTCTCCCAGCACCTCCCCAAAGGGAAGGAGGAATAGGGGCCTAGTTTGTAGTATTGAGCCCAAAATCATTACAGTATATTAATATATTGCACCTTAAATGAATGAACTCAAAAAGAGTATCTCACCTAAAAAAAGTATGGGTTTTGCTAGTAGTTCCCACTCAAAGGTAAATCGAGCTAAACTTTCCAAAAAACAGTTTCGAAATACTACGACGTCCAATTGGTAAGGGGGAAAAGAAACACACCATGACTCTCCTTTGTTTGGGTAAAATAATTTTGATGTGTGTTTAATATCGATGTCTTAAGAGTTAAAAGAGAATCAAATAGTCAGCAGGAAGAACTTCCAGTAAGACTTAAGTCATGCTAATATACATCAAATTGCTTTTCTTTTTATCTGGGAGCTAAGAAGCTTAAAACCGCATTTTGTATATGTCGGCTCTATGACCATGAGCCCAATATTTCCTTGAAATAAACCAGCTGTATTAAAATGACTCTTTGTTAATGGAAGGGGGTTATTTGTTGCTTTGTTTTTTTATGATTTGTTTTGTTTTGTTTTTCCCCCCGGGACAGCCAATGAGCCATTCAGAACCTTCTGGAAATAGGTCTTTTTATAGTGTTGAAACTTTCTATATAGCTGAGAAATTGTCTCTTAAAAGCACCAATATTTTTCTTTCTTTAATAAAGTTAAAGTGAAAAATAACAGAAAAAATATGGCTAAAGAAAAATTATATACTTCCATATTTTTAGGTGAAACTTAAAATAATACGTAACCTCACCATCCAGAAATAACTGCTTATAACATCTTAGTATATTTCTTTGAGATCAGGTTTATATTTTCCATCTCATTTTTATACACAATGTTATATTGTCAGCTTTGTCTCTGGTTACTCTTAGTATTGCTATATATTTTAAATGGCAACAATGATAGGGTATTATAATTTACTTGGATGACCATTTAAACAAGACCATTTAGGTTGTGTTTATTCTATTTTATTTTCTAATTTTTCTGAGATGATCCAACTTCTTCTTAATTTAACGTGGAACTATTGATAAAATGTACTGCACTCTCCTCTGCCTTCTTACACAGAGCACAAGAAGCATAATTAACCCGACTCCATTTCTAAGAAGCTGTGTGAATGTGATCTGAGGCCTCATTTTCCTCATCTATAATATGGGGACAATTACATCTACCTCATGGTGAGGATTCAGTGAACTGGGCCATATAAGTACCTGCCAAACCACCTAGTGCAAGAAGCACTTGAGAAATGTCAGTTCCGTTTTTACTGTAACCTCACTTAAACATCATGAACATCGGTGTTTGTGTTCACAGATGAGGAAATTGAGATTAAGAAATGATAAGTGTCTTTCTGAAAGTCAGATCACAGTTATTTTACTGAGCTGGAATATAATCAGGACCAGAGGGCTTACTCAGCTAGGGAGCGTTAGCTCTTCTGGCACTAAATGGTTTTGGGTTGCATGGCTTTTTAACCTCTATACTCTCCCTTTCCTCCCTCTCCACCCCCATTACTCTTCCCTGGCTATCAAGACTCCAGTGTCAACTTCTCACTCCTGCCAATGTACTGGTTTCTCTGTCTTTCCAGGATTCTGTGGCTTCTGGAGGCTGAGAAACTTGTTCACCAAGTTTGTCATGACTATATATAAACTGGAAAGCCTGGTGGTGTAGTGGCTAAGTGCTATGGCTGCTAAACAAAAGGTCAGCAGTTCAAATCCACCAGGCGCTCCTTGGAAACTCTATGGGGCACTTCTACTCTGTCCTATAGGTTCACTATGAGTCGGAATCGACTCTATGGCAAAGGGTTTGGTTTGGTTTTGTGTGTAAACTACAAGTCTATATATTCTGAGTGCCAGCAGGGATGGCTGTCTTTAATAATTAAGTGTGAAATTTTTGTGATAGGGCTTTGTAAAATCTATCTTGCTGCTAGACTTTGCATATTTGTGTGTGTGTATGTGTGAGAGAGAGAGGGATTTCCTTGTAGTAAAAATTCCTGGCTAGCTGAATTTTCTGACAGCTGAGGTGTGTCTCTGCCCTTTCTATCTCTTCAAATTCCTCTGTCACCCATGGCTAAAGTTCAGTATTATAAAATTATTTCTGATCTAGACACATATCCTTTGTTTTGCTTTTCCCATAGAAAGATACAAAAACACATTTTAAACTCTCTTCAAGGTCCTTAGATAAACAAAAGCCCACTTCATTACCATATATTTGTACTTGCTTTCTAATGTAAATTAATTTCCAGAGATGTCAAGAGTAGTTTTTCTTTACTCAACACACAGCAGATTTTTGTCTTCATGGCACGTCGTGTAGGACCTTTAATGACCATGTTTATAAGCCAAGCAGGGCCAGACGACATTTCTACCAGCCCATGTGGTTCCCCATCCCATAATATTCATTAAAAACACCAGAAGACAAGAATGATGCGTTGATTTCTAGAGTTCTGTATGAGAACTAAATAAATTAAGGAACTAGAACAGTGCCTGGCACACGGTAAGTGCCATGTGTTTGATAAAGAAAATAATCAAATAACCTGTACACTTTGGCTGTAGCGGTGACTCAAAACACACTTCCCAAGGGTTTGTGACGACATAAACAAATCCTGCCAGAGCCCACCTGACTGCAGAGAAAGCGTGTGGCAGCACATGAAATTGCCGTTTGGGTTGGTAAAATTCAGTTGAAGATTGGCAGTTTCATATGGTGCAGTATGCCTCAGCTATCTTACCATTATCCCAGGACTCTGCCTCTTTCTCGGGCCGGCATGGCGGGGCTGGGGAGCGCGGCGGGCCGGCCATGGGCCCAGACCCTCGTCCAGCCACCTGTCCCTACCAGAGGCCGAGTTCCTCCCCCCATACACAGGCGCTCCCACCCCCCATACCCTCCCACCCCCGGGAGCGCAGGTGGAAGGCAGAGGCTGGGGTTCCGCACACACCTGAAGAGGGGCCCGAGTTGCAGCAGGTGCAGCAGCAGCACGAGCGGCCTGTCGCGGCTGAGGTCGCGGTGCACGAAGAGGAGCGTGAGCTGCACGAGCGCACAGGGCAGCAGCGAGAAAAGCAGCGTCAGCGCCTGCCACATGCGGTCCCCGGCCGAGCGGTAAGTGCTGCTCAGGTACAGTGCCACCGTCGTCTCGGCCACGAACAGGAACACAGACGCCAGTACCGAGCCCGGGAATTTCATCTCCGCTCGTCAGCGGCGCGCACCAGCGGCGGACGCAGCGGCGGCGGCGGCGGCCCGAGGGGCCCCCCGGCATGCCCGTCCCCGACCTGCGTCGCCCGCCGAGGGCACGGGGGCCCGCCGGCGGGCCTGGACGCTGCAGCTGGGCCCGGGGCGAGCGACTGGGCTGGGGTGGGGCGAGAGCGCGGCTCCGCCGGGACACGCCCACGCGCTCAGTGCACCGCCCGCGCGTTGGAGCGCCCGCAGCGTCTCTGTGGCGACAGTCCCCGGTCAGGCCGCGAACCCGCGCCCCGCGACAGCTCGCGTTTGGAGCCCAAAATTATCCAGTGGGCCCTGCTGGCTCCCCGAGCAGCCTCTGGGTCCTAGAGTCCCATGGTCCGCTCTTTGAAAAAAACGTTCACATCCCGTTGTAAACCTGCACCAAACAAGGCCCAGAATTGCGGTCTGGATGCCTTTTCAGTCCAGTCTCTATTTTCTGGGCCTGGGAAAAGCCTGATTTTTCAGAGGACCAGCGTTTCCAGTCCTTTCAAAACAACCAGACCACACAGATGCTTTTCAAAGTGCTGGTGCATTGGCAGGCACCCGCCACAAAGATGGGAAGGATTTAACTTTTTCACTGTGTCATACAAGCATGCCCTTTCATTTTCCAAATACAGTTGTCTGAATTGTTGCTTCCAGTAGTGAAAGACCATCAGAGGTAATCTCTAGGAGCCAACGCCTTCCTACTAGAAAAACTGCCTACAAAATGTGTAACTGTGAGTAACTCAGACAGGGCAAAGACCAGAGCCTTATAAGGAAGCAGTTGTCTAGCCCAAGGCATACCTCTGCTTGCTAGTGTGTGCCAACCCCAATAACACAACCCATTTTCACCCACTGAAGTGGTGACCACCTTATGGACCCACCCCTGCCCTTCAGAACTTGATCAAGACACTAAATCTCTCTAAAACTCAGGTTCTAACCTGTTCCATAAAGGAATTAGACTTCACAAGATCCCCTTCCCTGCTGAAATTGGGTGAATCCATCAATCTTTAGCCATCTCTGGCATTTTTCTATTTAGGAAAATGATGTAAACACAAGTAGATTGTGAAGATTCAGTAGGAATCAAGACAAAAAAATGTAGAGGGAAAGAACATAAAGGGTTTTTGGGGGGCGGGGTTCTTGTGTGGCATGGGAAAATCTATTTATAAGGATTTCGGGAGGATTCAGCTGACAGCTGAGAGATACCAGGCCTTTTCTCTAAAAGGATTACTAATGCCTATTTATAGAACCCAGCAGGCCACCATGTCCTGGATCAGGATACACACAGGGTCACAAATACAGAATCAGCAGCAACGCTCCACAGAACATTTTGTGTAATATTTTATTTGACTCTGCAGTAAGCTTCAAAGGGGAAATTAATTAGGATCTTAGAATTATTCATTAGAACACATTCAATATTTAGCATTAGGTTTTATTTTAAGGCAAAGGATTATCACAGGTTTTATATTAATAAGTGGACTGTCCTTAAATGTGTGTGGGGGGGGTAAGCCAATAAATAACATCGTATTAAGTACTGTAAAGTCCAGTTTATGGGGAATCATTTTCTACAGTACAAAACTAATACAGAAAGCACATTTGGAAAGATCACAGTGTTTAGAACATTGTAACAGCAGTTTTAAAAACAGTAAGGTGCATCTCCAAGCTTCTCAGTCTTGCTTCTAAATAAATTTCATTATGCCATACAGCAAACCCCCTACGTGAAGGGGAACCAACATGATTGACTCTAGTACTTCCCCCTGCAGGAACGATCAATAATAAAAGCTAAAATCTGAAGAGCATTTGCAAGTTTATCCTTCTGCACACCAGCTACATTGCCCCCAGTGAACATCCTCTACGTATTATCATTTGTCATTTTGTCCTTGAGACTACATATGTTAGAGCTTATGATTGCTAGTTTCCCTGTCAAACACCTAAATGGATTTTGACTAAAGATCAATTTAATATCCTATATTGTATTACACTTTTCTGCTAAGACTGAAATATCCATTATTTTTTAAAATATTATATATATAATAATAGACTTATAGAGAGCTTTTTTTAGTATAATAACATGTAACATACCAGAAGACTTGAGAATTTGATTTTACTATAAATATAGTACTACAACATTTTGTGATATAGTAATATATCTGACAGAATGCTGTGCTCTAGATTTAGACCTAACTGCTACAGATATGTCCTTGAAGGTGCCTCAACCAAACCTGCTGCCATGGAGTTGATTCCAACTTATAGCAACCCTAGAGGACAGAGTAGAACTGCCCCATAGGATTTCCCAGGAATGGCTGGTGGATTTGAACTGCTGACCTTTTGGTCAGCAGCCTAACACACCTAACCACTGCACCACCAGGACCCCAAAGAAAGATAATAATTAGCAAAAAGGCATAGAACCTGTTTTGGTAAATAGGCATTTTTTTAAAGCCTCTAATTTTATATACAAGTCTTTAAAATTTTTAGTTTATACAATAAATAGCTGATGCTGTATTTAATAGTAATAATGGATATTAGGATTTTAAGGTGATAATACCTAATCTCTATTATTTGCTGTATTGTTTGCTTTTTATAGTTTTATGTTTTTAAATCTGCATTTGTGCTGAGGCAAATGTATTGCAAAGAGTACAATTTTATTAATAGCACTAATTTATTGAGCAGTTCTTCAAAATTCAATAGTACTTTAAATAAGAGTACTTATTCATTCCTAGGTACGATTAGGAATAAGTAGGTATAGTATATTGACAGATTATTTGTTTTTACCCCCCAAAATAGTTAAAGTCTTGCACTAATTTGTTGCTTGTGAAGTGTATCATTAGGAAGGTGAGCTTTTTTTTCTCTAATGATACAGACATATTTATAAGTATTATGTATTGTGCAAAAACATCTTTGTGGTGAAGCAAATTCTGTTTACTTGGAAAATGCACATTTCAAAACTAACATGTGGGGCTTGACTATCCCTCAGTATATGGCTTTGCAAAGTGTTTCCCCTAAGAATAAGATTCTACAAAATCCATTTTTTTAATTGCTATTAATTTAGTGCCATTAAAATCCAGACTTTCCTTCTGAGCAGAGCTCCCCAGATGTTTCAGTGTGGGAAAGCTGTTAGTCTTCCAGAGAATGGGTTGCTCTTCCTTGTCAGACAGATTCTAAAACCAAACTCAGAGTATTCCACTTCTACTCCTGGAGAGCCTACATAAAACTACTGTTATACTTCACAGTTTTAAGAGCAAAGGGATTCTACAGCTGCTGCAGTCTTCAGAAGACATCTGTAATATTGAAATACTAAAGTCCTAAAAAACACAGAGACAAAACATCATTTAAAGCAATCTGCTTATTTGAATACATCTGCAGTGAACTTGGACCAAATTCAGCCACAGAATTGCTTTTATTGGTAATTGCCACTTATGCACAGATCTTAAAACAAAACTTATAGGGGCAGCATCACAGGCCCTACTAAAACCAAGTTGCAGAAAGATAATTTGCTAGAGGTTGACAGTAGTCAAGTATAGTCTATATCTTTTTTTAAACTGAACACTATATCATGGTTACTTTATACACACTACAAAAACAGTACATGTAAAGCACGTAAATTAACACCACACAACATCTAAAAAGAAAGCATCAGCAGGGACTGTATTACTCTAGTTAAGAAACTGTAGGTGTTCTGTGTTTACATCTGTACACATTCAGATATTTCTTCCCCATGGGTTTAGAGTGCTCATAATTTCTGAAAAAATAAGAGGAAGATGTGTATTTGGGTACTTTCTGAAGATCTACATCCAAGTGCAAGACATGAAAGCCATCTGCTGGTTTCAATTTAGTAGGTGGTTGTTCTAAAACAAAAAATGTATATCTTGACTCTTGGGTGGTTCCCAATATCAAGAATAAATAGAGACAGACTCCAAAAAGAGTGGAGAAGGAGGGTGAAACACGAAGTTTTTCTTATTACATAGAGATACTTGTGACAATTTCTAGAATTCTTGTCCCCAAAAATGCAGTAGAGAGTGATCTCAGGATCTTTGTGAGGTCAAGAAAAATTAATGGGGATTGATACTCTGGAAAAAAAGAACCATTGTTCTGGCATCTTTAATTGAAAGGGAGTGTTAAAAACTGCTCTGCAGAAAAAGCCAATATTATAAGTGTATCATAAATGTATCATGCCAGACTAACTCTGTTTTTTCTTGTGGTAGCTGGACAACAGTGACAATCAGGAGGCTAAACTTTATAGACACAAAACTCAAACAACTTCAAACAGGTGTTTTTTTTTTAATACCCAGGATAGATTTCTAAGAGACTCGAGCATGTTAATGCGCCATGTACATCTCTAAAAGGGGCTAGAAGAATGGAACTTTCCTAACCTATTTAATCACAGATCTTTTTTTCCACAGGGCAGCTCTTGGTACTTCTGTTTGGCATTTTGGGAAACACCACAGTACTCATACAACATGCAGTGTGTCAGTTTCCATTTGCTTTCATAACAAAAAAATTATATATATGTACACACACATATATGTATACTCTTACCCATTGCCATCGAGCCAATTCCAACTCATAGAACTGCCCCATAGGCTTTGGAAGGCTGTCATCTTTTAGGGAGCAGACTATTACATCTTTCTCCGGCAAAATGACCAGTGGGTTTGAACTGTTAACGTTTTGGTTAGCAGCCAAGCTGCTTTAACCACTGTGCCATCAGAGCTCCTATATGTATGTGTGCTGTAGGAAGACCTTATCAATGCTATGAAACAAGAGTGGGCTGTCCCTGTGCTGTTCAATATAGTACTAAACCTGCATGTGGCTATTGCATACTTGAAATGTGGCTAGTCCGACTTGAAATGTGCAGTAAGTGTAAAATACACACGGGGTTTTGAAGCCTCAGTACAAAAAAATGCAAACTATGTCATTAATATTTTTATATTAATTACAGATTGAAATGATAATTTTGGATATATTGCTTTCAACAAAATAAAATTTTAAAATGAATTTCATTTTTTATTTTGCCTTTTTTAATGTGGCTCCTGGAAAATTGAAAACTTACGTATGTGGCTTGCATTTGTGGCTTGCATTGTATTTCCATTGGATGTTGCTGTTCTATTTGTGCAACTCACTGCTGTTATCTTCTACAGATGGCTGCTAAAGGCTTTAATTGGGCAGAAGTTTTAATGAAAACAAATGCTTAAGATAGACAACTGGAGGTGTAACTAGGGCCCTCAATTATGTGCTAGTTTATTGGACACCAATGAGCACACAATTAAGACCCATTCATTAATCAATTCATTCTTGTATATATCCTGTCACTCAGCTATATCTCATAAAAATATATTGGATTTTATTTCATATATGATGCTGGCTCTCCCTCTTAGTTTCTCTGTCTCTGTCTCTCACATACACACATACCCACACACACCCACACACACCAGCTGTATACAGACTGTTTCTTATAGGAACTAAGAAAAACTAAAGAGGATATAAGCAGGAAGTCCTCTCAAATTGTTTATTTACAGCCCTCCACAGCTAATCCTCTCCCTGTTCTTCCTCGGTGTTGTGCACAGAGCACAAGGGAGAGAGAAGAGAGGATGATCTTCTCTTTTAATCCATACTATTCAACTCACCAACAAACCCCCCAAGAGCAAGAATATGGATGATCTGGTTTTCATTTTAAATATTGTTTTCAAATTTAGTGCAGAGGGGTAAAAAAATAGGAGCACAAAGGTAAAAGAAGTTGCAGGATATTCTGCAGAGAACAGACTTTGCCATTTGTGGAGAAGACTAGGTGGAAATGACACAGTTAAATACTTCAGGGAAATAACAACGAATAAATAATTTGTAAGAATCCTAAATGCATCCATCAGGTCTCAATTCGTTAGCACTTAAAAACACACACACACAAAAAAAAAAAAAAAACAAGGAGAGCAACCACACTCCCAGTATGAGATTAATGATAATGGAAGAGGCTCAAATATTTAATGCAGTATCAAGTTTGTTTTTTACAACAGTAAAAATGGCACCCTGGTGGTGTAGTGGTTAAGAGCTTGGATGCTAACCAAAGGGTCGGCAGTTCAAAACCCCCAGAGCTAAAATAGAATGCCCAGCTTTCTTTATGGAGGGGAAGTAGGATCAATGCCTACATTGCATTCTCATGCGCAGCTGCACTCCTTGCAGACTGTCCTGGATGTGCAATCTGACTGCAGAATAGGCCCCCCCATGGGCTGCTGCTGACCTTGGGGGCCGCCCTTCTGTCTTGAGGGGAGTCCAGCCTTATTGAGGCTGGAACTCTTAGCTAAAAACCAACTTGGATGGAAGAGGTAAGGAGAAAACCCACTCCCCCAGGTGAAAAAGAGGTCACATGATTTAGCAGACACAGGAGAAAACATATCAGAATGCACAATTTAAAGAGGAGAAAGAGGACAAGAAGTTGGTGAATTAAGGATGATTCAGCATCAGAGATCCCAGGAAGCAGTAAAACACATTGATAAGACTGGGCTGGTTCTTAGCAATAGTAAATGTACATCCACAACTCACACTGGGATGCTGAGCTTCAGCAAGCCTCCTACCCTCCTTTTCCTGCTTTCCTTGCCAAGTTGATGCTAAAATCATGTGCCCTTGATGAATATGAGGCTGAGACATTTAGCTATTAGTTTGGAGCAATGTTTAATAAATTACCCAGGTCCCCAAAAGATGGCCTTATATGCGACAGAGTATTTTCTATTATTAAATGTCATGCAGTTCCGAGGCCTGAATTAAAGTTCAGACCAAACTCAGCCAAAAATTATTTGATTTCCCAATTTATTTTTGCTCTGCAGACCTGGTCTGTTTGTCACATTTCTCACACTACTAACACTGTAATCCTTTATTTCCAGCAACCAAAATAAATAGTTGCATTAAACAGAGCTCTTAAGCTGAACCAGCCTATTCATATATAATAAGCTCTGGCCAGCCAGAACCGTCTGAGGTACAGATGCTATAGTCAGGATTGGTACAAGAATGTAAAAACTGTACACTTGGTTTTTACCCCAAACACTGCATCCACATATGAAAATTCTATTTGGCTGAAATGATTATTTGAAGTCATAACTGATCACAACTTTCTGTGCACATAGTAACCACTTAAATATAGTATTCCTTGTAAAAATAGAGGACTTGCACATTACAAAGTTCTTTTATGTCCATTTTATCACTAAACCCTCATGACAATGCTGTGAGGTGGGCAAAGTGAATAATATGAAGACAGTGGCCCAGGGAATTGGCAGAGTAAGGTTTTGAGACAGCCAACACAGGACTCTTTGCACTACTAATGGTTTTCCTTTTGATAGTGTGTTTTCCTAACATAGTTATAAATCACAAGCTTATATTTCTTGTATTAAAATTATCAAGATTAGATAAAATACATAGCAATAAACCTAACTAGGGACATAAAGGACATATACAAAGAAAGCTACAAAACACTACTGCAAGAAACCAAAAGAGAGCTTCATAAATGGAAAAACATACCATGCTCATGAATAGGAAGACTTAACATTGCGAAAATGTCAGAACTACCCAAAACAATCTACAGAGAAAATGCAATCCCAATTCAAATTCCAACAACCTTCTTTAACAAAATGGAAAAACTAATCACAAACTTTATATGGAAAGGAAAGGACCCCCAGATAAATAAAGCATTATTGAAAGAAAAAAGAACAAATTACGAGGTCTCATACTTTCCAAACTCAGAACCTACTATACAGTCACGGTAGTCAAAATAGCCTGGTACTGGGACAACAACAGACACATAGACCAATGGAACATAATTTAGAACCCAGAAGTAAATCCATCCCACTATGGACAGCTGATCTTTGACAAAGGGTCAAACTCCATTAATTGGGAAAGAGATAATCCCTTCAATAAATCGTTCTGGAAAAACTGGATATCCACTTGCAGAAAAATGAAACAGGATTCATACCTCACACCAAACACAAAAGCCAATTCAAAATGGATCAAAGACCTTAATGTAAAACATAAAACTATAAAGATCATGAAAGAAAATAGAGGGAAAACGTTAGGGACCCTAATCTGTGGCATAAAAGGATATCAAGCATAACTAAAAATGCACAAACTCCAGAATATAAGCTAGATAACTGGGACCTCCTAAAAATTAAACACTTATGCTCACTAAAAAGAGTTTGCCAAGAGAGTAATAAGAGAACCTACAGGCTGAGAAAAAAAATCTTTGCAATGACATATCTGATAAATGTTTAATCTCTAAAATATACAGAAAATATCAATAACTCAACAATAAAAAGATAAGCAACCATATCACAAAATGGGCAAAAGACATGAACAGACACTTCCCCAAAGAAGACATCCAGGCAGCCAACAAATACATGAAAAGGTCCTCTCGATCATTAGCCGTTCCAAAAAAACCAAACCAAACCCATTGCCACGAGTCAATTCCAACTCATAGCTACCCTATATGACACAGTAGAACTGCCCCATAAGGTTTCCAAGGAGTGCTGGTGGATTCCAACTGCTGAAGTTTTGGTTAGCAGCTGTAGGTCTTAACCACTGTGCCACCAGGGCCCCCATTAGCTATTAAAGAAAAAAACAGAATTTTTTTTCACCCCTACAAAAATGGCAATGATCAAAAAAAAAAAATGATAAATGCAGGCTAGGTTGTGGGGAGATTAGAATTCTCATACACTGCTGATGGGAACGCAAAACGGTATAACCACTGTGGAAAACGATATGGGGCTTCTTTAAAAAGCTGGAAATAGAAATATCATTTGATCCTGCAATCTCTCACTCCTAGGAATATATCCTAGAGAAATAAGAGCGATCACACAAATAGGCATATGAACACCCATGTTCACTGCAGCATTGTTCACAATAGCAAAAACATGGAAACAACCTAAGTGCCCATCAGCAGATGAATGGATAAACAAACTATGGTACATACACACAATGGAATACTTCACAACAATAAAGAATAATGGGAATCCATGAAATATGTAACAACATGGATGAATCTGGAGGGCATTGTGCTGAGTGAAATAAGTCAGTCACAAAAGTACAAATACTGTATGAGACCACTATTATAAAAAATCAAGAAAAGGTTTACACACAGAAAGAAACAATCTTTGATGGTTACGAGGTGGAGAGGGGATGGAGAGAAAATCACTAACTAAATAGTAGACACGCGTTAACTTTGGTGAGCAGAAAGGTAATACACAACATAGGGGAAGTCAGTACATCTTGACCAAAGCAAAGGAAGACACTGAGAGCAATGCAAAAAAAAAAAAAAAAAAAAAACAACAACAGTAAAAACAAACAATAATTCTACGAGTAGATACATAGGTAGGTAGGTATGCTGAATAGGGGTAGGAAGGAGTGTACGGATACATCCATGTACATATATTGGTTTGGCTGCGGATATTTTCACATACATATTTGTATGTGGAGCATGTATATTCATATATATATATATGCATATATATGCATGAATAAAGAAGACCGAAGAATTGATGCCTTTGAATTGTGATGTTGGAGAAGAATATTGAATATACCATGAACTAACAAAAGAACAGACAAGTCTGTCTTGGAAGAAGTACAACCTAAGTGCTCCTTAGAAGCAAGGATGGCAGGACTATGTCTCACATACCTTGGACATGGTAGCAGGAGGGACCAGTCCCTGGAGAAGGACATCATGCTTGGTAAAGTACAGGGTCAGCAAAAAAGAGGAAGACCTTCAATGAGATGGATTGACACAGTGGCTGCAACAATGGGCTCAAGCATAACGACGATTGTGAGGATGGTGAAGAACAGGGCAGTGTTTCATTCTATTGTACATAGGGTCGCTATGAGTTGGAACCGACCTGATGGTACCCAACAACATATGTTGGTGAAAAATATTGAATATACCGTGGACTGCTAGAAAAACTAATAATTCTGTCTTGGAAGAAGTACAGCCAGAGTGCTCCTTGGATGTGAGGATGGCAAGGGGGACACATTGTGAGGATCGCAATCAATGTCACAAAACAATTTGTGTATAAATTATTGAATGGGAAACTAATTTTTCTGTAAACTTTTTTTTTCACCTAAAGTACAATAAAGTGTTCAAAAAAAATTTACCAAGATTTGCTCTCTACAAAAATCGAAACAATCTGAATACCAACTTGATTAAAATCTTAGCATGCTAAAGAAAGTTAAAAAAAATAAGTTGTCAGTGGAAGAGTTCCAATTTAGCATAGGCCAAGAAACGGTTCTATTTGTTATTTGTTTCTCAAGAGAAACAAATTCTTAAGTGAATACTATTATCTTAATAGTGTAGTCAATTACCTGAAGAAACACAGAGGAAGAGATGCTGTCAAACCTCTCTTTTCTTCAGTTATCAGGTTACAAATGGAACAACTACAAAGCAAAAACTGCTGCTTGCAATCACGACTGGGCAAAATATAGGTGTGTAACTTTGGGGAGGGGAGTGTAGAAGAGAAGTATGTAATTACATTAATGAAACAAAATTGTATAGAGTTCTAATGATTTACAAAACTCCCTGCTCTCAAAATATAATGCAATCTCCCCATTATTGAGAGACTCTGAATGTAGTCTCAAACCCTTCAACTTTCCTTCAGGTTTTATAATTGATTGTGGCACATATAGTAAACAATATTAAAGTTACACTAACCCGTTGCCATGAAGGAGTCAACTCTGACTCATGGCGACCCCATGTGTGCCAGAGTAGAACTGTGCTCAATAGGATTTTCAATGGCTTATTTTTTGGAAGTAGATTGCCAGGACTTTCTTCCTAGGTGCCTCTGGGTGGACTCATAGGACCCTCCAACTTTTTGGTTAGAAGCTCCAACCTTTTGGTTAGAAGCTAAGCACATTAACCATTTGTACCTCCCAGGAAACCCAAGGTTATACTAGTGGTGGTGAAAATGCCCCCCAAGGCCTTTAAGAGGCAATAAGCTGAAGTACTATTCAAAAATGAATGTTACTACATAGAAGGGAATAAGTTGGTTAATTAAATAAGAAGTGACATGCCATGATTTTCTATAGTAAAACTTAAGGGTTTTTTTTGTCCCCCCTTCTTGGGAAAACAATACGGAAGAGGATCTTGCCCCACCTATAATCTTACTCTTTTAGGAAGATGAAAACTTTCAACATGTTTCAGAGTTAAACAAGCTTATTTTTGTTTATAATTTATTGAGGTGTCATTTCATAACAACAACACTCAAACATGGTCTTCGCTTGGATTTGACGCAAAAAAGGGCTGCATTTTCACAATATTCAGCACAACATCATGGTCACCCAACTAGAACTTAAAAGGGTGGGTGATCAGGAAGGAGATTCAGTCTTTCTGCAGTTCCTAGAAATGAAACTGTGATATGATGAGAGCTGTATTATCATTTCCTTTTGCTTTGTTGTTATTGTCGTCGTTAGGTGTCGTTAGTCAATTTCAACTCATAGCGGCTCCATGTGACAGAGTAGAACTGCTCCATAGGGTTTCTTTGGCTGTAATCTTTACAGAAGCAGATCCCCAGGTCTTTCTCCAATGGAGCAACTGAGTAGGTTCAGAAGCCAACGTTTCAGTTAGCAGCTGAGCATTTAACCATTTGTACCACTTTTTTTTTTACCACTAGGGCTCCTTCCTGGTGCTTTAGGGTGTAAATATCAAGGGTAAATGATGGAAGGATCAGGAAACAGAAACAGAAGGTATCTGGTTTCCTGGTTTATTACTGTATCATCAGATTCTAGTTTAGAATACTAAATAGATATACTTGGAAAGTGAAACACTGAGTTTAAATCTTAGTTCTGCTCCTTAATAGCTGTGAAACTTTGGACCATTTACCTAACATACCTCAAATGGTTGTTGGATGATAAAAAAAAAAAAAGCATGTGTTCCATAAAGCTCTGTATATTGTCTGGTTACTATCTTCATTTTACAGGGATCAAACGAGATGAATTTGAAACTAGATGGTGAAAAGCAGGTATCACCAGCATTTCAACAGGAGACTACTTTGTAGAAGGCATTTCACTTAAAGACTTTCTAAGAGGGCATTTGACTATTCATGAAAGAACTTCTGAAATCCAATTTTGGGAGTTATCTGAAAGCTGCTATTTATGTACTGTTGCCCCAAATGGAATATTCTCGAAAATAAATGATTGAGGCCAATTTTATATGTTTATGTCTGAGTATATGAAAACGGAAAGGGAACAATAATCTGAAAAGGTGTGTGCTTTTCAAAATCATTTTGTCCTGGTTTTTCTGATGAATGCGAACATACATTCATAAAGTATGCAAAGGTAGTTCTTACCTTCCCTGGGTCATGGAATTCTTTGAGAATTTGATGAATGCTAGAAGATCTTCTTCCCAGAAAAAATGAGTATGTGCTCATACATACCCACACCAACACACACACAAAGACATTTCCAGGCAACATAGTATTTCCCAAGTCATTCCAAAGTCCATCTATGGTTTGAGTTAGGAACCACTGAACTAAAGAATAAATGCATGGTTTTACATGGGGATACATTTATATCTATTATCTATCTCATTCTGATATATGAAATTGCCAGTGCCTGAATACTAGGAAAGGGATGAAGTTATGTTCTGAGTATCGAAGTGATGGATGCTCCTAGAGTGTTCTGCAAACCACTGTTTACTTGAAGCAGTTTTACAGCTTCCATATGTTTACAGCAGAGTTGAATTTGATGTGACAACTTGGCTCAATGGGTGTTGTAGTCAATTTCCAGTGGACCCTGTGTCTTGTAAGGTAAGGTGATCAGCCAGGGAGCTCACTTGTCTCAATCTAATAGTATAAAATTGAGCAATATTCTTTCCACAAACACCAGTCCCTTTCTCTGCCTGTCCCAGGGGTCACAGTATTCCATCAAAGACAAAAACGAGAGGCCTTTGTAGTGGTTACCCCGATCTTTGAGATGAGTGACTTTTACCAAGAGCATGTTTATAGTTCAGTAAATAGCTTCATAGGGACTTCATACATAAAGGCAATTTAAAAACGACTAACAATAGACAATGCACAGCTCATACTTCAAATTGAGAAAAACACTCAACAACATTTTCTACAGTATTTGCTACTTTATGAATTTTACTATTCTGATTGAGCTGTATGAAAGAAAAAGGAACCAGGAAAAGAGATGGTCTAAGGCCTAAGGAAACTTTCAATTGCAGGGTTTAAACCAAGTTAGAATTTCTTCAAAGTGCTCAGGATAATGATGAAAAATAGATATTCATATGCAAATATCTCCATGAATCAGTAAAAACCATGAATTTCCATAAGTAACTGTTTAGGACAACCAAGAGTTTCTTTTTACTTCCTTCAGCAACCTGACACTTCATCCCTCCTGGCAGTTTTTAGTTGGGCAATCGCTTTTTAGTTTTCAATTTACTTTTGTTTCTGAATTTAGGGGTGGAGGGCACCCATAAATGGTCATATTCTCTCTCCAACTGCAAAGGGATTGGCATTTTATTGCCACAGTCCACATTT
The DNA here is from genome assembly GCF_024166365.1 of Elephas maximus indicus. Taxonomy (NCBI): domain Eukaryota; kingdom Metazoa; phylum Chordata; class Mammalia; order Proboscidea; family Elephantidae; genus Elephas; species Elephas maximus. Next base: position 137,783,132 of record NC_064846.1, read on the forward strand.
CAGATTTGTTTTGTTTTTTTATCGTAACTGAAAAACAGATCAGTTCTTTTTCCCTTTTTCCTCTGACCTGTGGTTTCACATTCATTCCCTGAAACGTTAAATTTCTATGGTCTTCAGAAAAGTGGTGTTGTCTTTATCTTTCAGGTTCTCAGATCATGCTTTCTCAAGTCTGGTAACAAGTTGCCACCACCTGCCTGCTCCCTTCCTCCTGGCAGCAATGTTAAGGCTCATGGCTGTGATCCCATTGAATGTGGCTTATGTGGAAACTGCCTCGGGGTAGGCTCAGGAAATCTCAGGGGCCTTCTGCAGAGCCACAGTGGAAGGTGGAGCATTCTAAACAAACACACTGAAGAGTGGGAATTCAGCCTGATTAGGCTGCAGCAGATCAATCAGAAAGCACACCGTCCCGGAGAAGCCTTCATACAAGCTGTAAATACTTTCAAGGACTCTCGAACCGGCCTTGAATTCCTCGGTAAACAAGAATTCAGCAAACCTAAGAGAGCAAGAAGAAAATATGTACAGTTTTAACATGAGTGTTTTCATATGATTGGCCTTGGGTTGCTTCTTCTGCTTTTCTGCTAAGTTTCAGCATTATTTTCTTTTCAGAATTATATAACTATTTTAAGAAAGTCTTTTTCTCTATTAACAAAAGAGGATTAGTTATATAATTCTCTATGTTTCTCAACAAATTATGTTGGCAAGCAAATCCAACTAGTTTCAGAGTTTGCAAAGCAAAGCAGTTGGACATTGCTTGAATATTTTATTCCTCCTGTCCTCCAATAATTAAAAGTAAAAATGACAGATAAACAACCATACTTCTATTTATCTTGAATAGAAGCAAGCTGATATATAAAAAAGTAAATATGCTGTGTCTCTATGGGTATATTATTTCTGAAGTAGATTTCATTTATATGTGACAGAGAGCAGAGATTGAAAATAAATGGGCAAATTTTGTAGAATCTGTGGTTTGGGCCAAACAAAGGGATAGGACGAATAGGAAAAGACAAGCAACGTTTTATAATCATGACATCAAATACTAATTTAGCTATAAGATAGGACAATTCACCTCAAAATAAATCACTATAGTATTAACAAATAATAATCCACAAATAGATACATAGGTAGACAGGTACGTTAAAGAGGTGTGGGGAGGTGTGACAGATAACTAATTGGTTGTGGATATTTCTACATACATAATTGTAGGCACCATGTTTATATTGATATAGACAATAGAGCACACACAAAGGGCACAGTTGGGGAAATTTCTTAGAAATAACCAAGCTCCTCGTGGAATGACTTTCCTAGGCTCAAAGTCAAAGAACCGTAGACTCAGAGGACATCATGTCAATTGGCACAACATAGTTCATAAAGACAATGTTCTGCATCCTACTTTGGTGAGTAGCATCTGGGGTCTTAAAAGATTGTGAGCAGCAATCTAAGATACAACTATAGGTCTCTTCCCATCCAGAGAAAAGGAGAGGGAAGAAAACCAAAGACTCAGGGAAGCAGCTAGTCCAAAGGACTAATGGACCACATGAACCACCGCCTACATGACCTCGAGACCAGAAGAACTATATGGTACCCAGCTACCACTATTGATCACTCTGACTGGAATCACAACAGAGGGTCCCAGACAGAGCGGGAGAAAAATGTGGAACAAAAAATCAAATTCACAAAAAAGACTATACTTACTGGTCTGACAGAGACTGGAGGAAACCTCAAGAATATGGCCCTAAGACACCCTTCTGATCTGAAACTGAAGCTATTCCTGGAGGCCACCTTTCAGCCAAACAATAGACAGGGCCATTAAGTAAATAATAACAACCGAGAAGAACGTGACCCTTAGAACAATCAATTTTACAAGATCAAAATGACAGCATTTGCCCAAAAGCAAAGATCAGAGGGCAGGAAGGGGTAAAAAATCCAGACGAAATGGGGAATCCAGAGTGGAAATAAGGAGAGTGCTGACACATTGTGGGGAATGCAACCAATGTCATGGAACACTTTCTGTACAAACTATCAAATGGGAAACTAATTAGCTCTGTAAATTTTCACCTAAAGCACAATAAAAAAAAATTTTAAATCACTGGAAAAACGTTTTGTACTTACTCTATGTTTGCCACAACTCCTACTCAGATTATTTATAATGAGTAACATTTTATAGTAGTTTACAGTTTTTAAAGTGCTGTCACCTATGTCATCTCTTTACTGACTTGCTCCACATGTTCCCATCAACGACGAAAATAATCACCAATTCAGAGGCTAGAGCTCACAGCTTGGTAAAGCCTGGGCGCTGATCCGGCCATAAATTTAGAGTATTGCTACTACACAGGGGGTCCTATGAAGAGTAATTACTTATTTGATCTTTTTTAGAGCTCTTGGAATTACTTGAAGGCAGCTTAAAATAAATCAGCAGGAAACATACTGCAATTCTGTTTGGTAGAATTTTCAATCAACTGTTTTCCTGAATATGCTACAATTTTAAAATTTAAACAGTAGAATAATGATTCATCTTAAGAATTAATTCAAAATTTGTAATTGTAAAATGAAGGCAGCATCATGGTATAGCTTCAGGAAGTCAAACTTTTTGGTGTTATAGATCACTTAGCAGTCTGGATCCCTTCTCAGAATAAAGGTTTCCAATGCATAAAATAATATGCAAAGGATCCCAAAGGAAACTGATTATATTAAAGCACAAAAACCAGCAACAACAACAATAACCCATTGCCTTTGAGTCCTTTCAACTCATAGCAACCCTATAGGATGGATTAGAACTGCCCCATAGGGTTTTCAAGGAGTGGCTGGTGGATTCTAACTGCCGATCTTTCTGTTAGCAGACGAGTTCTTAACCACTGCACCACCAGAACTCCATATTAAGCGGTTGCCAAAAATTAAAAAAAAAAGAACTAGTAATATAGCAATATATGTAGTCTTTATTAACACATTAAATAGCAAAATCTAGTAGTGGGTTCAATAACCAGTAGCATTTCTAAGTAGTGGTGGGAGTGGAATATACTTCACAATACCTGCAACAACAGTAATGTGACATGAGAATATCTGTCACTTTTATTGGTGACAGAGTCACAGCTACTGTTAATACTATCGTGGCTTGTTATCTACATTCATAATGGAAGGAAATGCCCCATTTTAGTTTGATGTTAATGGAAAAACAATGTAATCTTTTTTTTTTTTCAAGCAAGTTCAGGTACCCTAGATTAAGAATCCCTGGTGTAGAGACTACATCAGCCTGAGACCAGAAGAACTAGATGGTGCCTGGCTACAACTGATGACTGTCTTGACAGGGAACACAACAGAGAACCCCTGAGGGAGCAGGAGAGTAGGGGGATACAGACCCCAAATTCTCGTAAAAAGACCAGACTTAATGGTCTGACTGAGACTAGAAGGACCCCGGAGGTCACGGTCCCCAGACTTTCTGTTAGCCCAAGACAGGAACCATTTCCAAAGGCAACTCTTCAGACAGGGATTGGACTGGACTATGGGATAGAAAATGATACTGGTGAAGAGTGAGCTTTTTGGATCAAGTAGACACATGAGACTATGTTGGCATCTCTCGTCTGGAAGGGAGATGAGAGGGCTGAAGGGGTCAGAAGCTGGCCGAATGGCCACGAAAATAGAGAGTGGAGGGAAGGAGTGTGCTGTCTCATTAGCGGGAAAGCAATTAGAAGTATATAGCAAGGTGTATACAGATTTTTGTATGAGAGACTGTCTTGATTTGTAAACTTTCACTTAAAGCACAATTAAAAAAAAAAAGAACCCCTGGTGTAGTAGAGGAGTTCTCATGGAGCAGTGGTTAAAAGACCAGCTGCTAATCAAAAGGTCGGCAGTTCAAATCCACCAGCTGCTCCCTGGAAACCCTATGGGGCAATCTATTCTGTCCTATAGGGTCACTACGAGCCCGAATCGACTCAACAGCAACGGGTGGTCGTGTAATGTAGTAGAAAGAAGAATGGCTTTGAATTTGAGATACTCAACTCTGGTAATTTCCTGGTATACAGCCTTTGGTGGAATCCTGGTGGGGCAGTGGTTAAGAGATCGGCTGCTAACCAAAAGGTCGGCAGTTCGATCTACCAGCCGCTTCTTGAAAACCCTATGGGAGCCATTCTACTCTGTCCTATTGGGTCGCTATGAGTCAGAATCAACTCGACAGCAATGGGTTGGATTGGGTTGGGTTATGGCCTTTGGTAATTTTTTTAATCTTACTATACCAAATCAAAACCTGTTGCCACAGAGACGATTTCAACTCAAAATGACCCTATAGGACAGAGCAGACTGCTTCATAGGGTTCCCAAGGAGCAGCTGGTGGGCAATTGCAGAATTGCATAGGACTACCTATAAAGATTAAAGGTACCATATATTAAGCTCTGAAAGAAAAAAAAAAAACCCACTGCCAACGAGTCGATTCCAACTCATAGCACCCTATAGGAGAGAGTAGAACTCCCCGATAGAGTTTCCAAGAAGCGCCTGGTGGATTAAGCTCTGAGCATATAAAAAAGCATTCGGTAAATGGTAAATATTATTTTTTCACATAAGCATATTGTAGTAGAATATTTGTGAAGCAGAGAAAACCACCAGACTTTAAAAGAAACTCACAGTTAATTTTGTTCTTTCTTCTTCTGACTTTTTGTCCCTAAACTTTGATTTATTTATTACATTGCATTTATAGTGCATGTACCATTTGGTATTCTGAATTTTTTCACCTAAAATAATATTAAAAATATTATGTGCTTTTCAAAAGAATTTCTAAATGATATGTAGCAATTTACAACAGTACTGGAAGTGGATGAGAGTAGCAGTTTTATTGCTTTCTGACCTGCACTGTGTTATTGTTTCTGAAAAATGGTGTTGATCCAAAAAGTAAAAATGATTGTTTCAAAAATCTACCCAATAGTGCAAAAACCAAACCAATAAATACACTTTTCTAAAAAATTCTCCTCAAAATGGAAATCAGAATGGCAATTACAGAAGTTTAAAAAACTAAAAGATACTGAGAACATTACATATCAAAACTTGATTGGTTATAGTCAAAACTGAACTCAGAAATTAACAGATACATAACTTTTTGTTAATAATCATACTGACGATGATGATGACTATGATAATAATAAAAGAAAAACGGAAGATATTCTAGTTAACCGTTTTTACCAACAATAGAAAATAACAAAATAAAGTAACAGTGAAAAGTAAAAATAAAGGCAGAAAATAATAAATTAGGAAGCAAAAGAGAAAAACAAAATAAAAGCAAAACATAATCAAGAGCCAATTCTTTATAGAACAATACTATTAGAGCTTTATGTCAAAAATTTGAAAATCCATATGAACTAGAGTCTTTTATAGAAATATATTCACTACCAAAATTAATGGAAGAAGTGGTAGAAAACCTGAATAACTGAGTAGTCATAGAAGAAATTTAAAAAGGTATCAAATATTTGTCTACAGCTATGAATTCCAAATGTCTGTTAAAAGAGTAATACATGATGATCAAGCAATGTTTATTCCAGGGAGGTATATATTGTTGACATTACTGTTTCAGAAGCTGCCAAAATTAGGGAAGCCTCTTCTCTTTGGGCCATGCCCTATTTTAACTTTTGAATTATAATGAAGTGGAAATTTCAGTCCCTAAGCAATTAAGTGCAATGGCCAAACAATATTCAGATATCAACTGTGCATTTTCATTCTTCTAACTGTAAGTGAAATTTCAGCTGTCTGAAAGCCTCATGCCCCAGAATCTTATAACCAAAACTTTGTAAGCTAGGATACACCTTGCAGAAAAAGGAAGGTTGTTCTGTCCCTTTTTAATAAACTTTTACAAGACATAAGTAATCCTGATGAAATTTATCCCAAAGTAAAATCCCATTACCCTAGATGAGACCCAAAATGACTTTCTTTTGCTACATACAGAAACTGAAGGGTCAGGTTCCCACCTAAATAGGTTAGGTAGCCAGCAAGTGAACAGGATTCCTAAACATAGGATACAGGTGGGTGGAACAGTGACTTCGCAGGCCTTGAAGAAGGGTGTGCCTGGCATCTTAATGGGATCCCAAGAAACCCACAGTGGTGGAAACAATCAGGAGAAAGAAGAGTAGGGGATGAGATCAGATATGTAATGGGAGGCTAGATCATGTAGAGCCTGTTGTTCATAGTCCAGACTTTGGCCTTTACTCTGAGTCATATGGGAAGCCATTCCAATGGATTTGGAACAGAGGGGTGTCATGATCTAACATGATATAGATTATCAGAAGCCAGTTTAAAAGATCATGATGAAATGTAGAAGCACTCCTAGTAAAATCAGGTAAAAGGCAAGGATATTGACTATTTCTTTTATTATTCAACATTGTTATGGGTATTCCAGTCCATGGTGAATAAAAGGAAGTATACATAGGAGAAAAAAAATAACAAAACTATAAGTATGTTCAGATAACATGTATGTGTATCTAAAAAACCCAATGGAATCTAATAAAAACTAATAGAAACCTTAAAGGAGTTCAGTAAGGTGGCCAAATATATCATTATGATACTTATCAAAACTAATATGTAAGATACAATGCTGGTTTATATGAAAAAGTGCATCTTAGAATTGATATACTGCAGTTATATATGTGTGTGTGTGTACCTGTTGCCATCGAGTCAATTCCAACTCATAGCGACTGTATAGAACAGAGTAGAACTGCCCCATAGGATTTTCAAGGAGCAGCTGCTGATTCAAACTGCCAGCCTTTTGGTTAGAAGCCAAACAATTAATCACTGTGCCACGGGGATCCTTATATTTAAAATCTTTCATAAATACCAGTGATAAAAACCTTGAAAATACAAAGGAGTAAAAGATTCCATTCACAATAAATCTGGAAACATAAAACAACTAGGAATAAAATTAACAAGAAACATATAAGACTTTCTTCATAAGATCAAAACTTTACCAAATGTCAATTTTAGACATAAATAAATGGAAAAGTGTACCATGTTCATGGACAAAAATCACAATATCTTAAATATATTATTTATCACTGAAGTAACCCATAATCAATGGAATACCAATCAAATTTCCTTAGGATTTTTTTTTATTTGACAAATTGATTCTAAAATTCAACTGGAAGAATAGATGAAAGAGAATACCTAAGAAAAATTAGAAATAAATGAATAATGATATAGAACTGGATAAATGGAACAGAAGGAAGCTCAGAAACAAAGCCACAAATTTACATAAATTGAGTTTATGATAAAGCTGGAATTTTTAATTACTAGGGACAGTGGTCAGTAAATGCCATTGTAAAATTTTGTTTTTCATTTAAAAAAAGGTAGATCCCTGCCTGGAACTATTAATGAAAGTAAATTCCGGATGAATTAAAGAGTTAAATGTTAAAATAAAATAATAAAAAGTACTGTCTTAGTTATCTAGTGCTGCTATAACAGAAATACCACAAGTGGATGGCTTTAACAAACAAATTCTTTTTCTCACAGTTTAGGAGGCTAGAAGTCTGAATTCAGTGTGCTGGCTCTAGAGGAAGTCTTTTTCTGTCTGTCAGCTCTGGAGGAAAGTCCTTGTCTCTTCTGAGTTTCTGCTCCTGAGCCATCTTCATGTGGCTTGGCATGTTTCTTCCACTGTCTCTGCTTCTCTCCCTCTCCCTCGCTTGTTTAATCACTTTTATATTTCAAAAGAGATTAACTCAAGATACATCCTAATCCTGCCTCATTAACATAATAAACATAACCTAATCCACCACGTGTCTGTCAGTTTGTCGTACTGTGGGGGATTGTGTGTTGCTATGATATTGGGAGCTTTGCCACTGGTATTTCAAATACCAGCAGGGTCACCCTCGGTGGACAGGTTTCAGCAGAGCTTCCAGACTAAGACAGATTATGAAGAAGGACCTGTCAGTCTATTTCTGAAAAAAAAAATTGGCCAATGAAAACCTTATGAATAGCAGTGGAACATTGTCTGATATAATGATGGAAGATGAGCCCCTCAGGTTGGAAGGCACTCAAAATACGACTGGGGAAGAGCTGCCACCTCAAAGTGGAGTCAACCTTAATGATATGGATGAAGTCAAGCTTTCGGGACCTACATTTGCTGATGTGGCAGAACTCAAAATGAAAAGAAACAGCTACAAACATCCATTAACAACCAGAACATGAAATGTACAAAGTATGAATTTAGGAAAATTGGAAGTCATCAAAAATGAAATGCAACACATAAACATCAATATCCTAGGCATTAGTGAGCTGAAATGGACTGGAATTGGCCATTTTGAATCAGACAATCATATGGCATAATATGCCAGGAATGACAAATTGAAGATGAATGGTGTTGCATTCATTATCAAAAGGGACATTTCAAGATCTATCCTGAAGTGCAACACTGTCAGTAATAGGATAATATCCATACACCTAAAAGGAAGACCAGTTCATACGACTATTATTCAAATTTACGCACCAACCACTAAGGTCAAAGATGAAGAAACTGAAGTTTTTACCAACTTCTGCAGTTTGAAATTGATCAAACATGCAATCAAGATGCACTGATAATTTTTGGTAACTGGAATGTGAAAGCTAGAAACAAAGAAGAAGGATTGGTAGTTGGAAAATATGGCCTTGGTAATAGAGATGACATCAGAGATCGCATGATAGAATTTTGCAAGACCAATGACTTCTTTATTGCAAATGCCTTTTTTCATGCACATGAACAGCAACCATACACGTGGGCCTTACCAGATGGAATACACAGGAATCAAACCGACTACATCTGTGGAAAGAGATGATGGAAAAGCTCAATAACATCAATCAGAACAAGGCCAGGGGCTGACAGCTAAACAGACCATCAATTATTCGCATGCAAGTTCAAACTGAAACTTGAAGAAAATTAGAACAAGTCCAGGAGAGTCAGAGTACGACCTTGAGAATATCCCACTTGAATTTAGAGACCACCTCAACAGTAGATTTGATGCATTGAACACTAATGACGGAAGACCAGATGAGCTGCGGAAGGCCATCAAGGATATCATACATGAATAAAGCAAGGGGTCATTAAAAAGACAGGAAAGAAAGACCAAAATTGATGTCAAAAGAGACTCTGAAAGTTGCTTTTGAACTTAGAGTAGCTAAAGTGAAAGAAAGAAATGATAAAGAGAGCTGAACAGAAGATTTCAAAGAGCAGCTCTAGAAGACAAAGTATTAAAATGAAACGTGCAAAGACCTGGAGATAGAAAACCGAAAGGCAAGAACATGCTTGGCATTTATGAAGCTGAAAGAACTGAAGAAAAAATTCAAATCTCAAGTTGCAATACTGAAGGATTCTACGGGGAAAACATTAAACGACACAGGAAGCATAAAAAGAAGATGGAAGAAATACACTGAGTCACTCTTCCAAAAAGAATTGGTCGACGTCCAACCATCTCAGGAAGTAACATATGATCAAGAACTGATGGCACTGAAGGAAGACTGGAAGAGACCCATATTTATACCCATTCCAGAGAAAGGTGATGCTTCAAAATGCAGAATTTTCAAAAGATATTATTAATATCACACACAAGGAAAATTTCGCCGAAGACCATTCAAAAGTGATTACAGCAGTACACTGACAGGGAATTGCCAAAAATTCAAGCCAGATTCAGAAAAGGACGTGGAACGAGTGATACCATTGCCGATATCAGATAGAGCATGGCTGAAAGCAGAGAATACCAGAAAGATGTCTTAGTCATCTAATGCTACCGTAACAGAAGTTTCACAAGTGGATGGCTTTAACCAACAGAAATTTATTCTCTCACAGTTTAGTAGGCTAGGAGTCTGAATTCAGGGTGCTAACTCCAGGGGAAGGCTCTCTCTTTCTCTGTTGGCTCTGGAGGAAGGTCCTTTGTCATCAATCTTCCCTGGTTGAGGACCTTCTCAGCCCAGGGACCCCAGGTCCAAAGGATGCGCTATTCTATTAGCTCTCATTCTTGGTGGTATAAGGTTCCCATGTCTCTCTGCTCCCTTCTCTCTTTTATATCTCAAAAGAGATCAGCTTAAGACACAACCTAATCTTGTAGATTGAGTCCTGCCTCATCAACCTATCTGCCACTAATTCCATCTCATTAACATCATAGAGACAGGATTTATAATACATAGAAAAATCACATCAGATGACAAAATGGTGGACAATCACACAATACTGGGAATCATGGCCTAGCCAAATTGATACACATATTTTGGGGGGACACAATTCAGTCCATGACAGATATTTACCTCTGTTTTATTGACTAGGCACAGAATGAATGTATTGAATATTTTAGATATTTTGGGGAAGTTTTATTTGTATTAGTGAAAAGCATACATATACCAAATGCCCATTAATTAGAGATTGGTTAAATTCATGATGGTACATTCATAGTGAATAACTCTATAGCCATTAAAAATGATCTATACAAACTAAAAAGGAAGGATGCCCTTTAAAAATTGGTCTTTTAAAATTATAACCTGCACAAAGTATATATTAAAAAAATTTTTTTTTATAGCAGGAGCCTATTAAAATACACATATAGAACACATACGTATAATATATATATGAACCTACATTTATACTTAGAAAAATGTTGTAATGATACAACTAAAATTTTTAGTAATAACAAATACTTACATTGTAGTTATTACATGCCAGGTGTTTTTCTAAGTAATCTGCATATATTTAACTCATTTAAACTACACAATACCCCTATGAGGTACGCATTATTTTTCACATTTTACAGATGAGGACATTGAGGCACAGAACAAGTTGAGTAACTTGTTCAAGGTCATACAACCAATTAGATAATTATCAGGTGTATTCCTTCAGGCAGGATAAAGATATGGCAGTCTGTTTCTGCAGAGATTTACGGCCTTTGAAACCCTATGGGGGCAGTTCTACCCTGTCCTGTAGAGTAGCTATGAGTTGGAATTTACTCGATGGCAATGAGTTTTCTTTTTCCCTTCAGTGGAACTCTTCACAACAGCTCAGTGGCTATTTTTTTTTTCTGGGGTTGGGCCCCAAGTGATTGCTCAGATGCACGGGAACAAGACCACACGGTTTGTGTGTGAGAGGGCCCCTGGCTTAGAAGGCCTAAGTGCCACGTAGAAAACCAATATCTCTTGTGACAACCTATGAACATAGCTTCCAAGTTCCCTCAAATCGAATGCCAGTCTCATGCCACTGTGCATTCAGGGAAGCTCCCAACTGTGCATCCCATGGGGTTATTAAGTTATTGAGTTATTTTTAGTTCATTTATAGTCCCTCCAGTTCAGGTTACTCAATTTACAAACCAGCGTTTATTTCCACCAAAAGCAATGTTGTCTGGTACACAGTTGATGTTCCATTTTCATCAGGTTTCCAGGGAATAAACTACAGAGGGCAATTTGGCCCTATCAATCAAAATTACAAATATATATACCCTTGGCCCAGCAATTCCATTTTTAGGAATTTATCTCTCAGAGACATGTGTACATGTGTAAAATTATATATATACACATATATGTATAATTTTATACATATATAAAGTTATTCATCATAGTATTATTTGTTATTACAAAATATTGGAAATAATCCAAACACCCCTCAATATGGGACTGGTTTAATTATGGTTTATTCATACAGTAGAATACTACGCAACAATAAAAATGACTGAAGCAGTCTTTTATGTACTGAGTTAGGGTGATCCCTAAGATAGCAAGGTGCTACCACTTGAATAAAAAGAGGGACAAGTGTATGTACACCTATTTGTATATACACAGACTGTCTCTGGAAAGCTATCCAAGAAACTGGTAAGGCTGATTACCCCCAGGTGAACTAAATGCCTACAGGGAATAGTTGATATATTCCTTTTTTGCATTTTTGAACCATGTGAATGTATTCCCAATGGAACAAAATTAATTAGATTAAAATTAGCAAAACATGTGAAAAGCAGCTGACCTTTGGGCTCGGTAGATGTACTTAGAGTTTCCTGTGAGCCGGTATAGCAGCAGGAAGACATAGGCACTGCCAGCTACACCATGGCAAATCCCTGGCCCCTTCTTTAGCAGGCCCTTCTGCCATGTGAGTTCTCCACACCGGATACACGTGTCCAGGTACTGTGGTTTTTTGGAGACCAGATAAGCTTTGGCAAACAGATAGGCAATTCCTGTGAAAATATAAGGACATTAGAGGTGACTTACAGGACTTAATACTGTAAAGTAGAACTTCTCACACTGTAAAATACTTACCAATCACCTGGAGTATTGGGAAAATGGAGATTCTGATCCAGTAGGTCTGAGCTGGGGCCTGAGATTCTGCAGTTCTAAAAAAGCACCCTTCCAGGGACCACACTTTGAACAGCAAGGGGATAGAATATTCTAAAAGGGAGTCCTATATTTTCCCTGCGAGACTCAGTTTTAGGTAGTTATTTTAATTGTATCATGGGGTTGGCCCCTGGAGAAAGAGCAATATTTAAATTGAGTACATAAATTGACAAAATCCATAATTTACAAATGGGTTAATATTTAATGAGGCATACTCTGGTAAGTAATATGCATGTCTGGCCCTTTGGAATGGCTGAATGTTTATATAGCTTGCCCATTCCCCCACAGAGTTTCAGAATTCATAATGTTTAAGTACTTGTAACTATCTACCTTTTCTTAAGAGCAAAACTGGGAGTCCTTCCAAGAACAACAAGGCTCCCAAACGACCTTGCCAAGACTCCTACTCTAGCTGTGAAGTCCTTCCCAACTTGACTATTCCAAGGAAAGAAATTTTCCATCAAAACCCGTCAACAAAGGTAATATCAATTGCAAAGCCAGGAACGGAAACAAGAGAAGCTATAGCTATTAATAGAAACAATTTTCCACAAGTTCCAGGTGCTCATATTCAGGGAAGAGGTTATTAACTTAAGATCACTTGCTCTCCTGCATAGCCTTTCTCTTGTGAGTAAAAATTGGAAAAGCCTGAAATTTCATGGGTGTCCTGACTTGCTCATCCATTTGAGTTATCTCTGCCTGTCATTGTCTTTGACTAGGCTATTTTACAATTCTGTAGGAATAGAAATTGCTTTATAGAAAACTGATTGTCATAGAAATAATTCCTGTAAATAGGAATACACATCCCATCTGGCAGAGGTTGGATTGGCTCCTTTTGTTTCTGTAGAAGCAGCCAGTTCTGCATCTATTAGGCAAATTCATTTCAGCTTTTCCTAACCAGTTGCCATGGTGGAGTTGATTCTGACTCATAGCAACCCCATGTGTTTCAGAATATAACTGCTCTATAGGGTTTTGAAGGTTGTGACCTTTCAGAAGTAGATCACCAGGCCTTTCTTCTGAGGTGCCTCAGGGTGGACTCAAACCACCAATCTTTTAGTTAGTAGCCAAGCACTTCACCATATATACCACCCAGGGACTCCTCAGCATTCCTAATGGTGTATACATAAGCATGCTCATTGGATTCACCTTTGAACTGGTTATAACACCTTTCTGGTTCCCTCATTAATTATTGAGTTAAAGAAAATAATTGACATGTGTTCATTTAAATAAATAAATATTTGAGAGTCATGATCTTATCCTTTTAAAGTCTATCCTTCACCACTCCCTATGATTAATATACACATTAACAACAGGCTCTTTCCTGAGCCAATGGATTCCAGTCAACCACTACCTTTACCTATAGCATTTCCTCCTTTAATTTTAGGAACAAAATATCTCCCACAAACTAAAGGATGAGTTAAAAAGAACTGAACTGATTTATTTACACTTTCACTCTTCCACTGCATCCATTCATTTGAAAGAGTTCATCAATTGGATGCACAGCCCTGGGCAGGGCAGGGCTCATGGGTATGTGACCTGTGCAGTTCCATAGGGCCTTGCCATCAGAAGGGCCCACACCGGGCCCTACTCGGCTGTTGCCACCTTGAATTCTTTTTTTTTTTTTAATTGTGTTTTAGGAAAGGTTTACAGCACAAATTAGTTTTTCATTCAAAAATTTATACACAAATTGTTTTGTGACATTAGTTGCAATTCCCCAAATATGTCAGCACTCTCCCCCTTCCTTTTCCCCCTGTGTTCTTTGTGTACATTCCTCCAGTTTTCCTGTCCCTTCTTGCCTTCTTTACATCCCTGGTGACACATTGGTTAAGACAGCAGCTGCTAACCAAAAGACCAGCAGTTTGAATTCACCAACCACTCCTTGGAAACCCTATGGGGCAGTTCTACTCTGTCCTATAGAGTCACTATGAGTTGGAATCAGCTTGACAGCAACAGGTATACCTGCCTTCTTGTCTTTGCTCTTGGGCTGGTGTTGTCCATTTGGTCTCCTATACCTGATTGAACTAAGAAGCATGTTCCTCATGTGTGTTATCGTCTGTTTTATAGGCCTGTCTAATCTTTGGTTGAAAGGTGGACTTCAGGAGTGGCTTCAGTTCTGAGTTAGCATGGTGCCCAGGGGCCATAGTCCTGGGGGATTCCTCCAGTCTCTGTCAGACCAATAAGCCTATCCTTTTATTTTAAATTTGAATTTCATTCTACGTTTTTCTCCTGCTCTGTCTAGGACCCTCTATTGTGGTCCATGTCAGAGCAGTCAGTGGTGGTAGCACGGCACCATTTAGTTCTTTTCGGCTCAGGCTGGTAGAGGCTGTGGTTCATGCAGTCCATTAGTCCTTTGGACTAATATTTTCCTTGTGTCTTTGGTTTTCTTCACTCTTCTTTGCTCCAAACATGATGGGACCAATAGATGTATCTTAGCTGGCTGCTCATAAGCTTTTAAGGCCCCAGACTCTACTCACCAAAGTACGATGTAGAACATTTTCTTATGAACTATGTTATGCCAATTGACCTAGATGTCCCTCAAGACCAAGCTCCCCAGCCCTCAGCCCCAGTAACTTGGTCCCTCAAGGTGTTCGGATGTGCCTAGCAAGCTTCTATGACTTTGCCTTGGTGAAGTTGTGCTGACTTCCCCTATATTGTGAGTTGCCTTTCCCTTGACCAAAGTTCACTTGTCTACTATTTAGTCAGTGATTTCCCCTCCGACCCCTCTCCTACTTCATAACCATCTTTTTTTGTTCTGTGTGTAAACCTTTTCTTGGGTTTTTATAATATAAATATAATATAAATCCTTTTGTGATTGTTTTATTTCACTCAGCATAATGCCCTCTAGATTCATCTATGTTGTGGGATGTTTTGCAGATTCATCATTGTTTTTTATCGTTGCCTAGTATTTCGTTGTGTGTATGTACCATAATTTATCCGTTCATCTATTGATGGGCACTTGGGTTGTTTCCATCTTTTTGCTGTCACGAATAATGCTGCAATGAAGATGGGTGTGCCTGTGTCTATTCGTGTGAGGGCTGTTATTTCTCTAGGATGTGTTCTTGGGATAGCTGGATCATATGGTATTTCTATTTCTAGCTTTTTAAGGAGATGCCATATAGTTTTCATTTTGGTTGCACCATTTTACATTCCCACCAGCAGTGCATAAGAGTTCCAATCTCCCCGCAACCTCTCTGACATTTTTTACTTTCTGTTTTTTTTTTATTATTAGTACCAGTAATGTCAGGGTGAGATTGTATCTCATTGTAGTTCTGATTTGCACTTCTCTAATAGCTAATGATCTTGAGCATTTCCTCATGTGTCTGTTAGACACCTGGATGTTTTCTTTGGCAAAGTGTCTTTTCATATCTTTTGTCCATTTTTTACTTGGGTTGTCTTTTTGTTGTTGAGGTGTTGAAGTATTCCACAGATTTTAGAGATTAGGTCTTTGTTGGATATGTCACTGTCAAAAAAATTTTTTCCCAGTCTGTAGGTCCTTTTTTACTCTTTTAGTGCAGTCTTTTGATGAGTATGAGTGTTTAATTTTTAGGAGCTCCTAGTTATCTAATTTATCTTCTGGTGTTTGTACATTGTTAGTTATGGTTTGTATTG
This sequence comes from Elephas maximus indicus, assembly GCF_024166365.1. NCBI lineage: Eukaryota > Metazoa > Chordata > Mammalia > Proboscidea > Elephantidae > Elephas > Elephas maximus. The sequence continues at coordinate 137,799,032 of NC_064846.1, forward strand.
TATTTATGCCCCTAGTATTGTCCCTATTTTTTCTTCCATGATCTTTATCATTTTAGTTTTTATTTTTAGGTATTTCTTTGATCCATTTTGAGTTAATTTTTGTGTATGGTGTGAGGTATGGGTTCTGCTTTATTTTTTTTTAACAGATGGACATCCAGTTTTGCCAGCACCATTTGTTAAAAAGGCTCTCTTTTCCCCATTTAATGGACTTTGGTCCTTTGTCAAAAATCAGCTGACCATAGATAGATAGATTTACATCTGGATTCTCAATTCTGTTCCATTGGTCTATATGTCTGTTGTCGTACCAGTACCAGGCTGTTTTGATGACCGTAACTGTATAGTAGGTTCTGAGACCAGGAAGTGTGAGGCCTCCTACCTTGTTCTTTTTCTTCAGTAATACTTTGCTTATCCAGGGCCTATTTCCTTTCAATATAAGGTTGGTGATTAGTTTTTCCATCTCATTAAATAATGCTGTTGACATTGGATTGGGATTGCGTTATATCTGTAGATTGCTTTGGGTAGGATTGACATTTTCACAGTGTTGAGTCTTCCTATCTATAAGCGTGGTATGTTTTTCCATTTATGTAGGTCTCTTAGTTTCTTGCAATAATATTTTATTGTTTTCTTTGTGTAGGTCTTTTACATCCCTAATTAGATTTATTCCTAAGTATTTTGTCTTTTTAGGGGCTATTATAAATGGTATTGTTTTCCTGATTTCCTTTTTGAAGATCTTTTTGTTGGTGTATAGGAATCCAACTGATTTTTGTATGTTGATCTTGTAATCCTACTACTCTGCCGAATCTATTAGTTCCAGTAGTTTTCTTGTGGAATCTTTGGGGTTCTCTATGTATAGTATTATATCACCTGTGAATAGGGATAGTTTTACTTCTTCCTTTCCAATTTGGATGCTCTTGATTTCTTTTTCCTGCCTTACTGCTCTAGCTAGGACTTCTAAGACAATGTTAAACAGGAGTGGTGATAAAGGGCATCCTTGTCTTGTTCCCATTCTCAGGAGGAGTGCTTTCAGCCTCTCTCCATTGGGAATTATGTTGACCATTGGTTTTGTACAGATGCTCTTTATTACATTGAGGAGTTTCCCTTCCATTCCTATTTTATTGAGAGTTTTTATCAAGAATGGGTGATGAACTTTATTAAATGCCTTTTCTACATCGATTGAGATGATCATGTGATTCTTTTCTTTTCTTCTATTTATGGTGTGGATTATGTTCATTGATTTTCTAATGTTGAGCATTCCTTGCATACCTGGTATGAATCCCACTTGGTTGTGATGTATTATTTTTTGGTATGATGCTGAATTTTTTGCACCTATGTTCATGAGGGATATTGGTCTATAATTTTCTTTTTTTGTGGTGTCTTTACCTGGTTTTGGTATCAGGGTTATGATGGTTTCATAGAATGAATTCAAGAGTATTCCTTCCTTTTCCATGTTCTGAAATAGTTTTAGTAGTACTGGTATGAGCTCTTCTTTGAATGTTTGGTAGAATTCTCCAGTGAAGCCATCTGGGCCAAGGCTAATTTTTTTTTTTTTTGGTAATTTTGTTTTTTATTATTACCTCTTCAATCTCTTCTCTTGTTATGTGTCTGTTCAGATTTTCTATCTCAGCTTGTGTTAGTTTAGGTAGGTAGTGTGTTTCTAGAAATTTGTCCATTTCCTCTAGGTTCTCAAATTTGTTAGAGTACAATTTTTCATAGCATTCTGTTATTATCCTTTTTATTTCAGTTGGGTCTGTTGTAATGCCCCACATCTCATTTCTTATTTGGGTTATTTGCCTCCTCTCCTGCTTTTCTTTTGTCAGTTTGGCCAATGGTTTATTGATTTTGTTGGTGTTTTCAAACAACCAAATTTTGGCCTTTTCGAATTCTTAATTTTTTAGCAAGGGACCTATATTTTAATTTTTCCCTGGGCCTCCCAAATTGTGTAGCCAGTCCTAGCCCTGGGTGACATAAAATATCACTTGCTCTTCAGGAAGGTACTGTTTAGAAAGAGAGAGAAAAATATGCACATGTGGCTGATATATAATAGGACATACAGTTCATGACACTGCTGAGGCATAAAATGAGTGGTGCTGTCAATAATACTAGATGGATCAAAAAGGAGGAAGACAGAGGAAGCCTTAGATGGAAGTGAGGCTTGTTCCAGACTTCGTAGGATGCATGGGAAACACCAGGCCCAAGATGAGGCAGGGAGGGCATTCTAGGTGCCAAGATCAGTAAGGACAAGATTTGGAGCCAAGAAGGACAAGCCAAGTGGATGCCATGGGGCAGTGTTCTAACCAACAGGCTAGTGGGTTGGAAGCATATGTTTGGTTCAGATTAGGGATGGTTTTACAAATGCAGTTCAGCAGCTTGGACTTCATTCTGGAAGCGAAAGTGTTTTGTTGTGGACTGGTTTGCTTTTATTTTTGTTTAAAGATGTGATTGCTATTATAGTCAAAATGCCCTACAGAGGGTTTGGGAGAGACCTAAAAGGGGGCAATAAAATAGCCATGAGCTGATCATATTGGCAGAAAGATAGCAAAGAGGCTAATGAAAGAGACATTTCACAGGACTTGGTGACTATTTAGATATGAACTGAGCGTTTACTATATTTTAGCACAGTAATAGTCCCTGCGTTCATGAACTTACAGCCTAACTGGGGGTATAATTAGGCTATGTGAGGGGTAATAGAGGTGTATAGAGGTGCATGAGAGCACAAAGGAGAGCCCCTAACCCACACTTGTTGGTAGAGAAGGCCTACTAGAGGGAGTGGCACCATCTAACCTGAGTGCTGAAGGATAAGGAAGAGTTAGTCAGGTGTAGTGAATGCTGTTGTATCCTGTCCAGATCCCTTTTTACCAGCAGTTGCCCCATTTTCCAGTTGTTTTCTAATAGTTAGCTGCTAACAAACATCCAGCTCACAGCTACCCCCTTCTTGGGAATCTTGCCCTCAGTCAGACAGGAGACTATGCTATGCAACCCCTAGCAGATTTCTGTCAATGACTAATTGACTCACTTCAGTAAACCAAACACTCACAGTTGCCTTTCCTTTGCCATGTGGTATCATGCCTCTGACTGCCCATGCTGGAACAACCTTCTGTCTATCTTGGCCTGGCTGACTTATCTCAAGCATCACCTCCTCCAGGAAGCCCTCCCTGAACTCATATGCAGCACCAAGAACCCCTCCTCTGGGTTCCCATCACTCTGTATACAAATCTTAGCACTCATACAGTATCTAATAAAAATTATATGTTTAAATGCTTGTCTCCTTTAGTATAGTGCAAATTACCCAAGGGTAGGGGCTGTATCTTGTTAATTTTGCTTCCTCTAGTTTGTAGCATGGTGTTTGGCACAAGGCAAGGGCTCCATAAATCTATGTTGGCCCTAAAAGTCCTCACTTCTCACGCCAGTACAGGTTGACACTGAGGTGAGGATGAGAGAGATGGAAGGAAGAAGGGATGAGATGGTATAATTGCTGTACCAGGCCATTAGCCCCAAACAGCTTAATAGGTATTGATCCTGTGATTTCAGCCAGAGAAAAAGGGCCTCTGCCTGCAGCCTGAATCACAGAATGGTACATGAAAGGAACTTTGAGAAACTTCTAATCCTGTTGGTTCCTAACCTGGCGTAATGAAATCCACACTAAGGCTGCTTAATCTAAACAAAAGAAATACTGGATTCCTTTCCTCTTTTTTATGAGTTCCTTTGCTTTTGATGTTAACTATGCTGTTGCGTCATGGGAACACTGAATATTGTACATTGATAAGAAACTTGAGTCAGCAATGATATGTGTCTTTGCCAAATGCAACTGGGGAAGGAAATTAATTATTACTTAATAAGTATGGTTTGAGAAACAAAATCTTTCAAAATACTGAATCTAGCAGAACCTGGTGGAAGCCAGACTTAATAGGTGTGGTTTCAACATACTGGAAAATCACCACGCATGTCCATTCTGGGACTGGCAATTTCACTGAGGCATGCATTGCACAGTGTGCACTACAAAGCCTGGGGACCAGTGACACCTTCACTCCACAAGCCCTTGTTGTTCTCTATTCAAAGTCCCTTACGCAAGAGCCCTTGTGAAATGATTAAACACACCCAAACACACACAGAGGCACCTGTGTTCCTTGCAGAGTAAAGGAAATGCACTGTCATTGTTACCACAGTAATGATGTAATACAATGCTGTCTAGAGTTTATTTTAGCCACAGCATTTATTTTAATGGTTTTGCAAATGACTTTAGTCCTATATTTCAGAATCACTAAGGCTATGAAGAGATATCTGCTTATTATACTTCATTGCATTTAATGAGAGAAGCTATATGCCACACTGGGTATTTATAAATGTAGGTGTTTGCAAAGCTTTTGAGGCATATCCCTCAGGAATGTCAAGGGTCTACAGCATTAAAGGGTCTCTGGTAATAGAAAGATTAAGTTCCACTATTCCATCTCAATGTGCTCATTTCACAGATGAAGAGACAAAGGCATAAAAGCAGCAAAATGATTTTCACAAGGTCACTTAGCTGGTTAGTGTTGAAGCTACAATTAGAACCCAGTGTTATTAATTTAGAGTCAAAAACTACTTCTACACTGTGTGAATGATAACTAGGGCTGTCACCTGTAGAGATGGGTTGAAGGAAAGTCAATAGGAAATAATTGTAGGGGGAGACAAAATATCATTCATGAAGTTCCACCTTGTGGATTATCTGTGGCAGGTTTTTAATCACATAATTGGTCTGCTGCCCCAAACAGTCTATGCTGTTCACAAATTTACTCTCCAAAAACATTTTTCTCAAACAAATGAAAATTATTTTTCTGGGCCATCTCCTGTTTTACATTGTTTGAAGAGTTTACTGTTGCTGACTTCAAAGAGATCCTGACGGTCTTTAACCTACCCTTATCAGACTTACTATAACCACTCTTGATGCTGTTTTTAGCATGTGGGGCTTAGCAGAAATGATGGGTCCCATTTAGTTCATTATTCACTTGTGAATTGGTTTATTTTTGGTAGTCCAGTGATTTGTGATTGAATGGTTTTGCTTTGGAACCTATGTTTAATCTCACCAAGATACTGAACATGAATGATAAAGGAGGATAAATAAAGTCCCCAAAGTGATGAAGCCTATGCCGTACTGTTATGGTACATAATTTACAAAGACAGATGGTATTTGATGTATAAAAAGGATGGAATAACTGCCCTTCAAGGCAACCATAACAATTAACTGACCCAGTCACTCATTTTAGCAGATTATCTTCCTACTCTTTTCAGGGCTTTTATTAGCACATTGAGTTCTTTTAAAATGTTCTGTATTTGGTTTGGGACATCTCCAAAATTCAAGGACCCTGAAGTACTTGGAGGATATCCAGAGACCATCATTGACAATGATTAGAGGGAATGGGAAATGGGAGTGTTGAGCGTAACATGAAGAGATATTATTTCCAGGATGGTAAATAACTGCTGTTTTTCTCCATAAAGGTCAAAACAACAAGAAATGGGCTCAAATTACAACCAGTAGCATCTAGCCTGGACATAATGCACAATGCCCTGGGACTGGTACAAGCATACATAGGTGCCTTTGAAGTCCCTTCCTTAAGTAAATGTGGTGGACAGAGGAAATATGGCCAAGGGACTAAGGCCTGTATTATCCATCAACTCAAACTGTATCAAGGAAAAATGAAATTACAGTTGGAATAAAGAACATTAATTAGGTAAGAGGGAAAAGGAGGCAATGGCAATCAGGCATCAAATTTAAGAGAAGTCAAATACGTTTTGAAGCTGTGCTCATGGGATTGAAGCATTAAAGCCTTGAAGATTAAATCCACTCAGAATCCAACAATCTTGTGTTATTTGCTATTTTAAATCTCTGCCCTGGCCAACTAACCAAGATTAATTTATTGAAATTTAACTTCTTTCAAATTGTCCCTTCTCAGAAGGTCTGATTAACAGTGTAATGGGATTTAAAAAAAGGGGGGGAGGGGAGAGAGGGAAAGATGGGGTCTGACATCTTTTCTAGGCTCAATTCCAGAGACTTCACTGGGAATGGCTTCTCTTTTCTGTAGACTTTTTTATTAGATTCTAATGGAAATCTTCACTTGAATTATAGAACAGTGGGTCTCAAGCTTTAATGTGCATACAAATTACCTGGAGCTCTTGTTAAAATGAAGATTCTGATTCAGTGGGTCTGGGATAGGGCCTGGCATTCTACATTTCTAACAAGCTCCCAGGTTGCCCCTGCTGTTAGTCTAGGGACCACATTTTGAGTTGCCAGGCTCCAGATCGGCACTGTCCAATGTGGACAAACTTTCAATGTGGCTAGTCTGAATTGAGAAGTGAGATAAGTGTAAAAGAGACACTGGATTTTAAAAATTGCATGAAAACGATAATGTGAAATATCTCAGTAATGTTTAAATTAGTTGCATGTGGAAATGATACTTTTTTGGGTATTGGGTTGTATAATATAAATTATTAAAATTAATTTCACCTGTTTCATTCTACTTTTTTTAAGAGGCTACCAGACAATTTTAAATTGCATATGTGGTTCATATTCTGTTTCTATTGGACAGTGCTGTTTTAACTTCATATACAAATAGATATAGATGATATATTTAAAGCTACACAGGATCATTTCTGGAAGTCCTTTAAAGATCAAGACATTTTTGGCTTTGGAAAACTTAACTTTTTTTTTTTTTTATCTCACATGGTAATGACATAAGATGAGAAATACCCCCCATTATCAGAAATGGAACCTCCCTTGGCTAAGCTGGATGAAAAGCAATGTTTTCAGGTAATAGAATGTGTGAGACCTGGGGCGCCATGGCACCAGTGGACCAGCTCGTTCTCTCTCTCAATGGTCTCGCCAAGCTCAGGCGGCCAGTTGCAGTTCTGTTCTTGCTCCATGAGGAAGTCCACGCTCTGCCACACCAACTCCTGATCTGAGGGCTTGAGGTGTTCATGGTAAGAAAGAAGCATCTGGAGAATGGATGACAGACCATGAGCTGCCCCTATATTAACACACAAAGCATAATTAATTCATACAATTAGAAGGAGAGCCAGTTTGATTTAGTGAAAAAACAATCATAGGATAAAAAAAAAATCAACGGTAATATTATTTGAAAGCACATATGTTGTTAAGTGCTGTCGAGTCGATTTTCAACTCACAGTGACCTGATGTGACAGAGTAGAACTGCCTCATAGGGTTTTCCAGGCTGTAATCTTTTTGGGAGTAGATTGCCAGTTCTTTCTTCTGTGGAGGCACCAACCTTTTGGTTAGCAGCTGAGCACTTTACTGTTGTGCGACCAGGCCTCCTTGAAAGCACGTATAGTGATATAGTAATTGTGTTGCTGAAAAAAGACTTCTCAGGAACATACTTTAGAGCAAGAGTCGGCAAGCTACAACCTAAAGGCCAAATCAGGCCCACCTCCTGTTTTGTAAATAAAATTTTATTGGAACACAGCCACACTCATTCATTTATGCATTATCCATGGCTGCTTTCACATTATAATATGGCAGAGTTGAGTATTTGCAACAAAGACTGTATGGTCTGCAGGGTCTAAAATATTTGCTATCTGGCCCTTTACAGGAGAAATTTGCTGACTGACCCCTGCTTTAGAGAAGAGCTAAAAGAAAGAAATTTCTGTAATTATGTTTTTATGAAAACAAGTCGAAAGTGCCAGAAAATAATTCATTGTAGGTATCCTAAATATTCATTCATTCAACTGATAAGTATTGTTTTAGGTGTTGAAAATAAAGCAGTGAACAAAACAAACTAAATCCCTTTTTCTGTAATGTTAGACAGTAGTAATTGGAGTTAATTTGCTTAGTCCTTCGTATTTAGCATGTCTTTGTTGGGCATTGTCTAAGCCCTGGGGATATACATAATGATGAATATGGCTCAGCCTATACCTTGAAGGGGACCCCGGTGGCACAGTGGTTAAGAGCTATGCTGCTAACCAAAAGGTCAGCTGTTGAAATTCACCAGCTGGTCTTTGGAAACCCTATGGGGCAGTTCTACTCTGTCTTATAGGGTCGCTATGAGTTGGAATCGACCTGAAAGCAAAGGGTTTTATATATGTATGTATATATATATGTGTGTGTGTGTGTGGGTGTGTATAGATATATAGACAGATAGATATGGAAACCCTGGTGGTGTAGTGGTTAAGTGCTACGGCTGCTAACCAAAAGGTTGGCAGTTCAGATCCACCAGGCACTGCTTGGAAACTCTTTGGGGCAGTTCTACTCTGACCTATAGGGTTGCTATGAGTCAGAATCGACTCAATGGTAATGGGTATATATATACATATATATAGAAGACCTCTCCATCCAGTCCATTGTAGAGAGCCAGACATGAGGTGATAAGTGGTCTATGAGAGATGTGTACCAGGAGCTAAAAGCAAAATGAGATTGGAAAATTTAACTTGGCCTAGGGGGGTGTGGGAGTGGAGGGGAGAGGGTCACTGAAGGTTCATCTTAGCAAAGTTTTGAAGAATTCCTAGGAGTTCTAGCAGAGGGTCCCGTCAAATACATTCCAACTCATAGTGACCCTATAGGGCAGAGTAGAATTGCCCCCATAGGGTTTCCAAGGCTGTTATCTTTACAGAAACAGACTGCCACATCTTTCTCCCGTGGAGAGGGTACTGAACTGGTAAAGGCCTGAGCCTGCCTTAGTAAAAGGAGTTAGCTTAACAACGGGAAAATCGCCCCAACTTCTGTAAGAGTCGTCACTCATTCCCAATTAGTAGAATCCTGATTAGTGGGTGGTGCTGGGGTCAATATCATCTGACTGTTTGCCCTTTAAACTCAACTCTATTGTATTTGTTAAGCTTTCTCTTTGCACTCTGGCACCTTTTACTTTGCCATACTTGGAGCTCTTGACCCCTTCAGAAACCTCATAGTTGCATCCAGTCAAAAATTCTATTCTCCTTAAAAACATTAAACTTTCTTTCACTGTGTGGAAATTGTTGGAAAAAAAGTTTGCTTTCTAGGAAAATATTTATGCATTAGATAGGAATCTGCTTGGTGCTGTCTATGTAAAGGGCTAGAATGTTAATTTCCCTAAAGAACTTGAAAAATGCAAGGCATAGCTCTACCAGGGGCAATAGCAGACACTGTCAGTGCCTAGTCTACCACTTCATTCACACTCACCATTCCTGTCCGCCTCCTACCCCAAACACCTAAGACTCTGCCTGAGGCTTTCTCTGGCCACAAGAGTGTACCCAGCCCACAGGGGGAGGGCCCAAGTGCTAGGGGATTAACACCTCTGGGAGCAGGTCTCCACCAATAAAGCAGGAAGTTGGTGGATGAATATCCCAGCTTCCTCATCCCTTAGATGGGGACCATTCTGAGGCACGTTCTATACAGTCTCCCAGAGTTCCCAGTGGGACTGAGCCTCAGTTGCCCACAGTTGCTCATTAGTACACCTTCCCTGCCCAGTTTCCTCTCTCCTCTATTAACATTCTGAAGTCATCCTTGTCTCAGAGTCTGCTTCTAGGGAAACTTAGACAGGAACTTAATGGTTCTTGGAGAAAACACTCAGGGAATTGCTAGCCTGTAAGCTCACTGCTGAAGTTATTCATTGGTCATTCATTCATTCATTTGGGCACTCCAGTATGTGCAAGCTCTATGGTAAAGATCTAGGGATTTCAAGGATAAATGAGACAAAGTCCCTAACCTAAAGGTGCACAAAGCCTACTAAGGCAGTTGGACAAGTAAGCCACTAATTACAGTGTGATGTGACAAGGACTACAATAGAAGTGTGGGCGGGACAGCATGTTGCCCAATTTTGCTTCAGGGGAAAAACTGTAAAGTATGAGTATTTCTCCAGAGAGGGCTTGACAAATCCTTTTTCCAAAAGCACAGAAAGTTTCTCTGCAGATCTGATATTTGAGCAGAGTCTTGAAGTCTAGGTATAAGTATTATAGATGGATGAAGGGGTGGGGTGCGGGACACTTAACAGAAGGAACGTGCACAAAGATAAAAAAGGTATGGGAACACAGTGCTTCTTGGACACTGGGCTGGACAGTTTCAGGAAGGAGAGAGATGAAACCTGAGTCTGGAGCAGGAGGTAGGTCTCTGATCACAAAAGGCCTTGTAAGCCTTGCTCAGGAATGATGGGGACCCACTGAAGGACTTAAAAAAGGAGTGACTAACTTACCCTCTATGTGACTCATATCTTAAAATTAGCCATCGTGATTCAGTTGTTAATCCATTAATATTGTTAATCCATTAATATTAACTATTTGAAAATTGTTAGTGGCTGAATCCTGTCTACCTATGCAGAGGCACTAGTCCCAATGAGTGTGAAAACTGCTCTCAGTTTTTCAACAAATTTAGGTCAATGAACTCACAATCCAGAAAAAGGATTTTAGCCTTTAGTGAAAGTTAGTAAGTGTTAAAAATAGCTACATTTCTGTCAGGTAGACGATGAAAACAGATATCAAATTGTGATTTGTATTATTTATCCAAAAGGTTGGCGGTTTGAACCCACCCAGTGGCTCCACAGAACAAAGGCCCAGCAATCTGCCTCTGTAAAGATTACAGCCTAGAAAACCCTGCGGGGCAGTTTTACTCCGTCACATGGGTCGCCGTGAGTTGTAATTGACTCGATGGCACGTAACAGCAACAACTACCTATCAATATTTGTTTTTAAGGTATTTCTAGTGAAATGAATAGTGATGACCTATGTCGAAACCGAAACCTCAATCTTCACTCAACATTAATATTATCCATCTTGTAGGTCTTTTCCAAAACTTTCACTCACCCAAGTATTCGGTTCCATAATAAGAGTACATCAGGGGAAATGGTTTCCTCTTTTTTATGGCATATTGCTTCCCAGAGTCCAGAATCGCCTGGCAAATTGATTTGATCTGCGTTGGGGTCAGCACCTGAGTGAGGAAATCAAGAAGCAGAAGTCAAAGCAGCATATTTTTCCCCCTCGGCTACTGGATTTTCTTGCTTCAAAAGTCAGCATATCCCCAGGATCCTTTTCCTATGTGATAATGCATTCCGTACATAAGCTTAGCTGACCATATATATTTTTTAAACACTGATCCTCCTTTTGTTGTTCCATTTATCTACCCACTTCAGAAAGTGTGCTGTTTTGATGGAAAACACACACCTTTACTGCTATAGACTGTTAAAAAATGCAAAGACAACCTTTCGGCTGGTATATCATTAATCCTTGTCACAGGACCAAGAAATTGCTCCAAAAAGAACCAATGGCGCTCCTAACTGACCATGTTTAACTAAGCTGTTACTCACGGGGTATGATGCAGGTCTGGCCTAGACAACAGGCCTTCGATTTGAGTCATTTAGGCCTGCACTTATCAAGTCACAGTTCTTATGACAAGCTGCTGCATGACAGTCTCACTCTAGCCTTTTGCATTCCTTGAATGAAATCAAAGTCCAATAATACCAAGGCAAAATAACATCTAGCGTCAAAAAGACACTGAAGAGATAATGGCTAAAATGCAATGATTTGCAGTCTTCCATGTTTTATTCAATCTAGCCACAGTCAGCCATGTCACTGTAGAGATTAAAATGGTCTCGAGCCTGTAAAGCATCATTGCTTTTATTAGGCTTCTGCTCAGGTTTGCCACGTGTTCTGCCTCCCACCCTTCCTCAGGGCAGATTACATGCTCTTTGGCAAGCTCCCCATATCACCATGCCTATTTGTCTGGTGTAACACTTACCACTGGTGTACTGTGTCTATCTATCAGTTCTTTGAGGGCAAGGACTGTGGCACCTCATCATTTTGGTATGCTTGACTAACACAGAACTTGAAAGGGCCTTTGGTAACTGATGTATGAGTAAATAAGCTCCAGATTAACTGGTATGACAAGTCCATGGTGGCACAAACAGTTAACTTGCTCGGCTGCTAACCAAAAGGTTGGAGGCTCAAGTCCACCCAGAAAGGTGCCTTAGAAAAAAGCCTGACGATCTACTTCTGAAAATTCAGCTATTGAAAACGTTATGGAGTGCAGTTCTCCTCTGACACACATGGAGTCGTCATGAGTTGAAGTCAACTCTAGGCAACTGGTTTGGTTTTAACTGGTATGAAAAGCAGAACCCCCCCCTTCCCTCTTTCTTTTATTCCCTCCCTGCCCCCCTCCTTCCTTCCTTTCACAGTTCTTTCTTTTTTTTCACAATTATTTCTTAAGTCCCTATTATATGCCAGGCAATCAGGTTCTAAGTGCTGTAGATAGTACGATGAACAACAGAGATAAGACCTCTGCTCTCAGGGAGCCAAGCTTCCAAAAAAGCAGACCTGCTCAGGAAAAGTACTGGTCAGGTTAAAAAGAGAGAGAAAGAGAAAAGGCACCTGAAGTTCAGCCTTGGTTTGGATGAATGAATCTGGGATCAGAGAAAAGTCCATTTGATTTTGGCTTCTTTCCTAAGACTCACACATCTAATCTTCCTGCCAGTTAGCTGGCATCAGACCCACCAATTCCTTTTGAAATAAGACTTTACTTTCTCCTCGTTTTCCAACTTTGTTTGCTCAGAACCAATTATGCCATGGCTTTCAACTTAAATTTGCCTTTTTTTTTTTTTTAGCTATCTATATTTGTCTCTTGAACTTATTCTTCCTTTCTGCATAAAATTCCAGAAGACCCAATCTTTCCATGTATTTCCATTGCCATTTCAGGGCTCTGCCTCAGGTCTTTTTTTAGCTTAATAGCAAGTTTCTCCTAAATGATTTCCTAGTCTGCATCTATTCAAATTGCTACCAAAAATTTCATCCATTACTGAAAACTCTGTGCTCTTTGTGCTTTTATCAGTACCAATTGATCTTAAATTTAGTCTTACGCTACTTAAAATCTTGCATCATTAGTCTCATATCAACCCTTCCATCCTAGCCCACTCACAGCAACCTGCCAAGAACCTTGAAGAGCATGCATTTACTAGGACTCCAACCTAGTTCCATCCCATATTTTTCTGGGATTGTATCTTGCTCTTTGACTGTACTTAGGTCCTGTCTGCCCAATACTCATCATGAATCCATGTAATAGAGACAGTTTTTGTGGTATGAAAAGGCCACTGAATTTTCAGGGTTATGTATTCATTTGAATTACTAAAATTCCCTATGTGGCTTTGGTGTCTGCAACTGAAAATTGGCTCATTCTTTTCTCAGTTGAACATTTATTCTTTCATTTTCTTTATGTCTGTGTATTATGTATGTTTGCATGCTTGTTTTTGACCCCCCCCAAATCAACTTATATGTGGTTCCCACCCCCTTTCTTCCCATCTCTAACCCACAGCTTAGAATAGGGAATATGCTTATAAAATATTATTTCAAAACATCCCCTGGTCATGCATCATGTCTGGGTGGTTTCCTCTTATCTCTCAGAAACACCGTGAAAAACAAAGAGAAACTGGTGCTTGTTCAACTGGATAGAGACCAGTTATGCATGCAATTCTTTATCGCTGGGAACAGACAAGACCTACCCTTGGGTTTATTGATCAGCAAATAAAAACTGAAAATAGTGTTCATTACAAGTACGCGTGGGGAGGGGGGTGAGTGAGGAGGAGTGTGCTTTCTTCCCCTGAACAAAAAATAGAGAAAGGAGAAAGGAGATGAGATATGGGAGGTTGGGGCTTGTTCTTGTTCTCTGGTTTGTCATCTCTCTCAGACATCCCTCCATTCCCCACCCCTAGCACATGGGAACATGCACATGAGGACACACACACCTTTAACGAGATGGCAGGGCAAACATATGCCTTTGAACATCTTGTTTTTTAAATACTCTGAGAGGCCTGAGAAGTGAGGAAGTGGTATTTCAGTAGGATGGCAGAGGGGAGCTCCTTGCTCATTAGGCCTTCACCAAAACATACCCAAATTCCCTATCCTGTATCTGTATCGCCTAAGGCCTATGCAAGGAGCCCTGGTGGTGCAATGGTTAAGCACTAAGCTGCTAACCAAAAGGTTGGCTGTTTGAACTCACCAACAGTTCTGCTGGAGAAAGACCTGGCAATCTGCTCCCCTAATGATTACAGTCTAGAAAACCCTATAGGGCAGTTCAACTTTGTCACATGAGGTTGCTATGAGTCGACATTTTGGATGCATTAGGTTCTTTAAAAAACTTTTTCTCCATCGAATTAAATAAATGAAGATATCTCTAAAATACAAAGGCAAGTCTGTGGTGGTTTGGTTTAAACAAAGTTTTTTTTAGTTGAATTGATTCCTTTCACTGATCTTCAACAAGGGGTGTTTGTTGTGAAATATTCCTACCGGGCTGGCTTCTCTGTATGAAGAGATTAGAAAACAGTAAAGCAAGTGCTCTGTTTCTTGGTCCTTCTTGAAGGTTGTGCTGTGTCTAAACCACTCCATACAGACGAGAGATGAACTTCATTAAGGAAATGAATGAAATGGACCAAGCCAAAGAATACTTGGCTCCCCACAGACCTCTACCCAGGGCTGTCCTGCCCACAGCCCCTCTGAAGTGGCAGTCATTGCTACCTATATTTCTTTTTCTAGGCATCACTCAAACCTGCCCCTCCCCCATTAACATTGATTGAATCCAAAAGCCATGCTTTTCCCAGTATCCTAAAGTATGCTATGCCAATCAAATTCCCCTTCTCAAGAATTTGAAATGTATGTTCAGAAAAAAGACGAGCTGTTGGTAATAATGGCTGATGCTAAAAGTTGGTTGGGAGTAGCACCCACACACAAGCTGAGTGTAAGAGGTACTGAAACTGGGAGTAAGTGGGACCTGTTAGGGAGGACAGAATAAACTACTCAATAGTGAGAGGAGGATGGAGCAGATATGCAATGAGAAGCAATGACAGAAAGTTAGAGAAAGGTAGCTGGTTCTTTGTTGTTGTTGTTAGCTGCCATGGAGTGGACTCCAACTCATGGAGACTATATACAACAGAATGAAACATTGCCTGATCCTGCATCATCCTCACAATTGCCAGCATGTTCAAGTTCATTGTTGCAGCTATTGTGCCAATCACTTCCTCTCACTGAGGATCTCTGTCTACTTCACCGAACATGTGTTCCTCTAGCAACTAATTCCTCCTGACGATGTGACCAAGGCATGCAAGTCAGACAATGTTCTGTTATGATCCATAAGTTTCCACTGGCTAATTTTCAGTAGATCACCAGGCCTTTCTCCTTAGTCTGAAACTTTGCTGAAACCTCTCCAGCATGAGTGACACTGCTGGTATTAGAAATACTAGTGACAAAACTTCCCAGCATCAAAGCAGTAAACAAGCCACCACAGTAGACAGATGGACAGATGGGTGGTAGAGCTAGTCCTTATAGCTCCCTTAGTTCTTAACAGCTTTAGGGCTACCACTTCAATTCCTGGCCTCATTTCCATACAATCACCACCATTTCCATACAATCATCACCACCATACAATACCTACCACCATTTCCCTGTTCTCATCCTATTCTTAGTCACTTAAAGTTTCAGTTTCCCATAAAAAGAGCCTAACTAGAATAGGCAACAATATAAAGTCAATCCTTTCATTTTTTTTTACCTCTCTCACCCCTCAAATAAACACATTTGCTATTTACCGTGATAGATCATAGGTTTTCCTTTCCACCAGTAACAAAGATGCCGGCACCTAAGATACGTGATAGGGACTGTCTTAGTCATCGAGTGCTGCTATAACAGAAATACCAGAAGTGGATGGCTTTAACAAAGGGAAATTTAGTTCCTCACAGTCTGGGTGTAAGCTCCAGGGGAAGGTTTTCTTTCTCTGTTGGCTCTGGAGAAAGGTCCTTGTCATCAGTCTTCCAATGGACTAGGGGCTTCTCTGAGCAGGAACCCCAGGTCCAAAGGACATGCTCTGCTCCCAGCACTGCTTTCTTGGTGGTACGAGGTACCTTCTCTCTGTTTGCTTCCCTTTCCTTTTATCTCTTGTAAGATAAAAGGTGGTGCAGGCCACATTCCAGGCCAACTCCCTTGACATTAGATCAGGGATGTGACCTTAGTAAGGATGTTAACAATCCCACCCTAAACCTCTTTAGGATAAAATTATGATCACAAAATGGAGGACAACCACACAATACTGGGAATCATGGCCTAACCAAGTTATTTACACATTTTGGGGGGGGGGTGAAATTCAATCCATGATAGTGACCCTAATCTTGAGTTTTCTGTCCTCTACCTCTATAATAAGCCCTTTTGTGACATCTGGTATTTGAGACATGGCTGCTCCTCAAAGTGTAGTCTGTGGACCAGCAGCATCAGCATCGCCTGGAGCTTGTTAGAAATGCAGATTCCCAGGCCCCACCCCAGACCTACCGAATCATGATCTACATCTTAACAAGATCACCAGCTGGCTTGCACTCATGTGAAAGTTGAGAAGCACTGGTTTAGAAAAGTCACCCATGGATTTTTAAAATTCTTCATGCATTGTCCAATATTAGGTTCAAAAATCCAAAAACCAAACCCATTGCTGTTGATTCCAACTCATAGCAACCCTATAGGACAGAGTAGAACTGCCCCCATAAGGTTTCCAAAGCTATAAATCTTTGTGGAAGCAGACTGCCGTACCTTTCTGCCACAGAGCAACTGGTGGGTTCGAGCCACCAACCTTTGGTTAGCAGTTGAGCGCTTTAACCCCTGTGCCACCAGAGCTCCAAACAACACTGATTTTCCACAGATTTGTTTTGTTTTCCAACTATGATTATATCATTCCCTTGGCTTCTATATGAAGAAAAGATCGATAGAAGAAACAGACAAGTTTTTGCAAAACTGCTATTGAAGATACCGCTCACAGTTTTCCAGTGCCTCTTCAATATAAAGGTACAATTGATAAGTTCCTTTTATAGCTCACCTAACAAATTGATAAGCTTTGTTTTATTATATAGAGAGAAGAGAGGGTTTCATCTCAGTCCTGAGGGTAAGGAAAAAACCAAAAACAAACTCATTGCTGTCGAGTTGATTCCGACTCATAGCAACGCTATAAGACAGAGTAGAACTGTCCCACAGTTTCTAAGAAGTGGCTGGTGGATTCGAATTGCTGACCTTTTGGTTAGCAGCCAAGCTCTTAACCACTACATTGCCAGGACTCCTGAGGGCCAAGAAGCAGAGTTAATTCCTGCGTTTAGTGCAAATAACTTTATTTAGCCTAGGGGTTTTGCTGTATGTAACCATTTTTCTTTCTATGCCTTAATCACTGGTTGAGTTGGTTAATAGTTTTACTATAGTCATGCATTTTAATGGTAAATCACCCCAAGTACTTTTTTGGAGGTAGGTAGAGCATAAGTAAAGATTTTTAAATTATAGGGAATAGGCATCTTGAGGTGGCAATTTAGCGAATATGAATTTTTGGTGTCAAACTACAGTTTTCAAGCTGACCTGACAGCTAATCCTTGAGGAGTCTGAAACAACTGCCAGGAGATTCCAGACTTCCCACCCCAGGTCTGGCTCAACCACCACCAGCACTATCAAGCAGTAGTCCAAAATGTCCTGAGTACGTGACTGTTCATCTGCACAGAGAACACAAATTCACTCCAATATTACTAAACACGTACATAACAGAGTAAGAATTGATACTAACTTAGATGTTTTCCCTCAGCAATTCATTTCACCTCAATCCTTTGTCCCACCATTCTGGTGGTAGCAGAAGCCTCTGCTTAGCAAAAGAAATAAGCTATTTGACTACCCAAGAATTGAAAGCCAATTGAAAATTGACTTTTGATACCCATCAACAGTATCTTTGAGGGAAAAAGAATTTGAGTTGTTAGGGCCTGGGTATTTTTGGTACTCGAGGTTGATACCAAACAAATAGATTTGGAGGATACGTGGAGTCAGAATGGAGAGAAAAGCTGGTCATGATGGGAGAAGAAACAGTTGACTTGGAAAAGAAACCAGGAAGTCTGAAAGCGGGTGTGGTGTTCCAATTCTGAAGGGAGATAGTATAATCTCCCAGAAAGATTTGGGGATCTAAGGGTAAGGATTTGTGCCCCTCATGCCTAGAACCCAAGAAGATTACACACTCAGCAATGTGTTCCTTGCCTTAGGACTTGAAATCAGTAAAAGAGAAATGGCCACATGAGCATATTCCACAAGAGAGAGCCGGAGACAATCCTGAGTTTCCTGTGGGAACAAGGATGGAGCAGAAAAGCATCCCATGCCCCAAAACAATTTTTAAAAATTGGTACCAGTCCAAATTATTTCAAATAAAAAATTTAGAGGTTTTTTTGTTTGTTTTGGTACAAAGCCAATGTTTACAGTGGGTTAGATTTTTACTTTTGATTTCTTTGGGGTCGTGGTCCAATTGGAAACCACTTTCCATCTTGAGTGAAGTGGCCAGATGGGGTCCAAAAAGAGAAGCTCACAGGGAAGAGGCAGGCCTTTCAGGAAATCTCTGAAGTAGGTGGGGATTTTCTTAAGGGCTGAGAAGAAAGTCAAAGGAGCTGCTTTGAGGCAGAACATTATGACAAGAGAAAGCAATGAGGAGGCCTGGACAATGAATAAGGAGAAGAATTGATGCCTTTGAATTATGGTATTGGCAAAGAATATTGAATATACCATGGATTGCTAGAAGAAGGAACAAATCTGTCTTGGAGGTATAGCCGGAATGCTCCTTAGAAGTGAGGATGGTGAGACTTCGTCTCACATACTTTAGACATGGTAACAGGAGGGACCAGTCCCTGGAGAAGGACATCATGCTTAGTAGAGGGTCAGTGAAAAAGAGGAAGACCCTCAACAAGATGGATTGACACAGTGGGGCTGCAACAATGGGCTTAAATGTAGCAACAATTGTGAGGATGGCACAGGACTGGGTAGTGTTTCATTCAGTTGTACACAGGTTCACTATGAGTTGGAACCAACTCAATGGCACCTAACAACAACAAGGTAGCATTAAGGGAAAATTTTCAAGTATGAAACAGATCTTGTTAAATTGAACAATTCAGTCAGTTAATGTTTCGTGAGTATTATGTGCAAAGCCTGTGCTAGGCATTTTGAGGGACATGTAATCTTACTAATGAGATTAAATAAATGTGTGAATTATCTAAATAATGAAACATTCAACATATGCTTGAATTATAAAAGTAGTGACCTAAAGCAGTTAGGTGGAGGGGGTAAATATTGGAGGCTTCACACAGGATGTAGGATATTAGCTGAGCTTTGAAGAACAAGTAGGGAGTAGATAACTTAAAGTAGGGAGAATGGGGCATTTTAAGTTGTGGAATGGTGGGGAAAGCCCTGTGTATTAGGATGGTACTTGTCAAACTGCAGTGTACACATGAATCACTTGGGGATCTTGTTAAAACGCAGATTCTGATTCTGTAGGTCTAGGGTGTATGGGGAGGGAGGGAAGAGAAGTCTACCTTTCTAACCAGCTCCCTTGTGATGCTGATGTTCCTGGTCTATGGATCACAGTTCGAATAGCAAGGGATTATGGGAACAGAGAAGCTAGTTGCAGCAGAGAATTTCTCTTGGGAAGGGTGAGAAATTAGGCTGAAGGAATTATAGGAAGCTCTCAAAGACTTTCCAGGAAGCAAGAGGAGGAACCAGGCAAGAATGTCACACCAAAAAAAAAAACAAACCCACTGCCATTGAGTTGATTCTGATGCATAGCGACCCTATAGGACAGAGTAGAACTGCCCCATAGAGTTTCCAAGGAGTGCCTAGTGGATTCGAACTGCCGACCTCTTGGTTAGCAGCCGTAGTACTTACCACTACGCCACCAGGTTTTCCAGAATGTTACACATCATGATGTAAATGATCAGATTATCCAGAAAAGAGAAGCAGCAACAATAAGAAATTCTCCTTCAGTGTACTCCATGCAGGAGAAATGTGTCCAGAGTTAGAAATTCCGGTGGGAAGCTCTCATAGCTAATGAAGCCAGGTTTGTTATTTTTTTTTTAGTTAGTCTCCAAATGTGGCACGTGTGCTGGTACAGAAAGAGCAAGTCCCTTCCATTTGGTTTTCCTGATGCTCCCTGACCATTATTGGGTCTGGCTATGGAGAATGGGAGTTAGATTACTCTAGTTGATGATTATCTTCCAGTCATTAAAGTAACTCTACAGGTAATTTCAGTTCTAAACATTTGGTCCCAGATACCATTTTACAGTTTTTCCTTTTTCTGTTTCATGTCAAGAAACACAAGCCAAGAAAACACTGAAAACCAGAAAAGACAAACAGGTTTTACCCCATTCTTCCGGACTGACTGCTGGCTTTAAAGACTTATTAAAAGTACTCTTATAAACCAGTCTGAGCCAAGCATCACTAGATGATTTCATTCTGTGTTTTCCTGTAAGACACTAAATGCCTTAGAGCCTGAGCTTCTTTATCTACAAAATAGAAATTATAATACCTGCTCAACCTATCTTCCCAGGTGATGGTGAAAGTCTAAATGAAAAACCGGTTCCCAACTTTGGGCTGCACACTGCAATCACCTGCGGAGCTTTAAATCTCAATACCCTGACCACACCCCAATCCAATTACATCATACTCCCTGGACTTGGGACCCAGGCATCAGTATTTTTTAAAGCTCCCCGGATGACTCCATAACACGTCTAAGGTGAGAACCACTGCCATGAAATATTGAATTAATGTGAACATAATTTTAAAAAGAAAGTAATAATAATATGATGATGATGAAGGAGGAGAAGGAAGAGGAGGAGGAGAAGGAGGAAGAGGAGGAGGAGGAGAAGAGAGCTAAAAGGAAGACAAGCACAGGATCTTCTAGGTGTAGAGAAATGCCTTTGGTCTGAGTCATGAGGGAGAGGAAGGGAGAAACCTGATTTGCACATGAATGGACATGCTGGGTCAGGCCAGTAGTCCATTGAACCCCATCCAGTATTTCCAACATAGGCACCAACACATATTTTGTGAGAAGGTGATGCAGAAGCCACAGAACACAGCAGACAGTGCACTGGACTAAGAATGAATATATCTGGGCTTAAGACTCAACTTCACCAGAACTCAGTTTCCTCATCTGTAAAATAAAGGGGCTGGACTAAAATCTACCCACTAAGTCAGTTCTTCAACTTTAGTGTGTCTAAAAATCACCTAGCAATCTTGTTAAAACACAGATCCCTGGGCCATGTCCTCAGAGATTCTGATTCAGTAGTTGTGGCATGAGGTCTGAGATCTTAAATTTCTAACAAGCTCTCAGGTGATGGTGATGCCACTGGTCTGGTACCACCCATTGAGTACCCCTGTACTAGATGAACTCTGAGGTCCCTCTCGGATCCAAACTCTATGGTTCGCTAAAGCATTGGATGACTCCGGCTCTTGAACACAAAAAGGAGGCATATGATGGTGATCAAAAACATGGGCTTTGGGGTCAGATGGACCTGAGTTCCAAACTTCACGACTTTCTAGCAGTGTGAGTTTTGGCAAATTACTTATCTTTTTCAAGCCTCCATCTGCTCATTTGTAAAAAGTAGCAATAGTAAGATCTGCCTCACTGGGTAGCTGTAAGGATTGCATTTAAAGTACCTACCACAGTTCCTGGTGAAAAGCACAAGCTGAATGCGTGTAAGTTATTGTTAAAAGGGGCATCTGAAGCCCAATTATGGCTCCACCCCCGCCATTCAGCACCATAGGCCTTAGAGGTCTGTGCTCAGGATGTCTCTCATAAAATAATCCTGCTGTTGCCCACCTCTTACCCCTCATCTTCATCTTCCCACCCAAGGATCAGCTCAGGTCAACCTGCATTGCAACACATGGCCCTTCCTGCCTGCCTATTTACTTTTCTTTTTTTGTTACCACGTTTGTAGTCTTCACTGTCCTACTTTCCCTCCCCAAAACCACATTCCTTTGCTCTTTCAAAATGCTTCTCAAGTTTATCTGATTTCTAGACAAGGCTCTGTCGCTAACTTGCTATGTAACTTCAGACAAATCGAGTAACCTCTCTGGACCTGTTTCCTTATCTGAAAAAGCACGAAGTTTGACCAAGATGGTCTTTAAAGTGCCTTTCAGCTACGATATTTTGTTATTTTGTGATTCAACACTTAATGACAACTATTTACAGAATATTCATATTTGGAGGAGCCCTGATGGCACAGTGGTTGTGCATTTGGCTGCTAACCGAAAGGTTGGTGGTTCGAACCCACCAACGCTCTGTGGGAGAAACACGTGGCACTCTGTTTCCATAAGGATTTATAGCCTTGGAAACTGTGTGGGGCAGCTCTACTCTATCCTATAGGGTCATAAAGAGTCGGAATTGACTCGATGGCAGTGGGTTGGGTTTTTTTTTTTTTGTTATACACATATTTAGGCTATAATTCTGGAATGCAAATGTGACGTGTGTTTCAGTGGTTTCATTTCTTATAGGGTAGGCAAAACGTCTCTTTGCAATGAAATTGTAGCACACGTTTAAATTGGCCTCTAGTCTTGACATTTTATTTTATCTGGATGCAGATTCTCTTGTGTACTTTCTTCCCGGTAGAAAGCTTAAAGAACTAGGATGTCTTTTTAGCCTCTTGGCATTGGTTACTTGAAAATCAGGAGCAGAGGCCCTGGGAGCTTCTTGAGGCGGGGCGCCAATTAGCAGTTTCTACTGGCCATAACAGTTTCCATCGACAGCTGTGAGAGATCATTCAGTGATATAACACTAATTGCCCTAGGCACTATTTTCTGTAGTTAGGCCCCTGATCAGGAATCTTAGGTCTCCTGATGCTTCAAAGTGAATTACTACATATTTTTAAGACTGGATGCATAGGTGACCATTTTACATCGAACCCTCCTCTAAGCTACTGTCGAATGAATATGTGACTGGAGTATTCTCAAACTATGATTAAACAGGCATTTTTCAAGTGCCTGCTGGGTCCCTGGCACGCGCGCTAGAGAGTATAAAAATACAGAGATGTGTACTATGTAACCCTACCCTTTAGGTACACAGTAAATGTCTTTCTTATTTGGAAAGGCCAATTCCAAAAAAAAAAAAAATTTTTTTTTATTTGTAGCTTACTCTATTAGTTACCTACTCAACATTGATTCTCCTCCTATTCCTTGCTTTTGTTGTTGTATACCGTCGAATTGATTCCAACTCATAATAACTATATAGGACAGAGTTGAACTGCCCCATAGGATTTCCGAGGTTGTAATCTTTATGAAAGCAGAAAGACAGGTCTTTCCTCCCACGGAGCTGCTTGTAGGTTGAACTGCTGACCTTTCAGTTAGCAGTCAAGCACTTAACCATTGCACCACCAGGGCTCCTTATATTCCTTGCTAACCTGTACCCGTTGTTGTGGAGTCAATTCCAACTCATATGGTGACAAGTGTGTCCGGCCCTAGGTGATAAATCGCTATTAGCCTCAGCTAATCATGATAATTTTATTGCCCCTTGCCAGATACTCAGTTCTCAGCTTTCCTTGTAGGGGTTAGCCATGTAGCCTCGTTCTGATTAATGGGGAAATCTTCTAGGGTGAGGGAAGCTTCTTGGAAAGCTTTTTGTTTCCAAGATAAAAAAGAAATAAAATGGATGAATATGACTATTACAGTCCTCTTTTTGCTGCTTTGAATGCAGATGTGAAGTCTGGGGCTGTAGAAGCCATCATGCATCCTGAGGCAATGGGCATGTGGATGAGAGGCCAACATTCAAAGAATGATGGAGTAAAAAGATAGAAAGATTCTCGTCTTCGTGGACATCGCTGAGCATCTGTACAATATAAGAAATCGCCTATCTCCAAACTTCTGTTATGAGAGAAAAATCAACCCCTATTTTTTTAAGTCACTCTTGATTCAGTTACTTACAGTCAAACTTACATGGGGGGAGGGCAGTCATAAAGTGCCAACATAATCACATTGCTAACATTCATTTCCCTGTAAAGCAATTTTGTGGCCACCTGCACTCCTATTTCCACGGCAAACTCTAGCTACAGAGCTCTTTAAAATGGGGCTGATGGCCTGAGTGGGCAAATTCAAATGCAGTTTCCAGTTCTGGCAGCAGTCACAAGGTTGCGATTGATTTTTCTTGTTAAGTGCTATCCCAGAGCCCACGGACAACACATTGTCACCTTGGCTGCCTTTGCCCTGTGTGACTTCCTTACCTCCTCCTCTTATCCTGCTCCAGGTCAAGGATAATGGACTCTCTCAAATCTGCCACCATGACAATGGATCCTTAAAGTATATTTGGAAAGAAAGAGAGGGGGTCCGTGGGTGCCTCACCAACAAGCAATGTGAAACAATTACCTTCTTTTCCAGGAATCACCATCCCCTCAACTTAAGTGATTGTATTATGTACTGTTTACCCTGTGACCTTAGAGAGCTAGTCACAAAAATGGTCCTGGAAGAACAAAATCTGAACAATTTGGACACTTCAAAGCTCTGTAACTCTTTCATATAGATGCTTTAGACAGAACAGGCTGAAAGGGTTTCTTTTGTCATGCTCTTTGACAGGGCACTGAAGGATGAAGGCTCTTCTAGAACAGGTAGTACACGTAGGAGGGAAGGCAGAAATTCTTTAAAATCCCTTATATCTTCTTTTTTCCTCAGTGCCTCAAAATATATTTTAATAAATAAATGTGTTCCTTGGGCTAGGAGAGGCAATGTGGTGTAGTGCTGGGTTGGCCATGAATGGCACCTTCTCTGTGTGTAAAACGAAACTCTAAGGCAGTGGAGCAGGGAGAAGGGGTGGTAACAATGGTTGGAAAATTCAGAACTTCTGGCTTTGTCATTATATGGCACTGGGCAAGTGATTCAACCTCTTTAGTCTACTGTCTGCATCTGTATAATGAGGTGGCTGACCCAGGTAACTTCTCAGGTTCTTTCTGGTTCATGACGTATATGATTTATTAATTGTCTATCTTTTTTTTTTTTCCTGGAAATCCTTGGGGCATAGCGGTTAAGAGTTACGGCTGCTAACCAAAAGGTTGGCAGTTCTAATCTACCAGGCGCTCCTTGGGAACCCTATGGGGCAGTTCTACCCTGTCCTATAGGGTCACTATGAGTCGGAATCGGCTCAACAGCAACAGGTATCATTTTTCCATTCCTCTCCTCTTACTCAATTTAAGCATTGAAAGGAATACTCTGTGTGATTGTGTCCAAAGCAGTTTTGTTGCATTGACATTATGTTTTCAGATATTTAAAAGGGAAAATGATTCTGATTTGTTCTTTTAACTTTTTTTCCTGGTTTCTTTTAAGAGACAGTTTTGGTCAGGGATCCTTAGGAGAGCTAGATTATAAAATACAGATAGAATCAATTTTATATAAATGACAAATTGAAAAGATTTGAGGTGATCTAAGGATTATGGCATGATGAAAAGACTGCTACCACCATTCCCTGATTGGGACCAGGCAGTCATGAGAAGCACAAGTGCTTCTGTGGCTGCTTTAATTTTTCATTGTATGCCTAGGGAAAGGAGTAGAGAACCTCAATTGCTATGGCTAAAGAGAAGAGAAGAATGAAGTACATTAACACTTTCATTCTGTTAAAGGCAAGAAGTCCCCCAAAGGCCCTTCCTCAGGTTTGAGCCTTGACAGGTTCCAAGTGGTTTTTACCAAATGAACAAGGCTGGGAAGGTTTCTGGTCCTTAGAAAGGGAAGCTGGGATGAGTTACTGGGATATATAATCACTACTAAGTGAAGCAGGATTTATTACCTCGTAAGTTATTCTGTAAATATTTACTGAGCCCTAAGATGAAAAAAAAATTTTTTTTTAAGATGAGCCCTTATGGTGCAAATGGTTAAGTGCTCAGCTGCTAATCCAAAGGGTGGTTTGAATCCACCCAGCAGCTCCATGGAAGAAGGGCCTGGTGATCTGTTTCCATAAAGATTATAGCCAAGAAAACACTATGAGACAGTTCTACTCTCATATGGTGTTGCTATGAGTTGAAAGTTGACTTGACGGCACCCGACAACAACAACTATGGGTCACTAGAAGGCAGTTCAGTGGTAGAATTCTTGCCCTCCTTGTAGGAGACCCTGGTTTGATTCTGGCCCAATGCACCTCAAGCACAGCCACCACCTGCCTGACAGTGGGGGCTTGTGTGTTGCTATGATGCTGAACAGGTTTCAGTGAAGCTTCCAGACTCAGACAGACTAGGCAGAAAGGCATGACAATTTACTTCTGAAAAATCAGCCAGTGAAAACCCTATGGATCACAATGGTTCGGGACACAACCAATAATGGGGATGGCTCATGGCCAGGCAATGTTTTGTTCCACTGTGCATGGGGTCACTATAAGTCAGGGCTACTCAACAGCAGTTAACAACAACACTATAGTCACAGGAGACCGCCAGTGAACAAAAGAGGGAAAATATCCTGCCATCGTAGAGATTACATTCTAATATCATAGTCTGAGTGGATTTGTATCATGCTCTATATTTTATTTCTCTAAATTGATTTTATTCAGCCACTTTCCATAATTTGCTATTATTTTAATGGGATTTTTTTTTTTTTGTCAGTAGTCCCATTAAAAGTTCGAATCTGCCAGGTGCTCCCTGGAAACTCTATGGGGCAGTTCTACTCTGTCCTATAGGGTCGCTATGAATCTGAATCGACTCGACAGCACTGGGTTACTGGGTTGGGTATCAGTATAAAAGAGCCCTGGTGGTGCAGTGGTTAAGAGCTTGACTGCTAACCAAAAGATAGGCAGGTTGAATCCACCAGCTGCTCCTTGAAAACCCAATGGGGAAGCTCTACTCTGTCCTATAGTGTTGCTATGAGTTGGAATCGACTCAATGGCAATGGGTACAGTTTTTGTTTTGGTCAGTATAAATGAATCAATACTAAGTGAATCCTGGGCTCACATGTTGTCTAAGGATGAAATCCACTCACAGGCTCCAGTGTTGAACTGAAAGCAATCACCAAAATTGTAAGGATAGCCATCAGAAAGAAATGGCCAGTAGCCATAGCACAGAATTAGTTTTAAAACACAGTAGCCTCGATCTAGACCAAAATTTATGGGGGGTAGGACCAGACACTCATATTAAAAAAAAAAACAACTCTATTTATGGTGCTGAGACACACCCAAGGGCAGATTATCCAATAGGCAAAGTAAGCACGGTGCCTTGCTTACCAGATCATCTGTAGTGAATAATTTTACACGGGTTTCATCACATCGTTGGTGATCAAGAATGTGGTGAAACCCATGTGAAATTGTTGACTACAGATTAGGAAGTAAGCACAAGTAAGCCCATACTTACCTTGTGCCATGGATAGAATTGTGTCCCCCTAAAATATGTGTCAACTTGGTTAGAGCATGATTCCCAGTATTGTGTGGTTGTCTTCCATTTTGTGATTTTCCTATGTGTTATAAATCATAATCTCCGCCTGTAGTTAAAGAGGATTAGGGTGGGACATAACACCTTTGCTCAGGTCACGTCCCTAATCCAATGAAAAGGGAGTTTCCCTGGGGTGTGGCCTGTACCACCTTCTATCTTACAAGAGATAAAAGGAAAGGGAAGCAAGCAGAGAGTTGGAGATCTCACACCACCAAGAAAGCAGCACCAGGAGCAGAGCACGTTCTTTGGACCTGAGGTTCCTGAGCTGAAATGCTCCAAGACCAAGGGAAGACTGATGACAAGGACCTTCCTCCAGAGCCAACAGAGACAGAAAGCCTTCCCCCGGACTCAGTGCCCTGAATTCGGACTTCTAGCCTACTGGACTGTGAGAGAACAAACTTCTCTTTGTTAAAGTCATCCACTTGTGGTATTTCTGTTATAGCAGCACTAAATGACTAAGACACCTTGCTTACTGGGTCATCCACCCCTGTCAGGGATTGTAAATTTGAAAGAGTCTTTGATTCTGTGGGAGGGTCTCATGGGGTTGGGAGAGAGACACATGCCAGCCATACCTAGAAGCAGAATCTTTGATGTGGTGAAAAAATGTAAAATTGTTCATTACAATCTGTCCCTGGCACACCACTGCTTTATATTGCTTTGCATTGCAGCAAATACAGCACTATTTAGTACTGCAAATTGCACAGGTGGTTGAACAAGGAACTCAGCTTAATGCTATATGGTCAAAGTAGCTTTGTTGTATTTATTCCTGGTAACAAACTAGGCTCTTAACCACAAGCTTAATGCCAGGTACCTTCCCTATAAATTTGCTTTATTAGTTGAAACACAAAATACTACTAACTGTTAACTACTTTTTAAATAAACAAATGCATGCATCCCCATGATACTGAGGGAGTAGTTTTGTCTTTAATGTGTAAAAGGGATATGTATATCAAATATGTAATTAATTATGAAGAGGTACTTACAAAATAAAGTCTGTCAATTACACTATGATGGAACAACTCAAGACAATTTATCTAGATGAATGCATGTGATTAATAGAATATATATTTAAAGATACATGCACACGCATATAATGCAGAAGTATAATTTTAACTTGTACTACAGTACATCAGGGTCCAAGGGAAATAAGTCCCTAGGTTCACTTGTATAAGAATGTCCATAGCAGCTTTATTCATAATAGTTAAAACTGGGAAACATCTTAAATGTCCATCAACAGGAGAATGGGTTAATAAATTGTGGTATATTCACAAAATGAAATACTACTCTGCAATAAAAAGAGAGTAAATTACTGATACATGCAACAACATGGACGGATCTTGTGTTGGTTAGGGTTGTGTGCAAACTTGGTTGGGCCATGATTCTCAGTGGTTTGGCAGTTATGATGTAGTCTGGCAGTCGTATGAAGTTGTGATCACTTCCATGACAAGATTTGATATAACGTGATCACCTCCATGATGGGATCTGGTGTGAGTAGCCAAACAGTTGAAAGGATGTTTCCTTGGGCTTATGGCCTGCATCAAATATAAATAGGCATACTGGCAAGGCTTGTGGGCTTTTACTTGCTCTGGATCCTACAGCTGGCTTCTGTTCATCTGACGTCTGGTTCTTGGGACTTGAGCTAACAGCTTACCTGTGGCCTTGCCTGCTGATCTTGGGATTCGTCCATCTTTCACAGACTGTGAGCAAGAGCCCTGCTGTCTGGCCTGCTGACCTTCAGTTCACCAGCCCCTGTGGCTATGTGCATCAGGAGAAGCCTCTATCCTGACCCATAGACTTGGCATGTTCCTGCCTCTACAACCATGTGAGCCACTTCCTTGATATAAATCTCTCTCTCTATATATATGTGTGTGTATATATATTTATATGCTTTACTGGTTTTGCTTCTCTAGAGAACCCAGACTAAGGGATTTGGTACCCAGAGCGGGGTGCTGCTCTAACAGATACCTAAAGTGTGGAAGCATTTTGAAACTGTGAATGGATATAGGCTGGAAGAGTTTTAAAGAGCCTGGTAGTAAAAGCTTAGATTGCCCTGAAGAGACTGTTGGCAGAATTATGGATGTCAGAGACAATTCTGGTGAGAACTCAGAAGGAAGTGAGGTAAGCTGTTACACTGGAGACGGCACAGACAGCAAGAAGCAGCAGCAGAGGACTGGCAGCAGCAGGACCAGGAGACCAGCTCAAGACGGCGCTGGAACAGACCCACAGAGCGAGAGACAGCCTTTGCACAGGAGGCTTCCTAGTGGAATGGGGTGCCCCCGAGCACCTATCAGCGGAGTTAAGCGTGCTGACCCATGGAGCAAGAGAGCTGAGTGCCTTCCAGCCAAAGTTCACTGATGGAGTAGGGTGCCTCTAGGCACTTATCAGTTGAGCTGAATAGCTTTGGAACACTTGCCCCAGCAGGGTCCCTGTGCTGAGAAACTCCTCAGCTGGGGAAGATTGATGGCAAGGACCTTCTCCCAGAACCAACAGAGAGAGAAAGCCTTTCCCTGGAGTTGGCACCCTGAGTTCAGATTTCTAGCCTCCTAGACAGTGAGAGAATAAATTTCTCTTTGTTAAAGCCATCCACTTGTGTTATTTCTGTTATAGCAGCACTGGATAACCAAGACAGATCTCATGAACAGGTTGAGCAAAAGGAGCCAGATACAAAAGAATACTTACTGTGTATGATTCTATTTATATGAAGTTCAAATGGCAAAACCAATCTATGATAATAAAGGTCAAAAGAGTGCTTACCACTGAGGGTCCATTTGTATGTATGTGTGTGACTGTATGTGTGTGGGGCTGGGAGTGGTCGTGGTACTGATTGGGATACAAGGCACTTTCTGGGATTATGGAAACGTCCTGTATCTTGATCTGGGTAGATACATGAGTTACACAGTTAAATCATTGATCTATACACTTAAGATTTGCACATTTTACTGTATGTAAACTAGACTTCAATAAAAAAGTAAAAAATATTAGGGTGTTGAGCAGGCAGCATATCTATCGAATAGTAGATCAAATGCTTTAGCAGTTTATTTTTTCATACATTTTGTCTGAATGTCAAGGTCCTTTTGGTTGCAAGTAACAAACCAATTTGACTAACCACACTGAAGAAAGGCCTTCCTATGCCCTTGTGTGAAATAGAAAAAGACGTCCCTTCTGGGCAAATGAATTACATAAAGGAGAGCATTACATCCGGACTGATGCAGGCAAGGCTGGGACTTGGAGACCAGAATGCAGAGTTTGGATTTCACTTTCTTCGTCCTCTTGGCCAGGAGCCCTTGTGCAGGGCACAACCTTGACAAGCACCCAGGGCTGCTCCACTCTGTGGAAAGAAGCTGGAGCAGCTCCTAGAAACTGAAGGCATCCAAGCCCAAGACGGGACTAACTAATACTTGGACCTAGAAAGCTGTCAGGCACCAGGCAATGCTCTCTCTCTTGGTGACACTGGTCTCTGCCATTCTCTTTCACTTTCTACGCAGCCTGTTTTACCCACTTCTCTGAGGCTGAATGTGACGGTGACACCTCCCTCCATCATACCTAACACACACACACAGCTTCCAGTCTTTGCATGTTCCTTAGTTTCAGCCACATTACAGCATTAACCAGAATCACTGACACCAACTTTGAATTCCTGAGCGAGAATATGATTGGCTCAGCCTCAATCAGGTGTGTTTACTCCAACTGTAACAACACCAGCTGAAGGGACATAGACAAGTAGTTCAACATATCTGCAAAGATCTGCCTAGAAGGGAAGTGGGGCAATATTTCACAGAAAAATGGGGTTGTTTTGACTTTATCAGACAACTCCAAAGGGTCTATTACATTTGTATTAGGAATGTGCTTAACTCCATTTAAGGGTAAATCTGACTTCCTAGTGGCTTAATCAAACGAAGTGTTATTTTTCTCATATGACAAGAAGTCTGGAAGTGGCCAACTGCTGGTATTATTAAGTGGCTTCCAATGTCACAGCCAGGATCTCTGTGATTCTCTTTCCCTCATGTTGGTCCACGGGCACAAAATGGCTGCCTCAACTCCAGATATCATGTTCGCATTCAAGGCAGGAAGAAATGGGGAAGCGTCGCACCAGCCATATTCATTCCCAGAAGCAAAGGTTTCCCAGAAACCTCCAGCAGATTTACATTGACATGTAATTAGCTAGTATGTGTGACAAAGCCACTCTCACAAAAAGAGAGGCTGAAAATCAAGTAATTATTTGAGAACATTGCTACACCAAACAAGATTAGGATTCTGTTAGTAAGGACAAAGTGAAAAATGGATAATTGGTGGATAACAGACAGTGTCTGCCAGTACACGGAACCACAGGCATCTATATTCTCTGAGAATTTTGCTAGTCATTCATGATCAGTGTTTGAACACAGCTGATGGAAGGCACACTTGAGTTTTTTTTTAATTCATTGCTTCTCACTCCACACTAAGCCGCTAAATTGTTAATTTTGCGCTCCACCACCTAGAATCCTTAGGCTAGGATTTGCATTCTATTTCCAAAGCTGTTGTGGAGGTGATTGGTCAAGGTAGGTTTCTCAGCTTCCAGTGTAACTTTCCAACCATTACACAAATGCTTTTCTATACCAAAAGATATAGGATTGTGGGAAGCATGCTTAAATGATGCTCAGCTTTCTCTATACATACGGCTGTTTCATAAATGATCTCAATGATAATTATTTCAGTAAATGCAAATAGATAATATTCCACTTTAAATCCATTCCATATTGTGAAACAGGTGCAGGTGATGGAAGGGGAGTGTCTAAGTAACTGCTGCAGGCAGTCCTCACCTTTAAAAGGAACGGGTTGGACTAGATGGCTTCTAAGCAACCCTCCACGCCTGATGTTATGCGCTTTAAATGGACTGCAATCACAGTCTCTGCAGATCACAAGGAACATTTCCGAGAATTGAGTCTAGATTAGCATGACTTTTTAACCAATAGTCGATGCCATCAACGGGGTAAGAAAAATGCCATGGAAAGGGACAGAATGTACCCACCCACATGATAAATGGAGAAATAAAAATCTTCTAGATGATTTCCATTATATAAATAAGATTATGTTGAAAGACAATCACCAATGCTTTTTATGTTTAAATATTTCATTTATCATATTTGGGAGGGGCATGTTAACCATGCAGGAGGAGATCTTGCTTAGATACTTGTGCATAAAATATATATTTACGTAACTGCGTATTTGTCATTTATGATCATCTTTTGTCCTTACTTCAGCTCATGGTCTAACTTAAAAGTATAAGAAAAAGAGCAAACTTTAGGGATTCGTTTATAACCAATATAAAAAAAGAGTCCTAAATGTCTGCATTTGGAAGCTGCATTCATTATTGGTGAGTCCTTGGGCAAGCCACTTTTGCTGTTTGGATCTCAGTTTTCTCATCCCTAAGAAAGAGACATAGAGTTCAAGATCATGGAAGTCTTTTTCTTGCCCTAAAGTTCCAGGTTTCTATTGTTGTGCCGTTGAGTCAATTCTCAACTCATAGTGACTCCATCTGTCAGAGTAGAGCCCCATAGGGTTTTCTAGGCTGTAATTTTTATGGAAGCATATCACCAGGTCTTTCTCTCACAGAGCCACTGGATGGGTGGGTTTGAATGGACAATCTTTCGGTTAGCAGCTGAGCGCTTAACCATTGTACCAACAGGGCTTCTTAGGTTTCTATTACTGCCTGTCAAAGTTTATCCAGACCAGAAAGAGTCGGTTGGTTCTGGTGGCATCAAGTCTTTACTTCCAGTTCTCGAAGTCCCCATGCTGCTCTGATTCTTACATGTTTTCCTTTAACTCTTCTATGAGGTTCCCCAGTACACTGTGAATAAATCCCACCTTTTAAAATTTTTTTGCAATTTTTTAATATGTATTTCCGAAGAGTTATAAGAATAGTACAAAAATTCCCATATACCCTTTACATATAGTCAGTCATCTTTTGTTAATGTGTTACCCCATTTGGTTTATCATTCTGTCTATTTGGGATGGGGGCATTTTAGAGTAAGTTGCAGACATGATGCACCTTTGCCCCAAAATACTTCAGTGTATATTTCCTATAAACAAGGACACTATCCTACCTAACTACAACACAATTATCAAAATGAGGAAATTTACATTGATACAATACTATTAAATTTTTCCAATAATCAAATAATATCCCTTAAAGCTTTTTTTTCCCTGATACAGAAGAAAATGTAGAATCATACATGGCATGTTATCGTCACATCCCTTTAGTCTTAATTAATCTAAAACAGATCCACAGCCCTTCTTTGTCTTTCATGACTTTGACATTTTTAAGAGTACAGGCAGTTTATTATACAGGATGTCCCTCTTTTGGGTTGGTCTGATGCTTCCTCATGATTAGATTCAGATTGGAGTCCCTGAGTGATACAAATGGTTAAAGCTCTCAGCTGTTAACCAAAAGGTTGATGGTTTGAGTCTACCTAGAGGCATCTCAGAAAAAAGTCCTGGTGATCTTCTTCCAAAAAATCAGCCATTGAAAACCCTAAAATCCTATGGAGCAAAGTTCTATTCTGATACACATAGGGTTGCCATGATTCAGAATCAACTAGATGGCCAACTGGTTAGATTCAGGTTATGCATTTTGGGCAGGCATATCCCAAAATATGGCACTGTGTGTGCCCTTCGCAGAACATGCTATTGAGAGTGACATAATATTTGACATAATATTGGTGCACTCTTCCCTCCTTATACAGTTAAGCTACTTCAAGTTGGATTTCTATCATCCGAGATTTACAAAAGTTCTAATTTAGGGCTTTAGTTGCTGAAGGCCCACAGGCTTTTAATAACACTGCCTCTACCACAAGGTGCGTCATCACTCAGGCCTGGCTACATCCCAACTAGGAAGGACTAGAACTTAGGAGTTTGACTGGGCCAAAGATGTCCAGCTGATAAGTTATATTTACTACTGTGGAAGTCAGCTAAGTAGGTGGAGGGGTAGGCGGGTAGTTCCAGGAAGTCAGAGTCCGGGAAGTCCAAGTCAGCAAGCACCAGTCAACAAAGCTAGTAAATAGTGATTGCAGGGCTGGGGCTGTTGACTCACTTCTCAGTGTTATAAAGCTAATAGGTGGAGTTGGCCCTGGGCCCAAGGGTGTTAGTCACAGACCTCAGTGGCATGCAGGAGTAAGGTGTTTCTAGTGATGACACCCTCATAGGTGCCAGCACCATGTCATGTACTTTAGTGTTGGTATTACTGTGAGATTTTCCTTTACTTTAAACCAGAGCTTCTCAAACTTTAATGTGTGTAGGAATCCCCTGAGGATCTTGTTGAAGAGCAGAGTCAGATTCAGTAGGTCTGGGCTGAGACTTGTGATTCTGCATTTCTAACAAGCTTCCAGGTGATGCCGGCGCTGCTGGTCCACAGTCCAGATTTTGAATTGCAAAGCTGTAGGAGAACTGCTTTTGGCTATGGCAGAAGCAGAGGTGCCAACGCCACTTCTCATGCACTGGAGTCAGCACTACTGTGAGATTCCTGTTTATACAATCACACAGAAGCTCCTTTTAATGAATCAATGCAGGCTCACTGGATGCCTCACTAAGCCATTTAAATCCAAAACCAAACCCGTTGCTGTCGAGTTGATTCCAACTCAAAGTGACCATATAGGACAGAATAGAACTGCCCCATGGGGTTTCCAAGGAGCAGCTGGTGGATTCAAATGGCTGACCTTTTGGTTAGCAGCCCAGCTCTTAACCACTGTGCCACCAGGGCTCATTACATCCAAAAAGTGACTCCAAAAAGATGGAGGGGTGGGAAAGGGGAAGGAGACTTATGTGACCTGCTGCAAAGCCAGAAATAAAGTAAATTCCGTGAACATTAAGCAATGAACAATAGCTATGTAAAAAAAGTTTACATAAAACCTTCCCATTTCGACAGCCCTGCAAAAGTGTTTGTACCAAGAAAAAGCGACTCCCCCGGCAGGGGGGGAAGCATTGGGTTTGCATTAATCCTCGGTTTTTCTAGAGAAAATTATAGTCTCCCTACATAACATAACAAACCTGGTGACTCAGGATAATTTCCTTTTAGTAAGCACCTCTAAAGAGGACCGTCGCAGGCTTCCCATAATACTCCCAGATGTTCTAAAGCTGAGAAGGTTAGAATTCAGGTAACATGGGCATTACTCACAGGATACAAGAACCTGCTTATTATTAACAATTCACATTTCTAACAAATTCTTTAAAATCAGTGCCTTTTGTAAAGGCAAAAAGTACCAATTGCTATTACAGCTCTGTGGCAGGTAAATTTAGGACACAGGAGCAGAAACACTATATGAAAAGCCAGTCTAGCAATGCAGCAAATTGGTTAGGACATTTGCTTTGGATTAAAGGGAAAGGATCTTCATGTCTTGCGAAAGAAGATGTCATTTTATTCCAGCAGAGGGAGCCTTTGAAACAGCCGAGATCAACCCTAAAATACTAGTGTTCCTATGATCTTGTCAGAGTGAATTAAGGGTCATTTACCCCTCCCCACCCCCCCAAAAACAAAAACAAAAGAAATCACAGTTTACTGAAACCTGAAAGCTTGACGATGATCTTGAAACAATGATTTCAGGTGTTCGGTCGATACTTGCTTAGTGAATAAATGGTCTGCCTCCTCCCTCAGGGAGCCGTCTTGGTGGCCTCTCATCCACTCAGCAACTTTGTGGAAAGCAATTATTAAATCATAAACCTTTCTTCTGGGACAAACTCATTGAGTAAACAATCAGAGTTGAGTGGTGGGGGTGGAGGGATAACTTTTTTTAAGGATCTCCTATGGCAGATGGTTCATATTTAATCTTCACACCAACACAGAGAAGAGGGCTCAGTGACATCTTGAAGATGAGGAAACAGGTTTTGAGAAGATAAGTGACTTGCTTATGTTCACACACCTAGGAAGTGTGAGAACGGATCATTGTCCCAAGCCTTCACTACCCTGTAATAGAAATACACATCCACACTTTTGCCATGTAACTTTACAATGCCTCCCACTTTAGGAGGAGCTTATTTCCCTGCCCCATATGTGTCTTGACCAGGTGTCTTGCTTTGACCAAAGGAATGTTAGTGATATAAGCAGAAGCTGGCATTATTTGTCTTGTCCTAAAACACATGAAGTTGAGCTGAACTCTACCAGTAACCTGAAACAGAGCCATCTCAGATGACCTGCAGACCTATTAGCAAGAAAAATAAATGTTTGTATTGTAAGCCACTGAGATTTGGGATCGTTTGTTACAAAACAAAAACCGACTAACACAACAGCTTTTTAAATTATACCTAGCCCCAAGTTGCAGATGAGAACATTGAGGTATTAAGAAGTTAAGTGGCTTGTTCAGACAGGAAAAATTTTCCCAGAGGAACCTAGCAGAATTCTCATTACGTTTCATTATGTGGCATGGCTATGTGTAGCTGCAAGGGAGGCTGGAAAAATATCTGCCATTATCAACCTCTACTATGAGAATCAGAATCCAACACCATGGAAGAAAGGGGAGATAAATGGTTTTTAAGTGGGTATTCAGCAGTGTTTGCCATCCCATTGTTGTTAGGCTCCAAAGTCAATTATCTTTACTAATGCCTTATGTTATATTCCACCATAGGTAGGCAGAAGCTACTTGGTGATCCCTTCAACCTGGCCTTGATGAGTTCAGGCTTGCCCTTTTCCGCTGCATGGTTTGGCTTGTCCTTGCACACGTCTCCACTTACTATGCGAAGAACATGTTCCAGGTAGCTGGTGGTTCAAGGAGAATGAGGATACACATGAAGCCAGCCTGAACCCACACAGAGCTGCCCCATGAGTCAAGAAAAATAGATGTTTGTTGTTGTAAACTACCATGATTAAAAGGTGTTTGTTATGCATTAAAAAATAACTGACAAATCTTTGAAGCTCACCCAGCACTACCTGGTTATCAATTACAGACTTTAAACTAATACGAGAGGTGAACCTCAATTTGCAACCACCCAGGAGTGTCTGTACCTGGTACCACATGGCCACTATCACAGTCATATAGCTCTCCAAGAGTTTTCTATGACATCTGCTTATCCCTAGAGCTCTCAGCTGGAGTGGTATACAAAGGTGTGGGTTTTTCTCTAATTTAGGCAGTTGAAAGGTGACCAAATTTCAGGAAAGTGGTGAATGCGAGCTGTTGCAATTGTTGGGGCTTCCCAAAGTCCTGGATATTTTAAGGAGGAAGCAATGGAAGCCAGGGTCAAGGGTACACCCTTGACCATCGCCATCACCTTTACCACCACTATCCAACTGCTGATGGTTAAGTAAAGTGTGGTATGACTGCCTATTCCTTACAAATTTCAGGTCAGACAATCCATTGAGAGAAAGCTGGTAAGAAAAACAAAGAAATGGCAGACATGAACTACCCATAATACTTTATCCACAGCTGGTTCTAAATAAATGTGTCAGAAACGAGGTATAGAGTGGCTAAGAAGAGACTTGGCCTATGCACTCATGAAATTCACAGTGATTTAAATATTCCTTTTATAATAATTTAGTATAATAAGATAATTTTCAGATGAATAAAATATTTAAACATTAAAAAATATAACCATAAAAGTTGTAAAAGAAAACACAGGGGGATGATTTATAATCTTGGAGAAGGAAAAGCCTTTCTAAGCAAGACACAAAATCTGGAAACTTTAAAAAAAAAAAAAAAAAGTATATATTTGACTATACTCAAAAGCAAAGTTTTCTACACAGCAAAAACAACAAAAAGATCAATGATAAGTTGGGGAAAATATATCGGCGAAACATATAGCAGATGTTATTGATATTTTAAATTTTACAAACCAATCAGAAGAAGTGCTGCAATTTAATGGAAAAATAGAAAAGGACATGAACGAGGAAGTTGCCTATCGTTGTTGGTTGCTGTAGGGTCAGTCCTGACTAATGGCGAGCCCGAATGTGCAGAGTAGAACTGCTCCACAGGGCTTTCAGGGAGGTGACCTTTTGGAAGCAGATCACTAGGCCTGTCTTCCAAGAAGCCTCTGGGTGGGTTCAAAGTGCCAACCTTTTAGTTAGTAGTTGGCTAGTCTGGTCTTGGAGCTGGTAACAGTTTGTACCACCCAAGGACTCTGAATTTGCACATAATGTGTACAAAAGACTTAAAACATATGCAAAGAGAATCAACTTCATTCATAATTGTTGTTGTTAGGTGCCCTCGAGTGGACTCCGACTCACAGTAGCCCCCTGTGACAGAGGAGAACTGCCCTATAAGGTTTTCTTGGCTGCAATCTTTACAGAAGTAGATTGCCAGTTCTTTCTCCCATGGAGCCGGAGC
This sequence comes from Elephas maximus indicus, assembly GCF_024166365.1. Taxonomy (NCBI): domain Eukaryota; kingdom Metazoa; phylum Chordata; class Mammalia; order Proboscidea; family Elephantidae; genus Elephas; species Elephas maximus. The sequence goes on from NC_064846.1 coordinate 137,837,450, forward strand.
CGCTGGGTGGGTCAACTTTTCAGCAAGCAGCCAAATGCTTAACTGTTTCACCACCAGGGATCCTTAAGAGGCATGGAAATTAAAACAAGATGCCATTTTTAACCTAGTAGAATGGCAGAGATTGTAAACATAATTTACAGCACGGGCAACTCACGAGGAAACAGGCACTCCCATACACTGTTGAGAAAGTAAATAGGTGCTGCCTCTTTGTAAAGGAATTTGATAACATCAGTCAAAGGTTGTCTTAGTAATTCTGACAAAGATTTTTGCACAGCTGTAAAAAGATGGGTGTATAAGGATGTGCCCCGCAGAGTTATATACAACAGCAAAAGACTAGCGATGGTCAAAATGCCCATTGATAGGATACTAGGAGCCCTGGTAGTGCAGTGATTAAGAGGTTGGCTGCTAACCAAAAGGTCGGCAGTTTGAATCCACCAGCCACTCCTTGGAAACGCAATGGGGCAGTTCTACTCTGTCCTATAGGGTCGCTTTGAGTCAGAACCAACTCCATGGCAACGGGTTAGGTTAGGTTAGTTAAATGAAATACTATGCAGCCATGAAAGGAACAGAGTAGGTTTATATGTATTGATTTGAAAAGTTCTCCAAGACACATAGTCGAATTAAAAAAAAAACCAGTGTGCATAACAGTCCACGTAACGTACTCCAATCACACCTGCATGTACCTGGATATGTTTGGAATATTCCTGGGAGGATTCACAGAAAACCAGTAAAATTAGTTGCCTCTGGGGTCGAGGACTGGGATTGGAAGTCTGAGGTGACTCCCATTTTATATACTTTTTTGCACACTTTGATGTTTCTCTTTGAGCAAGTGTATCCTTCGTTTTTTTTAAAAATAAAAACCTAGTTAATAAAAAGAAATCATATAATAAACATAACTGAATAGTCCCTAAAGGTGTATGAAAAAACAAACAAAAATAAAACCTACTAATTTTTTAGTTACTCTAGAAAAATCGATGCTTTTGAAAGAATACTCTTTTTTTTTAAACAATGATCTAGTGATTAGACTGTGCAAGGTTAAATTTTCAAGGACTATTGAATTTCATTCAGTAGACAAAGAATGACCTGAAAAGGTAACTAATGACAGCTTTTCAGCTAGCAAGGGAGGTATCTGAGGAGACAGGAAAGATAAGGTCTGCATTATCTTCATGCCTCATCTATTGCAGAGAGAAGGGAGAGACAAGATCCTCAAGTTATGCCTATGGTATGACTCGTCCAGGAGAATTATAGCATTTCTCCGGTACTGAGCCATATGAAACTTCAAAGGAGTCACTTCTGTTGAATTAGGGAAAAACTAAACAAAACAAAGAAAACATTCTTTCCTTAAAATAAATGCAAATGAGTACATTGGAGGTTCACGGGGTGAGCGCAGAATAGCTGTACTCTCAGGAACAACTGAACTGTACCTGGTTAAGAAAACTATACTCAATGCAGAAAAACTGTATCAAAAGATGCTACTTCTAAAACATTACACCTGTAAGAATAAAGGCAAAAAAAAAAAAAGTGCCACTTGTATGGTCAGATGAACGTCCTTGTTATCTATCAATCAATGAATAGGTGTTTAGTAAATTTCTATTATGTCCTCAAAAGGAGCTAAGGAGAAACAGTACAGTTGGATGTGATATGGCCATACCTTGTGAGACCATACAGTTTTGTCGTGGGGGCAAAATTAGGTCTTAAACAATTCAGTCCTGAAGACAAAGAATATAGGCAGCCAGAGAAGAGAGCAGCTAGAAAAGGCTTCACGCCAGAGTTGGAACATGAGCTGTGCCTAAAAGGTAAAGACATTCAGGTTTGGAAACTGGCATGAGCAAAGGCCTAGAGGTGGACCATCAGCAAACTCAGAAAACAGACACCAGTGGAACAGCATATCATGTTGTGGAGGTGAGAGAGAGGTAACGTTCAGGTTGATCAGGGAAGCTAGGTCCAGTTTGCAGCAGGCTTACAAATCATGCAGGGTTGTGCAATTCATGTGTTACCTTTGGGTTTACAAAACTCTTTCTACCAGATGGTAACAGATAATCAGTAGGCAGGGGGAGGAAAGGAGGAACTTCTTGTGGTTAAATATTTGAGAAATGTTAGGTTAAAAAAGTTTTTTTCTTTTTTTTAAATGTAGAATTTCTCAGCGTAGTATGAATCTCTAAGAGAGGACTAGAGTTTGCAAAAACAAAATTATTTGACAGAAAGTCCTTCTTTTTGCATAACCTCCATTAACATCACCACACGTTTGGGAAATGCCAGAGGAAATAGGGATCTGATGTTGATCCCAGAAGAAAGGAGTGACCCAATGGCTTGTACAAGATCTATAAACTGTGGTTACCAGTTAAAGCAGTGACATGAAAATACTGGAAACTCTAGTTTATGAGTACACTAGCTTCTCCCCAACCTGAGCTCCTCTCCTGTACTTGTAATTTTGACACATTTTTACCTCTATAAGAAATGCCAAGTGTATGTGTGTCTGTGGGGGTGGGGGGAGGCAGTCCTGTAGGGAATTCTTAGAATAAAGAGAGTTGAGAATGAGGAGACAATAAATATGGCAAAGAGGAGCAGAGACTTCAGCAGTGTCGTCTTGGGAAAGAAAAAGGAAGATGAGGGTTTGCCTTGGCCTCAGAACTGTCAACTATCCCCAGAGATCACCTGAGAGACTTGCGTGAGAGGAGCTGACAGCAGGTACTTTGGCCTGAAGCCACGGGGCAGGTCTAAGGGGATACTGCCAGTAAAAGGAGGTGGGGACAGGGACTGTGACAGTTAATTTTATGTGTCAGTTTGGCTCAGCTATGATTCTCAGTGGTTTGGCAGACACTGACTGGTTGCTGTTCCATAACGTAATGTAATGTTGTTAGGTGCCGTTGAGTTGATTTCAACTCATAGTGACTCCATGTGACAAAGCAGTACTGCCCCATAGGGTTCTCTAGGTTGTAATCTTTATGGGAGGAAGCAGATGGAAAGGTCTTTCTCCTGCAGAGCTGCTGGATGGGTTTGAACTGACAACATTTTGGTTAGCAGCTGAGCATTTAACCATTGCACCACCAGGGCTCAGTGATGAAATATAATCTCCTTACATAATTTGATCTGATGTGATCAACCAATTAGTTTAAAGAGGAATTTCCTTGGCAGGTATGGCCTGCCTTCAGAATATAAATGGATATTCTGGCAGAGCTCTCTCTCTCTTTCTGGGCTCTGCACTCTTCTTTTCGTCTAACCTATAGATCTTGGGACATAAGCCTGCAGAAATCACTGGCCTGTGCCACCTGATATACGGATTTGGGTCTTGCCAGTCCCCAAAATTGTGTGAGCCACTTTTTTTTTATTGTGCTCTAAGTGAAAATTTACAAATCAAGTTGGTCTCTCATTAAAAATTTATATACACCTTGCTATGTACTCCTAGTTGCTCTCCCCCTAATGAGACAGCATACTCCTCTCCACCCTGTATTCCCCGTGTCCATTCAGCCAGCCTCTGTCCTCCTCTGCCTTCTCATCTCCCCTCCACATAGTCTCCTGTGACTACTTGAGCCAAGAAGCCCACTCCTCACCAGTATCATTTTCTATGTCCAATCCCTGTCCGAAGAGTTAGCTTTGGGAATGGTTCCAGTCTTGGGCTAACAGAAGGTCTGGAGACCATGACCTCTGGGGTCATTCTAGTCTCAGTCAGACCATTAAGTCAGGTCTTTTTATGAGAATTTGAGGTCTGCATCCCACTGCTCTCCTGCTCCATCAGGGATTCTAGAGCCACTTTCTTGGTAAATAGCTACAGACACAGATATACATCTCACTGCTTTTGCTTCTCTAGAGAACTCAAACTAAGACAGGGGCTGAGCAGCTTTTCCATTTCAAGCATCCGATGCTTCCACATTCCTGGGATACTGTGGATCACTTAGAGATCAAGATCAACAATTTCGAGTCAAAAAAATAGAAAAATTCTGAATATTTTATACAGAGGACCAGACACAGGCCCAAACGGTTTTATAGCAAATGCATATTTTCTTCAACAGACCAAAACAAAACATTTCATTGAAATTGCAGGGAAAAAAGACTGAGGGAAGTGAGAAAAATGGAAAACAAAAAAATAATAACCAAATATTATTAATTTAAGGTGATAAAATGTTGATGTTCTCTTTATTTAGAAGGCCATTTTTAATATTTTATTTCAGTGAATGTGAAAATATTTGTCATGGGTTGTCATTGATCCTTCAATACTTATTTTCACTATAAAGACAGATCTTCAACCAGGATTTCCTGTAATAGAGGGGTTTTCTGGAATGTAATGTCTGCAGTTAGAGAGGACTACAGAATTGAGGTCCTTTAGAATCAACCAAATATCCTGAATTTACTTGTCAAGCAATAGTATCTATGTGTTATGTAAATGCTGTGTCAAGCTCTGTCAAGAGTCTAAGACAGTAATAATAGACACAGTGCATAGCCTCAAGGTATGTATAATTGGATGAGGGGCAGGGCCACACAAATACTGTACTACCCATCAAAGCTCTAAAGATTGAGGAGCAAAATAATGGAGAGAAAAGGACAAGGGAGCTTGCTACTGAAATATCCAAATCCAGTGTGGTCCTATCTGAGAAGGATGAAGTCTCGTATCAAGATTTTATTATATAAACAGTTTATATTTAAATAAGATGGGGAGCTGTTGGCGTGAAAGAAACAAGGCTGTGATCTGTGGGGATCAGTGTTGAGAAGTTGTGAACTTAGAGTCCAAGAGCTAGAGAATAAGGGGTGATGGCACCTGCTGCTTCCCCAGATCTTCAGATCAAAGACACACCTATAAGTCAGGCATGTGGGGTTCACTTTTAAAGAATAATAAAAAAAAAAAAGATGATCGTTCTGGAGTAAGATCTCTTTTATCAGTTCTCAAGGGCCATTACCTCTGGCCTGAAGGTATTAGGGAAAATACTGAGCCTCTCAGCCCTGGCCATGGTCTCATGGTCAGTCCAACAGTACTGGACCCATTTCCAAGTTTCCAGAGGCACTGGGAAGTAATGCAGTCATAGGAATGCTGGGATTTCTGGTTCTGGAAGTGGGGCACTAGCAATTAAGAATTGTATAGGGCTGGAGTGGTGTCCCAAATCCAGGCTACATTAGACATAAAAGTCTTTGGAACTTTTCTGCAACTTGTCCCAGCTTCTATCAGACTATGTAGACTCTGGAGCTGGCGCCCATTTCCCCAGACCTGATGGAGACTGAGTAGATAAAATGCATTGACTCTATCACAAACCTGAGTATCTGCCATCTTTTCTTTTTAGGAGAGGTTTCATGCTCCAGTAGCCAAGTGGTAACCAAAGCTACACCTGTGCCCTGTTGGTTGCAGTTGTGTTCCCATGGATGAGACTCCAAGAGTCATCTTCTTTCCTGCCTTGGGCATTCTTTCTCTGGAGACTCCCACACTCTGTATTTCACCCTGGAAGTCAACTTGGTCTTAGGAGAGTAGAGTTCTAGAAATCTCCAAATTGTCAATAATGATGAGCATCTCAGATATGGCGGACTAGGAGGACTACAGAGATGGAGGAAAGGACCTGCCTTTCTTGGAGGCTTCCCCATTTTGTGCCTTCCCATCTGTGTTCCAGAGCTCTCTCCTTGGCTATGTCTTGAAGAAAAAAGGGATACAGTTTGGCGGAAAATTAAAAAGGAAAGGCATTCTAGGTAGGAGTGATGTGTGAACAATCGCTAAGTGTCATGCTTCTATAGGGAGTCCACACTGAGGTATGGCTGATATGTGAAATTAAGAGACAAAACATTAAATAATAAATAATCTTGAAGCCCACAAACCTGGATAAAACTGGGAACATAGGTCTTTAAACAGGAGCATGAGAATGCATGTGAATGTGAGCAAAATCCTGAAAACCGGTTATTCTTACTATAACAGCACTTCTCAAAGCTTAAGGTGCACACAAATCACCAAAGAGAGTCTTGTTAAAACACAAATTCTGATCCAGCAGGTTTCGGATGGTACCTGAGATTCCGCATCCCTAATAAGCTCCCGGGTGATGCTGATGCTGCTGGTCTATGAGCCATACTTGTAGTAGTGAGGTACATATGATGCCGAAGGTCCTAAGACTGATCAGAAGGCTAGTCCAGCACTTAGGAGGTATGCAGGGGACCCAGAAGAGAAATGAACAGAGCTTGTTGACAGACTGGGATAAAAGAGAAGAGTTGATGATGCAAATAATAGTCTTTGAGAACAGGGAGGGTTGAATAGAGGTTTTGTGCAGCTGTTTTCCATCTCCAGGGGAAAAAGGGATAAGAGGAAATTTCCACTGAGTAAGAGGAAAAGGTCTTCAAATCTGACAACTGAATTGAATACGAGAAATCGGAGAGACTACAGCCTGCAGAATAACTTTCTCTTTCTGCCTCCTTGATCAAGGGCAGACTTTGTCAGTAAGAACTACTATTTAGTGAACAAGTTTCCAACTTTAATAATAAAGTATGTCACGAAATTAGGACCATACGATCTAAAAATAACTTTGCTCAACCAAATTATAACCCCACCTTAGTCTGTGCCCTTAAAAAAAAAATTACAATTTTAAATTAATTATATATTTCTTCAGTGTCTCATTTACTCTCTCTCTCCATTTCCCCTTGCTTGGATTTCAGCTCAGTGTTGCAGGAACTCTCCTAAATTTAGGAAGATTCCAGTTACATTTCTAAGTAAAGGCTTTCTGCAGACAATCGTGTCAGGAAACATCTTCAGGAAAAATTTATTAAGAAGAAAAAGTAGATGTGAAAAATGGGTCTTGATCACTGGCTGAAAGGAATGTACTTCCCAGTGAGAATCTGTGTGAAAGTGCTATATAAATGGTAATTATTGGTAATAATTACAGTGATTATTATTCAGTCTTTTGATTCTGCTCTTTTTTATTCAAACTTTAGGATCCCATGCACGAGAGTGAATATAGGTATATAATTGAATTCCAGTGTTTCCTTTCACATACTGTTCTAGATGATTACCTCTTCAAAACACGACAGTGAAGATGAAATATTCCTTGAAATAACCCACTTTTCCCACTAGATCCCACTAGTGTCAGAGTTAAATGGCTGGACCATGGCCATTGGGATCAAGACTGGAATGGGGAGGCCCCAGAGAAAGGAGGTTTGGAGTCTGGGGTGGTAGGGGCAAAGCACTTCTCACCAAAGACACTCCCCTTCCTCTGGTTGTTTTCCTTTGATGCCCTCCTCAACTCCTGTTTTAGTGATTCAGTGTCAGCAGTAGGATTAAGAAGCACTGGGTCACATGTAGTATTTGCACGGGGTAACACCATAAAAACAAACAAATCTACCAAGCCTGGGTCATTATATTTTTCCATACATACATGTGAAATTCCAGTTTGGGCCATATGAGGGACCTTACCAAATGCCCATGGTCTCCTGCATGGAGAGGGCCAGGGTCAAAAGTTTTCTGGGGTACTGTTTATGCTAACCAAAGGGTTGGCAGTTCGAATCCACCAGGCACTCCTTGGAAACTCTACGGGGCAGTTCTACTCTGTCCTATAGGGTCGCTATGAGTCAGAATCGACTCGACAGCACTGGGTTTGGTTTTGGTTTATAGCAGTGGATTTGGGTTCTTCAATTTGGCCTTCAAGGAGCCCTTTCAGCTAGAGTGAATCAGGGGCTGAGCAAGCTGGCTCCAGACCTCTCAACCTAGTGGATATGATTTCTTCTTTGTGAATTGGATTTTCATATATGATTCCAACTGAACAAAGAGTTCCACAGCTTTTTTTTTTTTAAGGCTGAAAACGCCTTTATATGACCCTTATGCTTCAGTCAAGCTCATCTAGTAACCATTCTCCAAACACACATCACCCTGCAAGCTTTTGTTCATACCTTTCCCTTTCCTGAGAAAGCCCTTACCCCTGATTACCAGTACCAGTTGCCTTCTAGTCGATTCCAACTCATGGCGGCCCCATGTGTGTCAGAGTAGAACTGTTGTCCATAGGGTTGTCATGGCTGACTTTTTGGAGATAGATTGCCAGGTCTTTCTTCAGACGCCCCTCTGGGTGGACTTGAACCTCCAAACTTTCAGTTAGCAGTGAGCATGTTAAATGTTTGCACCACCCAGGGACTCCTTATCCCTGATTCTACTACTGATACCCTCCTGTAGCATACAGTGTTTGAGGCCTACCCAAAAGCTTTGTCTTTTAAAGTATTTGTTCCCGGCTAACAGAAGCCCAATTCTACTTGGATATTGGATCAAGATTCCTAGAACTCATGGAAGATAGACCAGCCCCTGATCTACAGTTGGTCATATACCCCAGTTCCAATCAATGAGGCATAGGGCAGATTTCCTGGGAGGCCTCTAGGAAAGATTTGTCTCCTTGATAAGAAAGCAGGAGAAGTCTTTGGGCCATGCCCCATGACACTCTGTTCCTTGCAGTTGAATATGGTTGGATGAGGATGTGATTCTCACAGCAGCATCTTGTGATTATACAAAGGAGGCTTCAGAGGTACTGACCCAGAACCCTGATATCCTCGAATACCTGAATTAGTGCTAGAGACTGCCTACCTGCAGACTACTTCTTGTGTGAGAATGAGCAACCTCTCTTTTTTAAGCCACTCGCAAATATGTTCCTAAATGATACATCTCCCCAACCTTCAAGGCCCCCTCCAGGAAACATTAATAGATCTTTTCACCTATACCCAGGCAAAATTTCTCTTTTTTTCCCTCCCTCTTCTTTGTTCCTACAGTCACATCTGTTAATGTTCCCCACCATATATTCAAATTTCATTTTTCTTTTGAATTATAAGTTCTTGAGGACAAGACCTTAATGTGTTCATCCTTTGAGAGAAGAAACCTTTTAAAACAGTGCCTCTAAAACTTTAATGTGCATACAAATCACCTTAGGATCTTGTTAAAATGCAGATTCCTGGGCCCCATCCCCAAAGCTTCTAGTTCACTGTATCTGGGGTGGAGCCCAAGAACCTGCATTTCAAACAAGCTCCCAGATGATGATGGTGCACTGGTCCAGGGACCACTCTTTGAGAAACACCGCTCTAAGACACTGTGTATCATTTTTGTCATTCTTGTCACACATCATTTCTTACTGATAACCTCTTTCCTATTTGTAACGTATCCCCAATATTTTTGTGAACTCCTTGAGGGCAGGGACCATATATGATGCTCCATGGTACCTCTCCCAAGTACCTAGCACGGTGACACTCAATAACCTTTACTGAGTAACTGAATGAATTAATAAATGAAAGAGTAGAGTGAATGCAGCTGCTAATCTTCAGGTCTGGTTTCTTATTTCCAGCAGTGATAAATAGGAGACAAGCCCAGTATCTCACTGACATTTCTGGGGAGAAACTAGTCAATAAAATCTAACCAAAAATCCTTTTCTAAACATTAGACCCCATGTCAATGTAGAAACGCTAAGATTTTACCCCTGATTTCTGTTGCACAGTCACATATTTTTATGAGTCATGTATTTTACATTACACACTTTGTTTCCTCTGGTTCTCTGAGCCAAGAAATGCCTCTTAAAATAATCTAATAAGTAAATAAATTTTCTGCCAGGCCAAGCCTCTTTGTCACATATATGCATTATCTGGTTGGAAAACATTATCCAGAGTGGTGGGGGTGGGTAGAGCCCTTCCTGGAATCTGTAATAGTTGCACTGTGGCAGGGAATATGAAATGTGATGCTTGTCTTGCTCTCTGATGGGCCTTGTTCTCAGGAGGCCCCTCACAGAGATTTACAGAGTGGGGATGGGAGCCTGAATCTCGGCGAACAAATTTCTGCATTGCATGTGGCTCAAGAATACTGATGGAAATATTTCCTGTCATTCAATGAGAAAAATTAATCTCTTTGTTGATGACAAAACCTTAAACAATGCATTATTTTTAAATGTATGTTGTCTCTATACCTACCGGTGTTGCTGTTCAGACAGTTTAACAAAAAATGTTCGTATCAGCAGGACACCAGGTTTGTGCCACTTTTTCAAAAGCAGAGGCAATGGCAAACAGACACACAGAAAGATATCCCCAACAAAAACTTGCCGAGCTGCTTCCTTTTTGTTCCCTGCTAACAGCAAGGGTTTGGGTAACAGCAAGGGTGGAGCAACCTGATTAGGCTGTAAGAAGAAAACGAGGTAAAGATAAAGGCTGATGTTAGATTCATTTTTAAGATGTAAAAAGTACAGATGAAAGATACACACACACATTTACTCGAATCCTAAGGTGTCCCTGGGTGGTGCAAATGGTTAAGCACTCAGTTACTAACTGAAAGGCTGACGGTTTGAATTCACCCAGGAGCACATCGGAAAAAAGGCCTGGTGATCTGCTTTTGAAGGGTCACAGCCTTGAAAACCCCATGAAGCACAGTTCTACTCTGCAACACACGGGGTCGCCATGACTGGGAATCTACTTGATGGCAGCTGGTAAACTGGGTTCTATTCATTACATTCCAGCTTTTGACTATACCCAGCACCTAAATGTCAGTTTACTTATTCATTCAATAGCCATTCAGTAAGCCATTCCCCCAAAGTGATTAAGCACTCATCTTTGAGACCTCCCATTGTGTGACTTCTAATTTCAGTTTCACTGTGTTGAGAAGCTGGCCAAATCACTATCCTCTCAGCTGTAGCGTTCCAAACCCAAAACCAAACCCAGAATGAGTCAATTCTGACTCATAGCAACCCTAGAGGACAAAGTAGAACTCCCCCATAGGGTTTCCAAGGAGTGGCTGGTGGATTCAAACTGCCAGCTTTTTGGTTAGCAGCCAAGCTCTTAACTACTACGCCAGAGCCTCAGAGCACTCACCTGAAAATGGAGATAATAATAAAAACAATCTTATAGGGTACATTCTTGCTACTCCGAAGGTGGTCCATGAACTTGCAGCATCAATATGACCTGGGAGCTTGCTAGAAATGCAGAATCTCAGGGCCCATCCTAAACCCATAGAATCATAATCTGCATTTGAACAAGATCCCCAGGGGATTCATAAGTTTGAGGAGCACAGGGTAGATGACAAGGAGACAGGCTCCGAGGCCAAACTGCTTGAATCCTAGCTCAACCGGTTAGTTACTATCTGTGAGTCTTGTCATAGTACTTTACCAATTTGTGCCTCAGTTTCTTAACCCATAAAAATAAGAAAAATAGTAAAAACTCAACTCATAGGCTTATGAGAGGATTTAATGAATGAATACATGTAAAGAGTTTAGAATAGGGCATAGGCTACCATTGTTAATAGTAAGGATTTGTTGAGTTGTAAATGCTAATTAAAAGCGCTTAAGGGTTGCACCAGCAGGGCTCCTTGTGGATGGGGGAGAAGGCCATTTTTTTTGTTCTTGTTGTGGATGTCTGACAAATAGAAAGTATTCAGGAAGTGTTAACTGCAGGGGACAAAACACTGTTGCGTGTTATGTGGAAACTGATGATTAAAAAATGGGCCTCAACCTCGTAATGCTTGTAACATAGTGGGGCTATTTCTGCTTATATGCGGTATCCATAAAAAAAATAAAGAAGAAGAAGAAGAATCTTAAGTGACAATCTTTCAGAAGGACCCATTCCATGGTAGTCAAAGGATCCCTGCCACACAGCCTGAAGCTTAAATAATGATAGATCTAAATTGTAATTCATGAGCCAGACGTGAACTAATACTGCTCTAGACTCCATAGAGTGACTAATATGGTGGAAGAAAAAGCCACATTCCTTGACTTCCTGATTTTCAAGCAGTTCTCATATAAATTGCTTCATGAAATTTATAAAGCTGATGGTATTCAAAACAGCCCCATCAGATTAAGTTATATGGAAACAAATGGATTCTGCCTGATGGGAAAAAGGGGATTTAGCTGATTCTACTCATCTGCACTATTTCCTAGGACAAGCTGCATCCTTCAATAACCCTCAAACTTCGCTTCTCATTAGAATCACTTGGGGAGTTTTTCAAAAATACTAATACCCAGGCCCTACCCCCAGAGACTCTGATTTAATTGCTTTGGAGTGAGGCCCAGGCATGGGTATTTTTTTTTAAGTTCCCCAAGTGATTAAAATGTGCAGCCATGGTTGAAAACCACTGCTATAAAACATGCTAGGACCAAAGGTGCCCCCAGTCTGTAGAGGGAATTAGCAGAACGTGAACAAGGACAAAAGAGGAAGAGACAGAAAGGATATCAGAAGGGATAGATAATCAGAATTCTGCTTCTATGTCTTCAGATGAACCAGCAGGAATGGTTTTATCCCATCAGGCCAACCAGGAGTTTTGCAAATTTGATTTTGTTCCAGACAGACATCACAGGTCCAAGCATAAGTCAGACCCCTGAAGTAGAAGGAAGAGGGTGTACAGTTCCAGAAATATAGGATTAAGAAAATGGAGTAATGAAGTAAAACATCCAAAATACGAAAAGAACAAATCAGTTGTTGTCGAGCCGATTCCAACTAATGGTGACCCCACGTGTATCAGAGTAAAACTGTGCTCCATGGGGTTTAAAATGGCTGCTTTTTTTGGAAGTAGGTGGCCAAGCCTTTCTTCCAAGTCACCTCTGGGTGGACTCAAACCTCCAACCTTTCAGTTAGCAGCCAAGCATATTGACAGTTTGCACCACCCAGGGAATCTAAACATCCAAAATAGTTGCCATAAAATCCATTCCGTTTACTCACAGAGACTTGCAGGACCTTCCTTAAAACTCATTGCTATAACAGCCAGAACCTGGAAACAACCAACATGTGAGTAGAATGTGTTAATATGCTACAGTGTATTCAATGAATACTACAAGCAATGATGAAGCGTAAACTGCTGCTACCTACACCAAAATGGATGAATCCCAACAGACATGATGTTAAGCAAAACAAGTGTTAGGGAATGGTCTGCCTCTATGCCTCCCATTCAGGCTGCCCAAGTAAAGGCCTTGGGCCCAGATCGTTCTCTGTTAAGGAGGCTGGGAATTGGGTCACCTTCTCTCTCCCAGTTTCTTCTCCTTATCAGAGAACCCATCCCCCTGTTCTGAGCACACAGTAACTTTCTCTGTCTCTTGCATTTATGTGGGCATCATACAGCACCTGGCCAAGCCCGCTTCTATATCTGTTCCCAGCAGGGAGAGAATGGGGTCTCTTGTACTATGGCACAAGAGGGCGGACGTGCTCTCAAGGGGTGGGCTGAAGGGGAAACAGGGTTTGCGAGGCCAAATATAAGCATCCTCATGTGGTCTGCTGGTTCACTACAGTTTGCTAAGTCATCCTTATATAAATCCCCAGCACGTAGCCATTATTGTCCGATACCCCTATAAAACCTCTGCCCTTCCACTGTGGGGTGTGGAGATCTGCTTTTGGTCCTGCTGTCGTCCAGGACTTGGCCTCACATGTAAGTCTCCTTAATAAATTCCTTTGCAACCACACTGGAGTTGCCCACCTCTTTCTTCAGTTTCTCAGCACCCTCCATTTTTGGAGGCAAATTTCACATTACTGGTCCATGTCCAGACACATAAAAGCACATACTACATGATTCCGTTTATATAAAATTCAAGAGTAGGCTAAACTAATCGATGGTCATAGAAGTCAGAAGAGCAGTTACCTTTTGGAGGAGGTATTGACTGAGAGGGGGCCCACAGGAGCCTTTTGGGTGGGTGCTTTAAATGTTCTACAGTGAAACCTGTGAGAGCCAGAACTCAATGAGACTGCCTGGGTCTCGAAAGTTTTCCACCTTTGACAGGGTGCAGTCTTACCACTGTTCTAGCACTTGTTTTAGTGGAAAATATTTGTGTTTTCCTTCTCTGACAAGTTTCCACTTTACACAGGTTCTGGTTTTCACTGGTTTTACTGTACATCTTGGTCTGGTTGCACATATGTAAACTATAGACTGACGTGAACACTTGAGATGGGTGCACTTTACTGTACACAGTTATACCTCAAAAAATAAACAGAAGCCTATTTCCTATTATTATCACTCATTTGATAAATGTTTCTTAAAAGCCTACTCTGAGCCAGATCCTGTTCTAGGTGCTGGATACTGAGGTGAACTAAACTGACAGAGCCCTTGCCCTCCTGGCAATGAAGGAGGAAGACCATAAAACATGAACAAATGTATATGACATATAATTTTAAGTAGTGCTGAGTACAATAAAGAAAAATTAATCAGGGTAAGGGGCTGGTGAACGTATATGTGGATGGGGGGGTTGTTGTTGTTGTGTGCCATTGATTCAATTCCAACTCATAACGACACTATAGGACAGAGTAGAACTGCCCCGTAGGGTTTCTTAGGCTGTAATCTTTATGGGAGCAGATAGCCGTGGAGCCGCTTGGTGGCTTTGAATTGCTGACCTTTCAGTTAGCAGATGAGCGCTTAACCATTGCACCACGAGAGCTCCTTTTGGATGGGGGGAGGGTGGTATTTTAGATAGCAAGGTCAGAGAAGGTCTTTCTGAGAAGACAACATTCCAGCAAGTTCCGGTATCTAGTTTCCAGCCCGCAGTAGATTAGAAAAAAAAAAAGCTGTGCATTATTAGATGGGGATGGGAATTTTATTTGGAGGCAAATTGACAGAGGCAAGGAGTGTCAAATGACAGCAAGGGAGGGACACAGGCTTTATAAACTAGCGGGCCCAATCACTCAGAGGGTCCAGTATGAGGGCCACATCCCTTCCCACTTTTGATAAAGCTCAAAGCAGCCTTCTGTTCTCTTGCTTCTCTCACTGCTTGATCACCATCTCCTGTCCTCTCTACCACTAGACAGTGAGCCTCTTGGAGGCAGGGATTTGGCCCTCTTCTTTTTTGTATTCCCAACACCTACCACCATGAGGGGACATAGCAAGGCAGAAGATAAATATTTACCATCTGGCTGGCTGTCTGATGATGCTGAGTCACCCCGAAAATATTGCTACAACACTACTATTTCCAGAATTCTCCATGTAAGCATGTACTGCCATTTAGCATTAAGAATGAATAAATCCATAAAGTTGTAACTTTTAAGATTAAGTGTTTAAAACAAGAAGAAAGTCTCAGCCATCTGGAGAACTCACAGGAACCCCTCATTTTCCAAAGTTGCTGGGGGAAATCAGGTGTTACTGTGCTAATCAATCTTGTTTTGACATCATCTGATCTCTCTCTCCTGGCTTCTCAGCCTAGAGCAGTGGTGTTCAAACTTCAAGGCATATAAGAATCACAAGAGGGGCTAGTTATAAATGCAGATTTCCAGGCCTCATCCTCGGAAATTGTTATTCACTACATCTAGGATGTGGACTAGGAATAATAATAATTAACATTACTGAACACTTACTACGTGCTGGGCATCATTTTAAATCCATTTCATGTTCTATCTCATCTAGTCCACAAAGTTATCCTACGATGGAAGTATCTTTTACAGATGAGGAAAATGAGGCACAGAAGGCCCAGGTAACTTGCACAACTAGTAAGTAACACCGGAATTCAGACTCAGGCACTGTGGCTCTAAAGCCTGTGCTCCGAAGCCCCTCAGTCTGTTGCTTCCTGGTAGGTATTTGCATCAGGTAATCTAGTTATGCTGGTGATCTGGGAGATTCACTTCAAAAACATTGGCCTGTATCAGTCCTTTCCTTTGTGTCCTACATCCCCTATCTGTAACTACTGCTACCTTGGCTCTGGGCATTCAGGGAACCTCTAGACTTCCCACATCAGAAGGGAACCAGAGGCCCTATGTCCATGGGAGGGGTGGAATATGTAACAAATTATGGTAAGATAGGTAAGCAAAGGTAGTTCAAACCATAGTTTGGGATGGGAGCCAAGAAAAGAAATCACCAGTTATGGTGCAGAGGAGATGGACAAGGAATGGGGCTGCCTATGGGAGAAGAGAAGAGAAAACCAACCTGCATTCTGCTTTTCTGTCTTGGGCTGAAACAGCAGGAATGTGGTTTATCATTTGGGAGATAATGTAAAAGATTGGGTCCCTCTGCCTGAAGCCTTTCTATGGTTGTATGAGCATGGCATGGGGCAGGCTGGATGTGTCAGAGTTAACGCCTCCAACCAACGAAGGACAGGAATTGGAAGATAAATACCTCGCTTTCCTCACTCCTCCAGGGGACAACTCTGAGGTGTATTCTATACCATCTATCAGAGGTTCCCACCAGAACTGAGCCCCAGTTGCTCATAGCAGGATCCTGCTCAGTAACACACCCTTTATTGGCTTTCCTCCATTCCCTATCTCACTTTCTACTTCCTCACTGTGCTTCTTAGAATCACTTCCCAAATAAACTACCTGCTCCCAAATCCTTGTCTAGGGTGTACTTTGGGGGATTTCATACCAAGACTAAGGAATATATATAATAAATAGAGTGGTTACTACAGGTGAAGCTCTAAAATTGGTGAGTTTCTTGGTGTGTCAGGAAAGGCCTCTCTGCTGGTTGGAAAGGGCACTGATTAACACTTGCAACTTCTACCTTTTGTTTAATTTTTCTTGACTCTTCCCTTTAAAGCTCTGTACTCTGAAATGTTTAAAAATGGCCAAAACTGGCCTCTAACACAAAGATGCAGGTTGGACTATGGCTGCGTGTGGGATTGGATTTTTAGTAAGAGGACAGTTGTTCTGTCTACAAGGATAAAAGGAGTGAGGTGAGAAACACTGAGACATCTGTCTGACTATTGCAAACACTAGTTTAAAACCTGACTCACGGCTCGGGTTCCCCTGTGTGGAAGATTGTATTTTCTTTGCCACTCCCCTTCCCTTTGAACCTTGAAGGCCACTGTGAGTACTTTGACCACCAGAGTACAGCAGAAGTAACAGTATATGATATCTGAGGCTAGGCCATGACATGTCATGCACTTTTGCCTTATTGTCTTAGAATGCTCACTTCATCCAGCCACTATGCTGTGAGAAAGTCCAAGCAGTTGCTCAGGAGAAGGCCAACGTGGAGAGGAACCAAGGTCCCCCGCACCACCTCGGGTCCAAGTACCCACCCAGCACCAACTTGCCAACTACATGAGTGAGCCATCTTGAAGGGTTAGTTTCTTTAGCCCTAAGCTAAGTCTCCCCAGCTAACACCAGAAGGGGCAGAGACAAACTATCCTTGCTAAATCCTGCCCAAATTGCAGATATTTGAGCAAAAAAATGACTGCTTTTATTTAAAGCAACTAAATTTTGGAGTGGTTTTTTTGTTGTTGTTGTTATTCAGCAATAGATAACTGATACACACAGTTTTCTAAGAATGGAAACTTGACTCAGATTTTACCAAAATCTTTTTTATATAATTTTTATTGTGCTTTAAGTGAAAATTTACAAATCAAGTCAGTCTCTCACAAAAAACCCATATACACCTTGCTACACACTGCCAATTGCTCTCCCCCTAATGAGACAGCCCGCTCTCTCCCTCCACTCTCTCTTTTCTTGTCCATTTTGCCAGCTTCTAACGCCCTCCACCCTCTCATCCCCCCTCGAGGAAGGAGATGCCAACATAGTCTCAAGTGTCCACCTGATCCAAGAAGCTCACTCGTTATCAGCATCCCTCTCCAACCCAGTGTCCAGTCCAGTCCATGTCTGAAGAGTTGGCTTCGGGAATGGTTCTTGTCCTGGGCCAACAGAAGGTCTGGGGGCCATGACCACTGGGGTCCTTCCAGTCTCAGTCAGACCATTAAGTCTGGTCTTATAAGAATTTGGGGTCTGCATCCCACTGCTCTCCTGCTCCCTCAGGGGTTCTCTGTTGTGTTCTCCGTGAGGACAGCCATCGACCATAGCCAGGAACCATCCAGTTCCCCTGGCCTCAGGATGATGTAGTCTCTGGTTCATGTGGCCCTTTCTGTCTCTTGGGCTCGTAATCGCCTTGCGTCCTTGGTGTTCATCATTCTCCTTTGATCCAGGTGAGTTGAGACCAATCGATGAATCTTACATGTCTGCTTGCTAGTGTTTAAGACCCCAGACGCCACTCTTCAAAGTGGGATGCAGAATGTTTTCTTAATACATTTGATTATGCCAATTGACTTAGATGTCCCCTGAAACTATGATCCCCAGACCCCTGCCCCTGCTACGCTAGCCTTCGAAGCATTCGGTTTATTCAGGAAACTTCTTTGCTTTTGGTTTAGTCCACTTGTGTTGTGTGCTGTCTTTCCCTTCACCTAAAGTAGTTCTTATCTACTACGTAATTAGTGAATTCCCCTCTCCCACCCTCCCTCCCTCCCCCGTCTCATAACCACAAAAGAATGTTTTCTTCTGAGCTTACACTATTTCTCAAGTTCTTACGATAGTTGTCTTATACAATATTTGTCCTTTTGCAACTGACTCATTTCACTCAGCATAATGCGTTCCAGGTTCCTCCATGTTAGGAAATGTTTCACAGATTCCTCACTGTTCTTTATGGATGCGTAGAATTCCATTGTGTGAATATACTATAATTTATTTATACATTCATCCATTGATGGGCACCTTGGTTGCTTCCATCTTTTTGCTATTGTAAACAGTGCTGCAATAAACATGGGTGTGCATATATCTGTTCGTGTAAAGGCTCTTATTTCTCTAGGATATATTCCAAGGAGTGGGATTGCTGGATCGTATGGTAGTTCTATTTCTAGCTTTTAAGGAAGTGCCAAATCGATTTCCAAAGTGTTTATACCATTTGACATTCCCACCAGCAGTGTATAAGTGTTCCAATCTCTCCATAGCCTCTCCAACATTTATTATTTTGTGTTTTTTGGATTAATGCCAGCCTTGTTGGAGTGAGATGAAATCTCATGGTAGTTTTGATCTGCATTTGTCTAATGGCTAATGATCGTGAACATTTCCTCATGTATCTGTTAGCTACCTGAATGTCTTTTTTAGTGAAGTGTCTATTCATATCTTTTGCCCATTTTTTAATTGGGTTATTTGTCTTTTTGTACTTGAGTTTTTGCAGTAACATGTAGATTTTAGAGATCAGGCACTGATCAGAAATCTCATAGCTAAAAACTTTTTCGCAGTCTGTAGGTAATCTTGTTACTCTTTTGGTGAAGTCTTTGGATGAGAATAGGTGTTCGATTTTTAGGAGCTCCCAGTTATCTGTTTTTTCTTCTGCATCCTTAATAATGTTTTGTATACTGTTTATGCCATGTATTAGGGCTCCTAACGTTGTCCCTATTTTTTCTTCCATGATCTTTATCGTTTTAGATTTTATATTTAGGTCTTTGATCCATTTTGAGTTAGTTTTTGTGCATGGAGTGAGGTAGGGGTCTTCTTTCATTTTTTTTTGCAGATGGATACCAGTTATGCCAGCACCATTTGTTAAAAAGACTGTCTTTTCCCCATTTAACTGTTTTGGGGCCCTTGTCAAATATCAACTGCTCATATGTGGATGGATTTATGTCTGGATTCTCATTTCTATTCCACTGGTCCATGTATCTGTTGTTGTACCAGTACCAGGCTGTTTTGACTACTGTGGCGGTATAATAGGTTCTAAAATCAGGTAAAGTAAGGCCTCCCACTTTGTTCTTTTTTAGTAATACGTTATTTATCCGGGGCCTCTGTCCCTTCCATATGAAGTTGGTGATTTGTTTCTCCATCTCATTAAAGAATGTCCTTGGGATTTGGATCAGAATTGCATTAAATGTATAGATCGCTTTTGGTAGAATAGACATTGTTATAATGTTAAGTCTTCCTATCCATGAGCAAGGTATGTTTTTCCACTTATGTAAGTCTCTTTTGTTTTTTTGCAGAAGCGTATTGTAGTTTTCTTTGTATAAGTCTTTTACATCTCTGGTAAGACTTATTCCTAAGTATTTTATCTTCTTGGGGGCTACTGTGAAAACCCTGGTGCGTAGTAGTTAAGTACTAAGGCTGCTAACTAAGAGGTCGGCAGTTCGAATCTGTCAGGCGCTCCTTGGAAACTCTATCTGGCAGTTCTACTCTGTCCTATAGGGTCGCTATGAGTCGGAATCGACTCGACGGCAGTGGGTTTGGTTTTTTGGTTCCAGGGCTACTGTAGATGGCATTGATTTGGTGATTTCCTCTTCGATGTTCTTTTCTTTGGTGTAGAGGAATCCAACTGGTTTTTGTTTGTTTATCTTGTATCCCAATACTCTGCTGAACTCTTCTATTAGTTTCAGTAGTTTTCTTGAGGATTCCTTAGGGTTTTCTGTGTATAAGATCATGTCATCTGCAAACAGAGATACTTTTACTTCTTCCTTGCAAATCTGGATGCCCTTTATTTCTTCATCTAGCCTAACTGCTCTGGCTAGGACCTCCAACACAATGTTGAATAAGAGTGGTGATAAAGGGCATCCTTGTCTTGTTCCCGATCTCACTGGGAATGCTTTCAGGCTCTCTCCATTTAGGGTGATGTTGGCTGTTGGCTTTGTATAAATGCCCTTTATTATGTTGAGGAATTTTCCTTCTATTCCTATTTTGCTGAGGGTTTTTATCATGAATGAGTGTTGAACTTTGTGAAATGCCTTTTCTGCATCAATTGATAAAATCATGTGATTCTTGTCTTTTGTTTTATTTATGTGGTGGGTTACATTAATTGTTTTTCTAATGTTGAAGCATCCCTGCATACCAGGCATGAATCCCACTTGGTCATGGTGAATTTTTTTTTTTGATGTGTTGTTGAATTCTATTGGCTAGAATTTTGTGGAGGATTTTTGCATCTATGTTCATAAGGGATATTAAAAAAATGGTCTATAATATTCTTTTCTTGTGGTGTCTTTACCTGGTTTTGGTATCAGGGATATGGTGGCTTCATAGAATGAGTTTGGTAGTATTCCGTCATTTTCTATGCTCTGAAATACCTTTAGTAGTAGTGGTGTTAACTCTTCTCTGAAAGTTTGGTAGAACTCTGCAGTGAAGCTGTCCGGACCAGGACTTTTTTTTATTGGGAGTTTTTTTTATTACCTTTTCAATCTCTTCTTTTGTTATGGGTCTATTTAGTTGTTCTACCTCTGTTTGTGTTAGTTTAGGTAGGTAGTGTGTTTCTAGGAATTCATCCATTTCTTCTAGGTTTTCAAATTTGTTTGAGTATAGTTTTTCATAGTAATCTGATACGATTCTTTTAATTTCATTTGGGTCTGTTGTAATATCGCCCGTCTCATTTCTTATTCAGGCTATTTGCTTCCTCTCCTGTTTTTCTTTTGTCAGTTTGGCCAGTGGTTTATCAATTTTGTTGATTTTTTCAAAAAAAACAGCTCTTGGTCTTGGTAATTCTTTCAATTGTTTTTCTGTTTTCTATTTCATTTAGTTCAGCTCTAATTTTTATTACTTTCTTCTGGTACCTGTGGGTTTCTTTTGTTGCTCTCTTTCCATTTGCTCAAGTTTTAGGCATAATTCTTTGATTTTGGCCCTTTCTTCTTTTTGGATGTGTGCATTTATTGATATAAATTGGCCTCTGAGCACCGCTTTTGCTGTGTCCCAAAGGTTCTGATAGGAAGTATTTTCATTCTCATTGGATTCTATGAATTTCTTTATTCCATCCTTCGTGTCTTCTATAATCCAGTCTTTTTTGAGCAGGGTATTGTTCGGTTTCCAAGTGTTTGATTTCTTTTCCCTGCTTTTCCTGTTATTGATTTCCACTTTTATGGCCTTATGGTCAGAGAAGATGCTTTGTAATATTTCAATGTTTTGGATTCTGCTAAGGCTTGCTTTATGACCTAATATGTGGTCTATTCTAGAGAATGTTCCATGTGCAGTAGAAAAGAAAGTATATTTGGTTGCTGTTGGGTGGAGTGTTCTGTATATGTCTGGGAGGTCAAGTTGGTTGATTGTGGCATTTAGATCTTCTGTGTCTTTATTGAGCTTCTTTCTGGATGTCCTGTCCTTCACCGAAAGTGGTGTGTTGACGTCTCCTACTATTATTGTGGAGCTGTCTATCTCACTTTTCAATGCTGACAGAGTTTGCTTTATGTATCTTGCAGCCCTGTCATTGGGTGCATAAATATTTAATATGGGTATATCTTCTTGGTGTATTGTCCCTTTAATCATTATACAGTGTCCTTCCTTATCCTTTATGATGGATTTAACATTAAAGTCTATTCTGTCAGAAATTAATATTGCCACTCCTGCTCTTTTTTTTTTTACAATTTTTATTGTGCTTTAAGTGAAAGTTTACAAATCAAGTCAGTCTCTCACACAAAAACCCATATACACCTTGCTACACACTCCCAATTACTCTCCCCCTAATTAGACAGTCCACTCTCTCCCTCCATTCTTTCTTTTCATGTGCATTTTGCCAGCTTCAACTCCCTCCACCCTCTCATTTCCCCTCCAGGCAGGAGATGCCAACATAGTCTCAAGTGTGCACCTGATCCAAGAAGCTCACTCCTCACCAGCATCCCTCTCCAACCCAGTGTCCAGTCCATGTCTGAAGAGCTGGCTTTGGGAATGGTTCCTGTCCTGGGCCAACAGAAGGTCTGGGGGCCATGACCACCGGGGTCCTTCCAGTCTCAGTCAGACCATTAAGTCTGGTCTTATGAGAATTTGGGGTGTGCATCCCACTGCTCTCCTGCTCCCTCAGGGGTTCCCTGTTGTGTTCCCTGTCAGGGCAGTCATCGGTCATAGCTGGGCACCATCCAGTTTCCCCTGGTCTCAGGATGATGTAGTCTCTAGTTCACGTGGCCCTTTCTGTCTCTTGGGCTCGTGATCACCTTGTGTCCTTGGTATTCTTCATTCTACCTTGATCCAGGTGGGCTGAGACCAACTAATGCATCCCAGATGGCTGCTTGCTAGCATTTCAGACCCCAGACACCACTCTTCAAAGCGGGATGCAGAATGTTTTCTTAATACATTTGATTATGCCAGTTGACTTAGATGTCCCCTGAAACCGTGGTCCCCAGACCGCTGCCCCTGCTACGCTGGCCTTCGAAGCATTCAGTTTATTCAGGGAACTTCTTTGCTTTTGGTTTAGTCCACTTGTGCTGACCTCCTCTGTATTGTGTGCTTTTTCCCTTCACCTAAAGTAGCTCTTATCTACTACCTAATTAGTGAATTCCCCTCTCCCACCCTCCCTCCCTCCCCCATCTGGTAACCACAAAAGAATGTTTTCTTCTGAGGTTAAACTGTCTCTCACATTCTTATAGTAGTGTTCTTACACAATATTCGTCCTTTTGCAACTGACTCATTTCACTCAGCATAATGTCCTGCTCTTTTTTGATTGTTGTTTGCTTGATATACTTTTTTCCATCCTTTGAGTTTTAGTTTGTTTGTGTCTGTAAGTCTAAGGTGTGTCTCTTGTAGGCAGCATAGAGACAGATCTTGTTTTTTAATCCATTCTGCCACTCTCTGTCTCTTTATTGGTGTATTTAGTCCATTGACATTCAGGGTAATTATGGATATGTATAAGTTTAGTGCTATCATTTTGATGTCTTTTTTTTTGTGTGTTGTGGACAGTTTCTTTTTCCCACTTAATTTTATGTGCTGAGTAGATTTTCTTTATATATTGTCCTTTCCTCATATTTGTTGTTGTTGATTTTGTTTCTGCTGAGTCTGTATTTTTCCCCTGTATTTTAGTTTGATGAGTAGCATAGTTTGTCTCCTTTGTGGTTACCTTATTATTTACCCCTATTTTTCTAAATTTAAAACTAACTTTTATTTCTTTGTATCACTGTATCTTGTTCTCCGTATGGAAGGTGTATGATTACATTTCTCAGTCCCTCTTTATTATTTTAACGTTGCCTTCTTTTATGTAATAACATCGCTGTTACCCTGTTTTGAGCTTTTTTTTTTTTAATAATCTTGCTTTGTTTTTTTTGGATTTCCCTATCTGGGTTGATTTCTGGTTGCTCTGCTCAGTGTTCTAGTCTTGGGTTGATACCTGATATTATTGATTTTCTAAGTGAAGAACTCCCTTTAGTATTTCTTGTAGTTTTGGCTTGGTGTTTACAAATTCCCTCATCTTGTGTTTGTTTGGAAATGTCTTAATTTCTTTCACCTTCATATTTAAGAGAGAGTTTTGCTGGATATATGATTTTTGCCTGGCAATTTTTTTCCTTCAATTTTTTAAAATATGTCATCCTATTGCCTTCTTCCCTGCATGGTTTCTGCCGAGTAGTCTGAGCTTATTCTTATTGGCTCTCCTTTGTAGGTGACTTTTCGTTTCCCCCTCGCTGCTCTTAAAATTCTCTCTTTATCTTTGGTTTTGGCAATTTTGGTTGTAATATGTCTCGGTGACTTTCTTTTCAGATCTACATTACGTGGAGTTCGATGAGCATCTTGGATAGGTATCTTCTCATCTTTCAAAATATCAGGGAAGTTTTCTGCCAACAAATCCTCAACAGTTTTCTCTGTATTTTCTGTTATCCCTCCCTGTTCTGGTACTCCAATCACTCATAGGTTATTTCTCTTGATAGACTCCCACATGATTCTTAAGGTTTCTTCATTTTTTTAAATTCTTTTATCAGATTTTTCTTCAAATATATTAGTGCCAAGTGATTTATCTTCGAGTTCAGGAATTCTAGCTTCTACTTGCTCAATTCTGCTCCTCTGACTTTCTATTGAGTTGTCTAATTCTGTAATTTTATTGTTAATCTTCTGAATTTCTGATTGCTGTCTGTCTATGGAGTTTTCCAGCTTATTAAACTTTTCATTATGTTCCTGAATAATCTTTCTAATTTCTTCAGTTGCTTTATCTGTGTGTTCCTTGGCTTGATCTGCGTATTGCCTCATTTCCTTCCTGATGTCTTGAAGGGTTCTGTATGTTAAACTTTTGTATTCTGCATCTGGTAATTCCAGAAATGTACTTTCATCTAGAAGATCCCTGGATTCTTTGTTCTGAGAGCCTGTTGAGGTGATCATGGTCTGTTTCTTTATGTGACTTGATATTGACTGTTGTCTCTGAGCCATCTATACGTTATTGTATTAGTTTATGCTTGCTTACTGTGTCGTAGCTGCTTGCTTTGTTTTGTTTTGTTATACCCCTATAGGTTGCTTGAGTAAGCTAGCTTGATTATTTTCGCCTTTAAAGCTCTGGTGTCCTGTCCCCAGCTGGCTAAAGCTGTTATCAGGCATATCAGTCTAGGAGTCCATTCAGTTTTCTTGTATGAATTCAGCTCAGGTTTCCAGGTAGCTGATCATCAAGTGTGTGGTACAGGCTCTGTCCTACAGTCTTAGAGGGGCAGGGGTGATTGGCGTATATACCAGTAGCTGATTGCAGCAGGGGGTCACGTTCTGAACAAGGCAGGGGGCTGAGAACTGACCCCTGAGTGTCTCTGAGGAAAACGTGTCTCTGTTCCCTAGAGCGTGCTGGGGGGTGGGTTCTGCAGACAGACCATGGGCACCCAAAGTTTTTGATTGTAAGGACTGGGAGGTACCAGTTATCTTTGGACCCCTGTCATGGGTGGCTAGGTGACCCGAGCAGAGCTATCAGTCCTTAGGTCCCTGACGTGGGTAGGTGAGGACCTTGTGTAATAGGCAGAGCAATGTCAAATGTCAAACACTCACCTCTCCACCGCACAGCTGAAATGGTTGGAGTTTGCCAGCAAGGGCCTATCCTCCTGAAATAGGCCCACACAGGTCCATGCAGAAGGGAAAGGTACTCAAGGTCCATGGACGGTTTATGCCTGGACAGGAGCCGCTTCTGTCCTGAGCTCCCCCGGTTAATGGAGCTAGCAAATTACCTTTTTCCCCTAGTTTCAAATTTTTTCCTTCCCCAAGGCCGGGAGGATGGCTCTAGGTGGTCACCAGGGTCTATCTCAGGCCCAGGGATTCAGCTGCTGAAGCCGGTTTGCAGGTGCGGGGGAGGGGGCACGGTAAAATATACACAAGTCCTTAGCTTTTGCCGAGAGCACCGTTCTGCTCAGGTTCCGGAGGTGTGAGTAGGCTGTGTGGCTGGCTGCTTCTCCCTGAGGAAACTGCGGCCGAACGCTAGTAGTAGCCCACCGCCGCTGCTGCCACTGCCGTCACAGCTCCAGGAATGGTGCCTGAGGGCTCCCCACAATTCAGGTCCAGTAACTCCTCTCCACTTCTGAACGGTCTCTTCCTCCCCCTGCCCCTCAGTTCGTTGTCTAAGCTTGCCTTTGATGCTCAGGGCTCCCAGTTTGTCACAAGTATAGTCGTTTCATTTGTTTTCTCAGGTCTTTGTTGTAAAGCGGGCTCCCCAGAAGCGTCTGTCTATTCTGCCATCTTGGCCCTGCCCCTCCAAAATATTTTTTTTTTTAAGCCACAGTTTACTTTCCCCTTTGTGAAGCCAATCTTGGAACAGTGTCTTCAACAACAGCTACAGATAATAAAAAAACAGTTCCTTTATTTACTCAAGTCTCTTAAAGTATAATAATATAAATCTGTTCATACCCCACAATAATACTTCCTCATACTCCTTCTTATTCTCCAATTCTTTTGTCCCTCACAGCCACTCCAGAACTTTTTACATACCAACACTTTCTCAAGCTTCAGAATCCATCTGGGCTCTTTTTTTCTCTCCCCTTCTCCCAAAAACTTTGATTTTGCCCCTAAATCAGCAAGGAATACTTTTTCTCTCTCTAGGAAGATGAAACATACAAGAAAGAGGGATTCTGAGCAGACAAATATGCATTTCTTTTTGGTAATTGGAGGTTGCTGAAAGGCATGTGAAGGAAGGTTGCTACCAACAATTTACCTACAGATTTTGTCTCAATACATTGTAAAGCATGAATTTAAATGTAAGTAGTTAATGGACACCAGCAGAAAGATATAACTAGAAATAAGTGAAAGTAAACTTAATGAAAACATATGCTTAGAATCTATCTGTGAGAATTGGTTTTTAGATGTTATCTTAATAACAAGAAACCTTCCCATTTTGTATATCAAAGGAAAACTTAAAGCAAATTTCTGGCAACGAATTTGTTAATGGGCCCAGGCAAACAAAATTTGGGAGGATTAATTTCCTGTTTTAAGTTCAGGTCTCTTTGTCAACTCAATTAACTGAATTTTTTTTTTTTGGCTTTGGTCATCATTTCTGGCCCTCTTTTTTCCTATGTTAATATAAATATTTAAGATGGCTAAAGGCAAGTTGATTATTTCTTTGTGAGGATTTGGATTCGGAAGAGGTATTTACAATTAACCATTATTCTATATCTTAAAATATCTCTTAGTCAGGGATTTGCTTTTCCTTTGCATTAGTTTACTGTGCCCATTCTCCAGGCCCCCAGTAAGTCATACTTCTGAGTCAGGTAGGAAATTTGCAAGGCATTTGTGCTGAACCCCAAATAATTTAACAGAAATCTTATCGAGGAGATGGCTCAAGATGGCAGCTTAGTCAGACATATCATGCCATTCCCCTACAGCAAAGACCTGAGAAACCTAGTAAAACAGATACAGATGACAATCTTGGAACACTAAGCAGCAAACGGAAGGATGAAGAATTAGATCGAACACCGAACGGAAAGAGAAACTGAATGAAAACAGTGAACAAGGAGATTTATAGATCACAGGTGTGCTGCCAGCTGGCTCAGTGCAGCATGACCATCTTGAGACAAAGTGATCAACATTCCAGGTGAGGAGCACAGGAAGGCAAATTCACAGAATTCTCAATAGGGGACAGAGACACTGTGTAGACAAGCCCAGAGTGAAGCAAGTTGAGCAGATAATGAACCAAATCTAAGGGGGGAATGTGCACGAAGGTGGGCGAGAGCTCCAGGGATCCAGGCAACCACAAAGCTGGGAGGGGGAGCCAGAAATAGGGACATAACTACTCACCCATCCTTTGGGTGGGTGGTACCCACGGAGATGAGTGTCTGTGGAGAAGTGGCTAGAAATCTCCTACCTGACAGGAATGCGGACAGCACCCTGCCCTCACATTTGGTTGGGGCCAGTCCTTATAACTGGCTGCACTCTGCATAGAGAGTGCCCCGGCGCCCATGCAGGTGACTGGAGGAACATGATCCCCCTTCTCTCCCCTCATTCTCCCAGTGACCAGCAGTGTGCTCCCCACCCCCACCCATCCAGTGACTGGTGGCACAAGCTCCCCTTTCCCCTCCACCCAGCTAGCAACTGACAGCACCCCCCTAGGAACCCCCTCCCCAGCGATCTGCAGCACACTGTCCTGCACCACCAGACCAGCAACTGGCAGCACACACCCCCCACTGCCCCAAAAGCTTGACGATCCCCAGTGCACCCTCCTGCACTGCTGGACTGGCAACCAGTGACCTGTGCACCCTGACCTGACCAGCTAGCAACTGGCAGTGTCCACGCGTGGAGCCCATAACCCAGTGACTGGCGAGAATGCTCCGTGCACCTATGTCCAGTGACTGTCTGGAGAAGCACATCACCTCATCAGCAATGCCCATCACATCCCAACAACCACCATCTGCACTTCTGCCAAATGGCGAGCAGGAGATCCTAGTGTCCTCATCCAATATCCGTGCAGCTGCAACATCACACATCCCACACCCAGACTGTTCCAGCAGGCCAACTGAACATGTACTGAAATGCCTTGATCCCCCACCACCTATTGTGGTGCCAATTCGTGCACATGCAGAGGGTCTATCTCATCCATTTGGGTAACACTCCCTCACAGCAACTATGGAGACATCCTGCCCTGACTCAGTAAACACAAAAACAATAACAACTTAGACTAGGAAAAGAAAACCCATATACAAAAAGAAAGCACAGAAAATTAAGCAGAACAAGGAAATGGTTAACACCACAAATAAAAAACATAACAAAAGGGCAGCAGTGAATTCATACCTATCAATAATCACACTGAATGTAAATGGATTAAATGCACCAGTTAAGAGACAGAGAGTGGCAGAAAGGATAAAAGAAAACATGACCCATCAACATGTTGCCTACAAGAGACACACCTTAGACACAAAGACATAAATAGGTTAAAAATCAAAGGATGGAAAAAATATATCAAGCAAACAGTAACCAAAAGAGAGCAGGAGTGGCAACAATAATCTCTGGTTAAATAGATTTTCAGCCAAAATTCACTATTAAAAACAAAGAGGGCATTATATAATGATTAAAGGGTCAGTTCAACTAGAAGACATAATGTTAATAAATATTTATGCACCCAATGACAGAGCTCAAAAAAAAAATCCTAACAGAATTGGAAAGAGAAATAGACAGTTCTACAATAATAGTAGGAGGCTTTAACATACAACTTTTGATGATGGACAGAACAATTAGAAAGAAACTCATCAAAGATACAGAAGATCTAAATAACACAATCAACCAACTCAACCTCATAGACATATACAGAACACAACACCCAATGGCAGCACAGTACACATTCTTCGCCAATGCACATGGATCATCCTCCAGAATAGACCACATTTTAGGCCACAAAGAAAGCCTCAATAAATTCAAAACCATTAAAATAATACAAAGTATCTTTTCTGATCATAGCAGTATAAAACTAGAAATCAATAATAGAACAAGAAAAAAATTAAATACATGGTGTTGTGGATTGAACTGAGTTACCAAAAATATTTGTCAGCTTGGCTAGGCCATGATTCCCAATATTGTGTGATTGTCCATCTTGTCATCTGATATGATTTTCCTATGTGTTGTGAATCTTACCTCTATGATGTTACTGAGGCAGAACTCAATCTACAAGATTAGATGGTGTCTTAAGTCAATGTCTTTTGAGATACAAAAGAGAGAAGTGAGCAGAGACACAGGAGGACCTCATTACCACCAAGCAAATAAGAGCCAGGAGTGCATGTACTTTGGACTCAGGGTCCTTGCACTGAGAAGCTCTGAGACCAGGAAAAGATTGATAACAAGGAGATTCCCCCAGAGTTGATAGAGAGTGAAAGACTTCCCCTGGAGCTGGCACCCTGAATTCGGACTTCTAGCCCCCTAGACTATAAGAATAAATCTCTGTTTATTAAAACCATCCACTTGTGGTATTCCCATTATAGCAGCACTTTTTTTTAGATAACTAACATACATGGAAACTGAACAACACCTTCCTTAAAAACTATTGGGTAATAAAAGAAGTTGAAAGTGAAATTTAAAAAGTTCTTAGATTGAAATAAGCGTAAAAACACAACATACCAAAACCTTTGAGATATAACAAAAGTAGTGCTCAGATGAAAATTTATAGTAATAAATACACACATCAAAAAAGAAGAAAGGTCCAAAAGCAATAACTTAACCTGAGAACTCGAACAAATAGAAAAGGAACGGCAAAAGAAGACCACAGTTACCAGAAGAAAGGAAGTAATAAAGATTAGAGCAGAAACAAATGAAATAGAAAAACATTAGAGAGAGTCGCCAAGACTAGAAATTGGTTCTTCAAGAGGATCAATAAAATTGACAAACCACTGGCCAAATTGACAAAGGAAAAAAAAATGAGAAGATGCAATAACCAAAATAAGAAATGAAATGGTGACATTACAACAGAACCAACAGAGATAAAGAGGACCATAACAGAATATTATGAAAAATTATACTCCTACAAATTCAAAAACCTAGAAGACATGGACAAATTTCTACCTACCTAAACTAACATAAATAGAGGTAGAAAATCTGAACAGACTCCAGACTCATAACAAATTAAGGAATTGAAAATGTCATTTAAAAACTCCCACCAAAAAAGAAAAAAGCCCTGGTCCAGACAGTTTCGCTGGAAAAATCTACCAATCATTCAGAGAAGAGTTGATGCCAATTCTACTCAAACTCTTCCAGAATGTAGAAAAGGAAGGAATGCTCCCTAATTCATTCTATGAATCTAGCATAATCCTGATATCAAAGCCAGGGAAAGACACCACACACGCGCACAAAAAAATCACAGACAAATGTCCCTCATGAATATAGACACGAAAATTATCAACAAAATTTTAACCAACAGAAATCAACCGTATGTCAAAAAATAACACATCATGTTTAAGTGGGATTCATACCAAGGGTGCAAGGATGGTTTAACGTTAGAAAATCAAAGTAATTCAACACATAAATAAAACAAAGGAAAAGAGTCACATGATTATCTCAATTGATACAGAAAAGACATTTGATAAAATCCAACACTCTTTCCTGATTAAAACTCTCAGCAAAATAGGAATAGAAGGGAAATTCCTCAACATAATTAAGGGCATATATATGCAAAGCCAACAGCCAACATCATTCTCAACACAGAAAGATTGAGAGTGGGAACAAGACAAGGATGCTCTTTACAAAAAAAGAAAATAAAGGGTATCCAAATTGGAAAAGAAGAAGTTAAATTATCCTTATTCACAGCTGACATGATCCCATACACAGAAAATCCCAGCGACTCCAAAAGAGAGTTACTGGAACTAATGAAAGGATTCAGCAAAGTGGCGGGGTACAAGACCAACATGCAAATATCAGTTGGGTTCCTCCACACTAACAAGGAGAATTCTGAAAAGGAAATCAAGAAATCAGTACCACTTACAATAGCTCCAGAATGATTAAAAAAAAAAATACATAGGAATATACCTAAGCAGGGATGTAAAAGACTTATACAAGGAAAACTATAAAACACTACTGCAAGAAACCAAAAGAGGCCTACATAAATGGAAAAACATTCCATGCTCATGGATTGGAAAACTTAACATTGTGAAAATGTCAATACTACCCAAAGTGATCTACAGGTATAACGCAATTCCGATCCAAACCCTAACAACATTCTTTAATGAAATGGAAAAACTAATCTCCAACTTTATATGGAAAGGAAAGTGGCCCCAAATAGCTAAAGCAATATTGAAGAAGAACAAAGCAGTAGGCCTCACACTTCCCATTCTCAAAACTTAATACAACAGTCACAGTAATCAAAGCAGTATGGTACTAGGTCAATGACAGACACACAGACCAATGGAATAGAATTGAGAACCCAGAAGTAAATTTATCCATATACAGGCAGCTGATCTTCGACAAAGGCTTAAAGTCCATTCAGTGGGGAAGAAACAGTCTCTTTAACAAATGGTGCTGGCAAAACTGATTATCCATTTGTAGAAAAATTAAACAGGATACACACTTCATAGCATGCGCAAAAACTAACTCAAAATGGATCGAAGACCTAGACATTAAAGCTAAGACTATAAAGTTCCTGGAAGATAATATAGGGGCAAAACTATGGGACCCAGTTTTCAGAATAAATAGCCTATCAAACACAACTAAAAACGCACAAACAGCGGAAGATATATTGGATAACTGGGATCACCTAAAAATTAAATGTGGTCATCAAAAGACTTTACCAAAAGAATAAAAATGGAACCTACAGACAGGGTAAAAACCTTTGTCAATAACATATCTGACAAGGGTCTAATGTCTAAAATATATAGAAAACTTCAACAACAAAAAGACAAACAATCCAAGGATTATTAGACATTAAAAAAAACATTAGAGAGATGCAAATCAAAACTACTATGAGATACCATCTCACCACTGCATCTTGCCTAAATGGCAATGATCAAAAAAACAGAAAACAACAAATGCTAGTGAGGTTGTGGGGAGATTGGAACTGTCATACACTACTGGTAGGAATGTAAAATGGTATAACCACTATGGAAAACAGTATGGCATTTCCTCAAAAAGCTGGAAATAGAAATACGGTATGATTCAGGAACCCCACTTTTAGATATATATCCTAGAGATATAAGAACAGTGACACAAATAGACATATGCACACCCGTGTTCATTGAGGCATTATTCACAATAGCAAAAAGATGAAAACGATCTAAGTGTCCATCAATGGGAGAATGAATAAATAAATTGTGGTACATACATACAATAGAATACTATGCAGCTATAAAGAGTAATGAGGAGCCTTTGAAACATCTTATAACATGGATGAATCTGGAGAACATTATGCTGAGTGAAATGAGTCAATCACAAAAGGAAAAGTATTGCATGGTCCCACTATTAGAAAAAGTCAGTAATAGACATACACACAGAAAGCAACGTTCTTTGATGGTTGCCAGGGATGGGAAGGGGAGGGGGGGAGTCACTTTCTAGATAGTAGGCACTTGTTATTTTTTGTGATGGGAAAGGCAATACCAAATATGGGTAAAGTCTGCACAACTTGACCAAGGTAAATGAAGACAGTAAGAAGTACACAAGAAAAGGGGACAATTTTGATAAATGCTATAATATATATACAATTTTGCAACAACAGTAATAACAACCAAAAATATGTGTGTGGTTACATAGGTAGATATGTATCCATATATGTATATAGGAAGGCATATGCAAGTACATGCATATTCATCTGGTGTATCTGTAGGCATATGTATGTACATGTTTGTATGTGCTGCACATATATCCATATGTATAATAAAGCACATAGGCGGCACAGTTACAGACACTTCTGAGACATATCCAAACAACCCTCAGGATTGGTTTACTGGGTTAAGAGGCTTAGGACCATAGTCTCATGGGACAACTTAGTCAGTTGGCATAACATAGTTCAGAAAGATAATGTTCCATACCCCAGTTTGCTGAGTAGAGTCTGGGGTCTTAAAAGCTTGCAAGCACCCATCGAAGATACAACTATTGGTCTCTACTTGTCAGGAGCAAAAGGGGATGAAGGATACCAAAGACTCAAAGAAGAAACTAGTCCACAGTAGTAATAGCCCACACAAACCATGGCCTCTTTTAATTTGAAACCAGAATTAGATGGTGCCTGGCTACCACTACCTTTCGATCTGACCAGGGACACAATATAAGGTCCCAGATAGAATGGGAGAAAAATGTAGAACAGAATCCAAATTCCGAAAAAAGGCCAAATCTACTGGACCAACAGAGACTAGAAGAACCCCTGAGACTATCACCCTAAGATACTCTTTGAACTTGGCACTGATGCAACTCCTGGAGGTCACCTTTCATCTGAATAATAAAATAATATCACCCGTGAGTAATGTGCTCCCTTAAATAATCAACTATATCAGATTAAACGGTCAACATTTACCCAAAAGCAAAGATGAGAAGGCAAGGAGGAGAAGGGAAGCTAGATCAACGGAAACAGACCAAACAGAATGGAAATAATGAGAATGCTGACACTCTGTGAAAATTGTAACCAGTGTCAAGGTACTATTTATATAAAAGCTGTTAAATAGGAACCCAGTTTACTGTGTAAACTTTCACCAAAAACACAGTAAAATATTTTAAAAGAAGAAAGAAATCTTATCAAGCAATAACTAACAAACGCGTTGTCCATTCCCCGGGTACACATATACGCAGGACCAGCTCCAATCAATTAATCTCCACCCGCGCCCTTGAGGTTCCACATTTATTCGTAGTTTCCTGACTATCTCCTCCACCCCTTACATCAGTGGTTCTCATAGTGTGGTCCCTGGACAACCAGTACCATCAGCATCACCTGGGAACTTGCCAGAAATGAAAATTATTTGCCCTATCCAAGACCTATGGAATCAGAAACACTGGGATAGAGCCCAGCAATCTGTGTCCTAACAAATCCTCCAGGTGATTCTGACTGCAATGTAAGAACCACTGCCTTTGAACATAAAATTGGATCCAAATGGTACTCAAGAACCCAGTGCCGTCGAGTCGATTTCGACTCAATGGTACAGTGACCTGAAAGTCAAAAGTCCTGAGTTCTGTTCTGTGCTCTGCTATTAGTTTACTGTGTGACCTTCATCAAATCACCACACCTATCTGGACCTCAGCTGCTCATCTATAAAATTCTTTAAGGTTCTTACCAGCTGTAGAAAGTAACAGTCACTGTCCTCAAGAGCACTAGTCAGGTTCTGTAATATCATGGCATATGATTCCATTTTTTTTCCATGTCAAATTCTTTAAAGTCTCAGGAAAGGCTAACCCAGTCTTGTCAAAATGACTAAATACCTAAACAGCTAGGAGCTGTATTTAAAACATTTTTGACAAGATCGAGTAATTTGTTAAAGTTGCTGGTAAATATTCCCTGACAGTTTATCTCCCTCAGAATTTATCATTTCTCAGATAGAAATATTAATTCATCCAATCAGTCCAGGAATCTGACGTGCAATTATTTTTTATTTGCCCTAAGAATGGATTCATTATTCTTCTTCCATTCAGAAAAAATGCTTTCCCTGTACAAAAGTGACTCTGCATTAGTTAGAATTGTTACTAAGATGCCAATTTACCACATTCTATTGGTAGTGAAGATATTTCAATACATTCTTGCAATGACATTAAAACTTCATTTTGATAATAAATCTTGTATATAAGATTTATATTCTCAGATGGTACTTTAACATTCATTTTGAAAACCTTTCATTTTTTCCTGCTGATAAATTCAATTCAATATTTTTGAACTGGTACCAATCTTAATTTTATTTTTTTTCAGAAGTAGATAGCTAAGTCCTTCTTCCTAGTCTGTCTTAGTCTGGAAGTGCCAATGAAACCTATCCACCATGGGATTTCAAATACCGGTGGCATAGCTTCCAACATCACAGCAACACACAAGTCACCACAGTATGACAAACTGACAGACATGTGGTGATCATGTTATCAGACAGGACCAGTTCCTGGAGAAGGACATCATGCTTGGTAAAGGAGAGGGTCAACGAAAAAGAGGAAGACCCTCAACAAGACAGATTGTCTCAGTGGCTTAAACAATGGGCTCAAACATAGCAACAATTTTGAGGATGGCGCAGGACCAGGAAGTGTTTTGTTCTGTCGTACACAGGGGTTGCTATGAGTTGGAACCCACTCGATGGCACCTAGCAACAAAAAACGAATCTTAAGCAGAGACACAGAACATGGGCCAGGTGCTTTTTGTTGAACAGCAGATGATTTCATTCATTTTTCAAACTTCAGAATGTGACAACCAGACCCTTGAAGAAACAGACATTCCAGATGGGATGAAATCCTTACACAAGTAGTTTTGAAATTAGCTTAATCATTCTATTACTGAGGGAGCAGGGAATGAAAAATGAGGTTTTTACTTAAAGAGTAACTTGATAATAGGCAAATTGAAGAGCTTACGTAGTCACAAAGAAAAATGGTTCAGGATCTGCAAAGAGAGAAAATTAGGAAATGCACATGGCTGCCAGAAAAAAAAAATTCCTTCAGTATGGCACATTTCCCTTTTAAAATAAACATTCAAAGAAACTAAGACATTGCTGGCATTACTGTCACAACCAGCCATGCTGGTAAAGACAAACCATCTATCCAGATCAGTTTTTAGTCCAAACCAGCTAATGCATGTTTAAAGTCAATATAATATATATTTTTTTTTTTTTAGCACTGTGCTCAACACTATGGCATGGCAAAAACCAAATGCGATGAAGAGGAAAACCAGGATTAAGAGACTAGATCCTCACCAGGGAATTAACTACGTTACTCTGGACACGTTACTCCTGGGCAAATGGCCTCTTAAGGCAGAAGGTTCTTCCCAGCTCCTATGCTAAATGATTCCACAGTAGGAATTTGACACTTCATTCAGGAGACAGGCTGAGATGTGAAATGATCACAGAATCAGATGAGGGTATGGTGGCTGGACCTGTTTCAGGGCCCCTGGACAGGGAGACACCAGGGTAGAAGTATATGGGCCTGTTGGTTCAAGTGAAGACCCATGAGGGTAAATCGGGAGATTGCTCTTCTTTTGCATGGTATTTCTGCTACAGAAACAGTCCCCTCAAGGGCCCAGGTTCCACCTATTCAAACAAACAAATATTTATTGAGCACCTTCTATATGACAGACACTGTTCTACATTCAGGCAATGTGTCATGGAACAAAACAAAGATGCCTATCCTCAAGGCTCAAGGATCTTATATTCTGGCAGGGTGTGCAGAGAAGTTAACATAGCAGCCCTGAGACTGCTATCCTTAGAAAGCAGCTTGCAAGGTTGACACTTGGCTAAAGTCTGGAAACTTTAATTTTGGGAGCGTTGCTCCCACTGAAGAAAGACCTGGCAATCTATTTCTCAAAGATCATAAGTGAGCTGTATACTTGTACTGCTCTGAGGGGGAAACCTCAGGTGTTGAGTCATGGTATTTCAATCTTAGGGAAGGAAGTATATAAAAAGCAACAATATAATAGCTTTGTAATGGGGTTGAATAATTGCTCTCCATTTTCTGCTTTTTAAATTAACAATAAATAGCAAAAGCACATTACTGAACATCAGCGCACCCATTCTGGCATCACTCTGTAGTTGTACACATTTAATACCTAGCTTTGACCTTATGGAGGGGCAGAGCTAAATAGTCCGTGATACCTGTGAGGTAAAGAAAAGAGTTTGGGATTATGTATGACAGCCCTGGTGAGAGATGTTGGAGGCAAAGGTGATGTTAGAGTGTGGAAAACTCCACAGTATCTGCCTCACCCCTTCTTCAGCACACACATCTTCCCACACTTCCCTGAAGTCTGGAAACTGAGAACACACATCTACACATCCATGCCCAACACACAACTTTACATGCTGTGACAGACTGCAAAACCTGCCACAAAGTGTTTCCCTCTCTCCATCCATGCCCTTGCAATTTTACTTTGTATCTCCTTTCATCAAGAGTTGGAGTCTAGTTCTCTACCCTTTGAAACTGGGCTGGCCATGTGACTTTCTTTGGTCAACAGAATGCAGTGGAGGTGATGATGTGCTATTTCAAAACCTAAGTCTCAAGAGGCCTTGCATGCTTCCATTCCTGCAGTTTGAATCCAGTCACCCCCATGACCCCAGTCGGCCAACTGTAAGACATATGAGTGAGGCCATCCCAGTCTAGCCAGTTTCAGCAGATACATGAGCAAGCCCAGCCAAGATCAGTGAAGCCTGGCCCAGATCGGTAGAACTACCAGATGACCTGTAGACTTGTCAACAATAATAATACACAAAGACAACTGACATATGTGCCCAAGCTTGGGTGTCTCTGAGAAAGTTATCCAGATGACTCATAACAGGAGATTCAGAGCTGGAATCATTGTGGAATCTCTCACAGCATTGCTCAGGACAAAAGCAGAACTACCACTTCAAAATCAAAAGGACTTGGAGGGAGGCCCACTCCCTTCAGAGATGGAATGCTTAACTTCAGAACAGCCCTTACATCTTGGCTTGAGAGTTCCACAGTTGCCACGCTGCTTCTCTCTCTGTCTCCGGCTCACCAGGAGAAGAGCAATTGAAACGCTGGAAACATTGTCTGCTCAAGTACAACAAAGGGCAGATTCTCATATGGCTCTGGGAGGCTGAGCCATTGGCAAAGTGGGGAACAGCAGGAAGGGCACAGACGCCAGAGCAGCTGAGGAAGAACTCAGTGCCTGGGTGAAATGTCGGCAGGCTGCCCAGCTGGGAAGCTGGCATCATTTCAATATTACAGTCTCATTTTGTAGAGCTGAGAGAATATTTTCATTTCTCAAGAAGAGCAGAGCTGCCCATTTTATTGTCTTTCTTAAGTAGCAACGTGTGACGTTCATTTAAAACCTGAGTATGCCCATGTCTGTCAATCCCAAAATATTTTTCTTTCTCTCAATCCCGTACTTTTTTTTTTTCGCTTTACTGCTGCACAAGGTATTCATTTAATCATTGTGCTCTGAAAAGAAAAGGTCATGATATTTCAAGTACCTTTCAAAGTCACACCAAGAACTATCTCAACACAAATAAGTATAGAAAAGCAAGTATAAGTTTCCAGTGAGAATCTTCAATTTAGAGGAATGTGGATCTTAAAATGAGATACAAACTCAAATGTAAGAATCTCAGTGGGGTTATTCATTTGTTCATGAATGTATTGGGCACCAAGTGTGGCGGTGAACAAGATAGAAAACACGCTTTGCCCCTGGAGTTCGAGGTCTCAGGTTTGCCCTCAAAGAGCTCGAAGCCCCTGAAAGAGCTCAGGACCCAGTGTGCCAAGTCTTGCTGTAGAAGCAGGTTCCAAGTTCTGTGCAAACACAAAGAAGGAAGGGTCACTTACAACACGTTGGTTAAGACAGGGGAAACAACGTGAAGTTAGAGCACAGCACTCCACTTCAGTGTTCACACCTCCCAGGCTCTATGAGTGCAGGTCTGTCACTCTGAGGTATATACAAAATCCCCAGAAATTCCAGTTTGTGATCTCAGTGTCACACAATCCCACCAGAACCCTGTGTTACCCATCCTTTAAAGCCCTGACACAAGCTATTTGATGCTTTCTTTTAGAAGCAGGAAAGGGAATTCTCTAGTAGGAACTGATCACCTGATTCAAGAAAAATCAAAAGAAGCCTGCCTGTATCTTTTCACAATCGCCACCTCCTGCCAGATTTTCTAAGGGAATCTGCGAAACACTTCTATTTCCTTCAGATGAAGGGGAAAAAAATTAAAATTTGTCTTTTATCTCACTTTTCTCCTACAAGTTCTAAAATCTGCCAAACACGGAAATTATCATTCCCTTTTATTTGGTGACTAGGCTACTGATAAAAATGTATGAGCTAATTCAGAGCCAGAAAGCACAGAGGAAGAGGATTAAATGAGGCAATCACCTTCAAAATGTTACAAAGCCAAGCTGAAAAGCCTGATTTTCGACCGTACACACTATTATTTTTTTTAATCAAGAAAGAAAAACGTGCTGTCTTATTAGGGGGAGAGCAGCTAGGGTTACATAGCAAGGTATGTATAAGTTTTTGTATGAGAGACTGACGATTTGTAAACTTTCACTTAAAGCACGATAACAAAAAGAAAGACAAACATGTCACCTCCCCCACCCCCAAATTGTATTTTTCTTCAGTTTCAAAAGGAATTAACTCCTGGTAGCTAAATTGTTTTAATGGGTCTAAATGAAGAACAAAAAGGGGGAAAATAGATACGAAGGCTCAACAGTTTATAAATTCTAAAGTCTAACAGGTCTAATTAACTCTAGCGGATGCAGAAGCTTGCCTAAAAACTTAAAGCAAATCTATAGTCACATCAGTAGAAAGATATTTATTATTTAAATAATCAATGCTCAAAAGACATTTTTTAAACAAATATATGCCCAGTTTTTTCAGGTTTCATGCTGCTTCATTCATTATCAAAAGACTTTATTGACTCTTCCTTATCAAGAACTGAATCCTGAAGTGGCCCGAGAGGCATTCTAATTATAATTAATAGTACAAGGTTTTCTTTCAAGATCATTAGGGATTCATTAAGCTGACAACACAAGCTGGTTAGTACTTGAACTTTCTAATAAACCTGCAGCATAAGGGATTCCATATTTACAACATTGGAAATTGTGCTGCTGAATTTCCAGACAGTTTTGTGTGGACAATGTGATGTACGATTACCTTTCCTTTCGGCTTTAGGTGTCATTTGTGCCATTTGGAGATTTGTATCTTTCAAACCCAGCGTGTAGATGTAGCTCACTCAGAGGGAATACAGCTTTGATGTTTAAAGGCTATTACCTTTTCTTATTCTTACTACCAAACCCCACTGCCTCTCACCACCCCCCCTCCCCGCACCCTCTGACACACACACACACACCCTATTTCCTAGTAAGGAAGACTGGATTCTTCTAAGGAAAGAAAAGTTTAATCACAGCAGGCAGGCAAATTTTACTTCTAGTTACTTTTGATCTGGCAAACATTTAGTTGTCCACCTAATATCCCTTTCTTTCTTCCTAACAGAACCATAATATTTTTCAAGTTGGCTCAGATAAATGCAACCTTTCCCAGACTCCCTTGTGTGGCCATGTGACAGGTCTGGTCAATAGATATAAGGAGCATTTTGCTCGAGATTTCTTGGACACCTTTTGCTTCCCTGATAAGCTCAGACATGCCTGGTTCAGTCTTTCCTGTTTCCTGCCTTGAACATAGACATGGTATGTGGAGCTTCCACAGCTATTCTACAACCATAACGTGACAAACAGGTAGGAAAGCCCAAGAAGTGCAAAGACATTGGCCCTGACATTGTCAAGTCATTGAACAAATGCTAGCAGCCACCTAATTTCAGACTTCTCTGTATGTTAGAATAATGACCCCTCTTATTTAAGCTACTGTTAAGTCAGGGTTTCACTTGTAGCTAAAACCATTGCTAACTGACATACCCAGCCAGGAGAGGAATCCAGCCTTCACCCTCAGACCCAAGTGATTCCTTTGTCTATAAGAATTCCTGTTGTTTGCTGTAATGGGTCTGCTCCTTAAAAATAGAAGCATACTATGACCTCACAGTCAGCAATGACCACACATATGCTCTAATATGATCTCTCATCACTCCTGTTTCACCTGAAACCAGAGCAGTCAATTAAATTATCGTGTGTCAAAACAGCAATCATCTCATGCACATTGATCAATGTTTAGAATTTGAAGTATAAAAGTGGAGACTATGGCCTTCTGAGGGCATCATTAAGTGGCATATCACAGTCAGCATCCTTTGTCTCTCCTTGGGATTTGGAGGCTTTTCTCTGATATTATGTTACGTAATTACCTTCAATATGACATTCATGACAATCCTCCCTGCCAACAGTGTTTTCTGATGGAAATAAATTTGACATTTTTAATGACCAAGGTAAAAAGATCTTAAGGGCACAGACATAAAAGGAGTGGTTTTCAATGTAAATACTGATCACAGAGAAAGCAGAATGTTTTCTCTAAGTGAACCAGAAGGATGTAAGCAATGACCACTTTGGGTCCCCAGGCTCAGCTCCTGGGTAAAGGGTTACACCAGTGTACCACTTGCTGGTTTGCAAGAGGGGGTACCCTACGAAATCAGGTGGTTCAAAAGTGTTTAGCATCTTGTAACTCAAAGTGTGGCTCTCAGACTAGGAAAACTGGTATCGCCTTGTAGCTTATTAGAAAGGCAGAATCTCAAGCCCCACACCAAATC
The DNA here is from genome assembly GCF_024166365.1 of Elephas maximus indicus. NCBI lineage: Eukaryota > Metazoa > Chordata > Mammalia > Proboscidea > Elephantidae > Elephas > Elephas maximus. The sequence goes on from NC_064846.1 coordinate 137,878,963, forward strand.
TTAACAAGATCTCCAGGTAATTCAGGTGCATTAAAGTTTGAGAAGTTCTGCTTTAGAATTCTAGGAATGTTCTCAGCGGGTCACAACGCCTGGGCTCGTTGACGTTGATAGGTGCCATCGAAACTGTTCCGACTCATAGCGACCCTACGTACAACCTAACAAAGCACTGCCCAGTCCTGCATCACCCTCACAATTTTTGCTTATGTTCAAGCCCATTATTGCACCCACTGTGTCATCCCATCTCTTTGAGGGTCTTCCTCTTTTTGCTGGCCCTCTAATTTACAAAGCACGATGTCCTTCTCCAGGGACTGGTTCCTCCTGGTAACGTGTCCAAAATACATGAGAAGTCTCCCCATCCTCACTTTTAAGAAGCATTCCAGCTGTACTTCTTCCAAGACAGATCTGTTTGTTCTTCTGGCAATATATTCAGTATTCTTCGCCAGCACTATAATTCAAAGGCATCAATTGTTCTTTGGTCTTTTTTTTTATTTATTGTCCAGCTTTCACTTGCACATATGAGCCAACTGAAAATACCACCATGGCTTGGGTCAGGCATACCTTAATCCTCAAAGTGACATCATTGCTTTTTAGCACTTTAAAGAGGTATTTTGCAGCAGATTTGCCCAATGCAAAACGTCCTTTGGTTTCCTTTTTTTTTTAATTTTTATTGTGCTTTAAGTGAAAGTTTACAAATCAAGTCAGTCTCTCACACAAAAACTTATACACACTTTGCTACATACTCCCAATTGCTCTCCCCCTAATGAGACAGCCTGCTCCCTCCATCCACTCTCTCTTTTCATGTCCATTTCGCCAGCTTCTAACCGCCTCTACCCTCTCATCTCCCCTCCAGGGAGGAGATGCCAACATAGTCTCAAGTGTCCACCTGATCCAAGAAGCTCACTCCTCACCAGCATCCCTCTCCAATCCATTGTCCAGTCCAATCCCTGTCTGAAGAGTTGGCTTTGGGAATGGTTCCTGTCCTGGGTCAACAGAAGGTCTGGGGGCCATGACCACTGGGGTCCTTCTAGTCTCAGTGAGATCATTAAGTCTGGTCTTTTGACAAGAATTTGGGGTCTGCATCCCACTGCTTTCCTGCTCCCTCAGAGGTCCTCTGTTGTGTTCCCTGTCAGGGTAGTCATTGGTTGTAGCCGGGTACCATGTAGCTGTTCTGGTCTCAGGCTGATGTAGTCTGATTTATGCGGCCCTTTCTATCTCTTGGGCTCTTAATTACCTTGTGTCCTTGGTGTTCTTCATTCTCCTTTGATCCAGGTGGGTTGAGACCAATTGATGCATCTTAGATGTCTGCTTGCTAGGGTTTAAGACCCCAGACGCCTCTCTCTGAGGAGGGATGCAGAATGTTTTCTTAATAGATTTTATTATGCCAATTGACTAGATGTCCCCTGAAACCATGGTCCCCAAGTCCCCACCCCTGCTACGCTGGCCTTCAAAGCATTCAGTTTATTGTGGAAACTTCTTTGCTTTTGGTTTAGTCCAGTTGTGCTGACCTCCCCTGTATTGTGTGTTGTCTTTCCCGTCACCTAAAGTATGTCCTTTGGTTTCTTGACTACTGCTTCCATGGCGATGATTGTTGATCCAAGTAAAAGGAAATCCTTAACAACTTCAATGTTTTTTCCATCTATCATGATGTTGCTTATTGGTCCACATGTGAGGATTTTTGTTTTCTTTAGGTTGAGGTGTGATCCATACTGAAGGGTGTAGTTTTGGATCTTCATTAGTAAGTGCTTCGAATCCTCTTCACTTTCAGCAAGCAAGGTTGTGTCATCTGCATATTGCAGGTTGTTAAAAATTCTTCCTCCAATTCTGATGTCACATTCTTCCTCATATAGTCCATCTTCTCAGAATGCAGATTGAATAAGTATGGTGGAAGGATACAACCCTGATGCACACCTCTCCTGATTTTAAATCAGGCAGTATCCCCTTGTTCTATGTACAGGTCCCACAAGAGCTCAATTAAGTGTTCTGGAATTCCCATCCTTTGCAATGTTATTCATAATTTGTTATGATCTACAGAGTCAAATGCCTTTGTATAGTCGATAAAAAAAACAGGTAAACATCTTTCCGGAGCCCTGGTGGTGCAGCGGTTAAGAGCTACGACTGCTAACCTAAAGGTTGGGGGTTCAAATCCACCATCCACTCTTTGGAAACCCTATGGGACGGTTCTACTCTGTCATATAGGGTGTCAGAATTGACTTGAAGGCAGCAGGTTTGATTTCGTTTAAACATCTTTCTGATACTCTCTGCTTTCAGCCAAGATCCATCTGACATCAAAAATGATATCCCTCATTCCACCTCCTCTTCTGTACCTGGCTTGAATTTCTGGCAGTTCCCTGACAATGTACTGCTGCAATTGTTTTTGGATTATCTTCAGTGAAATTTTTACTTGGGTGTGATATTAACATTGTTTGATAATTTTCGCATTCTGTTGGACCACCTTTCTTTGGACTGTGCACAAATATGGATCACTTCCAGTCAGTTGGCCAGGTAGCTGTCCTCCAAGTTCCTTGGCATAGATGAGTGAGTGCTTCCAGCGCTGCATTCATTTGTTGAAACATCTCAATTGGTATTCCATCAATTCCTGGAGCCTCGTTTTTTGACAATGCCTTCAGTGCAGCTTGGACTTCTTCCTCCAGTACCATCGGTTCTTGATCATATGCAATGTCCTGAAATGGCTGAACATCAACCAATTCTTTTTGGTTCACTGGCTCTATATGTTCCTTCCATCTTCTTTTGATGCTTTCTGAGTCGTTTAATATTTTCCCCATAGAATCCTTTCAGCTTGAGAAATGCTGAACATGTTCTTCCCTTTGGTTTTCTAACTCCAGGCCTTTGCACATGTCATTATTATACTTTGTCTTCTCAAGATGCCCTTTGAAATCTTCTGTTCAGTTCTTTTACTTCATCATTTCTTCCATTCACTTTAGCTACTCTATGTTCAAGAGCAAGTGTCAGAGGCTCTTGTAATGTCCATTCTGGTCTTTTCTTTCCTGTCTTTTAACGACCCTTTGGTTTCTTCATGCATGACACTTTGATGTCATTCCACAACTCATCTGGTCTTTGGTCATTAGTGTTCAATGTCTCAAATCTATTCTTGAGATGGTTTCTAAATTCAGTGAGATATACTCAGGGTTGTACTTTGGCTCTCATAGACTTGTTTTAATTTTCTTCAGCTTCAACTTGAACTTGCATATGAGCAATTGATGATCTGTTCGGCAGGCAGCCCCTGGCCTTGTTCTGACTGATGATATTGAGCTTCTCTATCTTCTCTTTCCACAGATGTAGCCAATTTGATTTCTGCATATTCCATCTGTTGAGGATGGAGATGTTAATTATTCTCACCCCAGTGAAAGGCAGGCACTGTCTAATATTTAGAGGGTTGTAGATGATGCCTGTGAACACTGCAAAGATTTGTACCATTTGCCATTGTGGCAAGAACGAAGGCTATACTCCCTGTGGCGCCAATAATTAATATATTTAACTTCTTCAAATATATTAATTTTTTCCTTAAGGTTATTTGTCAAGGTTTCTGAGGTCAATATATATTCTTTGAGACAATAGTGACAACAACGATGTTGCTGGGAAGCATGCTGTGGCTATGCAATGCAGATTTTTCCTAAAGAAGCTTCCTCTTGTCACCTCAAAGAGGCAGTACAGATATCTCAGAAGTTTGGTATGCTGTCTTGTTTTTATCACTGGAAATGGTTATATTGGGCATTTGTGCTACGTGAAAAATCAGATTCTAGGAAGACTGTCAACAGATTGTCTGCGGCATTCTCAGAAGAACTAGGAGCTTATTTACACCCAATCATGGCACCAATTCACTTGAAAAGTAGAATGCACATTTTAGTTTTCTAAGAAGAGTGTGAACATCTAATCAAACACAATTCCATGGAGACTACACTGAAAGTCAGTGGCGTTCTGAACAGTAGGCCACGGAAAAGAGATTAAACAAACTGAGGTTTAAAGGAGTTATTCTAAGTTCATGAAAAATAACAGTGATCACTGGAAGCAGGAACTTCCCAAGAGAACTTCTTGTCCTGCAAAACAAACTGAATTCTTGGCAATGTTTCCAGCAGCATGGCGCTCCAGGGCAGTGGTTCTTAAAGTGTGGCCCCCGGACCAGCAACATCAGCATCACCGGGAACTTGTTAGAAATGCAAATTCTCATGCCCCACACCAAACCTACCGAATGCCCAGCAACCTGTGTTTTAATAAGCCTTCCAGGTAATTTTGATAGATGCTAAAATTTGAGAACCACTGGGATCAATGCTACTCAAGCTGTCATTGGTGAAGAGCCAGTTTTTATTTTTTCTTTTTTCAATCCGTCATGGACTGATACTTTTCTGAAATAACATACAGACAAATTACCAGAAAATGAAATAAAAATGACATACAAAATACAAGTACCACTTTTTAATTTTTAGATTCAACTGACATAAAATCGTTGTTAGTTGCTGTTGAGTTTATTCTGACTAATGGCAATCCCACGTGTGTCAGAGTAGATATGTGTGCTCCATAGGATTTTCAAGGCTGTGACTTTTCAGAAGCAGATCGCCAGACCTGTCTTCTGAAGTGCCTCGCCATTTGTGCCACCCACGAACTCCTGACTGCTAAATGTTTCTAAATACTTATTTCAATTTTTGTACTTTTATCCTTGTAGATCAGTAACAAATTTGCAGAATGACACTAGTCTGCAAGCCACACTTTGAGTAACACTGGTGTAGATACTCAGAAGGGACTTTTCCTATAAGAAAACAGTTACAAATTTTATGAATTCCAAGATGCACATTTCCATTTCTAAAATTGGAATGTATCTCAAAATTACTACCTGCCAGGAGGCAGAAGGACATAGCTCTCATGACCTGTGCATGCACATCAAAATCTCCAAAATAGGTGTCAGTGCTTGGGAAAAAAATTCCAAAGTAGAACACTCTTTTAAGAAACGCCGAATCACCAGCACTCTTGATGGCTCAGAGAATGAGACTGTGAAAAACACAGATATCAGTGACGCCTGGGGGAAGTGATCCAGGACTGTAGGAGCCTGAATATGAGAAAGTTTTACAAATATCTTAGCCAATTTGTTATGCTTACATTTTTCTTTTAGGTATACACATGAGGGACATATAATAAAATCAATGTCTAAATAAATCTAAAAGAGCTGTTTCACTAACCGTGAATTTTTAAGTGATAAGGAAGTATCACGTCAGTTTAATTGACAGTGTTTTTCTTTTTCTTACTGGTACATAAAGTAATGCATCTTACAATTGACAGAATCTTATAATGTATGAAATACTGCATATCCTTTATCAAAGTTATTTACTAACATATACTTAGGTTCAAAGAAAGAAAGGGAAACTCAAGGGCTCCTAATACAAAACAAAACAAATAGCTAGAGCTGAAGTATACGTGATAAGTAAGGAAGGTTGCCCTGAGGGCAAATTTTGATATCCCCTGTATCAAGTGGGTTTAAAGTGGCCCCAGACTGATAATATCTTTGGATCTCAAAAGGCACAAACACAAATCTTCTCTATAAGGAAGTACCAGCAATTTAAATCAACAAAATATGTGATCACAGTAAGAGTTCAGAGACTCAAGTAAACAAGCCACCATGAGTAACAGTCCATAGAAACAACAAACAAGAAAATTAGACGACCAAGGACTTCCAATATTAAAATTACCAGATATGGAATAGAAAAAACATATTATCTAGTGTTTCAAGAACTAAAATCACATAACTTAGCAAGCAATGTGAACTTATAAAAAAGGATCACCTGGAACAGAAAAGAAAAATAAAGTCAATAAGTATAAAACTTAATGGGTGGGTTAAACAGAAGATTAAGCATTGCTCAGAAGGGAAATGGCAAACTGGAATATAGATCTGAAGAACTTACCTAGAATGCAGCACAGAGAAATAATTAAATGGAAAATGTGAGAGGGTAAGCAATATGAAATGATATAAAGGTATAAGATATCCATTCATGATCATATTTATTTTTTGTTATATTAGTGCCTCTTTATCTTGGTTGCACATTGGAATCACCTGCAGAATTTTTAAAATATTATTACCTGGGTACCACCCCCAAGAGATTCTGACTTACTGGTCTGGAACATAGCTTGGACTTCAGAAAATTTAAAAGCCCTCCCCTGCCAGGTGATTCTAATGTGCAGCCAAAGTAGAGAAGCACTGATATAAAAAATGAATATGATCATGGACTTAGGTTAGGCAAAGTCTTCTTAGATAGGACAACAAAAGCAAAAGCAAAAAAAAAAGAAAGAAAGAAAGAAAAGAAAAAGTAGATAAATGCATCAAAATTAATTTTCTGTCTGTGTGTTTCAAAGGACACCATAAAGAAAAATTAAAAGATAACCAACAGAATGGGCAAAAATATTTGTAAGTTATATATCTGATAAGGGAATTATATTCAAGATATATAAAAAACACTTACAACTCAATAGTAAAAAGACAAATAACCCAAATCAAAAATGGACAAAGGATTTGGATAGACACTTCTCTAAAGAAGGTATACAAATGGTTAATAAGCACATGAAAAGATACTCGACATCAATAAACGTTAGCAAAATGCAGATTGAAACTAGGATGGCTAGTATCAAAAAGTCAAATTACAGCAAGTGTTGTTGAGGATGTGAAGAAACTGGAACCCTCATACATTGTTGGTGGGAATACAAAATAGTGCAACCACTTTGGAAAAGAGTCGGCATTTCCTCAAAATGTTAAACATACTGTTATCAAATGACCCAGCAGTTCCACTCCTAGGTATATACCCCAAAGAAATGAAAGCATACGTTCACCCAAAAACCTGTAAATGAATATTCGCAGCAGCGTTATTTATAATAGCCAAATAGTGGGAACAATCCAAACGGCTATCAGCTGTTGAATGGATAAATACAACGTGATATACAATAATTATATATATATACGGAATCGACTCAACGGCACTGGTTTTTTTTTTTTTATACAATAGACTATTATTTGGCAGTAAAAAGCAATGACGTACTGATACATGCTACAACATGGTGGACCTTGAAAACATTTTGCTGAGTAAAGAAGCCAGTCATAAAAGATCACATTTTGTACTATTCCATTTGCATTAAATGTCTAGAACAGGCAAATCCATAGACACAAAAAATAGATCAGTGGTTGTCTAGGGCAGCAGAGGGTTCCGGGGGCGGGGGGGTGGAAGGTGACTGCTCATGGCTTCCAGATTTCTTTTGGGAATGACGGAAATGTTCTAAAATTGCTTGAGATGATGATTGCACAACCATGTGAATATATTAAAAATCATTGAATTGTACACTTCAAATAGGTGTATAATTTACATGTGGCATGTTAATTTATTTCAATAAAGCTGTCTAAAAAATGGAGGAGAAGCAATATTTGAAGGGATAATGGCTGAGAATTTTCCAGAACTAACGAAAGATGCGAATCCACAAATACAAGAAGCATAACCTACACCAAGCAGGATAATTAAAATGAAATCCACAGTGGACACACTGCAGTGAAACTGCAGATTGCCAAAGACAAAGAAATCTCTGGCAATCGAAATTCAAAGGGCATTCGCCAACACATGGAAATAGTCAAGGCATCTCACTGCCAGAGAACGGAACTACTCAGAAGGTACCACCTTTGATTTGATTCTCTAAAACAAACACTAGACAGTAGCAGAAATCAAAGCAGTGTTGTTCGGCCTTTGATTCATTTGGTCCATCAGGAGAGCAACATGGCTTGCCTGATGGAAAACATAAAATGTCTCAAGCTTGAAAGTTAAATGTTAAAAGGCATTTGACACACCACAGTGAAAATCTCTAAGAAGTCATCTGCACCAAGGGGGAGAATTGGAGACTTTTCTCTAACTGCTAGAGTTCCTGACCGGAAGTTGCCTGTTGCTCAATACTGACAGCATAAATCAGAAACAGCTGTGCCATACAGAGTACCATTTTGCTAATTAAAACTTCATGCTATCTAAGATGAAGAGACATATTACATTAAGTCATAGCGTGCTGTGGAAAAGCTCTGATGGTCCATTTCCCCCTCTAATTTCTTATTTAATTTTCTCTTGAAGACAAACAAACAAACCAGTTGCAGTTAAATCAAGTCCAACTCATGGCGACCCCATGTGTGTCAGAGTAGAATGTGTACTCTAAATTTCAATGGCTGATTTTTTCAGAAGTAGATTGCCGGCCCTATCTTCCCAGGTGCCTCTGGGTGGGCTCAAACCTCCAGTCTCTGGGTGGTGCAAACAGTTAGCACACTCAGCTGTTAACCAAAAGTTAGAGGTTCAAATCTACCCAGAGGCACCTCAGAAGAAATGCCTAGCAGTCTACTGAAAAATCAGATATTGAAAACCAAATAGAGCTTAGTTCTACTCTGACATACATGGGATCATCATGAGTCAGAATTGACTTTACAGCAACTGGTTTTTAGTTATTCACCACGGGAAGGAAAACAGGATTAGCTATTTGTTTCTTAGCTATAGTAAAATTATCCTCACTGGAAACCAGCTTTGACTTTTCTACTCCTGTACATATGTGATTCATAAATATTTAATGTAACAACTGTTTGGGGAATAACATTTTAATATGGAATTACAGGGACAGTTTTCTGCATTAAGTTCTCCTTTCTTATTTACAGGAAAAACAGGAAAGAACTGGTCATAAGTACGTCAAGACAAACAAAAAATTCTACTAACTGATTGTCTAGGCCTATTAATGTTCAGTGTATCAAGAGTGAATGCAAGCTTTAAACAGAAGGAACTAAAGGTCAGGAAACATACACAAGATTTTCTCACCCACATGAATAGAAAAGCAATGGGGATCATTAAAAAACAAGACAAAACAAAAAACATTTTTAGATGTCAGATATTGTACAAGTTCAAAATTAGAGTTTCCAAAAAGGTATCTTTGATGTTAACAGTCAAGAGAGTTCTATTTATTGCACAGAAAGGCATAAGTGGATCATTTTGGCCTGTCACAAACTGGACACATTTTCCATTTTATAACGTAAAAGTGGTAGAATTTTACCACCCTTTGGCTGTCAAAAGGCTGATTATGAGTGAAAATATGACAATATTCATGACCAACCAAGCATCCTGTCCATCAAATACCCAATCCTAAGTGGCTCTGCTGTCAGACCCGTAACAGGCAAAACACATTTAGGTAGGAGCTTGTAAAGAGCTCGTTTTAAAAGGCGGGTTGTCCTTTGTTTAGGGTCTATACTTGAGGCTCAAATAAAGGGAGTTCTTTGGTTTCATGACATTAAAAACAGTTCCTCTACGTTCATTCCTTCATTCAATAAATATGCATTGAGCATCTTCTGTTTTCCAGGAGGGCACCTGTTATCCCACTCCGTAGTAGTAAAAAAGGAGTGGAGATTAAGAGCTCTGTGTTACCCCAGGTATTCTGGAGGAAAGGCTTCCTCAGAAACATGTAGAACGAAAACAAACATGACACGTACACACAAAAAGGCAGACAGGAATGTCAGGAAAAGGGATCAAGAATAAAAAAAAGGCTTATGAGAAAAACAATATAAGTAACTCAGGGAATAAATGTGATATTAGAAACTTTCTGCTTAGCAACTTATCTTACAATTTGCCATCAATTTCTCAATCCACACATTTAACTACCCATGCTCTTGTCCAATATCTCACTACTAGTTCTCTTTCCATGTACTATTTAGGAACTACTTATACCTGTGTCTTAGTTAGCCAGTGCTGCTGTAACAGAAATACCACAAGTGGATGGCTTTAACAAACAGAAATGTGTTCTCTCATAGTCTAGAAAGCTAGAAGTCCAAATTCAGTGTGCCAGCTCCAAGGAAAGCCTTTCTCTGTGTGTTGGGTGTGGCAGAAGGTCATCAATCTTTCCCTGAGTCTAGGAATTTCTTAACACAGAGACTCTGGGTCCAAAGGATGCACTCTACTCCTGGCTCTTCTTTTTTGGTGGTAGGAGATCTCTCTCTCTCTCTGCTTGATTTTCTCTCCTTTTATCTCTTGTAAGATAAAAGATAATGCAGGCCACATCCCAGGGGATCTCCCCTTATATCAGATCAGGGATGTGACCTGAGTAAGGGAGTTGCATCCCACCCTAGTCCTCTTTACATAGCCTAATCTTGCATTGTTAACCACAGGTACAGATTTAGGATTTACAACATATAGGACAATTACATCAGATCACAAAATGGAGGACAACCACACAATACTGGGAATTATGGCCTAGCCAAGTTGACACGTATTTTGGGAGGACACAATTCAATCCATGACGACCTGAATGCCTTCCTGATATCCCCCCTTCAGTTTTCAAGCTATTGTGGGAGAATCTGGGATGAGAACAAGCAATTAATTCAGTCCTGAATCCTCAGGGCTGTTTAGAAGCTTGGCTCACTCCCTCAAGGCATCTTTCAACTAACAGAAAGAATTATTTGCCATTCAGTTAACATTTATTGGTATATTTACGGAATGGAGATTTTTTTTTTTAACACTGATTATACTACCGGTCCAAGGTAGCAGAAAGAGCATGGCTTTGGAGAAGGATTTGGGCTTCCAGGCTAACCTCACTCCCTTATAAATTGGGGGCCATAAGTCTTGATTTGTATCTGTTGTCTTAGATTTCCAACTGGCTGGTGCCTATCCAAATTATCCTGGTTTGGTTCCCCTTAAGATCAGGAAAAAGACAAGGATGCCCACTTTCAGCTATTCAATATTGTACTGGAAGTCCTACCCAGGGCAATTAGGCAAGAAAAAGATTAAAGTACAGTGTAGCCCCCCACACCCCTTATCCTCAGTTTCGCTTTCTGAGGTTTCTGTTACCCGCGGTCAACCAAGGTCCAAAAATACTAAGTGAATAGCTAGATGAAATCTCCCACCTTCCCGCTCTGCCCCCCCCCCCAGGGGCCACATTCAATAACTTTTATTACAGTATATCATTATAACAGTTCTATTTTATTGCTAACTAATGTTGTTAATCTCTTACTGTGCCTAATTTATAAATTCAACTGTATCATAGGTATGCACGTATAGGTCAAAACACAGTGTGTATATATATATATAGGATTCGGTATTATATGAGATTCCACTGGGGTCTTGGAACGTATCCCCGGCAGATAAGCAGGGACTACTGTATACATGGAAACCCTGGTGAGGTAGTGATTAAAAGTTACGCCTGCTAACCAAAAGGTCGGCAGTTCGAATCCATCAGGTGCTCCTTGGAAACCCTATGGGACAGTTCTACTATGTCCTATAGGGTCTCTATGAGTCAGAATCGACTCGACAGCAATGAGCTTGGGTTTTTACTGTATACATATTGGAAAGGAAGAACTAAAACTATCCTTAATCACAGATGACATTTTGACAACCGGTTTCTTGGATATGACACCAAAAGCACGAGCAACAAAAGACAAAATAGACAAGTGAAACTTCATTGAAATTAAAAACTTTGTGCATCGAAGGAATTTATGAACAAAGTGAAGAGATAACCTAAAGATTGGGAGAAAATATTTAGGAACCATATATCTAATAAGGGTTTAATATCCAGAATATATAAATTCCTACAACTCACGAACAAAAAAATAAACAACCCAATCAAAAACTGGGCAAAGTATTTTAACAGGCATTGTTACCAACTAGGAAATAAAAGTGGCTCAACAACCACATGAAAAGATGCTCAACATCATTATCCATTGGGGAGGTGCAAATCAAAATCACAATGAGATACTACTTCACACCAAGTAGGATGGTTATTATCAGAAAAGCAGAAAATGACAAGTATTGGCAAGGATGTGGAGAAACTGGAACCCTCATCCACTGCTGGTGGGATTGTAAAATGGTGCAGCCACTGTGGAAAACAGTTTGGCAGTTCCTCAAAAAGTTAAACACATAATTACTCTATAATCCAGCAATTCTACTCCTAGGTATATACCCAAAAGACTTGAAAGCATGGACTCAAACAGAGACTTATACACCAGTGTTCATTGCAGCACTATTCACAATAGCCAAAAGGTGGAAACAAACTTAGCGTCCATCAACAGATTAATGGATAAGTAAAATGTGGTATACACATGCAATGAAATATTATTCAGCCATAAAGAGAATTAAAAGTTCTAATGGATGCTATGACATGAATGAACCTTGAAATCATTATACTGAGTGAAATAAGTCAGACACAAAAGGACAAATATTGTATGATCCAACTTATAAAATATCTAGAATATGCAAATGCGTACAGACCAAAGTTTATCTGTGTTTACCAGGGGCAGGCAGGAGGGGGGTTGGTGGGGTATTGCTTAAGGAATGCAGAGGTTTTGTTTGGGGTGATGAAAAAAAAATTGGAAATAAATAGTGGTGATGGTTGCACAACATGGTGAATATAATTAGTGTCACTGAATTGTACATTTAAAAATGGTTGAAATGTTTTTGTTACATGTATTCCAAACCAAACCAAACCAAACCCATTGCTGTCGAGTTGATTCTGATTCATGGCGACCCTATAGGACAGAGTAGAACTGCTTATAGGGTTTCCAAGGCTGAAATTTTTATGGAAGTAGACAGCCACATCTTTCTCCCTCAGAGTGGCTGGTGGGTTGGAACTGCTGACCTTTCACTTAGCAGCCAAGCACTTAGCCACTGTACCACCAAGGCTCCTTGTTGCATATATTACACCACAATAATTTTTATTAAGTATACTGGTTTGGCAATATCATTATCTTACTTATCAACCATATAACCTTGGAAAGCTATTTAACCTCTCTACAATGTTTATTATTTTCTATTCTGGAAAATGAAAACAGTAATATCCACTTGTGATGTGATGCGGAATGACATCAAGGACATCATACATGAAGAAAGCAAGAAGTCATTAAAAAGACAGGAAAGAAAGAAAAGATGACCAAAATGGATGTCATAAGAGACTCTGAAACTTGCTCTTGAACGTCGAGTAGCTAAAGCAAAAGGAAAAAGTGATGAAGTGAAAGGGCTGAACAGAAGATTTCAAAGGGCGGCTCGAGAAGACAAAGTAAAGTATTATAACGGCATGTGCAAAGACCTGGAGATAGAAAACCAAAAAGAAAGAACACGCTTGGCATTTCTCACCCTGAAAGAAATGAAGAAAAAATTCAAGCCTCGAGTTGCAATATTAAAGGATTCTACGGGGAAAAATATTAAATGACACAGGAAGCATCAAAAGAAGATGGAAGGAATACACAGAGTCACTATACCAAAAATAATTGGTTGACATTCAACCATTTCAGGAGGTACCAAATGATCAGGAACCGATGGTACTGAAGGACGAGGTTCAAGCTGCACTGAAGGCACTGGCAAAAACTAAGTCTCCAGGAATTGATGGAATATCAATTGAGATGTTTCAACAAACAGATGCAGCGCTAGAAGTGCTCACTCGTCTATGCCAAGAAATTTGGAAGACAGCTACCTGGCCAACAGGCGAGAAGAGATCCATATTTATGCCCATTCCGAAGATAAGTGATCCAACCGAATGGGGAAATTATAGAACAATATCATTAATACCACATGCAAATAAAGTTTTGCTGAAGATCATTCATAAGTGGCTGCAGCAGTACATTGACAGGGAACTGCCAGAAATACAAGTCAGATTCAGAAGAGAACGTGGAACCAGGGATATCTCTGCTGATGTCAGATGGATCCTAGCTGAAAGCAGAGAATACCAGAAAGATGTTTACCTGTGTCTTATTGACTATGCAAAGGCATTCAACTGTGGATCATAACAAATTATGGATAACACTTTGAAGGATGGGAATTCCAGAACACTGAATTGTGCTCATGAGGAACCTGTACAGACGAAGGGGCAGTTGTTCGGACAGAACAAGGGGATACTGATTGGTTTCAAGTCAGGAAAGTGTGTCAGGGTCGTATCCTTTCACCATACCTATTCAATCTGTATGCTGAGAAATAATCCGAGAAGCTGGACTATATGAAGAAGAACAGGGCATCAGGATTGGAGGAAGACTCATTAACCACCTGCTTTATGGAGATGACACAACCTTGCTAGCTGAAAGTGAAGAGGACTTGAAGCACTTGTTGATGAAGATCAAAGAACACAGCCTTCAGTATGAATTACGCCTCAACATAAAGCAAACAAAATCCACACAACTGGACCAATAAGCCACATCATGATAAACAGAGAAAATATTGAAGTTGTCAAGGATTTCATTTTACCTGGATCCACAATCAACACCCATGGAAGCGGCAGTCAAGAAATCAAGATGCATTCCATTGGACAAATCTACTGCAAAAGACTTCTTAAAGTGTTAAAAAGCAAAGATGTCACCTGAAAGACTAAGGTGTGCCTGACCCAAGCCATGCTGTTTTCAATCACCTCGTATGCATGCGAGAGCTGGGTGATGATGCATAAGGAAGACTGAAGAAGAATTGATACCTTCAAATTGTGGTGTTGGCAAAGAATATTGAATATACCATGGACTACCAAAAGAACAAACAAATCTGTCTTGGAAGAAGTACAAACAGAATGCGCTCCTTAGAAGCAAGGACGGCAAGACTACATCTCACATACTTTGAGCGTGTTATCAGGAGGGATCAGTCCCTGGAGAAGGACATCATGCTTGGTAAAGTACAGGTCAGCGGAAAAGAGGAAGATCCTCAATGAGATGGATTGACACAGTGGCTGCAACAATGGGCTCAAGCGTAATGATTGTGAGGATGGTACAGGGCCAGGCAGTGTTTCATTCTGTTGTACATAGGGTCGCTATGAGTTGAAACGGGATCGATGGCACCTAACAACAACAACAACAAAATATTTAACTTGGAGACATTGTGAGGATTAAATGCGAGCAGCTAATGTAAAAAGTACTTAGCAGCCTTAATCTTTTTTTTAATAATTATTAGTTATTATTGGTTGCAATGACTTAGAAGCACTTTAGGATCTTGAAGCATCTCAGAAACACTGCCATGAAAACCTTTTATTCTTGTTCTGCTTTTCATAAATGGTTCAACCAGTGTTTAGGGTATTCTGTAATCGTCCATCTTTTCACTTTTAATTATTTTAACTGGGCCCTCCTCCTTCTCCCTGGGTTGAAGCTTAAAAATTGTAGTTCTGATTCTCATTATGCTACTCGATACTTTACTAAGGAAGACACAGCTATTTAAATTAAACTGTATGAAGATTTGAATTGACACAGAGCTACTTGGCCATTCAAACTAATAAAACATCGTAATTAAATCTTTATTATGACATAAGGATATAAGGAATATATCAAGCCATATTTTTATGAAAAAAATATTTGATGACAAAATTTATTAGCTGCTATCCCACAAATGTTCACAGGGAACCTTTTTTACTCTTCGGGTAGGAATACGGTAAACATAAAGAATCCAACAGAATATGGAGAAATCACAGCCAAAAAGCACAGAAAGGCTAGTTAAGGAAAACAGTCCATATTTATTTTCTTAATGTTTCTATTTCTCAAAGAAATACACGTGCATTGTCAAGAGTTCCTCAAAATAATAGAAGGCTCCTGCCCGCCCTTCCTACCCACATTCCGACTCCTCTGAGGCTGAAACTTAGAACAGGATTATATGTATTTTTCCTAGCTACTAACTTTCATTTCTAAATGACATCATAGTTATATAGTTATTCATTGATTTTTTCCATTTTAGACATTATCTGGTAATCTCCTGACATAGAAGATGAGAATTTAGCTCTCTTACATCCTCTCCATACACATTCTATTTTATCACTCACCCATTGCTGTCGAGTTGATTCCAACTCATAGTGAGTTGGAATTCCAACTGGTGGATTCGAACTGCCAACCTTTTGGTTAGCAGCCGTAGCTCTTAAACACCTCACCACCAGTGACAGTATTTATTTGGGTAAGTCAATATTCATTGAGCAATACCGTGTGCAATGATTACCACCTCCTTTGACTGTGTTCTTAACCCCTACCACCACCTCAGAGTTAACAATTGCCTTTTCTTTTTTTTTGCTGCTTGGTTTTATGTGTGTCTATAACAAATTCTTTGTATGTGCCAAACTCTTTGACAGACCTGTAAAACTCCTCTACTTAGAGCCAAACACATCAAGTGATTTTTCAGTTTCCATGTTTTCCCTTTGGCAACACTGGTAACATCCCAACTGTAGCTCTGTTCCAGTAGTAACTGTCTTCAAGGCCTGATGCCCAGTTGTCACCATGAGCTTTTCTTTCCCACCACTCTGCAAGTTTCCTGTGACTCCAACTGTATTGGAGCCCCAGGTTATTTGATTCCATATTTTCCTATTTCTTGGTTAATTCCCTCTTTAAATATACCAAAAGAAGTTTTAATATCTAAAGATAATTGATATTAAATTATCTTGCATATCTCAAGATAATTTCTATGCTCTCTAACTTGATTGATAATTTTGGCTGCCATCAAATTCCAGTTGAGAAATAATTTTCTCTGTAAATTTTGAAGGGCTTGATCCATTGTTTTGTAGCATCCTAAGTTGCTATGAAAAGTTCAGTGTTAACCTGTGTGGGACATGTTGTATATCCTCCCACCCCCTTCCCTGAATCTTTTAAAATCTCTTCTTTATTCTTTTTCCATCCAGTTTGATGGTTTAAAAAAAAAAAAAAAACAGTTGCCATCGAGTTGTTTCTGACTCATGGCAACCCCACATGTTTCAGAGTAGAAATGTGTTTTATAGGGTTTTCAATACCTATCATCTTTTGGATCAAACCACCAACCTTTCACTTAGTAGCCAAATGCTTAACTGTTTGCACCATGCAGGGATTCCTAAACATGATGGTAGGACCCTTAAATCTGGTAATTCGTCTTTCACTTGTGAAAAATATTCTTCATAATTTTCCCGTTTATTTACTTTGTTCTCTTTTATTGGGACTCTGAGTACTAGACAGAAGTTGGGCTTCCTTTAATTATTTTAGTCTTTTCTCTTTTTATCAATCTCATTTTCTTTTGGTTGAACTTTCAGGGACGTATCCTCAATTTAATATTCTAATTCTTTTATTAATTTTTTTCTATTTCTGCTGTTGTATTTTTAATTTCTACAAGCTCTTTTCTGTTTTCCGAAGGTTCCTTTAAACTATACTCTGCTTTTATTTCATACACTTAATTGTTTTCCTCTCTGACAAGATTAATTGTAGATTTGGGCATTTGGGAATACTGATTCCAGTATTATCTTTTTCTTCGAAGTTCCATTTCCCTATTTGTTTATTTTGTTCTGATCACTGCCTGTCACATCAAATGCTTTCCTTAAATGTCTTTTGATGACAATTCTTATTTAAGAGTCACCCTAAAAAGCTTACTGGAAACTGAGTGTGAGAGGAGGCTTGCCAGTTGGTGGGATTTGCTGTAGGGTCACAAGGCAGTATAACTGCTTTTTCATTGCAGAGGGTACCCCTCCAAATGTCACTATCTCTGTTTTTGTTTTTTCCTCCCTCTTGAGTCTAATGACAACCAATGATCCTCCTTCAATCTCCTGCTTTGTAAGTGAGTATGGCTGCCAGTGTTTTGGAGTGAGTTGAGGAAAATGCCGGGGGTGCGGTGCGGGGTGGGTTTCACCATTCAGCATGTAAGCTTCCCGGTAGTAATCCTGCTATTTTTGGTGAGGTACCTCATCTCTGCCCACCAAATCCCCTTAAAAAAATCCCCTTAGATGCTCCTTATTGGTTCCAGGAATCCATCCCCCTACATGCTATGCTTCTAACAACTCTCAACCTGAAGCCCTCTTCAGAGGCCTACTTTTGGGGTACTAGAGCCACTTAGGCAGCATGCCAAGAGAGCTAGAAGTACCAACAGAGCTGGAAGTAACTACAATTTACAACTTATCCCAGCTGTAGCTAATTACCGGTGCAAGAGTATGTCTCTGGTCAGAACAAACTCTGAGATGTAATTTACACTCCAGACCTCCCACACAGGATGAGACAGAGGTGGGGCTTTGCCTAAAATTGCACCCTTGCTTGGCTTCTTCTCCTTTGCTGCTTCCCCCACTCCCTTATTGGTTTCTCCCGGAAGCAGTTCCTTAAAAAAATCACACATGAATTCCCATCTCAGGGTCAGCTTTTGAAGAACCTGGACTAAGGCCACCATCAGAATGACTGGATTTGGGGAAAAAATACGGGAGTCTAAGCACTCTTTATCAAACTTGCAATTTCTATTCTCAGTCCTGATCCACACTCTCTGCCACCAGGGGTATTTGGAACTTCCAAATACTAACCCTTTTTAGTGTTCCAGGAAGTTGAGACTCACAGGCTTCTTAAAGTTTGGGACAAATATGGACTACTTCCCTTTCCTGTCATTTTCATTCAAGTTTAAGTAAGATTTCACAAACATCTTGAGCTTGATAAGGTTGAATTCAGGCTATTACAAACACCTTGAGAATACAAGCTCACTCTCCTCTTGGCAGTATGTACTTTAGCATAAAACATGTAGAGTACTCGATTTAAATCTATAGAAGTTACATTAAAAAACTCTGTAGTCAGACAAATGTGGGTTCAACTCCTTTACCATCTATGTAATAGCAGGCAAGTTACTGAACCTCTCTAAGTCACACTTCTCTCACCTGCAAAATGGAGGTAGCATGCTTATTACATGCCTGACACATAGTAAGTCCTATCCTTTGGATTATTTCCTGGTAGAGATGATAATTTTGTCATACTACCTCCACATGCCCTCACCTCATTCCCACATTTCAGAGATGCTTGGCCAAGGTAAGGGTATAGCCTAAGGCAGCAATTCTTAAACCCCTTATAGTCCCTAGACCCTCATCATCATCATCACTACCTGGGAACTTGTTAGATATGAACATTCTCAGGCCCCACCCTAGACTTCCTGACTCACAAGCTGTGGAGGTGAGGCCCGAAACCTGTGTTTTAACAAGGCTTCCAGGGGATTCTGATGTGTTCAAGTTTGAGAGCAACTGGCCTAAGGCCACAGATCAGAGAAAAATACAAATAACAGACTCACACAGAGACTAAAGCCAAGACCTAGACCCAGTTAGTGTGGTATCGAGGTTCTTATGCAGAACTAACGAATATACAGGACACCACACTGATTAGGAATAGGGGAAGTCATAATTATAATTGTAGTTTGTTATTAGAGTAGTGTAGTTGTAAATATTAAGAGCATTATGTTATAAATGAATATAAATAGGAGCTAAAGAGTAAAATGTAGATTTAAATTTGTAAAATCGACAGTGAGTGTTTATCACATAGTATTGAAATACAAATGGGAAAGTGTTTTAACATTAAAAAAAAATTCCCAGACCCAGAAGCTGAAGAAACACTTGAAGGGCTCCTTAATTGTATTAATCCTTCTCCGAAACAAGCTACCAAATGTACAACTTCTGGAACATTTACTGAGGAAAACTCATTTGAAGTTGTCACTTTGCCAGAGTCACAACTATTGAAAGTTTTCTCAAAATCTGAATGAGTGTAAATCAAGCAAATGATCTTTAAAAACCAAAAACACAAACACTTGGGTTTGGATAGGAGCAGAGAAATTAAGAGCAAGATAGAGCTCCTTGGATTCACCACTTGGAACGCGAGTATGTGGGGGGAGGGGCAGAGAAAGAAACAACCCTTCCAACAACATCTGCATAGCAATTCAGTCATTTAAAGTCAATCAGGTGATTTACTTCAAGGAGTACAAAGCAGAGACACAGAGAAGCCAATTTCTGGGTTAATTAAGTTCACAAGTAGCCAACAATTTGAAAAAGAGAAAAGCCCTTTCCCTGAAGGAAGTAAAGTGCAGAGGGTAACACACAGGCTTGTGTTACATGGGTAATGCCCAGCCACTCAATTTACTTTGACACATATCTTTCTGGACAGCTCAGCTTAATCTCCTGCATGGCAGAGTCATGGCTATTTCCCTTGTGCCCTTTATGGCCTCTGTGTGAAAATCTGAAAGCATTGCTGCTGTGATCAGGGACACAACAGCTCTGAATACAACCATGGGGACTGCTGACAGACTGGCTGACCGTCGAAAAGCACACTTATATTATTTAGCCAGCAAGTCTCACTTTACATTAATGATACTAATACTCAATAGTAAAACACACCAACTCAATACCATTTACAATAGCCCCCAAGAAGATAAAATACGTAGGAATAAATCTAACCAGAGATGTAAAAGACCTATACAAAGAAAAATACAAGACACTACTGCAAGAAACCAAAAGAGACCTACATAAGTGGAAAAACATACCTTGCTTATGGATAGGAAGACTCAACATTGTGAAAATGTCTATTCTACTCAAAGCGATCTATAGATACAATGCAATCCTGATTCAAATTCCAATGGAATATTTTCTATGACATGGAGAAACAAATCACCAACTTCAAATGGAAAAGGAAGAGGCCCCGGAAAAGTAAAGCATTACTAAAGAAGAACAAAGTCGAAGGCCTCACACTACCTGATTTTAGAACCTATTATACCGCCACAGTAGTCAAAACAGCCTGGTACTGGTACAACAGATACATAGGCCAATGGAACAGAATTGAGAATCCAGATGTAAATTCATCCATTTATGAGCAGCTGATATTTGACAAAGGCCCAAAGTCCGTTAATTGGGGAAATGACAGTCTCTTTAACAAACGGTGCTGAGATAACCGGTTATCCATCTGCAGAAAAATGAAACAAGACCCATACCTCACACCATGCACAAAAACTAACTCAAAATGGATCAAAAACCTAAAATGATAAAGATCGTGGAAGAAAAAGTAGGGAAAACACTAGGAGCCGTAATACATGGCATGAATGGCATACAAAACATTACTAACAAAGCACAAACACCAGAAGAGAAACTAGATAACTGGGAGCTCCTAAAAATCAAACAATTATGCTCGTCACAAGACTTCACCAAAAGAGTAAAAAGGGAATCTACAAACTGGGAAAAAATTTTGGCTACCACAAATCCGATCAGCGTCTAATCTCTAAAATCTATAAGATACTGTAAAACCTCATCAACAAAAAGAGAAATAACCCAATTAAAAAGTGGGCAAAGGATGTGAACACGCACTTCACCAAAGAAGACATTCAGGCAGCTAACAGATACATGAGGAAATGCTCACAATCATTAGCCATTAAAAAAAGCCATTAGAGAAACGCAAATCAAAACTACAATAAGATATCATCTCACCCCAACGAGCCTAGCGTTAATCCAAAAAAAAACACAAAGTAATAAATGTTGGAGAGGTTGTGGAGAGACTGGAACACTTATACACTGCTGGTGGGAATGTAAAATGGTAAAACTACTTTGGAAATCCATTTGGCACTTCCTTAAAAAGCTAGAAATAGAAGTATCATACGGTCCAGCAATCCCACACCTTGGAGCACATCCTAGAGAAATAAGAGCCCTCACACGAATAGATATATGCACACCCATGTTCACTGCAGCACTATTTACAATAGCAAAAAGATGGAAACAACCTAGATGCCCATCAACAGATGAATGGATAATGAATGGATAAACAAATTATCATATACTCACACAACGGAGTACTACAGAATGATAAAGAACATCGATGAATCCGTGAAACATCTCATAACATGGATGAATCTGGAAGGCATTATACTGAGGGACATTAAAAAAAGAAACACAAAAGGACAAATATTGAATGAGACCGCTATTATAAGAACTCAAGAATAGGTTTAAACACAGAAGAAAACGTTCTTTGATGGTTATGAGGATGGGGAAGGAGGGAGAGGGGTATTCACTAACTAGATATTCCCAAAAACCAAAACCAAACTCCCCGCCGTGGAGTCGATTGGGACTCATTGCAACCCTATAGGACAGAGTAGAACTGCCCCATAGAGGTTCCAAAGAGCACCTGGTGGATTCGTACTGCCGACCTTTTGGTTAGCAGCCATAGTTCTTAATCACTATGCCACCCAGGGTTTTCAACTAGATAGGAGACAAGAATTATCTTAGGTGAAGGGAAGGACAACACACAATACAGGGGAAGTCAGCACAACTGGACTAAACCAAAAGCTAAGAAGTTTCCTGAACACAACCAAACACTTTGAGGGACAGAGTAGCAGGGGCAGGGGTCTGGGAACCATGGTTTCAGGGGACAACTAGGTCAATTAGCATAACAAAGTTTGTCAAGAAAATATTCTGCATCCCACTTTGGTAAGTGGCATCTGGGGTCTTAAAAGCTGGCAAGTGGCCATCTAAGATGCATCAGTTGGTCCCAACTCACCTGGCGCAAAGGAGAATTAAGAACACCAAGGACACAAGGTAATTACAAGCCCAGGAGACAGAAACGGCCACATAAACCAGTGACTACATTAGCCTGAGACCAGAAGAACTAGATGGTGCCTGGCTACAACCAATGACTGCCCTGACAGGCAACACAACAGAGAACCCCTGAGGGAGCAGGAGAGCAGTGGGATGCAGACCCCAAATTCTCGTAAAAAGACCTGACTTAATGATCTGACTGAGACTAGAAGGACCCCAGTGGTCATGGTCCCCAAACCTTCTGTTAGCCCAAGACAGGAACCATCCCCAAGGCCAACTCTTCAGACAGGGATTGGACAGGACAATAGAATAGAAAATGATGCTGGTGAGGAGTGAGCTTCTTGGTTCAAGTAGACACTTGAGACTATGTGGGCAGCTCCTGTCTGGAGGTGAGATGAGCAGGCAGAGGGAGACAGGAGCTGGTTGAATGGACACAGGAAATACAGGGTAGAGAGGAGGAGTGTGCTGTCACATTGTAGAGAGAGAAACGAGTCACATAACAATGTGTGTCTAAGTTTTTGTATGAGAAACTGACATGAATTGTAAACTTTCACGTAAAGCACAATAAAAAAAAAGAAAAATGTAAAACTATGGCTGAGTTATACAGAGTCATTACTCTGCACCTAGGTGACCCTCTTCTAAGCACATTATAAGCACAGTCTCAGTGGATCTTCATAGCAACATAATAACCCTAAGAGGTGGGTGCAGCTTGTACTGCATTTTGTAGATGAGGAAATTAAGGCTCAGAGATGCTAAATTACTTGCCCAGAGTCACCCAGCTACTGTGATGAAGCTAAGATACAATCCCAGGGATACCTGACTCTCAAAGCTCCGCTCTTAACCATCAGGTTTTAATATCTTCGTTGAGAATCCAACCTATTTCAACAGTTTCAATTTGTAATACATGAGCAATTCTTTTTTGCTTCTCAAGGAAAGGGGAAAGCATTTAAAATAGTAAGATGATTATTTACTGAAATGGGCATGTGGACAATACTTCCATTTCTGGCTGGTCACTGAATCCTCTTCAGCCTAAAAAAAAAAAAAAAAAAAACTGTTGCGGACCAGCCGATTCTGACTCACAGCGACCCAGCAGGACAGAGTAGAACTGCCCCATAGGGTTTCCAAGGAGCGCCTGGTGGATTTTGGTTAGCAACTGAGCTCTTAACCACTGAGCTCCTCTTTAGCCTTAGATAGCTATAACATATGTTAGGGAGGTGGGTCCCTCTGAAAATCATTGTATGGGTAAAATTCAACTCATCCCCACAGTGCCTGCTTTGAGACTGGTGAAGCTTTGGTTGCCATGGACACCAGATTTCAACACACCACTGAGCACTGGGAATCCATTCCATACAAAGCAACGGAGTCAGCAGATGGCCACAGCAACAGCTAACTGCACGTAATGCTATGACCAACATTTGTTTTAACACCTCTCATTTAGATGATGTTCTCACCCATGAAGTCTGTAAGACTTTCCTTATCTGGGGAAACAGCTTCTTTACGGCCCAGGTAGCAACACTCACACTTCAACATGCCAATGTCATTTATTTGTCTGGGTTGTTGAATGGTTAAAGCTCTACAGAAAGGGAAATCTGATCTTACCCATAAAACACTTCTTTGTTCAGCTTGAAACAATGGGTCAAATGACTTTTTTTTGAAAATTCAGTTTGTCCAAGTAACTAGCACCCCAAGAATAATGGGCCTGTTAACTTGGTAGGCTTCCCTAGTAACTAAATCCATAAAGAAAATAATTAGGAAAAGATAAGCGGTACATATATATATATCAGTAATTCATAAGAACAGCACACTTTTATCAGACAAACCAAACATCCAAAGTGTTGTAGTTAATTAATGAATGTAGGTCAGAGACCAAGTTTGTAAAATTGAATCATGAAGAGAAACACTTACTTTGACACATCTTGGGCTGTTGGCCCATTTACCAAGAGACCATTACCACACGGGGAATATTAAGGCACCTCCCTGCCACGTGGAGGAAACACATCATGTATTGTGTAGGAGCCAGTCACATTATACACATCATTCATTAAATTAAATAACAGAAGGGAAATTAGCCAAGCTAGTAAGAAACTAATACAATCTATCATTTCCACACTCACAGGTCAATAAACATAGTAAAATGCCAGTAAAACAGCCTTCTTCTAAGAACACTGGGATTTTCCATTAAAGGCAAAATAAATAATTCAATACATTTAAAAGAATCTTTACTGTCCACACTTTTTTCCAGTTTATTTATTCAGTAACAAGAAAATCATGAACCATACTTTCTTCAAATGATTACAGTACAAATAAGAAGTTTGGTTTTTAGTAGAATGTATATTGTTGTTGTTGTCTGCTGTCAAGTCAATTCCGAATCATAGAAATTCTACAGGACAGTGAAACTGGCCTATAGGGTTTTCAAGGCTGTAATCTTTATGACAGCAGATCGCCAGGTCTTTTCTCCCGAGGAGCCACTGGTGGGTTTGATCTCTTGGTTAGCAGCCAAGCACTTAACCATTGTGCCACCAGGGCTCCTGGGAATGTATATTAAGAGAATATTAATAGAATAGATGAAAAGGTATAAAATAAATTATATCTAAGAATATCTGAATTACTTTGAGTAGATCTGTTAAACCATTGTGCCAGAAAAAACAAAAAGGAAAATATCTGAGCATTTCCAATGTAAATTAATTTAGAGTTGGAGGAACAGCACAACTTTATGTCACACAGGTAAAATTAATTGAATGAATTCTAAAATGGGAGTGGTACCATGCACATCAAGCTCATGTTTTCTATCTGATATGGGAATTTTTTTTTATGGGAATGGTGTCGTAAGATGTCCTTCTTGTATGACGGTGAAATAATTTAAAAACTGCTAGAATATAGTCTATTTGGGCCTTTAAGGAAATTCTAGAAACCTTAATTATACAGTGGAAAGTTACATTTATTAGGAAAAAGAAATCCATACATTCGTTCATTTATTTAACAGATGTTAAACCTTCAAGACAATGTGTTATCGGGGAATCTTTCCTTCAGCATAAAACTATGAACTGGAAAGTTGAAATTCTGGCATCTTTGGAAAAAGTCATTTTCAGTCAAAGGATGAAAGATGAAAATCATAACGTTTGGGGGATCAGTAAATTTGTTGACAAACAATTCCATAAAACTAAATAGCAGTTTTTTCAACTGTACTGAAGTCTAATCAATGGACCAGCAGCATTTGATTCACCTGGCAGCTTGTTAGAAATGCAGAATCTTGGGCCCCACTTCAGGACCACTGAACCAAAACCTGCTTTTTAACAAGATCTCAAGGGGATTCATACACATTGAAAAGTATGAGGAGCCCTAGTTGAAAGCACAGACTTGACCATCAGTCAGTAGATGGAACCCCATCTCTGTCACTGACTAGCTGTATGACCTTGAACAAGCTCCTCAAACTCTCTGTGCCTCAGTTTTCTCATTGGCTATGATACGGTAATTGCTCCTATACCATAAGGTTGCTGTTAGTATTAAGTGATGCAGTACATACATAGTGCTAACCACAGTTAATGACAAGTGATCAGTCAGAGTTAGCTCTTGTTGTTGTTAGGTGCCATCGAGTTGGTTTCCACTCATAGCAATCCTATATACAACAGAATGAAACACTGCCCAGTCCTGTGACATTCTCACAATCACTGCTATGTTTGAACCCACTGTTGCAGCCACTGTGTCAATCCATCTCATTGAGGGTCTTCCTCTTTTTCAATGATCATCTATTTTACCAAGCATGATGTCCTTCTCCAGGGACTGGTCCTTCCTGATAACATGTCCAAAGTACGGTAAGATGAAGTCTCATCATCTTCACTTCTAAGGAGCATTCTGCTGTACTTTTTCCAGGCCAGATTTGTTCATTCTCCTAGCAGTTCGTGGCATTGCTTCCATGGGCATTGATTATGGGTCCAAGTAAAATGAAATCCTTGATAACTTCAGTATTTTCTCCATTTATCATGATGTTACTTATTGGTCCAGTTGTGAGGATTTTTTTAAGGGTACAGTTGAAATTTATTATTTTTAATGATAATGATATTACCATTTATTGAGTGTCCCTTATGGGCAAAATATTTTACATAAATCATTAACTCTCTTGACCCTTGGCAAGGTCATTAACCTATCTATGCTTCAGTTTTTTTTTTTTTAATTTAAATTTTATTGTGCTTTAGGTGAAAGTTTCCAGCGAAAATTAGTTTCTCGTTCAAAAATTTATTTGTGACATTGGTTGCAATCCCAGCAATCTGTCAGCACTTTTCTCATTTCCCTTTCCACCCTGGGTTCCCCGTGTCCATTTGCCCAGTTTTCCCATCCCTTCCTGCCTTCTTCTCTTTCCTTTTGTACAGGTTTTCCCCATTTGGTCTCATATACTTGATTGAACTAAGAAGCACATTCCTCATGTGTGTTATTGCTTGTTTTATAGACCTGTCAAATCTTTGGTTGAAAGGTGAACTTCTGGAGTGGCTTCAGTTCGGAGTTAGCAGGGTATCCGGGGCCATTGTCACAAGGGTTCCTCTATTCTCTGTCAGGCCAGTAAGCCCAGTCTTTATTTATTTATGTTGGTGAATTTGAATTTTATTCTACATTTTTCTCCTACTCTGCCTGGGACCCTCTGTTGTGACCCCTATCAGGGTGGTCCGTGGTGATAGCTGGGCACCATCTAATTCTTCTAGGCTGGTGGAGGCTGTGGTTCTTGAGGTCCATTAGTATTTTGAACTAATATTTTCCTTGTATCCTTGGTTTTCTTCATTCTCCTTCGCTCTGGACAGGATGGGACCAATAGGTGTATCTTAGATGGCTGCTTGTAAGCTTTTAAGATCCCAGATTCTACTCGTCAAAGTAGTATGTAGAACATTTTCTTTATGAACTATGTTATTCCAACTGACCTAGATATCCCTCAAGACCATGGTCCCCAGCCCTCAGCCCCAGTAACTCGGACCCTCAGTGTCTGGATGTGTCTAGCGAGCTTCTATGACTTTGCCCTGGTCAAGGTGTGCTGGCTTCCCCTATACCGTATGTTGTAGTTCCCTTCACCAAAGATAACTTATCTACTATCTAGTTAGTGATTTCCTCTCTCCACCCTCCCCTACCTCATAACCATCAAAGATTTTTTTTCCTGTGTGTAAAGCTTTTCTTGGGTTTTTATAATAGCAGTCTCATACAATATTTGTCTTTTTGTGATTGACTTATTTCACTCAGCATAATGCTCCCAGATTCATTCATGTTGTGAGATGTTTCACGGATTCAGCATTGTTATAATTGCATAGTATTCTGTCGTATGCATGTACCATAATTTGTTTATCCATTCATCTGTTGATGAGCACTTAGGTTGTTTCCATCTTTTTTGCTTTTGTGAATAATGCTTCAATGAACATGGGTGTGCATATCTTTATTTGTGTGATGGCTCTTATTTCTCTAGGATATATAGTGGGGTGTTTTTTTTGGTTTTTTATATTCCTAGGAGTGGGATTGCTGGATCATATGGTATTTCTATTTCTAGCCTTTTAAGGAGATTGCATATGCTTTCCATAGTGGTTGTACCATTTTACACTCCCACTAGCAGTGCATAAGAGTTCCAATCTCCCTGCAACCTCACCAACATTTATTATTTTCTGCTTTTTTTTTTTTGAGTAGTGCCAATAATGTCAGGGTGAGATGGTATTTCATTGTAGTTTTGATTTGCATTTCTCTAATGGCTAATGACTGCAAGCATTTCTTCATGTGTCTGTTAGTCAACTGAATGTCTTCTTTGGTGAAGTGTTTGTTCATATCCTTTGCCCACTTTTTAACTGCATTATTTGTCTTTTTGTTGTTGAGGTGTTGAAGTATTCTATAGATTTTAGAGAGTAGACCCTTGTCAGACATGTCGTAGCCAAAAACTTTTTCTCAGTCCGTAGGTTCTCTTTTTACTCTTTTGGTGAAGTCTTTCAATGAGCATAAGTATTTAATTTTTAGGAGCTCTCAGTTATCTAGTTTATCTTTTAGTGTTTGTGTGCTGTTATGGTTTGTATTATATTTATGCCATGTATTAGGGCCCCTAGCATTGTCCCTATTTTTTATTCCATGATCTTTATCATTTTAGGTTTTATACTTAGGTCTTTGATTCATTTTGGGTTAGTTTTTGTGTCCAATGTGAGGTATGGATCCTGTTTCTTTTTTCTACAGATGGACATTCAGTTCTGCTAGCACCATTTGTTAAAAAGACTGTCTTTTCCCCATTTAATGGACTTTGGTCCTTTGTTAAAGATCATCTGACCATAGGTGGATGGATTTACATCTGGGTTCTCAATTCTGTTCTCTTTGTCTATGAATCTTTCATTGTACCAGAACCAGGCTGTTTTGCCTACCAGGGCTGTATAGTAGGCTCTGAGATCAGTTAGTGTGAGGCCTCCTATTTTGTCTTTTTTCAACAATGCCTTGCTTATTTGGGACCTCTTTCTTTTCAATATAAAGTTGGTGATTAGTTTTTTCATCTTGTTAAAGAATGCTGCAGGTATTTGAATCGGGATTACAGTGTATCTGTAGATTGTTTTGGGTAGTATTGACATTTTCACAATGCTGAGTCTTCCTATCCATAAGCATGGTATGTTTTTCCATTTATGTATATCTCTTTAGGTTTCTTACAATAGTGTTTTGTAGTTTTGTTTGTATAGGTCTTTTACGTCCCTGTTTAGATTTGTTCCTAACTATTGTATCTTTTTAGGGGCTATTATAAATGGTATTGTTTGCCTAATTTCCTTTTTTAAAGTTCTCTTTGTGTATAGGAATCCAAGTGATTTTTGTATTTTGATCTTATATCCTACTACTCTGCTAAATCTTTCCAAGTTGAGAGGATTTTTGTTTTCTTTATGTTGAAGTATAATCCATACTGAAGGGTGTACTCTTTGATCTTCATCAGTAAGTACTTCAAGTCCTCTTCTCCAGCAAGCAAGGTTGTTTCATCTGCAAATCACAGGTTGTAAACGAGTCTTCCTCCAGTCTTGTTGTCACTTCTTCTTTGTATAGTCTGGCTTCCCAGATTATTTGTTCAGCATACAGTTTGAAAAAGTATGGTGAAAGGACACAACCCTGACACACCCCTTTCCTGACTTGAAACCACACAGTATCTCCTGGTTCTGTTTGAATGACTGCCTCTTGGTGTATGTACAGGTTCCGTGTGAGCACAATTAAGTGTTCTGGAATTCCCATTCTTCACAATGTTATCCATAATTATCCACAGTTACCTCTTACCACATCCTTTTAGCAATCACAGGGTCCTGGGTCATGAGTAACAAAGGATGCAACCTGTAGCCCACAGAAGTGCCCTGCTCCCTAGCAGGTCTATAATCAGGCAATTAGGAACTGAACCAGGCTGACAAAAACCAAGCTTCCCAAGCCCTGCTGTCATTTCAAGCCAAACTTCAGAGTTTACGTAGGCAGTGGACGATACATACCTGCTAATATCAGGGATGGCACAAATCCAAGACTGAGTGAAATCTGTATGTGCATTTTATTCAGTGAGTACTGAACAGAAAGATAAAGGGCAACCACCCATCCTCATTTTCTACCCATCAGCTTGGTATATATTAAAGTCTTATGAAACCCAGTGTTGATAAGTATTGAAGAACACAGGCACACTCAAACTCTAGTGGAAGGAATGGAAATTGAGGTAACCTTGGGAAGCAATTTGATAATCTCTATCAAGGGGGAAAAAAAAAAACCCTGTAAACTTCGACCCCAAAATTGTATTTTTTAAAATTTTATCCTATGTATAGTATATATATATACATATATATGTATGTATTTGCAAAAGTAGGCAAAGATACAAATAGAAAGACATATGTATGTGTGTATGTATGTATGTGCATACATAGTGTTGCTAGTGACCAACTGATTGGTAACTAGTTACCAGTGGATTCCGACTCATGGGGCTCATATGTGCAGAGTAGAACTGCTCCATAGGGTTTTCAAGGCCGTAAACTTTTGGAAGCAGATCTCTAGGCTTTTCTTCCAAGGTGTCTCTGGGTGGCTTCAAACTGCCAACCTTTCAGCTAGTAGTTGAGCACTTAACTGTTTATGCCACCCACGGACTCCACATACATATTACATGTCCCAGCCCAGTGCCGTCGAGTCGATTCTGACTCATAGCGACCCTATAGGACAGAGAACTGCCCCACAGAGTTTCCAAGGAGCACCTGTATACATATGTATATGTATATAAATGTATTATATGTATATGTATGTGTATTCTTTATAGCACTGCTTGTGATAGAAAAACAAAAAGCTTGAATCAACCCAAATGTCCATCAATGAGGCTTAAAGTAGAGTATATCCATTAAATGGAAATGGAAATAGTGTAGAAAATGAGACAGCTCTTTATGCAGTGATGTGGAAAGATGCCCGGAGGTACATTAAACAAGAGAGAAAGCTGCAGCACAGTATGTACAATATAATCATTTGTGTAAATGGATAAAAACATAGATACTTCATTTAATGAAATAGAACATTTCTAAAAGGAAAAAGAAAAGGTTAATAACAAACACATTTGAAGAAGAGGACTCATTTTGTTTTATATCTTTCTGCATCCTTTGTTTGATTTTACCTTGTTATTATGATGACAGTAGTAATTTTTTAAAGAAAAACTAGGAAAAGATGCAAACAGTTGCTGCCATAAAATACTCTCAAAATTTTTACTAGTTTAT